>NC_136821.1:20134877-20762377 GCF_951394365.1 Tetrao urogallus
TTCAAGGTATCAAATAGCAAACAATAAAGCCGACCCTTTTAAATTCTTTAACACGTTACAGTGCTCGGGAACCTTCAAATACTGAGGTGGATTAAAAAATATATATTCTCTATAATAGCGATTTTGTAAGATTTTATAAAATAGAAATCCTACTAAAACATCAAAAAAGCCAAATGAGAATTTAAATGCGTATGAAATAAAGGGAAGTTCCTCTGGTTGAAGAAGGTGGAAATAATGCAACAGCAACACAGAAGAACAGTTCTTCTTATGACATTTATTTGCCATGTACAAGGTAATTTTGTATTTAATAACTTTGGATCAGATATAATTTGTCAGCCAGAAGGGCATAACTTTGGGCACCCAATCAGTCTCTGCCCTCTAGTGTTGAGAAAGCAGATAAAATTCAACAGAAGTATAACTACAAAAAAGCATGAGCTCGTGAAAAGTTTCTCATTAAAAACATTTGCTGTCCATTCAGTAGATAGTTGCTAGAAAATTTCACTTCATGTAATACATTTTAGAGGGTCAGCTAATTACTACTGGTACCCAAACTGCGCAAGGCGTAACACTTTTGAGTATGACATCAAAGAGCAATTGAACTTAATACCAAAATGGTAAATTCCAAGATCTTATTGTGCCTATCACAGCCTACAAGTGGAGTCCACCACTCCTAAAAAAAAATAATTATGAAATATTTTCTTAAATATTTGCATTTGGCATTTGTGATACCTTCACAGCAAACTCAAAAAGGATGACACATTATTGGAAGATACATTTTCTGCATTTTTTGTCTTTGTTTTAAAGGTGATTGGAAAGTCTGCTAGATCATTGTAAAAATTTCATTTTTCCAAAGCACATTCGTTTTAAAGGTTATGAACATCTGAATGCTAACCTATAAACCAAGAAAACAGCACAACATTTGGTGCCAGTATTGATATTTAGTACATAAACTGTCTTGGATACTGGAACTGTTGCACTCCTGTCCAGCAAGTTGGTGCATCTTTCCTGTTTCCTAAGTCGACAGTGGAATTTTGCTCTGTCGCTGTGACTGTTATATACACCTAGCTTCAAGAATGCCTTCCCAGTGAAAAAAACACATGAAATGGAAAAAAGGAGGAAATGAGAAGAAAAAGAATGGGGAGCTCACCTTGACAGCGGCTTCTGAGCCTCCTTCTTTAAAATCTTCATATTTCATTACCTCAGCCATAATGAATCCCTTTTCGAAATCCGTATGAATCTTCCCTGCAGCCTGAGGTGCCTTCGTCCCTTTCTGTCAAGGAAAGACCAGAAGAAAATTAATTGCATTTAAGAAGATTGATTGCAGAAGAGAGGTTTCTTCTTTTTAGATACGCTTTCAGGATCTGTTGAAACTTTGTTTCCTATCAGTTAGAATTTCAGACATACAGCTGGGTGTTTCTCCAAGTTGGGACACACAGATAAATGCCTTCGCCACAGATAAACCAACTGACATTAACAGAAGGGCAGCTTTGTTTTTTCCCAATAGGCATAAACAGCAGTATTGATCTTAGAAGGTATGACTGTGTTCTGTTGTGGGAGTCACTTCGATCCCTGGCTCTTCACATAGAAAACCAGGAAAGTAAAGGTCTTGTTTAAAAATAACTTTAAAATCTGAGAGATTCAAGACTTTTAGCTACATTCAAATAATTTCAGCAGCTACATGGTAACATTCCTTGGCAAGCCGCATTTGAGATCAGAAACAATGTATGAATCTCAAGCTTTATATACTTTATATACTTGCTGATATATTTTTTTTCAGAATCATTTTAGTAAATCTAGGAAAAAATATATTCTTACCAAAATGTCAACAATTACACCACTTAAAAATAATTAAATTAAAAAAAAAAAAATCATAGCAACTATTATAAGGTAATTTAAGCTTTTG
The DNA here is from genome assembly GCF_951394365.1 of Tetrao urogallus. Taxonomy (NCBI): domain Eukaryota; kingdom Metazoa; phylum Chordata; class Aves; order Galliformes; family Phasianidae; genus Tetrao; species Tetrao urogallus. The sequence goes on from NC_136821.1 coordinate 20,136,781, forward strand.
CAATAAAGCAGAATGCATTATAGCTGTATGCTTTAAATTACCAGGACATGCATTCTGTGCACATACAACCATGGCAAGAAATTTGAGAAATAATGGTGACCTAAAGGCTGCTTAATAAAGCATGTTAAAGTGCTAAGGAGTCTGACACTGTAAAGCACAGTTTTTACAATAAAAGATGTATTGGGTTAATATGGCTACTCACTGATGCTTACCTGACTAAATATCTTCGCACATTAAATCAAAGACACTTACAATCAGTCTTAAGATAAACCAGCTTTCAAATTTTCTAATAAAGAGCAAGCATTTCTCCTGCTGAAAACAGCAGAGTTTCAGAATGTGCTTTTAGAAACTCCGGCATAAATCAGAAGGACAGAACTTCTACTGTGTTATTTCAGTAGCTATTTCAAGGGCACTCGCTGCGAGTTAGCACGGAAAAGGAGACAGATGAAAAGACTAAAAAACATTTCTAAAAGACCACTCGTGAGTTCGACGTGCTGAAATATACACACATCTGTAGCAGTATCACCTAAAAATATAAATTTCCTGGAAATTATGTTGATTAATGAAAACAAATTAATTCCTTCGAAATGAAATTACACGCAGCATTGAAATTCACTGCACAGCACTAAATATACTGATGCAACAAAAAGGCTCAACGACAGATCTGCATCTGTCCAAAAGTTGATGTTTTGTAATTTTTAAGGTAGTTTATAACTACACGTGTTTCAAAATATTTTGCAATACTGATCCTTGTATTACACTGTATTTTCATTCAAAGGCAAAGCACTACAGCTCAGCTCTTACTATCCTCTGGGAATAAATTAGTCAATCTCAATGGCTATAATCATTCTACATCAATATTTAAAATACGTAATATAATTTTAGGCATGGTGTAAGTTCCTGGATAAACACAGAAAGCTTCCAAAATAAAGTAGGTCTAAATATTAGAGTCAGTAGAAGATCTGAATTACTGCACACTGATTTTAGGTTTTTGAGCCCAACTGTGTATCCACGAGGAATATAATGATGTTATATTGCTTTTATTGCTGAAAATGTAATCCGAGCAAAGCAAAGGAGGAATGAACCACCCGCAACCCAAACAAACTTAGTGAATACAAAATGAAAAGCAACATCAATTTCACTGCAGACAAACCCAGTCACACAGATTAAGCAAGCACAATACTGGTACGTCTTATCTCTGACCACAGGAGGAGGGTAGACAGATTCTACAGGATGAAGAAATTCAGACTATGTAATAGGCAGAATCAATTGTTACCTGCCTCAATCAATGCAGCTCCACTTTCACTGTTCAGCAGCTCACAAATAATTAAAGTTATCCTGGACAAAAACCTCATCTGTAATGACTAGCTAACCGCCACCATGACAAACTTCAAAGTCAGTGATATCAATCTGAATTCAATAGTGTGGAACTGGATATAGCTGATGAATAAGTATGAATCTTACCCTGATGGTCCATGCACGCACTTCATCTGGGCCTGCGGTGAAAAAGTATTCTAGTTGGAGTGCTGCATATCCAGCCTTAATGATCTTTGGTAAAGCACTGGAAAAAAAAAATGAATCCAATTCATTCAACATATACACATGAAACAGCTAAATGCCTCAAGTAATCAATTTACATTGAAAGACATTGCATATTTGGATGACACTGGATCTACTTTTAAACTCTGTGACAATCAGAGTAGCCTTTTTCTTTGAGCTCTCTTCAGAAGAACTATTTATTTTTTCTTTTTCTTTTTTCTTTTTCTTTCAAACTGCAGCAATATATACATAGTATTTTGATTTGTTTATTTGGCAGGATACAGAAATACGGGATAAATTGAAATCACCCTACCAAGCAGCACTTTTGGTCTCATGCAATTTTCAAGACTTCTGGTCATGAAAGCATAACTCTTCGACTGAAATTCAATATTGAAACAATTTCTTATAGTTCTTCAGAAAAATTACGGCAAAATTATCTCCACCATTCCTGCTCCCCATGGATGACGAAACAGTTTTGGTGATCGCTCCTTCTCAAAAATATACATAACTAATACCTATGTTATAATTAAAACACTGTACAGAGATGACAGATGACAGTTAAAAACTTAATTTAAAATAAATCTTTTCACTCTGTCTCATGGTAAAGAAAGGAGAAGATTCTCTCTTTATAATGGTAATTACTCTGTCATTTATTATTCTATCAGCGCAAGCAATTAAATTACTGCAAGGAAATAGTTGATAATAAAGTGTAGGGAAAATGAATGCTAATTAACCTTTGTGTCATGTTCTCTTCCAGATACTTCTGTTTCTCCTCAGCACTCATATCTTGCAACTTGAGTTCCAAGGCCCCACTAAAAGGAATGACCAAAGCACCCGGGTCGTGCTTGTCCACCCACTCTTTAATTTTTATCAACCTGTAGACAACAAAGGGCACAACATTATCTTGTAGTGCATGCATGGCTGTACCACATTCATTATTATCAAGTAGCACATACATATTCATAAGAATTGCACGGTTTTATGATGCCATCTTTTTGTGTATTGCTTTCCAAGGTCAAGGCATTAACAGGCAGCGATTGCTTCAGGTGTACTCCATTAACATTTCACTGTTTCTTGGTTTCTGTTTGGCATTTAATCTATAAGAAATAGCCACAATTCAAGACAATAACTGGGTTTTTGGTTGGGGTTAAATACTTGCAATCTAAAATGCTAACTGAATAAAACTGCATTCGTAGACGTAATTTTTCAGAGACTTGCAAAGGCATTCCTCATCAAGCATGGTAAAACTGAGGGGTTTTCTGCTTTTCTTCTGACTTACTTTTTCCATTAACATCTCCCCTCAGTGGCTAGGGCAGCTGATATTCGCAGACTGAAAACAAAATTCTATAACCTCCTAGACAGCAAGCAGTACTCTGCTTTTTTCTGGTTATTGATCCTGAAGGATGCCATAGCTAATGAATACAGGGCCATGTTGCCACCAGTTTTTCCCACATTTCTATTATCTCCCCAGGACAAAGCTTCTAGATATTATACTACTATTATTTTTAAATAAAGAACCACATTTTCTATTTCTTCTCACCTTCTGTTTTCTCAACTGGCAGCATCATCAGTAAGAGTTTACTATACTTTTTTTAGTTGAATGAAATTATGCATTTAGAGCTACGGATTCATGGTACTGCTTTTTAAAAGTTCAATATCTCAATTAAAAAAAAAAAAATCACAAATATTTGCAGCACATTCACATTGCATTCATAACTGCAAATGCTATGTACTTTAAATCTAAGGGAGACATTTGGAAATGACCTGGAAGGATTGATGACTCTTCAGCTTCATCTCCAGGGCACTACTTCTGAACCTGGGGAATGGTAGGAATGCAGACAACTGTGCATTCAGGAAGGAAACACAACAGCCAACAGGCAAGAGAATACTTCCTGCACGCTAAGGCAAAAAGTACAAAACACAGTGCTCTGGGTGCCGTAGATGTTTCAGGCCCAAAGCACCCACCATACAGCACAGATTTTATGCTTGCTGAGTTCCTTTTCTTAGTCCCGCTAATCTCTGAGATTTAGACCAAGGTTTTAACTGCTATTATACTAAAGTGCTTTGAAACTGTGGCCTGCAAACCTTTAAATAATCAATGCAAATGTCACTTCAGAAAAAAACGAACTGAACCACAAGTTCATCAACACACATTTGTCAAAGAAAATAGCAGGGGATCAGAGCTATTATGAGATTAAGTGCACGGCCCACTGAGTAGGGCTTTAGATGGGACAAAGAATATAAAAGTTCACTCAACAGTTTTCACACGTTTGTTATATAAGGCTGGTCCTTCTATCATTTACTTATGTAAATACCCCATCAGTGGTTTTCAATCCTCATTATACTAATCTTTCTCCCTCCAGTTATCCAATGAAAATATAGTCTGGTACCCAAGACTGTTACTGAAACACTATTACCTTCCAAGACACACGAATTGAAAACCACAATTAAAGCACACTTCTGAAACCATACGTGACATCTCACAGCACTTCTAAAAGTAACGTTTGTCGTTGACTAATTTATTTGGGCTAACAAACAGGATACCGAAAGTTCACAGCTTATAAACGTCAACCTTTTGCAGAAAACGTATCTAGGAATGTATCTGCTATTCACAAGAGGACTTAACATCTGTGCATACTTTCTTTTTTTTTTTTCCTTCAAAAAGTATCTAACACCAGCCCTTAGACTAATTAAATAATGCACCAAGTGAAAGGCACAATGAAACACGTTAAGTTGAGAAACTGAAACAGGCACAAAACTGATGTCTAAAATTGTATCCAAATTCTGTTTGGTAAATATGGTCATCGTAACCAATAAACTACGAACTGTTGTGGAACAACAAGATAAGAAATAATTACTTTGGCTAAAACACCAATTCAGAATAATAATAGTCTTAGACTGTCATTTTAACAGCTTTTCTATTGAGTCCTTAGAGGGATTATTTGCATTCCTCAGGTATTCTATTGTACAATTCAGATGAATAAAGACTTACAAATCATTCCTCTACCGCCAGTGTGAGACTTTGATCCAGTGAATACACCATTGTACCTTAACTATAATTGGCAAAAAACCTGACAGTGTAGAGCATCACAAGCTTAATAACAAAGGAGAATATCTCAAAGTGTTGACAGATGATCTTCATAATGCAGGAGCAGAGCTGGTACATTTTAGCAATAAATGAGCACCGAGGTCTAAAGGTCTCTGAAGTGACTGACATCAGACCTGCTTCAGCCTCACTAAAAGAATACGTACTGCATCGTACTCTGCAGACAATCAGGTTCTCTGCCTGAGGGTTTCACTTTTCTGACTTTCAATGTCACGGAATTACTAAAAAGTATTCAGGAATTCCCCTAAACAAAGCAAACCAAAATAAAAAGTAAATACTCAAATATAAACACAGTTACGTGCTCTCAATGGAACTTTCCCCAAAACTGAATTGTTGACTAATGATCGCTAAAGTAATAACACCTCTTTGTTTTTCAGTTAGGGATAACCCAGTGTGTTAAACAGAATAAAACTGTCTTAACAAGTTGGTAAAAAAAATTATGTCAAAGTCTATTTGATTTGAGCAAATCATTTTTCCATGGAAGTATCAGGATGTCTGTAAAAGGACAGTAGTAAATAGCAACTTACTTGGATCTGTGTTAAGATAAGCAAATCCTGGAGTATTTTTCCATTTTTTCATGCTGCATTTGACAGTGAATTACAAAAGATATTGGATTTCAGGCTGACAGAGAAGACTATTGACAACAGAAAATCTCAATTAAGAAAACACACTAAAATCTAACAACATGAAAAATAAAAGAAATCCAGTAAAACTGGCAGAAGAATCAATGCCCATGATAAACAGCTGGAACTACTTTAACTTCAAGAAACAAGAAAGTGTTCAAGATAAAGATGCTGCTTTACAAAGTAAACTGAAATCTACTTGAAAACAGCAGACACACAAAAAGCAACAACAAAATCCTCTTTCCTGTCCATGTTGATAAAAATGCTGTTACAAGCAGAGTCAGAACCAAATTCTGATAATAAAACATACGGCAGAATGAAAAAAGGCGGCTTCTAGTTCCACTCAGCAATGACAGCCAGGGATGTCTCAGAGCATTCTGGGCAACCACCAGTGTTAGTCTACCAAAATCGTTTGGCTGTTCTCTCCGGCTGGCCCTGTAGAGAGGAGTGTACCACCAGCACCTGCAGGCAGCTCCTGAATTGAAATTTAATTCTGTCCACCACAAATGGACCGTAATATCCCTTCTGGAAAACAATACAAGCCCAAGATGAAGCAAGATCACCACACATTTTGGTGAAGACAAATATCTTAAACTAAATTAAAAACAAGGCTGTATAAAAACTTGACACAAGAACAAAGCCAGATCTGGATCACTTGCAAATAGGGGATCAAAACTCGGAACTCTGACCAGGGAAAATGGCAGAGAGGAATTGAGATGCTCACTTTCATAGTAACATAGGACAAAAGCACATCAGCTTTTCTACTACTAATTTGGAAAATGCTGTGAAGACTTAAATGCCTTCTTGCCACAATGGATCTGTATATGTGACAAGGAGATCATATGTCAGGGGATTCCAGATTTTAATTCTGCATTAGCTTGACGAAGAAAAAGTAAACTGAAGAAGTCAATGACTACAAGGGCAGAAGGATCAGGATGACCGCTGGAGTTATCTGCCGGCATTAAGTCAGGCTGTAGAACAAACATAGGGAAAAGTTTAAAGATCAAGACAGTCACTGGGAAGGCCAGCAAGCAATGAGCAACAAAAAGGGGAGCTGAGGCAAAAGAAATCAAAGCCTGCAGACAGACAAAATAAATAGATACAACAGTTGCAGAACATACATTAGCTATCAAATAACATTTGGCAAGCTGAGTTCCACATGAGAAATCCAGCTGGGAACAGAGACAGAGTTCTGATGGAAATAGAAGAGGTGATGGAAGAGAGAAGCTGCAGAGGGAATGTAAGCTCTGCGGACACCTGCAAGACAAGATGATCTGAAAAACTGACCCCAACAAGAAAAGGGTGATTTGTCAAAGTACACTTCTGTACAAGCAAGACAAAAAAAAACACCCATCCAACTCATGGAGGAGAAACAATTGCTTTTCTGTTCTACAACTGAACTATGAGTAGAAATTGGTAGAAACAAAACAGCGTGGCAGGGAAGAATAAAATACTAGGTAATAACACAAGAAAGACACAAACGCAGACAAAGAGATACTGAAGATCAAACTAAGTCATCAAAACATACAGAAGATCGGAGGAAAAAAGAAAGAAAAAAAGATCTGCAGATGGGAGTGAGGATACAAGGACCAGAAATTCCAACATGTTCTTTGTCTTGGCGGTTCTGAGAAATTGAAGATTTTAAAAACTTTTCAAAAGCCATCTGTTAAGTGCTTCATTCCCATTGCTGAAAAGCCTGTGTCTGCAAGTTAGGCTCCTCTATCATGATTTAAATGCATTACTTCAACCAGGACCATACGCTGGGAATACACATTCCCTATTTCTTTATAGCAGTCTTTATATACTCACATCCTTTTATTCTTTTTATTTTTTTCCTTTATTTTGAGCTTTCTTTGTAGGTCACATATTACGCTTCAACTTTGAAACTCTTAGTTTCTAAACTTCCAACCATTGTCAGTGCTTTTTTCTGGTCTCTCTCCAGTTGGTCTACATATTCGTGGAAGCATGGAGGACCCAGTCCACTTCTCAGAGATCCCAATAATAAGGCCTTATGAGCATTAAAAAATAAAAAGACCCTAAAGGATTAACTCTCGCATTTTTAGACAATTATCCTGCTTATAAAACCCAGTACATTTGCTATTTTTGTGAAAGCACTGCAACATTATCACATGCTCAGTTGCTAACTTTTTGTATGACCCCACACGACAGGTTATCCTTCATGCTGTATTTGCATAGCTGATTATTCTGCATAAAATTCCTCTCCTCAGAAGTAGCACCCTAGTCCTTTTTTACCTAATGATTTTTTCTATTTCTTGAGATGCTCCTAAATTCTGATTTTGATCTCTGCATACCTGGACATCTCCTAGTTTGGGGTCATCTACAGATTTAACAAGAACGCTCGTCATCCATCTCATTAATGGAAATACATAACAGTATTCAACCAGCAGCTGCTTCTGTAGATCTCATAATGAGATATTCTTCCATTTGGAAAGTGAACCACTGATAACTATGCTCTGTGTATTATCTTCCAACCAATCTTTCACACTTAAACTTTCATTAGTTTCTATTTAGCCAGCATTTCCTATGCTGTTTATGAAAATGCTGTCAGGCCTTCAAGTGAGGACGGTCAAAACTTCATTTATTCTGTGCATACTGAATGCTTTAAGTTCTTTAATCTCTTATGCCTTCCCATATTCCCTTTAGTACCCTGCCTCCATACCATTCACTGAGCCCAGAAGAACCTCCAGAGACCAACGTGGAGGACTGATCTCACATGAGATGGCACTTTAATCCCCAACATCCCTCGAGCCTTAAACCAAGAAGTAGAAGAGTCCTTAAAATTCTTTTCTGCAACATTTTCAGGGTCTCAAGGCACATCCTGTGATCTCACAAATCATATGACAGAACCGTTATAAAAAGTATTTCATCTTACCAGATCCGGATTCCACACTTTTTAACTTAATATTCAATTTCAACTGATAATATCTCAAGAAAAGAAGTTTCTGACCTGCACTGTCATTTGACGTTTATTCAGATATTTTCATAACCTTCCTTAATGCTCTCCCTTCAAACGTAAGTAATTCCAGGCTCTCTGCCTCATGTGTGTCAAAGCCAGTTTTTCCATGGCCTTGATCTTCATCAGTGCTGCTATTCTACTACCCCTCTAATTCTAAAAGTCATTTGGTAGATGGGATGACCAGTATTCCATCTACTATTTCAATTCAGGTCACATCCCAGATTGTAAAGAAACATGGTTTCTGTTGGTTTTGTTTGTTTTATAATCTAGATTTAGATTCTTATTCCTCATCTATTCAAACATTACACCTGTTTTCCTGTTACCAGCTGCACATAGAGCAGGACTTCTACCAGCACTAACTGCCATTTATCAGTGAAAACAATCTGGCAGAATGCCATGTTAGCAGGGTGGGAGAACTTACTTATTTACTCCCCCACCTCTTTTCTTTCAGGTTAGGCCAATCCACATGTCCAAGAATCTTTCACAACTGCTTGCATCAACATAATGGAAGGATGGTGCAGGAACAGCTGAAGACAGGATGCCTTAAGTTAGCCTATCATCCAAGTAAGAGCGAAAGTACATAGCCAGACTCAGACAGAAATTTCAGTGCTTACTACTGGAGAATGCTAGTGTATAAGTAGTCTTGGCTCAAAATTATCCCATACGAGATCACAAAATATATTCTTCAAGGCAGAAAATATTAGTTGACAGGAAAAAAAAAAATCAAGGTAATACAACTGGAAATTCTTGTGAAAGCAATTAGTGTCCTCACAATATGATTTTTTTAACAGATTGCCTGATACAGGTTGTCTAGTATAGTGCAGCATTTCATCTGCTCTAGACATTGTACACCTGCAGGTATTCACTGTTCTTCGGTACATTAAAAACACACAAGGACACAACATCTCACTTGCAGCTTTATGCTACTGACCACTCTGTGAACACATTTTATATCAAGACTTGGATTAACCAACATAGACATCATTTAGTTGGTTTGGGTTTGCAAGATGCTAGCACTAGAAAGAAATAATAACAGAACATGATATTACCTGTAAACAGAATACAGACAACAGTTAATGGACAAAATATTTTCTAACTAGGTGAAATAAAGCCTGCATAACAGAAAAGTTGATGATGTCTAAAATCAAGTCTGAACTTAAACATATTAAGACAGCAGAGCAGAGTGAGAAAGAGAAAAAAATCCAGCATGATTTCTGCTGCCAATAAAGCTTCCAGTAAGAAGAGACTTTCAGTATCTTACAAAACTCTTTCTAATGAAAAGTCAACCAAGGTAACTCTATTTTAAACATCTGTAAGGAGAACCATTCATGAAGAGTAAAGATCTTGAAATTCATTTTAAAACATGCCTTTCTGATCCACTGCTCAAAACTTCAGCAGTATCTCTTTATCTATATTATGGGCCCCCAAAATGGTCAAAATCAATTACGACTTACAAAATAACGGGAACGGTACCACTCTGCTGCTGTAGCACCTGCTGGCATGTGAAAAGCTTACAGTCTGTGGTTCTTCCTTGGCCTGCCAATTTTGAAAATTATTTCCGTCCTAACCCTAAAAAAGACATAGCTGTTGCTGTCAGTAAGCATCAAGCACAGTGAAGACAAAACTACTGATGAAACTGCACAACAACACAGGCTGGAACAAATTGTGCGTACCATGTTTCACGGTTACAGGCATAACGGGCTCCACTTGTAGCGAATACACTTTGGAGTGAAAACAAGCATTTAGAAATTCCTATGCTCTAATTATTTCTGCTATCGTTGCCAAAATACAGATTTTTTTTTTTTAACAATTCTCTTAAAAATTCTAACACAGTAGTTAAAAAAAAAATGCCCAAACTACAGCAAAATCTCAGTCACAGGACATATGTGTAAGAGAGTGATGACTGAAGTACTATTACAGATCAGCAGAATTGATCCCTATTCTGTTGACAGGTTTACTTTTCCTCTTGACAGGGATTCTTACATCACGTGGAACACTGTATTCTTAAGGGTCCTGTATGAAAAGGATAGAAGAATTTATATCAGAATTATATTTATATTTATATTCAGAGTCTCAAAATATGAAATCCCACAAAGAGGAGTTAGAAGACCTGTAGAAACAGAATACTTGGTCAAAAGAACATGTGATGTCCTAACAAAAGGAACTTTACATGCAAGGTATGATCTACAACATCTGAAATTTATTATATCCTTCAGTTCTTCTACACTGTGTGCACACATGCATATATACAAATACAAGGCCATAATCTCAAGCAAATAAGTATGATCTACATAAAACCCCCATGTAATAAAATAAATACATACTAACACTTGAAATAAGACTCTAAAACGTAAAGATCAATTGGGGATATACTCCACTAATGCTAATTAAAAATCTGCACTCAGTAACATAAATATAGACTACAGCATGTGTTACTTTTGGTTTTCACAGTTGTGGAACAACAATTAAATAAAATCTAATCAAACTGCCTCAGAATATTCCTCTCCATTTCTCTTAATGGAATGTGTTCTCCTGCTCACACATGATCAAGTGAGATGAAGAGAACTTCCCTGCACCTCCAATATTCATCTTTATGACCTCCTTAACTGCGGGGCCTCTCCATATCACAGAATACCAGATTACAGGAATGCTCTCTTCCTCTCTCCAGTTGTCAAAAACTAAGTAAGCATTAAAACTGCAAGATCCAAACAATAACACAACTAGAGTATTAGATTCAAAATAATTAAAACCTGTTTATCCTTGTTTTCTGCACGCACACAGCCTTCACCACATACTAGGTCTACACTCTCCCTACTCGATAAATCAGAAATTAACTTTTTTATTTATCCGGAGAAAAAGCAGCATGTAAGCTCTCAGTACAGCAATGAATGAATTAGTTAGTAGAATGTTTAATATTCACACTATAGCAGCTCCAATAACACAGTGCTTAATTTCAGACACCCATGCCTAACCTCACTCTGCTCCCCACATAGTTAATGAAGCAGGAGACTCTTTCGAGGGCAATTCAGAGCACTTACATTAGGGAGCCAGGTCTCACATTCTCCTTAAGGCATCTTTTCTCTCCTTCTCTAACTTCTCACAGCTACAAACTAACCGTGACCCTAGGTGACCTTAGGTGACCAAATTATGTGGTGTGTCCCAATGTCATCTCCTGCTGACACACTTCCCACCAAGTACTCCCTAGTAAATACAACAACAGATACTGAAGTGTCATAAGAACATCATGTTCAAATAAAACACTAAATGAGGTAGGGATTATCAAAGTGTGCTGAGATCAGCTGAAAAGCAGCCACGGAAATATTCAATTCTACAGACATGGTATGTTTACATATTTCAACTACGGTGAGAAGAAAATCCTCAATGAAAACATAGTTGAATGCTAACTTTGACTTTTCAGAAGCAGGATTAAGTACATGGATCATTGTCTGAAGTTACACTTTATCTGACAGACTGTAAAGGATCTCTTAGACACAATTTTTCCAGCTGCAAATAGAATTATGTTTGTAAGAATTCTGTGAATGGTTGTATACAAAACATCTTTATTTTGCTAACATAAAACTGAAACTTGACTGATAAACCCACTGCTTTACCTGTCTTCATTTTCTTATTGATTACGGAATCAGAACACATCAAACAGCCCCAGTCATCTTAACAACAAAGGAGTCTGACTCAAAGAATTTCCACCTCTAAGTTACAGCTCTGTGTGGCATGCTTGGCCCTTACAAATACTAGCACTAACAATAACAAAATCAAAAAGCAAGACCTATAGTGCAAAAACTACTCCAATCTTTGTGACTTGGCCCCGAAACCACTTTTCAAAGGAAAGCTAGGAACATCTGCCCAAAACCAAGCTACTTCATGTTTCGTTTCTTCTGACTACGAGAAAGGCTCCATGTGCAGTGGCATACATGATAGTTGTCAACATAAATGAAAATGTTCATGAATAAAAAACAGGCTGTATAAAGAGCTAATTATAATATTGCTATCAATTGCTAGTTTGCACTTGCAAATCTTTCATATCGTACAAATGCATTGTTTTTGACATTTCTCTGTAGCTAAACATCACATCATTTCACTTTTTCAAAGTAGTTCAAGTATGCATAGGATATGCTATAAGGAATGCATCTACAGTTACAATGATAGTCAAAGCCTATTATAAGCATGTAATCATTAAACACTAACTTAAAGCTGTTGGCTGCCAAGTGAAAAAATCTATACCACCGGTAGCCAACGTAAGCTGATTTTTATCTTCTGTACAGACACTCTTTCTATCCAAAACAGCAAACAAAAATGTCTCACCTGATGATGCATTTGAAGGCTAAAATAACAGACACACCATTTGCTTACCACTAGCTAAACTATTTATACCAGTCACCTACACTTTTAGCATGTGACACGCATGAAAAGATTAAGCAATCGATTAAAAGCACCCTCCTACTTTAATGACCAAATGATTATTATTATTTCCTATTTTAGAAACGTCGCAGAATTTAAATTTGGAAAAAGCCTGCTCAAAAGGCAAAAGCCCAAGTAAGCAATATTTGGCTAAAAACAGGCCTAGCTAAAAGGAAGAACACTAAAGAATTCTAGTGGGCTGTTATTCTGGGACACTATAGCCAGTTCATTTCTCCACCAAACTGTAACTTAACAGACAAAGCTATTTTAGACTTAGTTTTGTTGAACAATAATACCATCAAAAAAGAAACAATCACAGAAAATAACCTCAGTAAATACAAGAAATTTGGTTTAAAGGAAAAAATAAAGCATGCCCTGATAAATTCATTGTCACTGATACAACATCTTTTCTATGCAGGAGAAATACATGTATGAAATATTTGATATGGTGCTGTATGTGAAACCCCTCATTCACTCAATAAAGAGGTAGAAGTGGATATGCACAGACTGTATAGAGCAATGCACTGGATATGCTGAGAACAAATAAGCTTTTAGGGATATCTAAGAAATGAAGAAGGAATCTTAAGAAACTAATTAAGTTTCTTAAGGATCAAACTTACATAGATCTTGCTTAATTCCCACATTTATGACCTTGACACAAACACTAGTTGCACACTACATTTGCTGCAAGCAAGAAACACTCCTCAAGAAAAGTTATCATCATAATCAACTGGGAATAGCAAGGTAGGGGGACCATGATATTTCGGTCTTCTTCAGAACAACTCTGAGTCATCAATAACAATGCAACACAGAAAAGGCAAATGTAATCTACAGATCCTACTGAAAACAATTCCTTTTAACTGGATGCGTTATATCTGTATCTCCATGCACCCATGAGTACCATGTGTGGATGTGGTCAGCTAAATTCACAGAAAGATTATCTATTTTCAGAATAGGTCAAAGATTATCAGAGAAACGCAATCTCGCATAAATGACAGAAACAGAATTGACAACGTAGGCACAGGAGGCAAACCTCAGTTAAGTAAGATCCTACTTAATCTACAGGACAAAGGTACCACATCCTCCAAAGAAAAAAGCTAGCCACGGAAAAAATGTAGGCTGGAAATTAGCAGAACATTTTCAAAGCAGGACAGCAGTGATGTTCTGTGAACAGCCACTCAGTACTAAGTGCGAAACAATCAGCTACTGTAAAAAAAATCTTAATTTATGAAAGTCATTATTACATTGTATAGCTACCAACAATAACTGGTCCTGTTCTGAAGGCAGAGGGATTACAGTAATTTAGGGATTACCATATAGTTACAAGGAAGCACTACACTTCATGAATTCAGAAGTACATAAACGCTATGCACAAATGTAAAAGTGGGACAAACAGGTCTCAGTCTTGTACAAATCAAGTTCCTACAGGTTTTGTAAAAACTAATGCCTCCACGAGGAACCAGCATGAAGAATTCCACCACCACTTATTTGATCTAGCTAGAGCTAGCCAGTTGGCCAACAGGGGTAGGCTGGCAGGCTGAATACCACACACAAAGTCCTCGCTAGCCAAATGAACATAATGCTACGTGCTGCTCAGTGCAATGTGCCGTTTTTAAAGAACAAGTATAAATCACTGTCATAAAGAAACAAGACTCAAACTCAAGAAAAACTAGACTCCATGAGCTCTGCTCTTCCAAAAGTGCAAGAGAAGTCAAAGCTACGTCATAATACTCTCAGATCATGAATAGGTTGGTGTAGATCCAAGCACCACTCAAAGAGTGTAAACAAGGCAGAAGCGACTACAGTACTTGCATCACAGCTTTGCAGTGAGTTATTTCAAAATTTGGGCAAGGTACAAATTTTTTAAATAGCACTAATGAGAACACGGGACAACATTTTCCAATTGATCAAATGAAGAACACGATTACTTAAAGATATGTGGAAAAATACAATTTACTTACTTGTCATCACAGATGGAAATCTAAACGAGGCAAAAATGGTTCTAAGCAGGCATTACAACTTAACGGATACATACAGCGATATCAGTTTCAAAGAAACATTTACTGGAAGTCCTTCAGAAGAGTCTAAGAAAGCTCAGAATTTATTGCATTTCTGAAACCACCATTTATCCAATGAAGTCTTCTCTTTTCATAGGCAAAGGACAAAAAATAAGAACCTAAAAACAGCAGACTGAAACATGGTAAAGTTAACAACCATCACGTTGTTCCTAGAAAGAGAAGTTCCTCTCAGAAGCAGCTGCTGCTGGTATTTCTCCAGTGGGTTCATACAGTTCTTATACACTGCATGGGCACATGCGTATGTATAACACCCAAAGAGACATGCCAGGACTGCAGCAGACTAAAAACAACATGTCCTTAGTTTGCTATTTACCACAGAGAAACCATACATTACACATCAGTCAGAAAGATACTGTTTAAATCATAGAATCATAGAATCATAGAATCACCAAGGTTGGAAAAGACCTAAGAGATCATCCAGTCCAACCATTCACCTATTCCCAATAGCTCCCACTAAGCCATGTCCCTCAACACAACATCCAGTCTTTCCTTGAACACCCCCAGGCTCGGTGACTCCACCACCTCCCTGGGCAGTCCATTCCAGTGCCTGACCACCCTTTCTGAAAAGTAATACTTCCTAATGTCCAGCCTGAATCTCCCCTGCCGTAGCTTGAAGCCATTCCCTCTGGTCCTATCACTAATGACACGAGAGAAGAGGCCGACCCCCAGCTCACTACAACCTCCCTTCAGGAAGTTATAGAGAGCAATGAGGTCTCCCCTGAGCCTCCTCTTCTCCAGGCTGAACATTCCCAGCTCCTTCAGCCTCTCCTCATATGGCCTGTGTTCCAGACCCCTCACCAGCTTTGTTGCCCTCCTTTGAACACGTTCCAGGGCCTCAATATCTTTCTTGCAGTGAGGGGCCCAAAACTGGACACAGTACTCGAGGTGCGGCCTCACTAGTGCTGAATATAGGGGAAAATGAAAATAATATGACGCATAGAACTTCACAGAAATAAAATGCCTAAAACGGAAGTCCTTCTCCAGCTCTACAGCAGTTACAAAATAGCATGCAGTAACTGTTTATGGAAAAGGCTTTTAGCAAATCTGTGCAGAACTTGTATGTTGCAATTTTCAAAAAAGCACTACACTACAAATGCACTCCATTCATTCAAAAGCAACTCATACCCAGTACTACAGAAGCTGAAGGTACTCCTCAATGCAGTGATTCATAGTTCTTCTAATAGAAAGATTCAGCAGTTTCCAATCGAGACCTTTATTCCCTCTCTGAATAAATGATGCCTGAAATTTTTATTCTTGTTCTAATGGAATTTCAATGGCCTTCAGTGCAAATCTACTGGAAATTTTCGCATATTAAGTGGAAAAAATTAAATGATGTTAACCACATTTTAATGTGATTAAGGCTGACAGGGTCATTATTTCTGCTAATCACTCAGTTTTAAAAGCTCAAACAAAACTTTGTAACAGCCAGTGTTTTTCCTATTTTTCTGTATGTCTACTGTAGTTGAGAATTAAAGCCACTACAGAATATGAAATTGTATATATCTTGAAAAAGACTTCGTTTGCTCCAATTTGCACACGGACTTCATTATAATTAACCTTAAGAATTAAAAAAAAAAAAAAAAAAAAAAGAAAGAAAGAAAGAAGGGAGGAAATCAATCTTACAATGCGTATTTCCACTGCTTCTTTTGTCTTCCTCAATCAAGAGGCAAGAGAATAAACGTAGCTTTTCCAGCAGTTCCTATTAGCTACTAAAAATGAGAAAATATTTCTGGCATGTCTTTACAATGAAACAAATGGTACATGCAATCATCCAAATAATTTTTTTGAAAGTGTCCGTTGGGCCCTGCAATTTGAAGCTCTGTTTGCTACCATTTAGGTCAGAATAAGCTATAAAACAAGCATTAAAAAAAAAACTTTAAAAACAGAGGCATGAGGCAATGATGAAAAGCAAACAGTGCACAGATTTCAGTGTCTGGCAGTTTCCTCCAATGGACAATAAATGACGGGACAAAAAGCACAGGCTTTGCGGCAGTGAGTGGCTCGGTTGTGAGCCTCAGGGCCTGGTGGGCAATGCCATGCTTCTGCTGGAAGGCCTGCCAGCCCCTGTGAGCGCTAGGCCATAGCAGACTCGAGGCAACCAAGGAAGGCAGCAGGGTTACAGTAAAACCAGGCACTCATCTGTCTCCTCAGCACTACTGCTGGGATAGCTGTTGGAGGTTTAGTCTTTCTCTATGGATGGGGAGTTATGTTTGGCTTGGATTTTAGGTTTTTTTCTTGCAGGATCAGTATTTTCTGTAAAGTGAACCAATGTAATTAATTGGTTACTGTCTGCTTAACAATTACTATGGCCCTCTTGGGATATTCATTCTCAGAAGACCCGTACATCTCATGCCAACCTCTCACAAAAAAAAAACAAAACACAGCTTGATGTGGCCATGTTATCTCTCTGTTCACAAAATAAAGGCGGAGGAGGAGGGGAAGGGGCAGAAAGCATTTTAGCATCTGGCTTACTTTTTTCCCTCTATGGAAGTGACTGTTTATGTTACTTTAGAAGAGAATGAAAGTTCGAGACTGACTCACATAGATCATTTCCATCTGGTTTAATAGATACATTTCAACCTTACTGAATCATTAAAAACAAAAGCAATATTGCAGCAGTTTCTTCAATTACAAAAAATAAGTATAAAAAATAACAAACAAGATTGTTACCTTCTTAACATTGAGGTACATTAAATTTATCTGAAAATTTATTTCCTTCTCATTCCTTGGAAAGCATATAACCACATATACAGCAATTTTCACATCTGCTTCAAAATTTCAGAGAAAAAAAATAGGTAAGGTAAAACACAGTAATTCACCACACAAGAATTTACTTCTACCTTCATACCTAGCATGTACTCCTAGCTTCGTATTTCAATATCCAGCAGCCTTTTTTTCCTAAAGAACATCTGTTCTCTCCCTGAACAATTCCTATAACAAGAAAAATATTTCAAATGATGTCAGATCAGTTACAACCATGACACAAACTACATTAATATCAATATCATATTTTCATCTGGAGTCCGTGATGTTCTCAAAAAGCAACATTACTGGCACTGCATTGTTGGACCTTCTAGCTTTAGTGTGATGCTATGCGCCAGTGCATCAACCAACAACCTCACAGAATTCTTGAGCTGATCTAAGAAGGGACCCTGCTGAATGTCCTAATGCATCTTATTGTGAATCTTCAGCAAATAAAACTTCATGTATGAGCTCATGATGTGCTTTGCTGCTGGAAAGTCACAGACTCTGTGGGAAGCTTTTTATCTTCCCAGCAGTAAGTTCTCTGAGAACATCAGTGCAGCTACTGTAGTTACCTGTAGATTACTTGTATTTTCTCACATCTGTGTCCAGCAATCTAAACCATGATGATAAAGGGTCATTAGGTTTTGAGTGAGGAAGGGGATGGACTAGACAATTTGCTCTGATAAGCTCCTTGTTGCGAGCTCCAGTTTAGAATGTGAAATGCAGGGTAGGTACGTTCAGTGCTCAAAAACCAGCTCACTCAAAACACCAATTAAAAATCATACTCATGCCATCTGAAACTGTATCAACACATCTCATCTGAAATTTTTACAATTAATAATATTGCAGTAAAATAATTCTGACATGGTAAAAAGGACATCAACTGTCTATTAGCCACAAAAGAATTCAGGTACAATTACTGAGATAACTGCTGTTTGGAGCACAGCAAAGCAATTTCCCACAGTGGGACTTACAGTTCAATTTACCAGTTGGGCAAATATTTTGTGCTCTGTAGTGGTCCACAGAGTTAACAGTTACCTGTAACATTTGAGCAGTGGTATACTTGGAGAAAACTTTCTTCAACCAAAACAGGTGTTTCAACTTTACCTGTTCCCAAGAGCTACATATTTTTTTTCTGATGTGATTCTAAGAGTCACTTTAAGGCTTTTGAATTAATGTGTAATACAAACTCATGAAAGAGCCAGTGGACCTACTTTTCCACTTCACACTACTCACAATAAGGTCTTTTACGTTATAGGCTACTTGGAAGAGGCGTGAGAACAAGCACAAGGTCACCTGTAAGATTACAATAGCCCTCAAGTGAACTTTTTTTCTTTAGAGAGCATTCTTAATTCAGTAAAATAATAAAGAAGATCATTTGAGCTAAACAGTACTGCCACAGAGAGACATACAGCCAACAAACGGAAGAAGGTTGTGTTTTTACATGTAACAAAATGAAATCATACCATGAATACGATATGCAATGAATGAGAACACCCCCACTGACTTGCTCAGTGTTAGAGGTTTAAGAGTTACTTAAGATTCATACAATGAAATTATGTGTCAAGTTCCAGAGAGCAACATGGTATTATACTAGGCAACAGAACAGAGAGAAAAAGGAGCCCTTGAACATTTGGTCAACATGCAAGCCACTGGAGGAAAACGACTGGAAAAAAAAAAAAAAAAAAGTATGAAAAATGCAGCTACTACACTTGGTGCATCTCAAAATCAAAGGTTAAAACAATTACCATTCAAACACTAACTCATCAGTTCAGATAGTTCAAAGGGGTTGTTGTACACTGCCCTCGCAGAGATGACGATATCCTGCTATGTTGCTTTTGAATCTTAATTTCAAGTTAGTGATGAAAAGACTGCTATTTTACACAAAACACTAGGTCTATTTCAAAGCAGGATAATAGTAACAGTGCATTCTCATCATAGATTTTCCACAGAGATTCAAAGTTAGCACTTGAAAGAGAGTTTTAAATTTGGTCGGTTACTTTTATCTCATACATACACCTCTGCTGGCTTTATTTTCTGCAGCAGCACTAGCTACATACACCACACTTGTTTTTCTTTACCAGTACACGGCCTCTAGTGAAAATGCAATGTTTAGGGAACTAGCATTAACAGTCTGCATCATCATAGAAAATGAATCCTTAATAATTATTCATACACCAAGTAACTGTAAACCCAAATCATTTCAGAAGACCTGAATGTGTCAAGAACTTTGACAATTATGACTGGAGCCAGGAAACTGTAGCACTGCAGAATTTCTTATGAATTTTTCTAGTTACTTTTTATAAATGCTGTCCTAGATGACAGCTTAATGTGTACCACATGCAATATTTATTCTTCTTCAGTGTCAGACTGTCTAGCCATCCAAGGGAATACAAAGAATGTCACTTATTAGGATAAAAGCACAAGGAAGGTAATCAAGGACATATGTAACATCAGCCAATCATGCCCTATTTCAACATCCTATTCCATTCATAACAGTTCAACAATTATTTGCTTACTGATAACTTGCTTTCAGGCTGTTTGTGTTCCCCATAATGGTGGTTTGCATTTATTTTACTCTTTAGAATTGGACACTTGCTGTGCCATGCATGTTTGTCAAAACTTTATATCTTCTGTCAGAAATAGCTTTAGCATATCAAATCATTTCTATGTCAGAAATCACTAACAGAACAATCTAGTTACCTTTCATGTCGAAAGGGCACTAACACAACTAGAAATCACACATAAAAGGACACTGCAAGACAGACAACTAACATTTTTTTCTTTAATATACTTTGAGCTTGGTGGAAAAACCTGATGAAGAAATTAGACTTTGACCAAAATGGAAAAAAATAATTCAAAAATATACTGTCTAAACATAAAGGCATTAACTATTTTTTAAAGTTGCATAACTAAATGCCATCCTAGGTCTCCACACCTCTTCCACAATACTTATAGTTACATTACAGGACACCTATATGCAATAATTGTAGACATCAGCTGATTCCAATCTGACGGATGTGAGTTATGAAAAGTAATTAATTAAGACAAATAGAGACAGGCAGATAGAGGGAGCCAAAGACAAACATTTACCCTTCATAAAGTTATTTTAAAATAATAATAATTTAAAAAATCCTATAGGAAACCAAACACGCATGCACTTACGCACACACTTCATTAATCTGAGTATCTTGGAACAGAAAGATTTCATTAAATAAAAACAGGTATGGATTTAATGAGCACATGAAATAAAACAAGCTGGGAGAACCATCACATGTTTTAGATCCACAACATTTTGTAGGCTTTCAATGTATTAGGTGTTAAGATTTTCTTTTTATTATTATTATTTTTAAATAAAAGCCATTTGTTTGGACTTAGATTCACTTTAACTTCAGAAGTGTAACACTGTGCCTGTGTAAGAAAACAAGAGTGAAACTTGATACAAGGTGAATCTGATATTTTCATTGTTCAACTCAATGAAGTACAAAACCAGCACATGCAATTACTTTCTTCCAGTTATTTATCTTTTAAATATCTCTTCAGACTTCGGTAATTATTGCCCGAGCACAATAAATCCCAAACTTCATCATAATAATTGTGAATTCAGTAAGGAGCTACGGTCAGATGATAATAACAGATAATACAATGCCCATCCAAATATACTGTTTGATAGTTTTTACACTAAGACTGTATAAGCTAAGAATCTTCATTTCCAATGTAAGCATGAAACAGCACCTATTCTCCATTTTAAAACAAGAGTATATAAAATCAGTGACTATCAGCATTTGAGCATCAGACATTATTATAAGTCATTATAGGAAACTCAAGTTGTGAAAATGAAATACTCTGCAAAAACTTTAGAAGTAATCCTTGGTGGTAAAAACAATCAGTTAAAAGGAAACTGATACTCCTATACTTAATGCATAAAATAGAGCTATAAATAATCATAAAATAAAGAATATAAAGCATCAGATTTTCAATAACAACTGTCAAAGAAAAAAAAGGTCATCAACTGTAAAAACAAAGAATTTATATATTAGAGCAAAAAGTGAACTTGAAAAATAGGTGCCTAAGCCCCAGCAGACCATATTTCTAAGGCATAAAAGGATTTCTCCTTAGACATCATTTTTCTATTTAAAATAAATTATTTTTCACTGACTAACATTTCCATTTAGTTTTTTGCAGTAAATAAGAGGAATATTCCTTAAATTCTCTCCCAGAGAATGAGGATGTCACAGATCAGTCACAAGAGAAAATTTCAAGATGAGCAATATTCCCAGAAAGCATAAATACCTCAAATACCTCAAATGCAGCAAGATAAAGAATGGTGAATGAAATAAATTTCATTTCAATGATAGGAACTTAATGAGATTAACCGAACTCTGCAGCACATAATGGCAACAAATGTTTGAAAATGTGATCCAGACAGACCAATTCAGTTAGCAGAATAGTAGAGGTATGAACACATACACTTGTCTGCACATTAGATGCATTAACATCGAGTAACAGTTTATAAAAAGAAAGTTGCTTACTAATTTGGACATTGTTTAAGAGATAATATTCTAATGGTACTGTTAGCCATATCAAATTCAGATTTTTCCATATGAAGTTTTAAAGAGGTAATACACATAGTTGTCTTGTTACTTCAGAATAGGAAACATTATTATCAGAGGTTCCTTTACTTAGAAGTATTTGAAAGTGAAAGCTCACATGCTAGCTAACACATCCTTTTCTACCATGAGAACGAATGACTGACTGTCTTATTTCTCAAAAAAAAAAAAAAAAAAAAAAAAAGAAGAAAAAACAACCCAAAAAACAACAAACCACCTTATGAGAAGCAAGGAGGTATCACACAAGAAATGAGAGGTGCTCCATTTGCTCCCCTAGCACAGCACAAGGATCTCTCTACAGTCATTCAAAAGCCCCTTTCTCCACTTTCCAACTTCTCAACTGGACTCGCACAAAAATAAACAGTGGCAGGTTTTAAGTGTCATGACAGATTTAACAGTATTAATAACCCAAGAGATGTTGAAAGCGGGGTACACACACCCCAAGCATCTACTTTTTTTATTTTTCATATAACCCTATGTTTTCTGGATGACAAAGACTTGCTAACAATGCTCATTCATTCTGAAAGGCACATGGCTCAGTACATTTATTAATAATAAGTAACTTTTATGAGCACACAATCACTATCAACATAAATAAACCCTCCCTGCTCTTTGTAAAGATGATCTTGCACATCTCTATGAGTTGATTTATGAGGGGGGAAAAAAAAAAAACAAATATCCTTTAATTACAAAATCATGAAAAAATAAAAAAGCTTCTCTAGGATAAGACCTGTTTATTGTTCATTAGCAGGATAAATTCAAGCTAGTCTTCTAGTTCAGTATACAGACTTGTTTCTTATGCAGCTTTTCCCCTTCTCTATATCGTTGTTTTTTTTTTTTACAAAAACATGTTTTCTCTTTTAGTTTATCCATTTCAATGTTTAACATTAGTTGACTTCTCTGCCTCTGAACACTATGGTAGAGATGTCTTCTCCCACAAGCAGAAGCTAGACTAAATCTAATAACATAAGCCAATGATGAGAGAGCTGTGAAGCTAGAAATCTCAGCATAGATCCTGTGAAAACACATCAAGCTACTGAAAATTCCTCAACTTGCCAGTCAAAGGTAACATAGGTTGCTTGACTGTATATTGTCAAAAGCTATGCTCTACACCGCCGTAACATACAGAAAATGAATTTAAGACATGAGAATTCCTACAAAGTATGTATGAAAAAGCTAGGGATGTCAGCATGGAGCAGCACACTGGTCAGCCAGCCAAGCCAGTATTACCACGTGCCATTCTGTGGAAGTCCCTCTCTTCACTGCATAATGAATGAAGCAAAGTTGCATAATTCATGGATTTGAAACCGACTGCCACATCAATCTCTACTGCTTCTTACCCTGCAATAGTTTGGTTAGCGCTATCAGTAGTTGTTTTGCTTGTTGAAAGCTATCACCTGCCACTAAAGATTCTACCTATGAAAATGCAAGCATCTAAATAAAATACCACACAAGTTACCTGAATGTCAGAATTGCCATGTCAGACTCAAAAAGTATCATCACCAGGCAGCAATTCCTAGGACTACACAAGCCAACAGCAAAACTGCTGGAGTGCCTGAACTCAAAGCTGCAGTTCATCAACATACACTGTGTCTACAGAGCTGTGTATGATGAGCTCATAAATTATGGCA
Organism: Tetrao urogallus; assembly: GCF_951394365.1. Lineage (NCBI taxonomy): Eukaryota > Metazoa > Chordata > Aves > Galliformes > Phasianidae > Tetrao > Tetrao urogallus. The sequence goes on from NC_136821.1 coordinate 20,160,506, forward strand.
ATGACAGCTAAAAAAAAGATTCTAACAAACACTTAAAAAATCATCTGGAGAGAGAACAAGAAAAAGAACAGAAGATGGGAAGCAAAGCTGAGTTCTTCAAAAGATGACTTGGGATGACATGCAGCTGGTAAGGCAGGGCTCCTAATAGAGCAACAAAGTTGAAAAGCTGTTATGGATGTTTTGACTGAGCACAGCTTTACTGGTATGAAGCATCCATCAGTAAGCAGCTCATTGGCATTACCCTGGTAGCACAATCATCATGAAGCACACAAATGTGCTCAGAGCATGTGTGGGAATCGCTGGGAGGGAATGCAGGCAGGTTTTGCCATGCCGGGCAGGCATTTGGAGCTGTGGCCTGCTGGGCTGACACCTACACTGCAGAAAGAACTCTTCATGGCAATGGTCACCCTGCAGCATTTAATGAGTTGTAGGAACAGCTTCAAGCTACCCCCATCTGCCTAGGACTGGCCTGCCCAAGAACAGAGATGTTCCTAGGCACCAATACCTATTTTACCTATTCAAAGACTCAAAATATCCCAGGTAAATCGCTGAGGCCTTACTTCCTCTCTTCACAGACTCTGCTGGAGCTATTTATAACTGCCACATTGTAGCCAGGTGGGCTGAAAGTTTGGAAAGCAGCTTCACCATACAGTACTGACCATTTTTAAAACAACCCAGAAACATTTTCTTTGAAAAGCTTTACTTAGGAGCTTAGGAGCCAAGACTTCACATTTGACACAGAGCAAACTCATTACTGCAAATAAAACATTGCACTTCCATTAAACCCCATCCAGACATGGCAACTTTCACAATCTACAAAAAACAGAAATTCACATTCTCAAGAGCGGCTGCCCAAATCAGCACTGCACAGTCTCAAAGATTGATCCTTGTTACATGGCCCATGGTATTGCATGGAGCTAGAGCAGAACTAGACTTTTTCTGCCTCACTTGGGCACCAAGGGTGATGGCATGCACGAGTGCTGAGAGTAGGGAATCCATCTCCTCCTGCGCTCAGACATAGGTCTCCAACTCCTGCTGTTACCTAACAATATGCATTCACATTCAGAAAGACAACAGGACAGACACAGCAAAGCAGAACCTGGTAAAGAGGACTGGACTGGAACTAAGCCAACGAGAATGGGATGAAACCAAAGAAAAGGGAGGGATGACCTAGGAATGATTTAAGGGGTACATATCTGCTAGAAAAATGATGGGGAAAAAAACTGGGACACGCAGAACAACTGAAGGAAAAGTGTCTGCAATTGGTAAGACAGAGAAGAAAGAAGTCAACTGGGAATGTCAGGCAAAGATGCTGGAAAGAAAAGAGACTGCAATTAGGTTGATGTGTGAGAAATTAATTTGTATTCATTAATCTGTATGAGCCATAATAAGGAGTAACTGTTCATTAAGCTAACAGCACACACCATTCCCTACTAACGTAGGTAAGTGCTCTATGGAAAACATACACAATCCCCCTGTTAAAATAAATAAACAAACAAAACCAAAACAACTTCAAACATGTAAAGACTTCTGTCTCACTCGAGCACTAAAGGTGCAACAGAAAGCCTCAATCCTGATCTCGTTAATGGATGTCTTCTGACTTTAGCACTGGTACACGCAGAATTCCATTTATGCACAAATAAGAAGCCAAATATTAATAATTTTTAAAACATTCCAGTTCTCAGGGAGGAACAAGAAGTGCTAGATATTAAAAAAAAATAGTATTTTCAGCATAGAAGAGAACCTTAAACGATTTAGCAGCTGTACCCAAGCAATCACTCAATACCACAAAGACATTACCGTTCAGTCTGTGATTTAAGGAATTCTTCATCTTCAAAAATGTTAAGAATACACATTATCTACTTAAACATCATGACTTTGTGACCTCTAGCACATTTAAATATTCACTTAGTATCAGAAAACAAACCTAATTCAGACGCTGAAGGTACTGAAAACAGCATTCTGCACTGACTCAGGTAACTGGCTACACCATCAGTGCACTGATGTTTGCAAATACTGCTCTAAAGGGTGGAGCTGGTTTAAAACCTTATCCACCACAAACTGATGCATCTCTATTTCCCTCTGCACTGAAGATGTTCATTACTTACAATATTTCTCCTTCTAGAAAGGAACTATTTTTAGATATTTGGTTCAAAGAGTTTTTTGTTAGTTTCTAGCAAAATTTGCAAAGTTCATGTACAAAGGCTGCTCCAAAAGTAATGCCTTCCATTTTATTACGTTAGTCTACAATATCAGAGGTGGATGTTGGTGATACGGCAGTAGAAGCTGAATATTCCCAACAATATACAACTACACACTGTAGCTGTGTGACAGATGGCAGCAAAGGAGCAGTCCGACAAAATGGTGTTTGACATGGAAGTGCAGATGAAACAAAGGTTTGTCACTGAATTCCTCTGTGTGGAAAAAACTGACACCCACTGACATTCATTGATGCTCGCTGAATATTTATGGACAACAAACAGTGGATGTGAAGACATGAAAAACCTTCTGAATAGCATTTCTCCTCTCACAGTCCTCTTGCTCCAAGCCCTCTGCGTTCTATCAGTGCATGAAGTTGCCCTGCCGTTCTGCTAAGATGGTGAAAACACACCTATTGGAAAACCTTCATTTCTAGGTAGTCTAAAAGTGAAAGAGTGAAGCAGATAAATCCATACGCAGGCCCATTGGGTCTTCCCTGTACTTTACCCTTGATGTTTCTTTCTTAATGTCAGACTCTTTTTTTTGTTATATTTAGAACATCTGAAGCAGTATGGAAAAGATGAATAGAAAAGGATTATTCATTCTCATACTACAAGATCTAAGGAGCATCAAATGAAATTATGATGTGGCAGACCCAAAATAAGCATAAGGAAGTACTTCTCCATATCGCACATAGTTAAACTGTGGAAGTCCCTGCTCCAGGATATTGGGAAGCCGAAAGTACACTTAGGTTCAAAAGGTCAATGGCTGTATTCATAGAATAAAAAACAGTCAAATTATCTACCACAAGTATATTATTATACCTGGCTTAATCAGTTCTACACTAACACTGCAAGAAGTTGGGCACATACACTCATATACTCTGTTTAGTTTTCCTATAGTCTTCCCTGGACATCTGTTAGAGGCCTGTCAGAAACATGATACCAGAAGAGATAAGTGTGCCATCTGACCTAATTATGGCTTTTCCAGACTAAGACCATAAAAAAATCCTACAAGAATTAACAGGAAAGAGGCTACTTATTAGACAAACACACCTTTTCAAACATCAGGAGTCAGACATGTGAAGAGAGTTATCCTATTCCATCAGTACCCATTCAAAGACACACTGTTCAAAAAAACTTAATTGGGATACTGTACAGATTCCCAATTTCATAACTGATACTATAAAATCTCTAACACCATAATCAGCTCTAAGCTGCAATAGTCTGAAAAAAATCACTTGTTTACATCAGAGGTGTTGAGTAAAAAAAAATCAGTGTATGCAACCCTGACATACAACATTGTTCCTGGCACCTGCTGCAAAGAATCATTCCAAAATACTGCAGTGAACAGTATGCTAAGCATTACCCTCTACATCTGCTTATTAATTAGGTCAACATATTTCAGAATTGGATTCTACAGTATGACCTCTTTAAGCAAGACTAAAATGTAAACTTTTATCTAGGTGAAGACTGCTAAGTCTCGTGTCCTGGATGTATGTGACATTTTGTATCTCAGAAAGCAGCTCCAACTGTAAATGAATGGGCTTTTTTAGAACGCTTTCATGATTGAACTCAAATATTTCACATTAAGATGGTAGTATACCCATATAAAAATCATTCCAAATTATTAAAAAATGGGCTTACGTATTCACTAAGATCACAGCACTATGTGCAATATGTAGTAAGAATGGTTTCAGTGGATTCCTCTATACAACATCACGATTACTGTCATCTGATCATAACACAAGTGCGGCTAACGCAGCTGCCATGTCAGCTTCTCTTCAGGGGCCAGGTCTTAATCATAAATCAACGGAATGACTAATTCAACATTGTTAAAACCAGCAAGTAGCTGCTTGGAGCCATTCCAGTTTTTACATCTTTCGAAAGGTCAATACACCTACTCAGACACACAATAGTCCTATCTTTCACTATGTTTTCTTCTCTTCTAGGATTGAAAAATAACATGTTAGCACTTAAATGTAAGTATGTTTTAACTAACAATTAAAATGCTCATTAATTCTGAAAGAGTGACCCAGTAAAACAAAGACAGTTTTAGTTCTCCTTTCATACCCACAATTGAAAAGCCTCTCTTTGCTGTTTTAAATACTTTAATAGTTGTAAAAGTCTCACGAAAACATTTTACTGCTGAGCATTTCCTGCGTTACCCTTACTTTTGTTACAGCAATATTACAAATTAAACTCAGAAATAAACTTCTTCAAGTTGAATAACTGGTCTAAATGTGGCTTACATTTCAATATGTACCTCTGCCCTCAAAATAATAACAAAAATCACAAATTAAGTGGCATCTAACAGCAAAATATATCGTAATCATTTACATCTGCTTACACCACACAAATGGCAAAAGCCTACCGTTAGCATCCTTCATAGAAAAAAATTATTCTGCTCTTAAATATAAAAGCTTTGCTGCATAAACAAGAGGATTTAAAGCTGTAGCAGAGTGGCTGAATGAAGGAAAATGGCAATCTTTCTGGTTCTTGTAGATGCCTTTCCCTATCACACAATGTTTCCCACTCATAAATACATGACAAATACTTCCTCAATCATTTTTTACGAGCAGGGATGCACAGGGGGTAGTCAATGGCTAGCTTGAGGGAAAATAGGAACAGCAGGAGGCAGAAACTGTACTGAAAATGGCTATGTGGTAAATTCTCTTCTGGAACATCACTCAGCTACCCAGGCTTTGATCTTTCAGCTACAATTACACTAACATCCATGAGACCTGGACATATTTTTTTAAACTAAATTATTAATTGTAATAGAAACAGTTAAACCATTTCATTGTATGACTCCTCAATTCAACAGTCTGATATTATTTTTTTTTTGTACAAATTAAAAATCGTAATTTATACAAAGATATGCTTTCAATTGGGTTTAAATTGGGTTTAACTATGTCATCATCACAACTAGTCTCACAAAAAACATGGGGTGACTGGCGACAGCTAAATCACAGACTGGCGTCTCCTAAGTAGTCTGTCTACCATTAGAGTCTGGGAAATGCTATTTACTGTACAATTAGAGCCAGTGAGCTCTACCTGTAATCCAAATACAGGTGTGAGGATCCCTTTCGGACAAGGAAACTGATGCATCCATTTTCACATAAACTTCCACATCTGTACTGTTACAGCAAACCTCAGGAAACCTCAACATTTGCATTCAGAAAAAAATATCACCTGACAATAACAGAATGAGTACTACTACCATGACTTTAAAGACTTTCTTGGATAGAGACAGTTTTAATGTTCAAATATTCCTACCTACAAAATATTCAAAGAACGAATAAACCAATTTAATAATTATAAAATCCAACCAAACATGAAAAACTTTAATTATTACACTGGTTATCAAGTTCAATCCAAAAGTCTGTTTTTTGGGGGCTGAGATTGGATGCCATTGAAAAGATTAAATTTTGTTCTTAAATACTAACACAAAATGTCTTGGAGTATCAAAAGGACAGTTTTAGTTGCAGTAATTTCACAGAATTTATTCTAATGATTTATTGGAGTTAACCATCTGACATTAATTATTGTTTTGGCTTCCAGTCTATGAATGTTTATTTTTCAGTTTAAAGCCTTCTCACTCTTTGATATCATATGGAAATGAGAATTTTTAATGGAAAATTGAAACCATGTGCATCTAAGTACTTAATGAAGTACAGGGAGAAACAGAGGGTGTACTTTAGGAGAATTCAGATATTCCGCTTTGGATACTTCTGATCTGTTTGGATGAGCTACACACATATATCTGTTCACAAACATGCGTTCGTGCATCTTCGAAGTATTTCACAAGCGTTTAAAGATCTGAGAACTAAAAAAAGGCTTGTTTGTTTTTTGAACAAAACATGCTGCAACTGATTTTTTTTCAGAGAGTACTATTTAATCTGTTCTTTCCTCCACAAACTAAATGTTTATCCCATCTAGAGCTTCCTATGACGTGCTAAATGTACTTCTCAACAGTGGATTTCCACCATATCTATCTACCATGCTAGCCCTGAATCTTCATCCAGCTCACTGAATGCCTGATAAATACATGATGGTTGATAAATCAATTTAAGTCACATTGATGTCAGAAATATGTGAAAAAATTCCTGTGCTGTCCATGACATTAAAGATCATCAAGACAGGCCTATAAACTGTAAGTGAAGTGTGAGCAGTAGCAATGAAACCAGACAACAGCAAACAGAAGTGGACTGTTAAAATGTTCAATTTTGCCCATTTGAAAGCTTTCTGTGCAACTGACATAGCATTAGTCCTCTGGCATTCAATTCATTCTCTTGGAATGAAAGAGATGGTGCTCAGATGATCAGAATAATACATGATAACAACACATGCTTATTTGAATTAGTAGTTCTAAATCAAATATTTTCTTCACAGCTAATGGATTCACATAAAAATATTAAGAAGGAAAATATACTTTTTCTATTCTATACTTCCATTCATAGTTTTACCACATGCACTGTACTCAAGCAGCATGACAGTGGGAGCATAACAAACAACAGAAGTGTAGCATCAGTTTTTATTCCTATTTGAATAAATATATTTCGACTTTACAGAGCAAGGAATTGTTCACCATTGAACAAAATGGGACACAGAAACACAAATTTAGACATTTAACTGAACATACTTACCATTTGTTTTTCTTTCTAATGTAGTCTTTTTCAGAGAGGTTAACCAAATAGATCATGGGTTTTGATGTGAAAAACAAATGCTTGTTCAAAACATCAATCTAGAAGTAAAAATGTAAGAGGAGAAATTTAAAAACAAGTTATATCAACTTGAGTTAAATTAAGGACTATTTTCCTCATGGCATTTCTGAGAAAGCAACACAAAATCTAGCAAGTAGATCACACTGAAAAACAGAATTGGCAACAAATGTAACGTTCAGTACACTGTGGATATGAATTCTACAAAAAAAAACTGAAAAAAGACAGTAACAGGTTGCAAAATTAGAAGATAGTTCATGGGATAATGCTTATAGCCTACCTCTTTGTCATTCCAATCATGATAGAAGCGGACAGCCTTCTTTTCATCTATTACCCAGGTTTTGATTTTGCACATTACATCCTATGAAAAACAAACAAACAAACAAAAAAATCAAAGTCAAAACTCATCTGGACATCAAACAATTCTGTTCCATAAGCAAGGCACGTACAAATTAAAATTCAGCATGAATGTGCTAATTTAAAATTAGACAATATACCTTAAACACATTTTTTACCATCTCAAAAAAATAAAACTTCCTGTTTCAAGAGACATTAAAGACAAATAACAATTACTAAAGCAATACAAATCCCATCAACAGAAAGTTAAATACATGAGATCCAAGTATCATCTCCTGCCACCAGGAAAATTAGCAGAACTCATAAAACGTATGTAAAAATCAGTACATTTTAGATTGCTTTTCAAACTCAGTAAGACGCGACATTTCAGCATCCAGCGGGAGAGACCACGCACAATATAAACATGCCATTAAGAAAAGGGAATGGGTGGGAAAAAAACACTGCAAATCTATTTTTTAAATTGCTCACCAAAGAAATTGAGCCTATTATTGATGATCCACCCTTCAAAAAATTAATTCAAATGGCCAGAGCCCTTTTTATTCCGCATTAATTTTTCGCCAACACCTTCTCCCTCCCCCCCAAAATGAAACCTGCCAAAGCCTCCATTACACAATGGCAAGAGCCTTGCTCTGGTGACCTCCAACCAGCTGCATTCACTTTCAGAACATCTCTCTCCGCAGGAAATCTAAAGGCCTTTTAGTTAGCAAGCTAGTGTGCATTCAGAAGGAGTAACTGCAGGAAGAGCCCAATGTGCTTTGTTTCTCTGGCCTTTCTTCACAGAAAGATTAATCATCTGTGAAATGGAAACGGCAAACAGCAAGTGACACAAACTGAACCCTTCAAGCCTTTCCTCATCAGTTTTGTGGTGCTGAATCTGAAAGCTGCGTGTGGCACGGCTCTCCTTACAGGCAGGTGTTAATAAAAGGCTCTCGGGTCTGAAAGGTCACCCTTGGCTCTTCTAGGAGTAGTACATTTCTGAGTCGTCGATTTTTCTGAGAGATAATTTATGATCATGCTTTAAATAATGCTTTTTTTTTTTTTTGTTATAATTGACACAACTGAGAATTAGGGTATTTAAAACACAAAGAACCATTCCGTGAACCATTGAGCGCACAACATTTTTTACACTTAGTACTAGGCGGCTGAGGCACATTATAAACAACCACAAATAACATCAGTATTTACTACAGCCTTTTCTAGTCGAGCAGTTGCTGCAGTGAAAAACAAAGACAAAGCTCTTCGAAATCTTCAGATCCTGATTTGAAACCCTCCAGGAACAGGACTCCCCACAGATTTTAACAAGGAAGGGGCACGCTAAAACTTTTAATGAAATCTAACATGTTCTGACGAAGAATAATCACTTTTACTCTCCTATAACTGAATTTCACTCATAAACGTTTAAAAGTGGCTAATATAACACCATTTCCTACAAGGAGAAGATCAAAGTGCTATATTACAAATGCATTATGATTAAAAAAGCACTGTGCAGCTTTGCTATTAACTGTTCTTTAAACCCTAAAAGGCTTCCCATAGATCTCACTTGGCACTGCATATACAACCTTTGACAAGTAATGTAGACCATTTTTATTCATTGCCTAAAATTGTAGGCAATTATGTGCGTCACACTGGCCACCTGCAAATTCTGAATGCCTGCTCCAGTTGTCAGAGCAAAAAACTAATGTCGGAGGGGATTAATCTAGGGGGAGAGAGTCCTCTTTAATGGCTCCAGCAGGTGAAATGGCCCAGCTGGTTACTGTGATGAGTGGCCAGAACAGCTTATGTAGAGACATGCAACAAGATTACACATAAAGAAGAAAACAGTGGTGCCATCTTATCTTTAACCCTATCTGCTTTTTATTTTTTAATTAATCGTTACAAACGAGGCAAGGGAAGCAATTCTAACGATAGGTACTTTTCACTTAGAATGTTTTCTTCAGCTTTTTTTCAAATACATAAACAACAACAACAAAAAAAATCAGCACAATCTCAAAGATTCCTGGTCAGCAGTGAAGGAATCCTGACTGCACGACATTTCAGGTTTTAACATAATGCTATAGGTACCTACCACATGGTTTTTCGCACTATAATTCCCCCCCAAACAGCAACACATTATTGCACATAAACTACAGGTGATAAAAGATTACAGAAGAAAACATTACAGCAATAGCTGTTAAAGAAAATCTTTTAAGCTTAAGGAGCAGTAAAATGTTTGCTTTTTAATTATGCTGTAAGGGGTGCTATGTACTGTGGAACTTCCAGAAAATTTCAGAAATGAATACAGCAAACATTTGCTCTTTCTAAAGCATATTTAAGCACATAGATGTATATCAGAGCTTCCTGCCCACGTTCTTCTTCCGACAGCTGCATATCTAAGCCAACTTTGACACAAACCTAACTTTTCAGAGTTAAGCCATAGGTACCCAACTTTATGCAGTTTACAGCTGTTGTTCAAGAGGAATTCCATGAGTAACTTGAACAGGGAAGGCTGACCAGCCCAAGGTGACGTGCAGAGCTGGCAGCTGTCTGAGTGCAGATCTGTTTCAGTTTTACAGAGAAACAGGTAAAGCATCGGAAAGCTCTATTTAAAGAAAGGATAGAAGCTTAAAGAAAACAGAAAACCTATGTTTTAAGCATTCTTGGAAAGAAAAAAATAGGAATTATTCCAAGAGGAATTTTTTCTGATGGAATACGTGGGCAGCTGCAACAGGCAGAATGTAAGGCAGAGTCCACAACTAAAATGACACGAGTGACAGAGGAACTCAAATTCTCCTGCACCAGTGGTGGTGTCATATTCAAATGAGATTTAATACAATCCCTTAGCAACAAATCTGCTACATGCTTGTTGACAATATGAAGAAAGGCAAGTACTCCCATATATTTCTTGTTCACTTGGCTGCCCCAATACCCCAAACAAACATGCCAAAAGCACATTTTGAAGCTATAATTCATTTAGCACTGTTTTTAGTTTTATTAATTGCTTCTATTTAGGCCTGGTGAAAGAATATGAACTGACCTTTTTATCTTCACTATCACTGTAACAGTCATTTAAACACATTTAGTCATTACTCTAGTTAACTCCAAGATGTTTAATAACAGAACGTGGAGCAATGATCTGCTTGGTTTCATTAGGACTGGCCTCCCCAGTTGTACACTTCGAGGTCAGCCTGCCACCAGCAGGACAATCCACTTCTCTTTGTTGGTGACAAGAGCACTCCCTTGTTTTTCTGCTAGGAGCATTATAGCAAGCGTCATTTAAAACATCATCAAAAAAGATTCCAAAATCCAACTTATGATTGCAAACGCATATGAAATACAGCAAACATCATGAATATCAAATACCACAGTTTTAAACATCAATTCATTTCTGACTATATCCTTGGCAATACACTTAGTGCACATGAATACTTGGTATACTTAGCTATATGCAATACTGAGTTCATGTCCTGTCTAGTTTTCCAAAGATGACGAGCAGTCAACACAGAAATGTTAAGCAGGAATTTCACAATACGTATTTATTTATAGTATTTTATAAAGTTGGGACATTCAAATTGCATCTAGGAGATTTATCAAGATGTGCTCGCAAGACACTACTGCACAGAAAAATGTGCATACATTAATAAACTCCTTGGATGGATGATAGTAATAACGTGTGTGTATGCCAAATTCTTCTTGCAGCATGAGGGACTAAACTGAAGCTTGGAAAACTCACTTGCCTACTTGGCACCAAAGAATTGTGAGGCTTTTGTTGGAAATTAGCAGGGCATGTAATTAACTTCCGCAAATTTAATAAAGAAGTAAGCAGTTGTGAGGATTATCACTTCACACTTCAAAGTGCAAGTGAACTCTCCATGATTCTGCAGGCAGTGCAAAAGTCTCTGCTACTATGGAGAATGACTGTGAATACGACGCTCTTCTCTTCCCTGGAGGGAGATATTTCTAGGAAATGCGGGAGTGCTTCTTTGCACCTTATTTGTTTGCTTCAAGACCTCCAAAATATAGTTAACTGATCAGCCATATGACAACACTTGAAAAGCAAACGTGTTTTATTAAAATATTTCAATTTAGGCAACACTATACCAAAGTAGTAACTTGGCGAAGGAGATGTAATTGTCCACATTCTATCAACTTCACTGTTCTGTTCCTCTCACAAACTGGAAGAACTACCTAAAGCCATTACCTGTAGCTCTTAGCTACTACCTCACGTTTCATACGTAAGTCACAGCAAGCCAGCAATGAAGGTAACAGTGTAAAGTGAACAATTCAGACTCAAGAATCTGGCTGGGTCGTATGAAAGTGTTTAATTAAAAAACAAACACTGCATACACTAAATGGAATCAACACCACCTAAACCAGAAGGCCTAGAACATAATTGTCGATCAACAACTCCTTGAGTTTCTGGTGACGCTCCAAATAAACTGTTTGCATATTGCTAGTTATCTTTTGTCAACACCCTAAAAAAGACCATTTTATTGACAAATGATGAGAGCAAGTGACTATGAGGAGCATGAATCATACATATAGTGAGCAGAACTGTCAGAGAGATTTAGTGAAAGCAAACAATGTTTTTCAGTACAATAAATTCAAGTCATCAGAGTACTGGATGGAGGATGAGGAACTATGGACATGGTATTTACCAAGTAGAATACCTGCTCCTTGCTAGAGTGACTGAGACTTGAAAGTTACAAGCAAATGAAATGTACTAAATTAACTAAAAAGACTAATACAGTCTTTGAGTATATAAGTACTAGTGTCAAACATGAATACTTCTACACTTCTCTGCTGAAATACTGAACAACAAAAGATAGGAGAAAAGGCATAAAAGGTTTTGAACAAGTGCTTACATGTGAAGACCCAGTTGTGCTTAAATCTTACTCTTCTATTCTTACAGCATTTTATATATATATATATATATAAATAATTAACAGAAGTCTCAAAAAATCGCTAACACAGATCACTGAAAAAATGGCTGAAAAGTTGAAGCTTGACAAATACAGAATAAAAGGCTATTTTAAAACATGTTTTATTTATCAACATTAAAGACATGCAGGGGATCAAACCAGATCATTACTATGATTTCATCTGGCTTTCAAAATAGCTGTGGTGTCTTTTCAGACACATATACAAATTACACGTCCACAGAGAATAAAGAGTACTCCTAGATAGCAAAGCTGTGCTTCTCAAAAAACAAGTTACTGCATCCACACCATTCAACATTTAACATTTCCTCACTAACACAATGAAATACATGGCAACCACAGTCCTTCCGTTCAGGCTTTCCTGGGAAAATCTCTTTCAGCTCTACCTGGCATAACATCATCTCTGTACTTCCCTTAGAGGCTTTCTGGTAATTTACAAGAGAGAGGCTAAATTGATAAAATAAGAATTTATGATAAAAGCAATGTTTGGAAACAGCAGTACTTTTAAAGGACAATTAAGACAAAACGTCAAGTTTAAAAGATCACATTTTTCAAATGTTTTAAGCGGTTAAATAAGCTGTAGCAGCTGGGTGCAAGGAAGAGAACAAGTCAGGTACTGCATCAACAGTGAGCTCCTCTGAGGCACAAAACAATGTCTAATCTCTTACAATTCCCTTGCTCACCGACTTTAATGAAAATACAATGGGAGAAGTAATGGATTTAGGACAAGTGTATTATCCTTTCTTCTATTCAATACATCCTAACAGAGCCAGTACAAGCTGTACATGGTATAAGGTTTACTCAGAGCTAGATGCCAGCAATGTTTATGAACCACTGCAAGTACTTCCACTTACAACGTTTTAAAAGCATTCCAGACAACATAACTCATGTTAATAAACCTCAAATTCTCCTGTGTTGGCCATCTTTACTGGTTTAAATGCATAATACACTAAAAAAAAAAAAAAAAAAAAAAAACACCCAAAAGATATATTCAGTCCTAGATTTCTAGAAGAAAATTAAGCAGACATGAATACAAAAAGCAATCTATCTTCAAGTGATAATTTCTCTCAGTTCAGAAATTCAGGAAGGGAGCTTGAACTGAAAATCAAAATGACACATCTTAGACGCAGATTGACCAAGCTCTTCTTACTGCACTTGTCTACATAGCCTCATTTCCAAGGAATTCCATGTGAGGATATTTGTCCTAGAAGTAAATAAAGCCAACTGAGAAAGGGATATTTTTCAGAGTACAATTATTCAGATACAGAGATGTTTTGTCGCATATACTGTCCACTTAAAAATTGTAACTGTGGCTTGATCTAGACATACCCAGAGATACATTCTTTGCAAAAGTAATTATTCTAATTCACTGTTCAAATCTACACAGGAAAGATCAGCCATGACAGAAAGTAAGCACTAAATTGCCTTTGTCTACTGATAATTCCCAAAGAAATCCAAACATGTATTTACACATTATATATTTCTACCTCAGGCTTTACTACCAATTAATTCACAAACATCTGCCACGAATATATTCCTGTTACATTCATAATGTTCTTCAGAATGAACTTTAATTTCCTCTAAATACCGCATTAAGCACAGCAAATGGTCCACTGAAGATTTTAGGCATAATTACATGCATTAAGAATATAAATATTTTCTTGATTCCCTATGATTTAACATTTAAGTTATTAATTGTAACAAGTCATTGGCAAAAAGTGTGTCAACAATGTACAGTTTTTCTTCCCTTCTTATTCCAGTGGAACACATTGACCTCTCAAACTTTCGTCACAAAAGGAGACGAAAGCAACTGACAAAAAGAAATCCAATTCACCACAGCATTTATCTTCAACTTGGAATAAAAGAAAGGTGAAAATTCCCAACTGACATCATCAGTTAGATGAAATCAAAGTTCATCCATCCGTGAGAACTCTGGTGAGCACTTGCAGTACGAGGTCAGCAAATTCTGCTGAGCACAATCCCATTCATCAGAATATTGCAGGAAGGGAAGACTTACACCCTGTTTTCACGTAGCACATTGGTAATGAGAAGCAACAGAATCTACCATCCCTCTGCTGTTTGTGATTCATCTCCCAGATGCTATTAGTAATTTTAAATGAACAAAACCACTTTTCGAACAGCTCCTACATTATAAGGACAAGACCAAGACAGTAAATGGAAGGGAGGAGGGAAGGAAGGGGCATAGATTACATAGATACATATGTGCTTATGGCTATTTATGCACTGTGGTTATGGTCATCGGACCAATTAATTCATCACCTACTGCAATAACAAAGCAAAGCTTGATGCAGTTCTTCTGCATTAAATGGTACTGATACAAAGACATGAAAAGGCATCTTTATTTTCATAATTGCAATTGCTTTTGCTCTTAAAAATTGTATTCAGTTTCAAAAACTAACCTAATTTTCAAGTTGACACACTTTAGCGACAGAATTCAGACGTCTTGCAGAACTTACAAAAGCATCCTTTGAGCTGAAAACTGGAAGTTCAAATGCAGCGGACATTGATACTGACCTATTGTAAAAGCTGCCTTTCAACTGAAAATTGGAAGCTCAAACACTGCAGGCACTGATACTGACCTGAGGATTTTGTCTTCGTATCACTGAAGTCAACAGTCTGTGTGAACTGAACTATAAATAATATTCTTGTGGTCAGATATATAAATCACAATACCATTACCACCACAAATTATTCTGTGCTGAAATTCAAGATTTGGAGCACTAACAAAGGGATGAATGAATAGCTATCAATTGCAGTGGGTCAATCTCTAAGGACTAGAATTGAATCATGCAGGAAGGGTAATGGAAGAGAATCCTGTAATAATGTTCACTTAACTGTATTATATTGTATTAACTTGAAGATCTCCATCTCCAGGACTGAAAATCCCATAAATCATGTATATATACACATATATAAATATATATTTAAAACAAGATCTATAAATATAAAAGATACCTCAATTTTCCTTTGAAATCTCCTGCTACCCCAAAATGACAGATGAATAAGCTAACAACAGTGAAGTTTAATTCAACTTCTTTCTCATATCTCTGCAGATACCAGCACCAAAAAGATAAAAATCAAAGCTACTAATTGGCTTTCTGAAGTTATACTCATGCTACAGTAGTACACAAAAATATCAGAAATATTTTTGTTCTACAACACCTTGTAAGAAGGTCATAGTCAAAATATTACATAAATATATGTTGAGTCTGAAAGAACAGTATTCTTAGTAAAAGCAGGCAATCATTTCTAAGTAGACTGAGAATGCTTGCAAAACGCAAAAATGTGAGTGTAAAGGAAGCTATTCCAAGCCTGTGTCAACAGTACATATTGCTGATCTTGGACCATATTGTGTTATTGATTTTTAAGTAGAACTTGAAAATTATTTCATTGATGGCTCCTTAACAGCAGTTGGCTACTTTATTTCTGCTGACAGGGGATTGAGAAATCAATTCTGCGAGAGACAGTGCTAACAGTTAACACTGTATTCAATAGCAAAGCCAGGTCATCGCACAAAGGTGAACTTACCAACTATACACAACGTGGGCTTATGTGAAGAAAAAATGATAATTAACAAGTCTGAGCAAAGGTGTGAGAAGGCAGGCAATCCAATGAAAACATCAGATTTCAGAATTCCTGGCTGATACAGACAGACAATTTGCTCTTCTCTGCTTTTTCCCCACCCAGGATGGGGGAAATCTTTCACAGATTTCGAACTATCGAGTTACAGCTATGGAGGCTTACTGACAAAGCAAACAATTCATATTTATGACATAAGAAGAATGACTTCTACTTTCAATTAGGTTTCATGAAGCACATACTGAAATCCCCTTTGATAGCAACAATAAGTTTACACATGTCACCCAGAGATTATAGTCTCTCTGAAATCAGTAACTTTTCCATAGCTTTCATATTAAGCTTATTGTTATATTCAGAGCAAACAACTAAAGGAAAAACAAGCTTAACTAAGCTTAATACTATTTCTTTTCTCACCTCATTTTCTTCCTTCCCTAACATTATACAGCATTTTTCCTCAATAGATTTCAAAGTGTTCTAAAAAAAGTGGAAAGAAATGAAAAATGCAATTCAAGTGCTAGATGTTTCTATTCAACTGGGGAAAGAAAGCAATTAGAAGGTCTGAAAGTGATATGGTTAAGAAAGCTTTCAGTATTTTTACTTGAACAAAACACAGAACTTTCAAAACTCTCCTCAGTTAAAAATTAAGAAATTCTCAAGTATCTTTAAATTCCTCCAAAAAGGATGAGAAAATCATAGGAAAAAAAAAAAACAAAACAATGCTACCTGGAAATATCAAGTTTTTCCTCTTTTAATTCCCCAGTTTTCCTGAAAGGGAAACGACTATGAGCACTCAGAAAACAGAGAACAGCTGTTTGTTGTGAACCTCTGTTGCAGAAGGAGAATATTAGCAATATCTAGTATTTTAATGTTGTATCATGTAAAAAAGGCAAATGTTGAGAAGGCTTCCATTCTCTCCTAATTTATGTTGGCAAACTGTTAGAAAAAAAGCCCTTAATCCACTCTACATTACTATCTCAATGTCTTTTCTACCCTAGAAAGAGGAAGCACAAAATACACAGAATCACAGAATTAGTTGGAAAAGACCTTCAAGATCATCAAGTCCAATCATAAACCTCAGCTACCAAGTTCTACAACTAAATCACATCCCTTAGTGCCATGTTCACACATCTCTTATACATCACCAGGGATAGGGACTCCACTACTGCCATTGGCGGCCTTTTCCACAAATAAATTCTCCCAAATACCCAATCCAAATCTCCCCTGGCACAACTTCAGACCATTTCCTTGTGTTCTATCCACTGTCACCTGAGAAAAGAGACAGACACCTTCCTTGCTGCAACCTCCTTTCAGGTACCTGCAAAAACCTTACATTGGGTTATTTGCTCCAGGGAAGTGTAATCTTTAATTGTTTTACTTATCGTTTTCTTTCCCCCACCAATCACATATGCAGTAAGAGGAAACCATAAGGAAGTCATTAACTGCAGTTAATTCTGCAGGCCAGTATGTAAGCGTAAGCACAGGTCTTCTCTGCAATGCAAAACAGTAAAGGAAAAAAAGACAAGAAAAGCCGTAGAGGAGCTAATTACAACCCAGTAACTGAAAATCTAAGTGAACTCATCCAGTAGATGGAAAAGTCAGAGACTCGCTGTTATGATCTTACACACAAGTCTATTGGTAAGAAACGCATAATGAGGCCTGAGGATTGATTTACCGGGAAAAGAAAATCAACCAGACAGATCTTTCACAGACCTTTACCCTAAAAATGTCCTTTTTACTAAGGTCTACTGCCCACCTCACAATTCAAGCATACAAGCCACAAAGGAAGACGAAGAAGGAGATCCAAGATCAGCAGGACTCAAAAGACCTGATGCTCCACAGCACTTCCCTGGGAAGATTCTCTGGTGACTCTAGAGAGCAGAGTTCCTACTTGCAGCCTTTGTCTCCACAGAAGAATTTTATTTGCGCCTTTCCCTTCTGTTCAGCCACCCATTTCCATGAAACAAAAGAATTTAATACCTTTGAAACCTCTATTGTTGTTGACAAACTCAGCTGAAACTGGCCAAGTGTAACAGCTGTTACTGAGGTTAGAACTGGCAGAGCAACGCAACTTCAAAACCTTGCGTTTTCTTGTGATCACAAAGAAAGGCTAAAATCCCGCAAGGAATGACAGGAAGTCTAAATTACAAACACAAGATGAGAAAGTCATTCTGACAGTTGAATCACAAATTAAATAATGGTTAGGAGATTGAAGGGAGAGGCATAGAAAAGGGTAAGAAACAAAAGCTGAGTAGAGATCAACTAATAATGGAGATGTTAAAGTTCTAATTGATTTAAATTGCGTTTCTAGATCTGGGATTTTAATTTACTGTCTTCCTTCATTTTAGAATAATCTGATGTTTTCTGTTTTTAAGCACATGCCAACTTCCTGTAGCTATAAAATGAGTAAGATTAGGTCTGTTATGCAGCGATAACTGTACCTATCCATTAGGGTTACATGATGACATTGAGAACTTTAAATGCACTTTGATTACATCTTCCTGACATCAAAAAAAAAAACACCTGTTGAATTCTTTCTTGGCACAGAAAGACACTGCAGACAAGCACACTAAAAATCTGGACAAAAACGTTTCCATTGTGAGAAACAGTTTTTTTCCAGAAGTGACTGTACAAGGAAGTAAGTGAGAAGAGCTCACCGACTTGGACAGAACAGCATTATACCTACCTTATTTTCATTTTCTCATTCTGAAGTGAAATATAGCCTCTGTCCGAACTTGGAATTCACTATGGACAAGGTTTTTGCTTGTCTCTAACATGAATTTAAACATGCAAGATGCTATTTGAAAATGTAGGCCTAAGTTTCAGTGTTCCTCTAAGCAGATGCAACTATATATGAAGGACAAAAATCACTGCCCACATGTTCTCAAAACACGTTGATGTGTCAGGTGACCAAAAGGGAAGCACAACTGATTCTCTCTGGGCTTTTACAAAAGACTTCAAATGGTCCAATGTTAGCTGTTTTTTCTCACCTACACCAATCAAGGAATAGAATACTTCTAAAGCCAGACAAAGAAAGACTAGTTCTTCACCAACAGAAACTACCAAGGAAGTGCTTTTTATCACTGTATCATGGAGAAGGATACTCGATTTCAGATTCTGTTCAATGCTCAACACTAGTTAGGGCAAAAAAAAAAAAAAAAAAAATTTTTAAAGTGCACTTTAATATTAATAAACTAAAATACCAGCACTGATGTGACAATTTTTTTTCTTATTAATTGCTATCTAAAAAGATACAGGATAAACCAGTATTTTTCACTTGATAATTACCAAGCATAAATAGCCTGTTCTCACATTGATATGCTGTTGTAATAATTAGAGAATACTTTTTACATACCACCAGAAATATCTCTAGAAATTTCATGAAATAAGGAAAAATTAATAACTAGACTACCTGCAAACTCTAGTTGACTAAAAAGTCAAGTGGCAGTAAAATAATCATTTGAAAAAATATACTTAAAGCTGATAATTATTATATATTTCTAACCTACAAAAAAACACCACTGTTACCCTGTGATAATTGAGCTCATTTAAACAGCTTTCCACAACTACATTCAAAAATGAAATGAAGACTGCTAGTTGAAGTTAACATGCACAAAAAACACAATAGTGCAATCAGATTAAGAAGGTACATTCACTTGGTAGAGACACAAGGAATACTGGTATCAGAGTGCAACTTAATAGCAAGAGTAATTTGGAAGTGACTGCTGGACTTTGAATCATGACTAAACCCCTGATCTAAGTTTGATGAAGTGCTGGCAACTCTAATATAACAAGCTGTCAGCAAGAAAATTACAGTTAAATTTTTAAAATGACAAACCTTCACCCTTCCCCACGTCACCCCATCTTGGCAGGGGGCTTGGTTGAAGTTCCCTTCTAACCTTAGCCGTTCTATTCTATTTCAATGACTTTTATAAATGAAATCTTAAGCTTTCAAAAAAAAAATTCAATACTTATTTACACTAAAAGACACATAAAAATGGCAGTAGATTTTTGTATTATGCATGTGGGAAATCATTAGCAAAATCCAACAGTACAAAAATTTGAATTCAATGCAGACAGCAATAAATTATCTACTTTTATACTCACATATTCAGGTTTCAACTTCTTGTCTCCTCCTCTCACAGCTACTTTTTCTAGCTTGTCTATACTCTGAGTGATCAGTTCTTCATCTTTAAGTCTAAGTTCCTCATGTATTATTTCAATGTCTCGAACAGGATCTACACTTCCTTCCACATGAGTGATATCATCATCTTCAAATGCTCCTAAAACAAGAGAAAATTTAAATTATGTACTAAGCCAACAAGACAGAATTTAAAACAGACTATCAAGAATCACAAGAGTTTGCAATGAAAAAGACAAGTCAGCAGTCTGTCTTACTGACTGTACACAAGTATTATAGGCAATATTTTATACCATACAGTTTTAGATTGTAAATTTATGTATAAAATCCCAAATGCAGAGATTTATACACATAGATACAAAGCACAGCATTACACATTTCAGGAGAGCATTTATGGCCAGGCTGGATGGGGCTCTGGGCAGCCTCACCTGGTTGCTGGCAACTCTGCCCACAGCAGGGGAGTTGGAACTACATGATCTTTAAGGTCCCTTCCAACCTGAGCCATTCTGTGAGTCTATGATTAAGCCATCTTTAAGAGTTTCTTCTAAAAAGAACAGATTAAAGCACTTTTCTGAAAATTGGTATCACTGTATCTAATGGTATCTTACCTACCAGTAGCAAACACAGCAGCCAAATTCAAAATTGTAGAACATTTCAGCATATACAGTAAATGACTCGTGGAAAAAAAACCTTACAAATCATCCTGGCAACCCTCACTGGCTGACCAATTTTATGCATTAAGAAAAAAAGAAGTTCTAGACAAAGAATTCTGAAGTTCTGAATGACTCTTAGTGTTTCCAAGGGAAACAGGGTTTAGGAAAAAAAAAAGGCCTGAAATCATCTGGCAGACCTCTTCCCTGTTTCAATCTACTTTATCACTGTGGTTGTGACGGTGATTAGATAATGAACCACTCAGACACACAATTTACACAGCAGCTAATTTCATCGGCCTGATTTGAGGGTATGGTTTTTAGGGGGCCATCAAAGAAGCAGATGAAGGTGCATTTGTCATATATGAGTGACAACCATTCACACTATCTGAACAAAATGGTGCTGGCCCTTATTAGAAACACATGCTATTATCACATATTTAAAGTGCAGTTGAAGCCATAATTTCAAATTGCCAACTGGAAACATAAGGGTAAAACAACCAGATATTACTGAAGCATGTGTGCTGACTTCATGCCCTTCTGAAGACAACATGGCAACATAATTCAACTAGGGTTTAAATTATCAAATAAAAAGCATTTAAAAAAATCTATAAATATTTTAAAAACAAAAATATGAACAGTTTATTACTTATTCCTAGAACCATTTTCAGAGTATTTGTGCACTTAACCTGTAACGTTAAATATGTATCTCAGAAATAAGTCATTATGAGAACTGTATATAAATATTACCAAAATGAAAATGAACTGCTTTTTGCAAGGAAATAAAGGCAATTTTTGTACTACCCATTAGAAAAAAGCTAAACTACAAACAACTCCTTAACTGACAGGCAGCTAATATTCTTCATTGTCACATGTATCTTAAACTTCAGTTTCCTTCCTAACTTACTGAAAATAGTGGTTTTTAGCAATAAAGATTTCACCATCAAAACAGACTATACACAGGCTTGAAATGTTGCTGGCATTCAAACATCAAATCATTTTCAGACAAATACACAAAAAGCCTTTAAAACAGCAGTGAGGGGAAGCTCCCTCCTTGCCCATCAGCTGTCACTCTCCAAGAATGATCCCAGAGTCCCCTGATACAAAGAAAAGCACCTCTGCAACAGATGCAATCCCGAGGCTGGCTGCAATGGGAGAACAGGCTGCTCTGTCAAAAGAAAACCTGCCACACTAACTCATACCAGTACAAAGCGAAGAACAAGGCACATAATAGTCATCTTCCATAAACCCTGTTTGTGCACAGCAGTCTGCAATGGGACATGGGATGTCTGGGTGCATACAAACAAGAAAATATCATTCTACAGATCTGTTTGGATTCACAAGGAAATTACTGAATAATAATAAAAAAAAATATGTAACCACACCAATCAAAAACTCTTCTACCAGCCCGGCTTTCTCAGCAGATAAAGAGTATTCAGCTGGCTAAAAAAGGAGAAAGTTCATATTTCATCCTTGTATTAAGAAAAAAGTGTACACTGCCATCTAAATAACACGTTCTCAAGTTGTTCACATCTTTCTGCTGCATTTGGTGGTCTTAAAAAAAAAAAAAAAACACTGTAAGAGTCAGGAGAAAAGCTCTGTGTCTCAAGATGTCATATTTAAAACATAAAAATAAAAAGTGAATGGACTGTTTGGGTTTTAAGGAAGCTGGCTCCCAAAGCGAATAACAGCAGCTAGGAATTTAAGTCTGCTTCAAACGGTTTTATACTCTCTGGGAAATACCAGTATTGTCTTCCACAAAGGAAAAGAACTGGTTTACCTCAGAGGTAGCAAAAAATAAGTGCATAAAATAGGTTTGCTTGAGAAAGTTTCAAAAGAAACATCTCAAAAAATTAAAAGCCCTAATTGAAACCTTCGAGAGGAAGAAAATAAACAATCCCAAAATAACAGTGATCTTCTTCTCCAAATGCATTTATAATGAGAAGGGCAGAGTGGACAGGATGGAAGGAAGCAATTCTAGAAAGTCTGAACTATGTGAGTAAGAACAGAACATTGATCAAAGCTAAACACACAGCCATATAGGAAGATACATGGGAAACTATAATCAGTAATTTGTGGAATGGATTATGAGTTCTCTGGTGTCTAGTGTGCCCCACCGGAGGTATATTTTTATTAAAGCTTTATCAGCTTTTCAAATTAAGTTGAAGATATTCACCTCTTTCTTCAGTTATCCTAGCAAGGAACCTTTTTTCAAAATATCCCCAGAAAAAAACAATGAATCTGCATTTGAGCTTGAAAGGCAAACCCCTTCCACTTCCTTTGGTGTAAAAGAACAAGACCCATAGAGTTGAAAACATGAAGTTTGCTGTAAGCAAGTCTCCTGTGGTAAATTCCCATAATATTTTAGTGGCGTGCAGAAACCACTACCCAAACAAGGCAAGGATTTTATAAAGGACTATACTAAGCTTAACTACAAAGCTACTAGAAAGTGGGAGCTTGGAAACCCCCACTGCCAGCTACCCAGCACCCTTTTCAGCTGCCAGCAGGCGTACGCATAAAGGATTGCTCAGTTGCAGGGACTTATCCCTGGTTGTTTTGTTTGGGCTGGCTGGGCCCACCGTGCCATCAAGCAGTACAGATCCTTTTCCAACAGCTAGGGAGTTTTGCAAGGACAGATCTCTTTGGAGTACCCAGTTAGTGATGACATTTATTTACAGGTGTTTAAATGTAATACTAGGAAGGAAAAAATAGTTGTAAAGACATGTAAAAGAAGTAATGCAGCAACAGCTGGTTCTGTGCTCTGCTTCCAAGTGACACGGGACAACTAAGGATGGGAAAATAGGATGTCTGCCTGGAGATGTGGAAGCCAGACTGGTTTTGTAGCGATGAGGCATAGGATCTGCCTAACTGCCAGGTCCTGGCAGCAGCGAGGCCACAGGCTGCCTCATCTCTTCTTCACATGCAAAAGTAATAACAGATAAATATGTATACGGCTCAGAAGTAATAGCAGTCACATTTTCAACAGTATCATCTAATGGCATGCACGTTTCTTTCCATTTCTTTCAAGAATCAGCTTCAAAATTCTTTGACAAAATTTACCTCTCAGCCTCCCAAGATTTTTGCATTGCTTATGTTATACCTGTCAAGATCTGATGACTGTATGTTATGTATTCATCTGAACAGAACCACTACACTTAGTTACAGGCTATCATCAACCAATTCATTCTCTTGCTAAAATCAAGTCATCCAATTACTCCTTGACTAATCAAGGCTGTTTTGGCTTTTTCTTTTTTCAAAAGGTACTCAACAGCATAAACAGCTCACTTACAAGAAATGGAAAGGGGCTAATCAGCAGAATTATTGTTTTGCTGCCACAATTTGCAGTATTTAAATGTAGTTGCTGATTGGACTGAAAGTTTTATGATATAGCATATCAAACTAGTTTGATGCAAAAACAAAGCTGCCCATAGCCTGAACTTTATTGTTCCTATTTGCTCCAACCTGCTACTAAAATGCTAACGTACAAATCAAGAGAATACTACAAGACATGTTTTATTCCAGTTCTAATTGCAATTATGGAAATTAATTAATATCTACAAGATTAATTTATACTTGATATGTCAGTTGCTTCATTTCTTTAATTACTCTTATCCTTAAAACAAAATTGAACAAAATATTTGGCAAATATTAAGTTCCACATAACAGCATTTTGTTGACTTTTGTTCATCTGTGAAAGGCAGGTAACTACATTGGTTTATGCTATGTTATAATTAAGAGGGATATTCATAACTTGATCAGAATCTGAACTGCATCACAAGCTGAAACTCCCATCAGTATTTAGGATAACGACCAGTCTTTTTTTATCAGTAAGCTATAAAAGAATGTTTAATAACACCACCAAAAAACTGATCAAGAGAATAATTGATACTTGCACTTCCTTGCAAGCATACATTCAATGACTATTATCAAAAAGACTTGTTCATCACGGTACATACATCACAATATAGATATGTACCCTGTTATAAGCCCTGAAATAAATGAGCAGTAATACCTATCCAGCATTTCACTGGGGTAGGAACTGAGGAGTGAACAAAATGAAACAAAACTGAGTACCTTGAGTGGGGGCTTAGAAGCAGAATATTTTTTTGAACTATCAAACAAAACAAGACCACAGATGTCAAAAACACGAAGATGTAAGTAATATCTGTATTTTAGTTTGTCTGACATTATCCTCATTATTATGAAGACTTTAATGGTAAAGAAGATACCACCATTTCTAACAGAGGTACATTTAACATTATTAAACTTCCTTGGCGTTACATTTTACTATGCATACAATTAGAAGGGCAAAAGAACACTTAGTCAAAATACTTCACGGATTCTTAAATGCAACATGCATTAATAAAGAACCAACAAATAAAGTACGTTCAGCATGTTTTCCCTTGCAAGCTAATTTCAAGTAAAATTAATCACCTGTAACACAAACCTAATATTCCTTAAGCAGAGCAATTTTGAGTTGAAGATGCACCTGCCTACATCTTCAACATAAGCAAAATCAACTACAAAAAAAACTTAAAATGCTGTAGTAAACCTTGACTTCTGAAGAAAGAATTTCAGATATCTTCTGTGGCTTTGTTTTGTGCCACAGCCCTTTAAGTTTTGTCATCATAAAGCCCTAACTAGTTGTAATCACTCACAGTCTAATTGTGGACATTTATCTGCCTTTCTTATGCATAGAACATAGCTATTAAAGCTGAATAGTGATGGTGTGAAGTATAGGTTAAATTGGGTGAAATTAAAGCAAATTACTCTGGGATGTGGAACTCTGAAAATAGAAACCGCCAATGATTTGCAACCCTCTTGATGATCAGCTTCACAGAACCCTAAATGACAAGAAAACTTACATATTTTAAAGTTAACTACATTTTTGTAAAAAATAATATGTATAAATTTATTTAAAATGCAAGCAGACACTGTAGCAATAATTATTTTGTTTTACCTGCACCGCAGAAACACAAGAATAGGTTTTAATTTCTATTAAAAACACTTGTTTTTATTCTCAAGTTCAGCTGATTTCCAGTAACAGAAAAACAGTTCAGAATATTAGCCGTAGCATTAATTACTTTGAACACAAGGTTATAGTTTATACACACCGTATGTCTGTACAGACACGGGACAGTAAAAGCAGCTGCTTTAGGCTCTCCCGGCTGGTACGGTATTAGGACCGTATTATTCATTACTTCATATAATTCATTACTTACCCATAACAAAAGACAAGCGGCTACATTTCCCCTGCTGAGCCCTAATACTGCGCCAGTCAGGGGGGTGCAAAGTTAGACCCCCTCCCCAAAGTCTGAAATCACAGTTGAATAGCAGTCCTTTCAATATCAGACCTATTGGGAGTATCAAAAAAAGGCAAGCCTATTTCTGCACAGGCACACACACAATGAGAGCATGTAGCAGCAATACAGGATTATAAATGACTGCAGTATCAACTTCTTGAGCACACAAAGAATTTATATTTGCATAAAAGTACTTGTAAGTAGGTACTTCACTGAGTCAGGGACGAGAATTACAACCTCCAGAGGAATACTTGAAGCAAAGCAATTCACTTAAGGATGTGTAAGTTTGCAGAAGAAACCAGAATTTGGTTCTTAATGGAAGCAACTTTAACAGAAAAAAAGTTGTTACCAAGAAAGTAGTTCCACCGAGCTTATCTATAAAAACCTGCTCCAGAGGCCATATCCTAGGAAACCTGTGACAAATATTAGTGATCTATTTCTGATGTAAAATGTGTTTACTTGCCATTGCTCTTTCATCCTAGCACCACCGGGATGTAGTCAACACTCCACAGGCAAATCCTTCTACCTGCTGAGATTTGCTATCAACTTGGTCACACTGGGTAAAGAACATTATTTGAAAGCTGAAGGAATAATCTTTGAGCCCTTCGTGTCTCTATTTGCGGAGGGCTCACTCTTATAGCCCTTGATCACATATTTGAAATACTATCACTGCACCGTCCACCAAGTAATGTTTGGGACAAGCACGTTGCAAGACACTTTGTTCAAGATCACATCATGCAGTAATTTGCATGGATTCATTGTTATAAGACTCTAGGAAAGGCAGCACTCGAAGTAAAACTGTGAGATAGATGTCACACCACACAAATTAAGAGGAGTCTATAGAAAAAAATAGACTCTGCTCATAGTTTTCCAAAACATGACTGTGTTAATCAGAACAAGGGAAGCCTGGAATCTAGCCTAGATCGCTGCAAAATTTCCAAAAAAAAAAAACAAAAAGACTGAAGAATGCTAATGTTTGATGAGTACTCTTGTCAGCCTGAGCTCAGCAACATTTCATTTCTCTGTGAGTTAAAGTCTTGACAAGAAAAATAAACAGTAACAAGGGAGAGTCTCCGCAGTGTCACCCTCCCTACTCAGCATTCACACAACAGCATCATCCAAAAAAAAAAAAAAAACAAAAAACAAAAAAAAAAAAAACCTAAAAAACCCAGCACAATTGGAAAGGTCCTCCTACAAACCTTTGGACAGCTTCCTATCCATCTCTGGGAGCCACATTTCCAGACCTTTTACAGAAGACAGTGTTTCTACTCAAGAACAGAGTGGAACGCGCATATTTTTGACTGGTACAAAAAATGGTTCCTACGTGCACATTCGCATTACCTTCGCCACCATCACCTCCATGATACATGTTATGCACTTTTGCTGACTGAAGGTCAGTCTCTTAGGACTTCTCTGTACGAATATGTCAATCTCTACACGGGCTGAACTGGAATTCCTGGGAGTCACCATAACAACATCTAATTACTAACGATTGCATTTTTAAGACAACATCACTAGGTAAGTCACAAACACCTACAAGCAACCATCAGCAGAAACCCACAGGGCAACTCTATTTATCCTCAAACGACCAGATATATATTCTACTTACCCATGGGTGGTTCATTTGGGTCACAGACTGATTTTTACCAATCATACAGATATCTAAAAGCACTTGAGCCTTCAAGTTCCTGTTGGGTTTGGTACAGCACCACATAGCGGTTATCATGACTCCTACCAAAGCACTTTGGATCCTTAACACTGCAAAGTCCATGCAGTTCTGCAGTCCTCAACATGTTGGAGTGTTATTACTCTTTGTAACATAATGAATAGAGAATGAACAGCTCATTCCAGCACAGAACATAAAATTACAAACCTCCTGGAACCCACAGAGAAAAGTATAAAGAATTACTGAAAAATTATTTCAAATGAAGCAACTTCTCTTGAAAAACATTTGAAGTAATCTTAAGTTACATAAATACCTAGACAAAACTCAGTAAGGAAAAAATTTCAGCTACAAGAGCTTTGTTATCTAAGCAGTTCCCAAATATTCTGAAACTTAAAATTATACTGTTGTTACAATAAAACAAGAGTACTACAGAAGTGTCAAACTTTCATGCAGTGCATTACAAAATGCTATCAAAAAAATTACAGAATTTAGCACAGCCTGTAAGCAAACAATGAGTAGTCTATAAACAGAGTAGCTGCCTTTTTTTTTTTTTTTTTTTTTTTTTTTTAAGTACAGCATTTATAAGAAGTTGCAAGCTCAATTTATGACATGCTGACAAAAAACTTCATTCTACTTATCTGAATGTTCATCTTTTGAAGATCTTTGTACACAATGGAAGGGAAGAGGAGTAAACATAACCTAAGGAAAGGCCAATTAAATTTTAATAAAAATGACGGGTGATGAAGATTTGAGCAAGCAAAAATTGCCATTAAAAAAAAAAAAAAAAAAGCAAAACATTTATCATTAAGTTTACTGTATAAAAATGTGCCTAATCATACACCCCTTCCTTCTGGACATTCCAGTCCACGTTCAGAACATAATACATAATGTAATGTTAAGACAATTCATCCAGATATCTCTATTGTATACCAAATTTAATTTTCAGAGTTCTGCCTACTTCGTTTATATTAACAGAATTGAAACAAACAAAATTGAAACAGAATTGAAAACAAACAAAAAATCATTGGCTGGTTCAGAGAGTCCTTGTATTTTTCATATACAATGACAACTTTTCAACAAAACTAAGCGTATTACTTGTATAGACTTACTCCACAGAAAGTGAAAAAAAGTGAAAAACTCACTTTTTTGTACATTATTTTAGAGAAGAAATCCTGAACACTCAAGGATTTGCTTTTCTTCTTAGTAAGCCTTTATTTCAACAAGAACTACGTTGTGGAACATATCAGTTCTGCAACTATCTGGCACCCTCTAGTAGCCAGTGGCATTGCCTTTGCACAATTCCATTAAGAGAACCTATGATAAGAGATGATATTGAACAGATGTGCAGTGAATATAACAAATTTCTCTTACTACCTGAATCTCATATGTTCAAACATATTTTATGTAGAGTGAGATAACTCCAGACGGTAATTACTTGTACACTGAGCACATACCTTCTGCCTTTCTTGAAAAAGCACATTAAATATTTGTGTACTTTTAAGTTGTCGAGGAATTTCAGAATCGGCTCACCGATTTTAGCCATGTTTGGCAATCACACTGCTCTATGCACGTATGTGGCAAGCAGTTTCTGTTAATTTCCTTATGCTATCCTAAAGAGCCTCACTGAAGTTAAAAACCATGAAGGAAAACATACACTTTGATTAGTTTTAATCCTGGACATAGGGAGTGCTACTTATTTTCTGTAGGTGTTTAAGCAGAACAGTTGGTAGGCCCGAAAACGGATGGGAGAAATATCAGTATAATGACCCTTCTTCGTTATGCTCCCAAGGCGTGAATCGGTATAAATCCCCCTCCTTCCCAAAGGAGCCCTGCTCCTTTAATCTGCAAACAATCACAAATACACAGCCCCGCCATTCTGCTCCCTGCAAAATAAATATATAAACGTGATACTTCTGCAACATCTAAACACCACTTTTGAAGCTGAAACAGTTCTCCGTTTGCTTCAAATGTCAAACCCATCACAGGAAAAAATGTTGTTTTTAAAAGACTTCCCCAACGAAGCAGTTCATTTCTCTGCCATTTAGCTCACTGTATTTTTACAAGCACCAGGCTGAGCAAACTATGATTGAGAGAAGCCATCTTATGCACATTGCTGTTGTCCCACATCATTCAGAACAAACCTTTTTAGATCGTTAACTACCACAGGAGTGCTGATTACACAGGCACCAGCAATTTCCTAACCAATGACCACCTGAACAATGATGTGTTCAGCTTCTCAGACCCTGAAGTCTTTCAGAGGTGAATCATTTCACAGTTTGGAACTAGATCTCCATAGCAACTTCCCTTTGAGGGTTTTAGAATCACCATCCCGTAATTCTATGATCATCAAGCTCAACCATTCCCAATGGTTCTTTTCACAGCAGATGGAAAAGGAAGCCTTGAAATTTTACAGTCTATTTCAAGCAATTCATCTGGCAGCCTATTAGAATTCAAAATATTTCGACCTTCAATCACAAAGCATGTTATCTGAAGCTGTGGTGATCTCAAGTCAAGACAAGCAGACGTTTTAGTCTAATCATCCATGATGAGAAGAGACTGACAAAAACTCTTAATTCAACCACCATCAAAATGCTTATTTTAACTGCATGAAAGTCTTTCAACAGGCAATGAAAACACACCATGTACCATTTTATCACAACCTTCCATTCAAGGGAAATATGAATTCTGAATATTGGCATGGATCTTTGCACTCCCCGACTGCTTTTGAACAAATATCTGCTTCCTAAAGTCGCTATAAATC
The DNA here is from genome assembly GCF_951394365.1 of Tetrao urogallus. Taxonomy (NCBI): domain Eukaryota; kingdom Metazoa; phylum Chordata; class Aves; order Galliformes; family Phasianidae; genus Tetrao; species Tetrao urogallus. Next base: position 20,190,819 of record NC_136821.1, read on the forward strand.
CAATCTTATCACATTATTTTCAACAGCTGTCATGAAAAATGATGGAAGCAAACTGCAATTAAACTTCTCACGACTGAGTACAATAATGCTGTAAGTAAGTTACTTATTGATGGATCCAGTTTGTCACAGACACCTTCTAACAAAATCAAATCAGCTAAGACTGAGAAAATAAATATCAATTAAATTATGAAAGCATAGCATCAGTTAGGATCTTGAAACAAAGCTCAGTTTGATAATCATAATAAGAGGGAGATTTAAAGTTTTTTCCCTGCCTGTTCCCAATTCCCAAACCCAATTCTTTCTGTTGAAAGAAACATTTTCAATCACTTAAATGTTAAATAATCACAAGTGCTATTAGGAATACAGCAGCTTTAAGTCTTTTCATTTATATTTTTTAATCAACCTGAGATTGAAGGCAAATTCAAATGTTCTAAAATCTCAGTTATACTTTATCATCTTAGTAACAGCACTCTGTAAAATTTCTTCCTTTTCCCAAAGACAAAAGATGCTCTTTACTACACCCAAATGCAACCCTGTAAGGTTAACTCTAGAAATACCTTATTCTTGCAACTACATAGTCAACGAAGTACAAAGCATCAAAATGCTGTACTGAAAAATCACTAAGTGCACAGACATGAGATATCTGGTGGCTACAGAATTCCAGAGACTTACAGCTTTCCATATAAAAAATTGCCAACGATAGTATTTAAAAGGATCTGCAGTAAGTTTAGTTGGTAAACAATATATATATATAATCACTACTTAATGGCTTGGCAGAGAGACTTAAGACAGCAACTATGGCAATAGGTATTACTTTAAAAATAAGCAGCATAAGGATCCACCTGTATCAAAGCTCCAGTGGTCTATTATAAACAGTAAAATAAAGTCTAGCATAGCTGTTAATTTCCCTTACTATATTTGTGGAGGTAAGAACACTTAATGCTATTATTTTCTAAGATCAAAGAAGTGCATATTCAGAGTTCCTAAGCAGTTAGTTAACTGAGACAGCATCCACAATTCTTATCCTTTCTTACAGCACTTAAAATGCCCTATTTTACTATGCTACAGGGAAAAAAACTACCACTCAACCCCCAGCCGACCTTACCCTTCTGTGTACTGAGATTGTTTGGCCATACTGCTACTCTACTTTGACTCTTCAAGAAAAAATTAAAACACAAAAACAAACCAACAAGAAGATCTTAAAATATAACAACTTATTAACCAGTGGTTTATATAGAGCCTGTATCTTTTGAGAAGTTGGTTTGAAAACATTTCTTTAAAAGAAATGATAAAATCTCCGGAGAAAAAACAGGCACAGCACAGAATTTGTCTTCATACATACACTGCATTTTCAAAGCTAGCTCATGACTTGAATTATATAGCTTCCTACATTGAAGATCTTGAAGAAATGAAGGGATGTTAACATAAGCACAACATTTAACTAGGAATAAAGCTAAAATTTGAGATATAGAGAAGAAAATGAAGTCATCCATCAGCTAAAACTGTAAGCTGTTTATTTCTGTGTACAACTAACTGAAACAACTACTGATTCTATTCCAGCAATGTGAGAAAGAAACACGAGGGAAAAGAGCCCTTTTAGAGTATTTAAAGCACCTCTGCCTGCAAAGACCAGAGATTAAAGCACGAGAGCAATATTGAAATTCATAGTGGTTTTCAGTGTTAGATCAGTTATATCAGTGGTTAATATAAAAATTATTTTAAATAACTTCCTACAGGAGATAAAGTAATTATAGAATAAATTTAACAATATCAAAAATTCTGCTCAAAAACACTTTTTCAACTTTTTCATTTTAATACGTAAAAAACCTCAAAATTTACATTATCAGAAGCTTTAAATCATCTATAATGTTTTGGTATTTTTAATAATAACTGTTGAATAAACATCACAGTCTTTAAGTACAAGCTTCACTGTTCTATCATAAATTGACTATAAAACCACCTAGGAACACAAAGTTATTTAAAAATTTGCTAATTAAAAAGTACTGCTATCACTGCAACGTTACTCAGAGTAACGCACAGTCAGAGCTACACGTATGTAATTTATCTACTTGTAATGTACCTACTACTAAATGTAATTTAATAGGAGCATTTTAAAAAAATTCTTAAGTGATAGTAAATAACAAGTATCTTGGATTGTACAATTAGACTGTCAGAAAAGGATGCCTATTAGTAATACACACATAAGTCAACCAAGAGTTACATCTTTACAGTCTTTCTTATGATTATGCACAATTATGATTCAAAGTATTTTACCAGATATTTCTTGTAAATAGTCATTTTAAAATTGAGGAGGCGATTCTTAAAATTGTCTACAAATACTCCAGGCTGCATTTCCAGCTACTTCTCCTCCCAGTATCCCTACCACCATATCTGAGAAACCTCACCTTAAGCATAGTAGTTACATATTAGCTCACCGTTTAACAATCTAGGATAACCTTAAGTTTATTTCATAACATATAATCAAGCAACATACGGTAATTAAAGCACACCGAAAACAGCAGTTACTAGCTAATTAACATTACAGAAACACTTTTCTTAAGGATAGAAAAAGACAAAGATGTTATAAAGTACAGTAGCATAAGAAACAGTTTGCTACAAACCTTTTTATCGACAATGTTAAAAACCTCAACTAAACGATCTGAAATTGCAGTATTTTGCCAAATAAAAATGCCCAGCTAAGGGATGCATGCTTAGGGAAGTGGTTTAGGGACCACCTTGTCACCATACGGTTCACGTAGGACAAGCACCGCTACTGCAGATCGTTGCATCCATAAGCAGGGCTCAGCATTTGCAAACGTCCAACCTCTTACATTATATCCTCATTTATGCAGAGGTTCAGCAAGAACTTCTGCTATTATCATGGCAGAAAGACACATTCAGCCACCGGCACGCGCTAGGCTCCTGACAGGCCAAGCAGCGGAGCTGTAGCCATGGGCCTCAGCGAGGAGACAGCTGCCAAGACACACGCCGTGTCCTCCTAAGTGCTCTGCTTGGCAGCGAGCATCACCTCAGCTGCACACTTTGTCAGATAATTGTTTTATGTTTTCCAGTTAAATTACAATTCAAAAACAGCAGCAATTCCCTTTCCATGCTCTTTTTAAACCCAACTTCTATTTACTACATCCTATTTCATAGTACATATTAAGAGTAGCACTTAAAGAAACCTAAAAATGCATGCATCGATACTTTCACACGAAAATCCCTTTTGATTTTTTACCCTCTATCTGTATCCTACCACTATTCACCTGTTTCTATAAATACTTCTCCCATTATTTTTCTTTTTTATTTAACATTAAAATTTTTCAAATTACAGGACATATAAAGGTGCATTAACTTCCACCATAACTTCACGATTATTAAATGGGTATACATTGAACCGTGAATTCGCTGATGGTTAGTAATAAAAGGGTCAGGCATTCCATAAAGTTTGGCACACAGCCATAGGAATTTGGGGGCTTTCAGACTGGAGCAGGACAGCTCACAAGCCCCAAAACACACGGCCACCACCCAACAGATGGCAGAGCGCCCATCTCACCAGCATTCCTAACGGCTATAAGCTGGCAACAGTATGCACATCCGTCTAGAGGTTTTTGTTTTGAAATCCAAAAGCAGTGCTTACATAAAGGATTGCTCAAAATTCTGAAGGTCTGCAGGCCTCTACATGCGAATGTCACACCTGTATAGTGCAACAATAAAGTCACAGAAATCGCACTCTTGCACAGGGAAGCATGTGTCTGAAAACACCGCCTACCCAATTAAAAAAAGATGCATCTGAAATCCAAACATTTCAGAATGAGAAATAATCAATACCAGTATGTTCTTCTTCACCGGAACACTGCCTTAAACATCCCCTACCTTTTTTTTTTTTTTCTTTTTTTTTTTTTTTTTTTTTTTTTTTAAATTAGAACAGGCTATGATATAAATTCTTAAACTCAGTCAGAAAAGACTCTGAAAAATACTGTCTCGGTTGCTAGCTCCAGCATGCAGCATCTTTCATTTAAGGTCTGGTTTGATACTGATTTTATTCTCTTGATAAAATAAACCTAAAAATCACCTTAGAGAGAATTTTCATTCTGCCTATCCTACAACAATCTGGCTTTCAAAGAAATTCTCCAAAAGAAGATCTCCACACTGATCACCACACTCAAAACATCTAGCAGTCCTTTCTTATTATTCTACAATTTCAAGCACGTCCTTTTTCATCATAACTTATATCTATACTAAAATCTTCATCCAATTATTTTAACAAGATTCCTTGCTTTATTTTTTTTTCCCCTTCAAAAGCTAAACGCTATCACGCACCATTTAGTTTGGGCATGGACAATATTTGGTATTACTTTAGGGTTTCTTGCTTGTAGACTCTCTAAACAGAAATTGCTGAATTACAACACTGATTTTTCTTCACATTAGATGAATACAAGCTGACAAAAGCAAACAAATGTCAAAGGATATGAGGAAGGTACAATGGATATGAGGAAGGCATACACAACATTTAAGAATGCGCACAGCTACCTCTGACACTACTGCTCCAGGCAGCCCCAGCACTCTGGGTCAAACACCTCCACCAGATCATGGGTTTCATGCCCCTCATTGCCTGCACTTTTAACCACCACAAAGAGGGCTGTAAGAAGTGAACCACAGGGCAGGTAACTGTCATGCCCTAGCAGACTGCACCACTGCTCCACTTCACCTGACAGGTAGAAGAACCTGATGGAAAAGAAAATCTCTTAGATGTTGCATCTTATTTTTCAGTAACCTTATGATTTCTAATCTGTTTAACTTTGTCATGAAGATGTACCCCACTGCTCATTTTTTTCCTTGATTTCCAATCCTGACAAAGAATACCATATATATAATTTTACGTAATGAAACGTTCTAACCTAAGTTTGATCAGGAGTAAAGAACATTTAGCATCATCTAATACAGTGTAATACAGAAAGAAAAGGTGAATGTTATCCATCTCGGATTCTTTCACTTTCCTTTGGCAGGAAAACCCTGATGTTCAGAGCTCACAAAAATCTCACAGAGAAACTTCAAGAAGGTTAGAAATCCACTATAAGTCAACAGGAGACTTTCCCACTTAAAAAAGGAAGGGGGGGAAGTATAGCTGCTGCAATGCTATTAAGAGAGGCCACATTTCATCACCAACAAGCTAGTGTTTACTCAACACTGATTTTTCAAGTACTTTGTTTCTATGAAATCATTTTCTGAAGCTTTAAGAGATGCTCACTGCAGAAGACAGGAACTCCCTAAGACTTATAAGACTGTTAAGCTTCCATTCCATCCTTTATTTAATAATACACACAAACATAAACTCCTTTGCTTTAAAGAATCTAATAGGCAGTACAGCTAAGAAAAAGCAGGTTGAGTGAACCAAAGATGGATTACTTTTGACTGGGCTTTTGATTCTGATAAAAAAAAAATCAGATCCCTGATAACAACATAATTTTCTTTGTGGTTTGTCAATTATTAACCTTCAAAATGTTTTCTGCCTTACTAAAATTGTCTGTTTCTTCACAACGTGCTTTCAGTTACTGGATTTCAGCCCTATTTGGTTGGTAACATTAAGTACAACATCCCCTCTTAGGAGGGGCCTTCAGTGCCATTTACATTCCAGGGAAATGCTGCCTCGCTCCCCATCTGCATTCCCCCTTACACTGACATGCACATGTCCTGCTTCCTTGTCTGCTCACTCCATCACCATATCATAACTGGGGGCATACTGTACGTATGAGACTGATTTATGCATTCTAACTGCATCACAGGAGTAATTTTTCCCTTACCAAAGGATTCCAAAAGGCTCTTTCTTTTTAAACATGCTGAATATTTCATTCTAGTTACATGGAAATATTTCCATACAGTGCTCACATAATGCAGAAATAATGAACTTCTACATAATTACATTCATTCTAAAACAAAAAACAGCCATTTTTTCAAAAAACCAAGTTTAAAACAGGAAAAAAAAAACCCAAAACTGCACTAGTTTTCAAGTGAGATGAGAAGTTTTTCTGTGTTAAGCTGGGGATCAACATATTAAATCCCAGCAAATTTAACATTCTGGTTTCCCATAGCTGTAATAGCTCAAAAGAAACCTTTCCAGCAAAGTTTTTATGTCTCTAACCAAGTTTGCAAACAAATTGTTACATTTTCCTTATTCTACAACAAAATATTAGCACTGCTCTAGGAAATCAGACAGCACAAAATCCTGGCCAGGCCGCACTGACTGTCACCATGCTCCTGGACTGGGCCAATTCCCCTCATTCAACACAAAGCAAGAACATTTCCCTCTACAACAAGCCTATGGATAGCTGTGAAATATTTCTGTCTGCACAGCCTGTCAGGAAGATCAGAACAATGATGCACCTATCTTCTGAAGTGTCTTGCAGAAGCTTTCACTAAAACCGAATTATTACATAATTCTGGATGTTCTTTCCTTGTGTTTATAACTAAAACCCCGCTGAGGCTTAGCAAGCAAGATGCTTGACAAGCTGCCTGGCAGACTGGGCTGGAGGGGCACGTGCACCCAACACATGCTCACGTTGTCCCTTCCAGCTCCTATGAATAACGGTGAGACGTTAAAAGCTTTTGTATAAAAGAAAATACATACATGTAACAAATGCCTCCAATTATTTACTCACAGAATGCAACTGCATGCCATTAATACTCAAAACCACTCAGAGTGAAAATATGCAAGGAAGAAAAACAATTTTATTTAAGCAAGCGTAGTGGTGTTATTTTGTTTCAGTACAGGACGAATCAACTACCAGGAAACATTCTGCCTTTTCACATAAGAAGAACATGTATTTGTAAATGATCAATTAAATTACTCCTTTTCTAAGGCATAGGTATTGATGTCATTCAGTACTCAATAAGGGAAAGGGGAGGTTGTTTGTTTTCTGTTTTTAAAATACAGTACTGATTAGCTTATGTTCAGACCTAGGCATCTTTATTCACACTGAGCAGAACTTGACTGCAATTCGCTGAATTTCAATCGCAAATATCATATGACAAAATAAAAGAATCACATCCTTGGAAAGGACATGAGAGTACTTTAAAAGGTCACTTTTGTTCTCTCCTCATGCTTGCTTAAACATGTATTCCAAGAACAACATCATGAAGAAAACTTAAGGAAAGATCAGAGTATAAATCAGTTATTTAGCTAGCTAGTAGCTTAAAATGAAGATGCAAGAAATTTCATCTCAGTAAAATTATTGTTGATGGTTTATCAGTTTAACCATAACGGTGAAATGCAAATGTTAAAATAATCACATCCATATCAGAGCCACCAATTGGGGAAAGAAAACCAATTACACTATAGTCGCTCAGTAAGGCTTTAAGTTTTGTTTACGACCTTCTCATGTCCCATCATGGCAGAGTTAATACTAGAACAGTCTTCTAATTGTTCTCAACTGTAAGCTACTTCCATTTTTATTTGTAGATAGAGGGATTATCTGAACTACCATTGCATATCCCTCCTGTTTCCCTCAGTGAAAGCTTTAACTAGTAAAACAAGAAGCCTGCCCAAATTGTGCCATCTTGTTTTAAGAAATTCAAGTTCAAGCATCAAGTTGCAGTGACTTTTTCTCAGTTGTAACCAGTGCAGTCATACAGTCTCCTTGCCCCAGCAGAGCCACACAGTCAATGCATTCCAGCCTCTCTAAGTCACATCTATTTCACTTCAGCAGCAGCACATGAGGGAGAAGGTTTGAGAAAAAGGATGGAGACCCCTAGAGCAAGCACTCCTTCACCTGCAGTGAGTACTGCTCAAAAGGGCAAGTTAGGACATTATGCAAAAGGGAAAGATGAGCTTTAAGTTACTCTTTGTACACCCTGCCTCAGTTCCTCCAGCTCAGGAGGAGGAATAAAGGCAGCCCCAGGACTAGCCAGCAGCCAGCAGGGTTTCACACAGCAGCAAGAAGGGACCGAGCAGCCAAAGCCCTGCCCCACACCCCATGTTCCTCCTGGCACAGCCTGAGCACAGCCAGTAACTTCTGCATGCACATTACTGGGCATTTTTGCAGTTCTCTTGCATTCCCTACAGAAAATAAAACACTTCTACTTCAAAATCTGTAATGGTAGACATTTGTTATAACCTAATTGTTTCACATGGGTACCATGACTTGGATTTAAATTAAGTGTACAGGAAATGTGAAGAGATGCTATTCCTTTACTAAGGGTACACAGAACAAGACAGGCATATTATATACAATATACATATATATGTATATATATATATTTTATATATATATATATACATATATATATTATATATATAATATATATTATATTATATTATATATATTATATATATAATATAATATATAATAATATATTATATATATATTATATATATATAATATATATAAAATATATATATTATATATATAATACATATATATAATATATGTATATATATTATATACAATATATAATATACAGAAAAACCAGCATATAAAAATCTACACTAATTTCACCCAACTATTAAATAACACAAAAAAATTAAAATATAATTTCAAAAAATATTCCTTACTTGAGACTACAGACTTTAAGAAGGACACAATACCTTCCCCATGTATTTCTACAGCACTGAATATCTGCTTCACCACAAGGAAGACGCCTTAAAATGAGGAAATCATAACCTAGATATACACAAATTCTTTCTCTTCAGTTCTAGGTGCAAAGACACGTAAATAAAAATATACAGAGGAGCAGACATCACAGATGAGGTATGTTCAATGGAAGGTCATTTAGTAGTTATCTATAGAGTACAGTGGGGTCATAATTGGAAAAAAGTGTATTATCAAAATTGAGGTTTGATATGGGGTTTTATTTTAAAGCACGCAAACGATAACTGTTCTATTAATGACAAAAACTGTTCCTATGGAACTAAACATCTCCTGCAGCCCAGATCACTTTACTGCAAGACTTCTCTATGTTGCAATATCATTATGTGCCATTAATTTGCTATCTAAAAAAAATATATATATATACTGAAGACTAATACACATTTATATCTACTTGTTTAGAAAAAATAAAAGCACGAGACAAGCCTTCCACAATGGAGAAGAGAAAGGGAATGGACAGGGTGGCAGGCAAGAACAGGACACAAAAAAACACCTTTTCCAAAGATTGTTCAAGGCGAAAGGGACATGTCATGTTAAACAGTAGTCAATAGCGGCATACAATCAGTAAACAAATTCAACTCTATGAAAAAAGAACTACATCACCATTTAGTGGTTGCAATTTAGATTATTCTAGCGTGTAATACTTTAATTGTATAAAACAAAGCTGATGTCACAAACACAAAAGAACTTCTTGCAAAGCAAGCACCACAAGTAATTTCTATGCTGCCACTGATGGCTGACAAGTGATGAGCACTTTGTTTGAATTTATGTACTTATGCATCTAAGGCAACAGGTGGCTTATAAAAAGAAAACAGAGCTGTTTTTAACTCTTCTTTAGCAACATTTTTATTATACGTTTTATCGTAATGACTAAACATAATTGCTACAAATAAAAGCTCAACATACTAACTACAAAGATGAATCATGTCTTAGGAAAAATTATTTATTATTGTGATAAAACCAAAAAGTGAGTTAAGGCTAGATCCCATCACTTGGGCATTCTACATGCGCTCAGAATGTTCTCTAACTGCACAAAGCACTCAGTATTTAAGCACTATTTTGTTAAATATAAATTACATCAATTTAACATAAGACTTTTTTTTTTTTTCCCCATTTCAAACAGTAGCGGAATATTGCAAAGCAGTTGAAGGAAATCCTTTATTTTCAAGTCTCCAAACCAACTGACGCAGCCACGTGCTTCAGCTGCAGTTCTAGACCAAGAGAAGCACTACAGAAACACGCTATTTTTTTCTCTAAACTCAGCATAGTCCAATAAAGTTTTATGTTCTTTCTGCACACAAATTGATATTAAAAAAATAATTACAACACCCACAGTGTGTGATGCAGGATAAACTTCTCACTTGAGTTTAAGCACAAAAGACACTATAAGCACACAGTTAATTCAGATTAAAATATAGGTGGAGTGGTATTGACTGGCTCAGCTATGTTAGAAAATTTTGAAAGACAAATTGAGAAGGCAAAAAATGCAATAAGCAGACTGAAACAATCTTTATAGTCTGCCTTGTAATTAAACTGTGAAATAACTCTCTGCTTATCATTAAAACATTTAAGTGTTTGCTCTTTTGGATAGATTAAATGCACATACAAAGATATTAAACTTTTCCTCCGCACAGTAATTTTGCCATACCATCCCTAACAATTAAAAAACATGACACATCAATGTTTCTATCTTGCACACAAAATATACATACACACAATTTTTACAGTGATGTTCACTGGATCCATCTTTCTGTGCTGTAACACTCCAGAGCTCACCCTACGCCTATCTTCCCATATCTCCCCAAAAGCAAGCAGCCCCTCCCAGGTAGCACACATTCTTCTTGCTATGCAGTTCCTCAGTTTGCAATGCACTTGGCTTCTCATTCCTACTGCTATTTATTTCTCAAACATCAATTGTCACATCAAATTACCAAAGTCTGGTGCATAAAAATATTTAGTAAGCCTTAAGGAACTGTTATCTCACAAACAACTATCTCAGTAAGTAGTAAAATGCAAACCTATATTCAAACATTTTTTACACCTCTAACTAGAACTGAGTCTGAGGTATATGAGTTTATCTGCCATTGTCATCATTGGAAGAAAAACCTGTCTGACGGTGTTTTGAGTTCTTTCAGAGAGCAATGAGAGACAAGAGAGGAGCAGGAAGAGGGCTGGGAAAAAGAAGAAGGAAGATGGGTAATGATTGATTTCATCAAGGAAGTTTTTTAAACTACCTTCCATAGGGATTAAATTAACCATACAACGCTTGAATTCTCAGAAAATCAATTCCATATCTAAGAATAAACAAGGAGGTTCTGAAAATCTTTTACAAATACTGAAGCTTTACTTTAAGTGCAAAACTCAAACTAACAACTAAAAGTAACGGTTCTGACGTATTCCACAACAACAGATGGTCACCTGTGGGTTATTATTTTAATGCGTTTGTTAATTGCCTGCAAGCAGTCAGACTTCAGGTTGTTATCTGAGGCTAGAGAATCCCCTTGGCATCAATATGAAAACAATAACTTTCAAAGCTGCTCAAGCAACTGCTGCCAACATAAACATCCAACACTTAAATCCAGCCTAATGCTCATTGTGTTCTTCCACACAGGATTACAGGATAAAAAAAAAAAATTCTGAAATAAAAATCTATTCTGTAATACACTACAAAATAACTGCAGGAAACCTGACACTTTGGAAGTTCCAAAGCAGGGAGAAATGAAAACACAAAAATCTGTTGATATGCCATAGAGAAATGATTAATTTAAAAAAAAAGAAAAAAAAAAATCACTTATAAACCCAAGAAGAAAAGTAAGACTTGCAGCCCTGAACTTCAGGACAGCCAACTTTGAACTCTCCAAGAACCCACTTGGAGGTATCCCATGGCTTAAGAGCATTGGAAGTTAGGGGGTCCAAGTGAGTTGACTGACATTCAAGCACCACTTTTTCAAGCTCAGATGAGTGCTTTCCTAAGAGTACAAAAGCAGACAGGAGACCTGCATGGATGAACTCATGGACAAGCTCATGGAAAAACTCAAATGGAAGAAGAAAGTCTACGGAATGTGGAAAAAGTGTCTGGCTACTTAGGAGGAGTACAGGAACAGGCACGCAGCAATACAACAAAGAAGGCTGAAGCCAACTTGGAATTAAACCTGGCATGGGAGGTCAAGGACAACAAGAAAAAGTTATTTAAGTATGTCAGCAGCAAAATGAAGAATAGAGAAAATGTGGTCTGCTGCTGAATGAACTGGGTGCCCTGGTAATGGAGGACGCAGAGAAGGCAGAGTTAGTCAACTCCTTCTTTGCTTCAGTCTTTACTGCTAGGACTGCCCCTTGAGAATCCCAGACTCTGGAGATACGAGAAAGAGCCCAGAGAAAGCTTAATGCTTCAGGGAAATAAAATAAAAAGAGAATAAAAAACAAAAGTATGCAATTTGTATCAGAGATTTCCTATAGTTGACTTCTTAGGGACATTTTTTCAACTCATCGAATGAGCCTAATGCTTCCTCAGCCAGAACAGCACAACTGTTTGAGTTACACTTTAAACCTGATTAGAAAAGTGATCTATTTTTAAAATAACCCAGTAAAAAGAATACGGTTATTTTTTAAAACAAAACTGGTTCCCAAAGCCATTTTACTGCGTGGTTCTACAATCAGTTCCATCAGCACACACGAAAGTGGCAGCATATAGATGAGAAAAGGTATTTGAATATGGAGCTGCTAAAGCTACCAAAAGACAGACTTAGCACGTTGTGTAAGTTAGGCACAAAGTATGAACTAGGGTAGGGAGGGCACCTGTTTTTCTGCAAGTGGCATTTTGGTCATTGTGGGAACCAGGACTGCTCCAATAAATAGCAATTCTGAAAGAAAACTTAAGCAAAGCTTATTCTGTCAGCTTATTAAACAGTCTCAGACTAAAAAATTATTTGCATACAAATTGGATTACTGTGCAGAGATTTTGTTTAAATATACACCTCCTAGGGCTTTTCTTTTGGTAAGGGCAAATATGTTGTTTGGCTTTCTACTATGCAGTAATTGCTGTCAGTGACTTTCAAGCACTCACAGAACCACAGCAAAGAGAAAGGAAGCATTAAATTGACATTACACAGGACCACAGACAGATTTGCCTAACCGTATTTTAATTAAGACTTGCAATTTCACATCCTAACTAAGTCAGAAGCCCATTTTAGTTTGTCTAAGATACATAATTCCTAGCCAGAATAATAATTAAGTCCAGTTATTTTCTGGGCTCCTTTTTGAGGATTTTTTTCCCCACCACTCAGTTCAAAGCAGTCTCACAGATCCACACCAGGGAAATACTGCTTGACTTCACCTACATAAAGATACATTAGCAGGAAGAAATGGAGGTGAGTAGGTTGGAGAAATCTGAAAACATATATGTGCACAAGTACAGCTGCAGATAACAGAACCTGCGCAATATAAAGCATTGCAGGTAGTATACCATGTATTGGGTATGCCAACAAGTACAGACTACTCAGAGAACTTAATTCTTTTTTTGAGGACAAGATGATGTAACAAGACATTAACTGTACTCACAGCAACTTGTAAGCATAAATCTTATTTAAATGTAAATACTATGAACCAATGATGTGCACATACTTGTTTTAAGAATATGAACTGAACATGAGCCCATGACATGGCAACGTTCTTTTAAGTAAAATACAGTGGTCCAGCCCAAGACGGTGTTCACAGTGCTCACCACTGCCTTTCTTCACAAGTACTTCAAATATATTTTCTGTCTTCTTCAGCTAGATTACTGTCGTTCCAGAATTTTTTCTTGCTTAAAAATCTTAGCACTAATTTCAGGACAGGAAGATAAAAGAAGCCTCAAGGCACAAAGAACTACACTGCTTGTAGATCTAGCAGGTGCTGATACACTGGCTTTCCCCACCTGGAGGCCACCGATCCCACAGATGACGCAGTATGGTCACTTTTGCAATTGCTGCTTGTCTACTTACTGTGAAGTCACCTAATTTAACAGCAGCCCCAGCAATAACTAAACCAGCTCATTTGATATTGGCACACTTGCATACTCCCTTGCTGAGCAAAAACGTAACTGCTTCTGCTCTTTCCAGAGCAAACACAGAGCTACGTCCTCAGATGGATTAGGGAATACGGCCATGCTTTCCTTCTGAGAAGTCCACAGATGAATTAGGAAACAAGAAGTGCTTCCAGGAATTAAATGCGAAGTTCTAATGAAAACTTCACTTGTTAAAATAAAAAAGACAAACAGCTTCTTTTGAGAAAGCAACTTCCTGGATGTGAAACTACAACATTCTCAGTCTACAGACTACTCATCTTTTTCATACAATTGCTGTACCAAACAAAGTGATGCTTATCGACATCCAGCTAGTTGTCTATTTCAAAATTCTTGCAAGGAATTTTTGGTTTTACCTTTTCTAGTGTGACATTCCTCCAATCAAAGAAAAAACAGGTTTTCACATTTCATAGTACAGCAAGAAGTTAAATAAATAAATAAATAAATAAATTTAAAAATACTGCAGGACTGCTACCTTCAAGCTTTCAAGAAAGTCCACAGCAAAGCAAAGAAATAAAAATTACAAGATATTAAACTATATGTAAAGCCAAGATACCTCACCCCAACAATAACAACATCCAATTAAGGAGACAAACTTTTGAGTGTGTTTAGGTGACTGGTTTTGAATAAACTGTCACAGCCTGATAATTTCTTTAAGATATTACAGAGAAAAATGTCTCACCTGTATTGCCTAAATAGCAATTATACACTAACATGAAACACAGATCTATAACAAAAGTAGTCATAGGTCAAATAATAGCAATGACTCAGTGAAGACAACGTGCCTGGTCTTTATTCTCAGGGGAGGGCGGGGTTTACTGGTCAAGTACTTTATGACTCACAGCACGGTATATAAGATATTTTTCTACGTATTCTTTAGAATTGAGAGATTGTCCTTGTAGCTCAGTAGGTAGCTCTCCTGCTTCTGGCCTATAAGGTCATAGCTTTAAGTCCCTGCTGAGGAAATTTAACAAGTTCCATCTATAAATAGAACGGCATTAGATGCTCCTACTCCAACAAGGGTGGTGGCCTTTAGATAAGAAATTTTTATGTTTTCATAAAAACATCATGTTCTGATGAGAAAAAGACACTGGACATAGAGAGACACAATGTATTAGGCTAAAGATGAATGGCAAAGTGGGCTCCCAAATCCTTTGTAACTTCAATTACCATCAGACTTACAATTCTAGCATTAACAAACTGCAATGAAGGCTAGAGAAGAACTTACGCACAATAAATTTCCTTTTCAACGAGCATAAGTAATTAACTAAATCAGCAGAACTTACCACACTGAGACTGAAAAGATGCCCCTAGGTACATCACAATCAAAATTTAACTTGGGACAGCAAAAGGGAACCTCAGTGCAAAAGAAACTTTGGATTTTTTGAAAAGCAATATAAACGTTTGAACGTTCACAGCTCCCATTCTATTTCTGAAGAAAGAAAATCTCTCTCTGAGAGCCATTTGTTTAATCACCACAAATTAAAAGAATGCTACTCAGCAATACAACATTTTTGCTCCCTACACCAAGGCTTATCCAGCTCTCAAAGAACAACCACCTGTGCCAAAGTTTAAGAATAAAGACTATTCAAACCCTCATCTGAGGTTGTTTGTGCGTTAAACCATAGTTACCTGAGCTTAGAGCTTACAGCTCAGGTGTCACTTTCACTCAGCCTGGTGACCCATTATTCGCCAAAGACAAAGGATAAGTCATTAGAGTGCTGACAGTTTCCTGGCACCTTCTCCACAGCCCTCACCCATGTGCCCAGGAAAGGAGGAACATTCTTCTATGGAAGACAGCAGAAGAGCATACTGCAAACAGCTCTAAGGTACAAAATGTGAGTTTTATACATATTTGTTCACCAAAAGGCGAACAAATTAATTTTATTTGCCTAAGTGAAAGCCCTGGGAAATTTAAAAGCACTTTTCCACAGCTGGCCATACTGCAGGATCAACAGGGTTACACAGGCCAGATGTGGTTGTTACCCATGCACTCCAGTTCTGCTTGCTGATACAGAACCACCGTAAGGTAGAGAATAGAAATCTAGCACTCCTGCTCATATCATCCATACAAAAAAAAAAAAAAAAAAAAAAAAAAAAAGCAGCTTTGGAATAAAATAAAAGTAATAAAATAATTCTCTGAAAAAAATATTCTCCTCTCCCACATCACGAACAGTCTATTTTTATGTGAGAAAGAACTAATGATAAGCAAGCTTGTACATATCAGTACAAAAGGAACCTTGACAGCATTAAAAGGCTGCTTAACATCCAGAATACTCAATACTCGACTCAGAGTGGTAGCCAAGGACACAACTGACACCTGCTATTTCCTCACTGAAGTAATAGCTAAGGGCAACTCTTAAATTTGCACTTCTAGTATAGTTGCCATTTTTAATCTACCATCCAAAGAAAGTCATTTTCTTTTCTACAAGTACATGGGACAGATCTGCCATAAAAGCTTTAAACAGTTAGGGCCATATAAACAATATGACAGCCCTCCCCAGCCTGCCTCATGCCACCATGAAAACATTCCCACTGCAATTAAAACTATAAATCCACCTGAAACTTGGGCAACAGAACCAAGAGAACCACTTCTAACTAAACAATGAAACTCAGCAAATGGAACAGGCCTTAACCAGTCTACAGCACGCACCAGGTTATTTTGGTAATAATGCTGGACATGCTATTATGCGGGACAGGAAAAAAAGAAATTAAAACTAAACTCCCCATTCATTCAGCCAATAATAAGTGAGTAAAGCATGTTTGGACAAAGGTTATCACACTTAGATTCGTCCAGAAATAAAAAATACTCCTTTTTCCCCAGAGATAACCTCTGAAATTAGAAGTATTGAGATCAAGTTGTTTACCTCAAAGAAATTCCATTTCAATTTGTGCACTTTAATAGGGAAAAAAAGCAACAGGAAATATCAAACAAAAAATATACAGCACTCCTCTTGATGCCTTATTTGCTCAGCTAAGAGAATCCCCTTCGTACCATTGCTAATCACACAAAAATACAGCCCTACTCCAGCACGCTGTCTTCTTTTACTTATCCTATTGCTCTACCTCCTGTTTGTTGCTACTTCATGGTAGAGAAAGTGTAGTGAAAGCATGAAAACATTGTTTTCCTTGATTTAAACAAGCACTATATCGCCTGGAAAGTAACAGTGTATCTAGGATATGGAAGTTTGAAGACTGAAAACCCAGGACCATTTCAAGGCCCCGAGGGTACTTGTCTACATTGAAATCAAGTAAGGAATCTAAAGAATCAGAGAAATCTCTTCACCTCAGCTTTACGCTATGCAAGAAACAAGGCAGGCAAACACCATACACAACTTCCACAGTTTCAACAGGAAGGTAATTATAATTATTGCTGAGGGTATTAGAGCTGCAGCTGCCAAACCTAAGCGCCTTGTGGTACACAAAGTGATACGCAACAACCTTCCTTGGAAACCTTCAGGTAGCTCAGAGGAAACACCAGGGAATCCTGTTATGGGAGCGAGCAGCTACAGACAGACCTCTTGTCTTAAGGAAGGTAAAATTCAATATATTCCCAGTGAATAAAGAAAAACAGGAACAAAACCATGACCCTAGGACTTCAGTGAGATGCCTGAAGTTTGTTTCGCTACATTACCTGTTATGCAACTGAATTAAAAGGAACAGAAATTCAGTGCAAAGGACAATCCTCCTGAATGGGGTTCATCAATACAAAGATAAAATGAGTCTAGCAAGATCTGCATAAAAAGCTATTTATAAACATGGGATATCTGTTTTTTCTTTTCAGGATTAACACATTCTTCCACACAATGAAAATTATGTTTGCTACAAATTCAAGCACACACAAAAAGTCATATCTCAAAATACCTGCAAAGTAAGAGATGCTTGATCAAAGAAATATGGCAATCATACAGGAACTTTAGCAATATAAACTCTCAAAAACTTTCAAAGTTCATTTGTCTAGAGTAAACCTGCTGCCTGGGAAAAGCAAAACAATACTCAAAGAAAATCATTTTTCCACTAATCCTGTTCTTATGGTGTCCGGTAATACAAATCCAATCTTTTGAGAAGCTGATAAGCCTTTTTTCCCAGAAAAAAAATTTTTCTGCCTCTCCCTTCACTGCCCTCCCCAATTGCATGGCTGGGCAAAGACATATTTCAGATCTGCAGCCAAGTCACACCTACCTACTTACTTTTTTGGAGAAATTAGATGATTACACTGATAACGGCCATTAAGTTCCGTAAAACCCAAACCCAGGTGGGCTACCACGCTTTTCAATTTCAGGATGATGTGCCCACCAGTTTGCCTAATAAGTCTTTCTTCAAGATCCGCATGCCTGAATGTAGTGAGGACCCCATAATAACCCACTTTTGACCTTCTGCCTGCCATGCAAAGAGAAGAAAAGACCAATTCTCTGACAGGCTCTGCTGCACATGTTAGCCATTAACGCATGCAGCGGTGATGCATGACAACAGGATAAGGATTGGGAGCAACAGTTTCAGTGCTCTGAGGTGAAAATTTGTTCCAGATCAACTCAAAGCACAAGTGAAGACAAACACTAAATTTTTAACGCTCTGAAAAGTGATGACCTAAAAAATCCCTTTCCATTTTTAAGTGATCTCCCTGTTGATGACCAGTTTGTTCTGATTTTTACCTGACAATGCCATGCAGGAGCCCAGCAGCTTTTTTGTCAGTTCTGCTTATTTCCCCAGATCACTTCTTAGTGCATCTCCCCCCAAAAGCATTTCTGTTACCATCATTTTTCAATCCTTAGTAACACCTACTTCCCATCTGGCTGGCACACAAAGCTTCACCTACCAGTCCACAGCTTCTCCCTGTAACAGAAGCAATCTGTTTGGATTGCTGTCAAGTCATCTTCTGCACTGCTACAGAAACCCAGCGCCTACGAGCTGGGCTCAGAACTGATGGCCACTCCCAGGACACTGGTTCCTTAAGGCAGTTTAACGACCATTAAGAATTTGGACTGAGCTCTGATAAGAGGCAACAAATAAACTTCATCCTCTCAGGACCTGTAAAGTTTAAGGATTCAGAAAAACAGTTTGTGTGGTCTCTAAAATCTGACAGAAACAGTGCATGCACCAGATGTGCCACAGACTCATAAGAAAGAATGTCTAGATTGGAAATAATTTTGAAAGGTAGGTGAGTGTAAAAAGCAGTTCAACATACAGAAAAAGTTTATACAATTTTATACTTTGACACGGTATGTAAAAAACTTGTCTGAGTTACAAATTTTAACATGAGTTTGTATTGTGTAAACCATAGATACTTGTTTTTAATTTGCTAGAGAGGTACTCATAGCTTTCAGTGTCAGATCTTTACTTTTACAGTTCTCAAGAAAAAGAAAGCAGAAATAATGCAATTTTCAGGAAGGAAAAAAAAGCGTAGTTGTATATGCCTTAATTAGACTACTTTGCATTAGTTTTTGGTTGTTTTTTTTTTGTTTGTTTTTACTTATTAGCTCTACTAACAACTCCAAATAACACTTAGAAAGATCTTTGTGCTTACTGGGCAATGAAAAGAAATTTTACAACACCTCCTTACTAGCTTGCATTCTGGCTACATGTCTAGCAAGAGCAGAGGAAGAGGAAGACTAAGATTTTGAAAAAGGAAAAAGCAGTATTTAACAAACAATTCCAACATCTTTTGTGATCTCAAAGACTGAAGGAAAAGAACAATCATTTCACCATCATTACATTTCAGAATCCATGAAAGCCCTGAAACATATGACAAGTACATGAAAGACTAAATTGATAGATCTGAATTCAAAGAATACTGAGTAAATACCTGAATGGTCTGAAACCCCACAATAACAGTCTCACTACTTTTTCAAACCCCAAAAATGACAACAAATGGCATTAATCTTTTTAATAGCCTGAGAAAACACATTGGCTTATTCAGCATATACATTAAAAAGCATTTTCTGTACATATTATATCAACTTGCTCCTTCACAAGCATTAAACACGACATAAATATGAAACAGAGCAAGTCTGAACAGTTTATCACTTGGTCTTAACTTACATCAGACAAAACTATAATTAAAAACCCAGTATGGCAATTGAGAGTGTGATTTCCCCTTTTTCTTAGGGATACTGTAGAAACGGTTCTCAGATATCAGAACATAAACGTTTACAATATACAAATGTATCAGTACAGCCTTCACATGTGGAAGTACTTCCTAAAGTGATGCAGAAGATCAAAGGACTTACTTCACTCTGTCCAACTGAAGATCTGTCCTCACCTTCTCACAGCATTTTAAACAACGTTAAGTGCTCAGCTGCAATCAGTGTCCCGTGATTCTACTCAAAGTATATGCTCAAGTTCAAGGGAGCAACAGTTCTAACCATCTAAATCACTACTGTAATTTTCCACGCCTTTAGGTTTTGTGTTGGTCTAAATGAAAAGTACTCAGAAGTCACAGGGCTTCAGTGTAAGTCACAGAGAAATCAGCATGAGGATAAATGAAAGGCTTGCCCTTAAGAACAAAATTCTAGAATTTGCTGTTATCTCAGTATTTTCTTTTTCTACCAATCATTTCCGTGTATGCTACTCCAAAAGTAATGCCTCCTATTTATTTCCACAGAAACTAAAACACATGCAAAAAGCACTATTTGATAGAGCAAATCCTTGGCTACAAAATCCTGTTTTTCAACATAGTCACCATCATTAGTTATGCATTTTTTGACCGTGATGAACAAGAGTGCACACTGCACTCGGAAAAAACTGCAGCAGTGGAGGTGACCACTGTTTCACAGGTGCTACGGCATGGTATCATCACCAAAACTCCATCCACCATCTCACTGTACTACATCCACTGTTTGGTCTCGACACACTCAGCAAGTATCAATGAATACCAACTGATGTCAATCATTCCACATGGAGAAATTTCATGACACATCCTTGCTTCATCTGCACTTCCATGTCCGAGCCATTCTATCAGACCGCCCCTCAGCTGCCATCCGTCACACGGCAACACACTGGAATACCGGTGGGAAGGTCTGAGCTCTGCTGTCGATATCATGGGCCAATGTAATAAAATTGGAGGCATTACTTTCAGAGCAGCCTTTATTAATGTTTCCAACAATTCAGTTCACTTTTAAGTCTCCAGCACAATGACCATATAGAAAGATACTCACTATTCACCAGAAGATGAGGTTCTTTAGTGATTTTCAGTTTGTTGTACTGTTTTTGGGCTTTCTGGGGGAGGGAGCGAGTAAGGAGAACCCTGAATTTGATGACTTTGAGTTGCCAAGTAAAAGTAGTTACATTTTAATGGCTATTTGTTCAACAGTTATTAGTTCAAGTACAGCAATGCTGTCCTTAAGCTATAGAGTCAACTTAAAAAATGGAGTTTACGTACGCATCAGATGAAAGATCCCATCACAGGCGTTAATATGAGACAAAAAGGAATTTCCTAGGCCTTGGCCAGTATGGGCTCCTTTCACAAGGCCAGCAATATCCACTACATTCAGAAAGGCTGGAATTTTGCTGGAAGATAAAAAGTTTGAAAGTTTCATTATTGAAGCATATTGGTCAAAATGTTCGTCACAGAAATAAGTCCAGAATATGAAAATAAAATAGGTCATTTTTCCAAAACAAGTTGCACATAACAATATCTTTATATCTTACACCTACATTATTTAAAAAAAAAAAAAAAAAAAGAGAGAACAAGATTTCCTACTCCTCCTTCAAGTAAAACTTGAAAACTTGTTCTTTCAAACAATCTCAGAATGCTGAAATAAAATGCTTATCACTGAGCAGTTTTCATAGCACCAAACGGATAAAACACCTCAGTGCCCATCAGTGCTATCTTCCCCTCCACTGTTAGTTCAGTAAGCAAAGTTTGTCAGAAGGGCATATTTTAAGCAACATTGATTAAAACAGGTAGCATTAACTAGTAGAAGTGGTGGTGGTCAGGATTGGGTAAACAATCAGAAAGAAAGCAGCAAACAAGTCTAGTTGAAGATGCCATTTTAATAGATACAAAGTGGTGATACTTAACACCACCTACATTCAAACAAAAATTACTTCTCAAAATCCATCTGAGGAAAACAACAAGCAAGAATGCAATAAAATGTTAACTAAGAGCACCTTCATGTGATCTACACAAATGTCCATAGTGGCAGAGAGAATCCCGCTGAAATGGTGCAAACTCCTCATTAGAAAGACTACAAAATGCAAGCCTTAGGCATCAGGACCTCCAACCCAATGGCTTCAAAACACTCATAAACAAAAGGAGCAGTACTTAATTTCCATTAAACAACTTAAATTGTCACTCTTATATTTCATTAGTACTACACTAAGATAAATACAATCAGACTATCAAGTGTAGACATAACAGAAAGTGCCCAAATCCACAGCTTTTATAATGCTGGTGGAAAGATGTGAATAAAGCTATGAAGTCTCCCATTTTTGTCTTCAACATTCCTCTAACGCTTCACAAGAAAAATGATTTCTTCAGATAATAAACTGACCTCATAGTACAGGATCTGGATAAAATCATCATCTTCACCAAGGTGAAGTTCAAAGCATCATTAAACCTGCCGGTTTAGGCAGGAACTTAATTATATGTTTTACACCATTCCTAACTTTGTGATGTGATTAGAACTGAGCCAGAACACAACACGATACTCAAAACAGTGAGATTAGAAAATAGGGGAAAAAATACTTAAACATAGCTTATGAGAAAGAGTATAAATACCTTTTGAAGTAAATAAACTTTGAAAGCTTCACACTTTCGTCCCACTATGGTTTTCTTAGCAAATTCCATCTTTTTTTTTTTTTTTTTTTTTTTTTTTTTTTTAATTACCAGCATACGAGCTCAAATGGAAACAGCAATCAGTGAGCATTAAGGCACTACCAAAAGTAACACAAATTCTGAAGACAGAAACCAGTAACCCCATAAATGCATTAACACAGTAACTCCTTTCATCTGACAAAAATGCAGAGCTAATAAAACCCTCACTACAAATAGCAGCAACCTCCCCATTAGAATTATCAGAATTCCTTGCTTTCTGGCAAATAACTAAGTTAACAGCAAGGTACAGAAACGCCACATTTTAGAGCACTTCTCCATTATAATTTTAAGAAACTATTTTAAGAAAAACAAAGGTGTTGTTAGTAATGTTTTCTTTCCTCTATCCATTCCGTACGATTATCTTCCTGGCCAGCCATCAGAAGAACACACACTATAAAGATGGCACATCAGAGCAAAAGAGCCTTCTTCATATGCAGATAGACCACTATCACGAGAATCAACTCCAGGTGTCAGACAACGGATTCCAAACACCAGCTTATTTCACATCTTACTAATAGAAGAGAGATCTTTGAAGATAGAATATCCAGGTCCCCAGAATGGTTTCATCTCAGCTATCACAAAATTAACATCCTAAGCAAAGCAAAGCACCACTGCTCCCAGCAGCCCACTCCCTAAACCTGAATCTCTATTTCATCAAAGATGAACACAGAAATAAGGAGAAAAGGCAGGAACTATTCACACTTGCCTATGCTTTGAAAGACAGTGAACATCGTGAAATTAGGCAAACAGAAATACTGCAAAAATGGGGGAGAAAGTACCACAGGTATCAACTGCTTTAGTACTTTTTAAAGAACAAAAACTACTGGATTTTCTTTTTCACCTTTCTCTAAACAAATTAATTTCTGTTTCTTAAGATTTGTTAGCCAGCATTTGATGAAAGTCACTGAGCTTCACATGATCACCAGGAACAGGTGGCACCAACCGATCATTTGCACACATCAGTGCAACACTGATCTACCAGGAAGCATGTCACAGTAATGTGTAACATGAAACACCACAGCATCCAGAAATGCCTCTATATTTTAAGCACATACATAATCTTGGAGCAAGGATTTTTATTTATTTATTTATTTTTTTACCTTGCTCAGAAATCCAGCAACAGCACCAGCACACCACTCTCACTGTACAGGGTGCACTATAGCAAAGATCGCAAGAGTTGCTGGGGCAAAGAAGGCCCAGTTTGGTAATGCAGTGGTCTGTATATTCCATCAAGAACAACAGAGCGATGCATCCAAAGGCTTGTGCATTTAAAAAAGAAAGAAGCATCTTCCTTACCAATTTGTTTCAAGTTCCTACTAAAAACTGAGTTACTTTAAAAGGCAACACTGGTTTCTTTAGCACAGTGGTGGTTTAAGACAATTTCCTTCATCATTAGATATCCTTCATTAGAGTGCTTTATTTTCTAAGCCAAGGTACAAAGTTTTTTTGTTGGTTTTTTTTGTTTGTTTTTTTTAAGACAAACACATGCACACAGTCTGCAATTTGTTGTACAAACATATTTGTGCCAAAATTTGAGAGGAGGGAAGGCATATATTTATTTCCTAAACTTCCATGAGCAATCATTCAGTGTAACTAGTTATGTAGTTGTGAAACAGGTAGCATGCACCTAAAGCCTTGATTTGACATCGAAATCAAAATGCTCTTTCTCTATTTACATTTCTGTTCTGTATTTCCACAGTCTTTCTTCTCCACCACCACTCCAATGATTTCCCTGTACCATGCAGTACAGCATAACGAAACCTCACACCCACCAGGAGACTCCAAAAAGCCACACGAAAGGTCCAACCTAGCTCATAACACAGCAGGTTTCCAACATGCCTGCTTGAAAATTCTCTTAGTTCTAGCTTTGTGTTCATTTCTCAAATAGTTCAATAAACTTCTCTACCATTCCAAACTCTACCTGTTACACAGTCTGACCCAGCAACAGAACAGATTATTCAGCACCAGGGTAGAACGCTCATCTCTTTTCTCTTTGTTAAAAACAAATGTTACTCATCCCCTGGTTCCAGTACAGGCTCTTCTGCCTTTAAAAACTTTATATCAGATCTGTTTGAGAAAGAGAAACTCCTCTTCCTCCCCTAGCATTTGTATGCTTTAAGCAGGAATCACCCTTTTAAGAGGTGACAAGTCAGATTAGTAGAAGTAGCAACACGAAATACCTACAACACAACAAAGCCAATTCTGGCTTGTTTCCAAACAGAGAAAAGTAGTGCACAGTCCCTCCTGGCTACTGGAGGCTGTATTCGACATTACTGCTTCTGTGAGTGACTGAACCCAGAGGAGCTACCCACTAATCCCCACACTCATTTCTTTCAAGTAACAAACACTCTCTTTCTGAAATAAAAGTCTAAATACCATTCAAGTGAAAGTGGATTTACGACTTGTATCCAATTTACTATCCAACAACAATATTCAGTGATATTAAAGGGTTTTTTGTGGTGATGATGTTTTTATTTTCTTTTAGCCCCAGAGAGAGAGAGGTCATGCATGCCTTTGGGATGACAATAAGAGGCGAGCAGGAAGAGCTACTTATCTCTTTATCACTTTACTGATTTATAAGTAGCTGATGACAGCTAAACAAGAATAGTGTTCATGTGGCCAAGCAGTAACAATATCACAACTTATAACTTTGTCTTAAAAAAAAAAAAAAAAAAAAAAAAAAAAACACACTTTAAAAAACACATAATTACTTCTTCACAACCAACAGTCCAAACCTTTTGGCTTATTTTTGGTCTGTATATTAACAAGCAAGCTTAGTACTCACTTGGGACTGAGAACTAAGCTACAACAATTTACTTTAGTAAATAGTTCCATGTCAATGTATTTTTTCAATACTAAAAAAGTACACAGGAATTACCGACAGAAATAATTTGCTCAAACCTGAAAATTAAGCTAACAAATGTATGCCCGGTCAATGATTGGTCGATCATTTTTAGATATCTGTGAGACTTGACTCAAAAAACTGAGACCCAACTATTGAACTACAGCAGACATGTATGCTAATTTGCACTATGATTTATGTACATTCATTTTTATACATCCACATGTTAGTGCAAGCAGAAATTAATAATTAACAGGCATCTATTTTAGTTTCTGAGGTCTTAGCACCTTACATTTTCGTTTTAGTAACTCCATACTAAAGGAGATGCCAGTAAAAACAAAGATGCCGCATTTGCAGTACACTACCATAAAAAGTTTGCTTTCAGTAACACTACTTCCATTGCTTAAGCAAGAAAGTACAAAGCAAGAACTCGAGTTACCTTGGAGGCTTGTGGTACTGGCACAGGAAGTCAAACCTGTCATCCGGCACAGGAACTCGACTCTCATTTGGATCAATAGTACAGAAAGGAAAGTTCTCTGCTGCCGCTTGACTCTTTGTTAACACATTGAAAAATGTGGATTTCCTGTAAAAAAGAAATTTTGTTAGATAAATCCAAACGAGTAGAATGTACAAGGGCTGGGTAGAAACACACCTTTCCCCCAAACCACACGCAGTACTGAACTGCCCCTCGACTTCAACAGCTGACCCGGCCGCGCTGCCCCCGCCAAGAGCCGCTTACACCCCCCAAACACACGGCACAGCAGCTGCCCACGGCCGGCGGCCACGCAGCGCAGCGCAGCGCCACGTACGGCGGCCCACCTTCTGCCGCTGGGGCGGGTTTTGCTTCATCAGCTCTCCAGAAGTTCCAAGAGAGACAGTCCCGTTCGCTGCCGCTGACGGGGCCGCTCACCCCCTCCTCCCCGTAAGCAAACGAGCCGGCGGGCACACGCGCACGGCAGGAAGCGGCGGGCGGGCACCTACCCTACGTTGGGCAGCCCGACGATCCCGATCTTCAGGGACGTCCCGAACCTGCCGATAATCGGGTGCGCCTTCACCCCGTCGCCTGCCTTCTTCGGGGCCATCTGGGGACGCAGAGCAGCGCTCGGTGAGGGACCCGCACCTCCCGTGCCGACTCCCCCCGAGGTGCCCGGCAACCCCCGGCCGTGCGGCCTGCTGCTGCCTGCTGCTGCCGCCGGGCCCGCCGCGCCGCGAGCGGAGGGAAAGAAAGAGGAAAGGAGGGGAAAGAGGAGCGGGACCCGCCCCGCCGAGCCCCGCGGAAGGCAGGCGGGCGGACGGGCTCACCTCGCGGGACGGGACGGGACGGCGGCTGGGGCCCAGCGGAGCGGAGCGGCAGCACTGGCACGCGGAGACAGACACGCCGGCTCGGCAGCTGCCGGCGGCGGAACAGGCGGGGCCGCTTCGCCCATTGGCCGGGCCCACGCGAGGGGAAAGGTCGGCGGCGGGAGGCGGCTTCCTTGCGCTGGCGGGCCGGGCTGCTAAGGGCTGCCCGCCGCGCTCCTGCGCTGCCGCCTGCGAGGCTGGCCGTGGGGCGCCTGTGGTTCCTCGCCTAATGGTGCGCCGCAATGAAAGACGCTCCTGGAGCTTGACAGAGATTCCACGCCACATCCAACAACTTTTCCAAAGCCGTGCACGGACGTAGACATCCTTAGTCCAGTGCAGTGCCCACTGCCGATGGCAGTTCGTCATTTGAATGCATTGCAATCAAACGTAATTGCTTTTGCTTAATAACATATGCATATATAGCAGTAACTCGTTTACTATAAATCAAACCAGCAAAAGTACACACGCCCATTCAAGAAAAAAAGCAGATGTTAATGAGCCTTACCCATCTAGAGACGGCTGTGTGCCACAACACTCCAAAATCTCATTGAGAACTGATCCTGGGCTCCCAGCATTGCAGCACCAACCAGCTGGAGCTCCCCTCCTGGGAGAATGAAGCAGTCAACCCCTCCTCCAAAAAAATCAGCAAAGAGTCAAAGAAACGGGCTGGTTAACAAATAAAAAACAACCCTGGTTTCACACATCAGGCAGCCCAAACCCGAGAAGTCAGCGGCTCAGCAGGAGGTGGGAGCAGAGCCCACAGCCAGCTGCTGCAGGTGCACAGGCCACAGCCGCACCTTCCTGCAATGGATCATCGAGCCCTGCATGGTTCTGTGCAGCACAGTCTGCCAAAATGGGCTGGGCAAGGCAGAAGGAAGTGAAAGGGATGTGCAAGACGTTGCAGTTGTGCTAGAAAAATTACCTCCACGCAGGGGTCCCATTTAACCTGTAAACAGGAGTTTAGTGTATAATGAGTGATCATTAGTATAATAACCTGCATCTTCGCTGCTTCAGCAACGACTCTACAGAATCAGCTCCACAGTTTCTATGAAGGAGAAAGCAGGAACACAGAGCCCCTTCAACCTCCAGATGCGGGACTGGATGTGACCCTCTGCTCAGTTTTGGGAAAAAGTGGCTGGCTTCAGAAGTCAGTATTCCTACATGGTATGAGGCAACACAGCCTGGATACTTTATTCTTATAACTGTCAGCATAGCTCTAAATAATTCTTCCATTTTCTCTTTCAAAGAAGCAAATACATAATTTTATTCTATAAATGCATTGAGAATAGTTAACTATCTGCAAGATTCATTAAGACCACTAATTCCCCAACCAAATTATTTTGATTATATCATTTCCTGAGCATTAAAAAAAAAAAAATTTGAAAATGAGTCCAAAATGATTGGACTCAGACTGCATTATATGCCTAGTTCATTATTTTCTTGCATCATGAATTTATGTTCATGTTATCTTCAGACACTTTGAAGACTGCAAATATTTACCTCAGCTGCATGCGTAATTTGCTTTAGTGGGTTTTTTAAAAATAATTTAACTAAGAATAATTCATTTTCCGTCTAACTTCTGTTAAAACAGCTCACCCAAAATAAATAAATCAGCAAGAAAACAACAGTTCTCTCAGCCTAAATTGGCCCTGTCAAAAGATGCCATGCCATTATTTAGGATGTTCTCCCATAGAGGCTTCTTTATTGAATGTGATCTCCAAAAGCTTTCTGGGATGATTACTGCTTGTAAACGAATGGTGAGCAAGATCCTTCTGGAAATAACATCAGTGAAAGAGCAACATCGAGGCACGAAGAGTAATCCTGTTCATTGCAAGTAGAGGTGGGGTTCACATTTGCTGGTTGTCTTCCTAACCCAACAATCCCGCACTGGAATGGGCAATGGAAAGATAGAACACCCAGCATCCAGGGATATGCAGCATGCATCAACAATCCTTTTGGATGGAAGGAGCACTGGGAAACATGCATACTGATACATTTTTTTTCCCATGCTTATTTATGTTAATAAAGGTGGCATACACTCAAGAGAAGCCCAGTGCAAACATGTGAGGATTTATTTATAACTATTCACATGGCAATTTAATAAATAACAAGGTAATCCTCTTCAGAGTATGCATCTAGGAATTTACTGGAGATTTTAAGGGGAAAAAAAGAGGTATCGTTTAGAATCCTTAAGAAAATTAATTGTGGAAAGTTACAGAAGTCAGACCAAAGCTTTTAAATTAAAGATATTTTCTTGAACTCAGACTCTGAGTTCCTCTGAACCATTACAGACAGACACCATCAAGTGTTTGCCTGCTAAGAAAATTGAAGGAGAGAAGACAGTAAAAGCTGTTCTTACAGCACGTCCTATTTTAAGTCCGCAAGATTAAATTCTCAGAACTTGAAAAACACCAGAGTGAAGGAGTCAAGGTGAGAGTATCAGATTATATATCATCTAGGTCACAATAAGAGGAATATAATCTTGAACATTACAAAAAATATGTAAGAAACATGTTTCCCTGTTTTTATACATAACTTAGAACTACATACGAAAAAAATCAGTTACAACTTATTTCCTGTCTGAGCAACAAAAGATTTTGTTACAGTGTAATAGAGAAGATTGTATCCACTCAGAGCTTTTCTATTAGTATAGTGATAATCATCAATATTCTGTTCTTGCTGGTAACGTGCCTTCACAGCTACAAATAAAACCCTTCAGTAAGCAAATAGCATTTTTGTTCAGTCTGGAATAAACACATCTTGGTTTTACACCCTTCTAAAGATCTAGACAGTGCACTCTTTCCCATACTACTCTGTGTTCTGAAAGTGGGGTCATGCAAAGCTATTTCATGGCAAAACTACAGGATGAATTTGCCTAGCTTGAGTTATAAGACCACAAACATCCTGAAAGGCTCCTTTCAAGGAACATTTCCATTAATTACATTTTCTCACCCTCCTAATGTTTTGTCAGTCAGTTTTGTTGTCCATCCTTTTAGTTTAGGCAAATCTCTCAGAAGACAAACATTTTGACTGTCTCCTTAAAATAAAAATAATGAACTTAGATGAATATTTGTGTGTGACAAGAGAGTCGCTATTTACCTAGTAGCCAGTTAAACTTAACTTTGATTTGTTCTTCTCACAAGCATAATACAGGTATCAGCAATTTGCTATGTTAAGTAATATATTTAATTTTTGCGTTGAACTCCAATTTTAGATATCTGATAAAACAGATTAAGTCTGGAAGAGGAAAACAATATTGTTAAGATGTTGACCACTTCTGCTGCTTCTACTCCATGTATTTAATACAGTACCAAAGTCAGTGCTGCACATCCGAGAATTGTGCAAGATTTAATATAGTTTACTTACACTCTTCATACCTCATCATGCAATTAACTGTAACAATGCCTGCTATTCATCTCAACTTCTGCACCTAATTTACTGTTAGGCATGTCCACTTCAGTACAGCAGGTATAGGATTTTAAAACATTTGATTCCATCCACTAGAAACCTTCTCTTGGCAATGTAATACTTCACCTTACATACCTTTATTTTTGAGTCACAACTGGAGTCATGGTTTGCCTTACTTGGTTGAATGTTTCTATCCAAATCTATCATAAAGGTGAGCAATCTCCCTTCAAACAGGCACGTATAGCTAATACCATAACGATTCTAACTGATACTTGAGATGTATTCTGTAAGTTTAACAGAAAACAAAAACACCTAGAGTGCAATTATGTCAGCTTAACTCTCCAACACAAACATACTGCCAAAATATAGCTTACTGTACATTCTGAATGCGTGCAGAAGTCAAACAGCCCTAGAGCAACTCTACCCGATTAAAAACAATATTTAAGGCAGAGTAATAAAACAAACACCTTGTGGTTTGTGCCACCAACATACTCTTTGCTTTCTGCTTCCCAGAACATATATTTACTGCAAAGTCACCGTTAACTGCAGAAATAAGTGGTTTTGGAGAACTGAAGGAATAAACACAGAGCCCTTGATCCTCGCTGTGACTGGGCAATGTTCAGCGCAACCCAGGGGGTTAGAAGAACAAAGTTGCTTTTGCACAACAGCAACCCAGGGTTGCCTGGGTCCTTGCCACTGGGAGGCAACAGGACAGCCTTGAAAAGAAATGCTGTCCGAGGGCACAGTCAAACTAAACACTGTTCATTGTGTTCTGCAGAATTTAAGGGCTCTCATCATCCAGCTGAACAGTACTTTAATACAACATTTTAAAACACTAGGCTCGGTAGGATTCACTAGGTTTTGGTTGCTTTTTTTTTTTTTTTAAACTGTAGATTCATCCAATTCCATAGAGAATCCACCCTTATACCATCTTTTATATTAATAAATTTATACTATACTTTGCAATCTATTTATTAATCTACCTACGATATATGGTTTAGAGGCTTGTGGTAGCAATGGTATAGGAAGGCAGTTGGACTAGATGATCTTGCAGGTCATTTCCAACCTTGCATTCTATGATTCACTCTTCTTGCTTAAGGAATGGCAGAAGGTTGGAGGCAGTCAGTGATGTCAGCATTGCTCCACAGCTGGTCAGGATCACTGTGGTGGCATAAAATACCACTTTCTTACCACTTTTTGCAATGGCCCAGACTGAAATGGCTTAGGAGCATAACAGTAACTGTTTCATTTCACATACTGAGCACAGTACAAAAATACACTGACAAATCTGGATTACTGAGCTCAAAAATGTCTTATCAGTAAAAGCTGCAAATCTCATTCTGGGCCTACCATAATGCATATTAAGTTATTTTCCAGCCTGATAGTCTATTTTGATGAAAGAACAGACTGATAGAGCTACCTGAAAAACTTGTAAGTAAAATGGAGACTATACAATTTTGTACACTACATCTAATTTGCAAAATGACTGCAAAATGTGAACCAAACAAGATGTTGAAGAACATTGTGCAGGGATTTTTAATTTAACGTGGTTATTATTCTTATAACCTGAAGTGTTCCAATAAAACTGATTATTACTTTAATACTACTTACCTGCTTTTCTGGAGGCTAGAAAGAGGAGTTACTCGCAGAAAGTTAAGAGACATTATTCATAAAATACTAAAAAATTCCTTCAGCTCTGGCAAAAGCCACAGTCTACAGGACAACTGCATTAAGCGTTCAAAAGAGGACCTTCCAGCTACTTCATAACTTCTACTGTGACTTTATATTCCAGAACACGGGAATAAGAGCATAAATTGTAACCCTAATTTATGAATTAAACATAGGCAGCCAGGTATCCCCCACACTTGACAAAGAACTGCATAAACCAAGAGTAAAATCCTTCCAGATGACCTACTTAGTTCATCTCAAAGGTCTGAAGGAAACAATGTGTGTCTATACACTATTGTATATATTGCATATTATTGCATATAGCGCAGATGAAGCACAAATCAAAAATTCACAGCAATTTCAAAGGTATTAACAGACTCACAATCCTGATGTTTCTGCGAATGTAACCACAGTATTATTTAAGTGTGGATGCTTGCATACAGATTTCACTACTAAGTTTCAGACCTGGAGACATTTTCAGCCAGAGTTAAACTATGGCCTGCTGCTTGCAGTGCCTCCCACCAAAAAAAAAATAAGAGCACGGCTTCCCACAAAGCACTGTTCTTTTGCCAAACCTAGTCTATGTCTTTATATACATTTACATCAATACTTTATACCCCCATTTCATGTTTAAATGGAAACTCTGCCTTACAAAGTAGTTTTATTGCTTTATTCAGATCATCACGTCTTTACTACAAGGTAGCAAAGGTCAGCATATTTACAGCCAGGGCAGTACAAGCCTCAGAGTGGAAGCAACAACTGCTGTGGGGCTGCAGGAAGGCACTGAGGTAACACCAATAACCTGCTATGAGAGGAAGGGAAAGCGCATGGCCGCTGCTGCGTCAGATGCAAAACCATCAGCTGGTTGATTTGTTACATAAGTAAAACAGATACATTGATTTTATCTCTGTGATGCTGAAAGTCAGACTCAGACACTGAGTGCCTTCAGGAAGAGCAATGTTTGCCAGGAGAGGTACCCACCTGCTCTGCTCCTAGCTAAGGGAGATCCTATGCTTGACATGGGGTTACAATTTATAAAGATTGATACCCAAAAATGCCTAAGATTCATTTAAGACATATATAGATAATTAGCTATCAAAAAACACTCTTACTGTTACTATTCTGAACATCTTGTCTATAAACTATGGATTAAATATACATATATATGCACAGTAGTAATTAATCTTCCTACAGTTCATCCGTAAGATTTACACTGTGATTGTTTATCACGTTTCTTGTAATGATGCCTTTTGTGAATTCCCTTCATATTTATGAAGGTCTTGTGATCCAATCTCCAACCTATTTAAAAGAAAATGCTTTCTGTGCCATTTCGCACTTGTGGTCGTTTGGAGTTCTATTTCAGCTTCATTAATATTGATGCAACTTGTCTCTCTATTCGTTCTCAGCAGATTCTTTGAAATTAATCTGTAGCATTTGCCATGATTTGTTTCTGTTTTGCACTACGTCCCAAGTCCAGCTCTCCTCTAGTTAATTTTGTTTGCTTTATTTTTATCCACTTGCTATGACTGTTCTACTACTTGTGCCACTGTGGTGTGTCAGTCCTTTATGGGATCCCCGTTTCATCTCTGCCTTTCACTGTGATTTACCATCATTACAGGCCTCTTGAATAAAAATGTAGCCCTTGTTTCTGACAAAGTCCATGTTCCTTTTCTTTTCTTCCTGTGTGATTTTCCATCATTACAGTTCTTAAATTTCTTGAATAATGATATATACTATGAACAAATGGATGGAGCAGTAATGGCTTCATCAGTGTTTTCAAAAATGTACCTGCAGCTTTTAGAGCATATGGTGCTACAGCAGAGGCTGTGCCATGTTTGTCAAAGCATGATTTTTAAAGTGTATTTTGTAGTCTATTGATGACTATGCCACGCTGCATTCATAATTTGCCTTCTTTCCAACATTAGCTGATTCTTAGGATAGCAGCTCTGAAATGATCTTGGAGTTGAGCAAATATAAGCTCTGACCATCTTGAATAAAATGGCAAAAACATAATCACTCAGTTGTGTTTGCAGTAATATCACTGTTTCATAGAAGCAACAGTATTCTTTCCAGACCTTTTTACACGCATTAATGACTTCAGAATCCTTGTTTAAACAAGTCAAGGTTCTAATTTGAAGCAGTGCATCATAATGAACAAATAATTCTAATAAATGCTTGAAAAGTCTATCTGCAAAAACACAAGTAATAAATGTCGTATTCTGTACTTTGGTACCAATTAGTCTATTTGAGTAATGACAAATACCCAATGGAAACCAAAATTGTGAAAATATTTAGGAACCTAAAAAAAAAAAAAAAAGTGTTTGTTGATTTGAACAATGGAAATCTTTAATGTGCCATGATGTAAATGGGGGTAAAAACAGAGATCTAAATATGAAAAAGTATTTTTCACCTTGTTTGATACAAGTGGCATGGTAACCTAGTCCCCAGAGTTCTCCAGAGATTGTAAAGGGGGAAAAACGTTACATACAAAATGCTAACCAAGTACATCGGTGACATTAGCATTCAATTTTTTTTTTTTACATCATCTGTAAATGATATCCATTGGTGCTTTACTTGGCATGACAGACCTGAAGCTCAAAAACTAAGAGAGATCTGGAGTGGCTTGCAAGAAGAGCAAAGCAGGTTTAGTGACTCCAATCAGGACCAGCCAGGAGTCCAGAAATTGCCAGAAAACTCCACAGTGACAAAGCAGAACTGCAGTGGATGCCAGCAGGCTCCATAGCAGTGTAGCCCAAAACGTGCAGCTAAGAACGCTCATATGCCCCTCTCAGCTTACCTTCCAAACAATCGGCCCTAATTCCTCTTTATTTCAGAGTTTTGCACTGGCAAAACTGGTATTTGAAGAACAGAAAAGAAAAAAGGCTCACAGCCTATATTTTAAAAATGCAGTTGAAAATGTAAGAAAACAAATGCCTAAGAATTTTGCTTCAATGCCCCCTATGGTTTACAACAGAAAGGGGAGTCACACCTTTGTTGCTTATTTCACTGGATAAAACCATGAATACTTCTCACTAAAATCTTAGCTAAAGTTAACCATCTTCACAACAGGTATCTGTGATATTTTCCATTTTGACTAATGCCTTCTGCACTACCCCAGAAGTAGTACAGGATACTTTATAAAGGCATCCAACAATCAAGAGAGATGTCCAGCCACAGAAAGTCCACCCCAATACAATCTCAGTACACTTACCCTCAGCATTTTCCTTGTAGGAAGCCAGCAATGATATTCTGCATAGTTTTGAGTTGACATTGTGAGACAACACAGGAGACCTCCCTCGGTTCACTTTTGAGCTCATGGGCCATGTGCTCAAGAGAGCCAGCAACAACAGCATCTGCAGACCTATCTGCCTGCAAGGCAGAGAAAGAAATCCTCTTGACTCAGGCCAGAGGTGATCTTCAATCATTTATTCTGTCTTTTTTTTTTTTTTCCTTCCATTTTGCACTTGGTATATTGCCAGTATCAGACAAGACTGAAATGCTGTTTGGCTCAGGGTTCATTGAGTTTAAGATTCACACTTCCTTTTTAAGAGGTGTACTGCCAAGCACAAAATACCTAAGAACAGCATACAGCAACAAAGGAAATGATGGTTAGCAGTGCTAGCATTAATCTCACTGCTGCAATAACATGAGGAGCTTGGTGACCTTCACAGCCCTGAAACTGAAGAACAGGTACACCTCCTGCCAAAACCACCAGCTGTGTTAGCCACAAAAATATCCTTAATACCAGAGCTGGTAAAGCACTTGATAAGAAGCACATTATCTATTTGTAGAGATGACTCGCAGCCATTTCCACAACCTGTACCTGCAAGGATGAATGACAGAACAGTCAAGAAACAGCATTAGGTTCCCAAACCTGGAAAAGGAATGAGGTAATTAAGAACACGACCTAACCTCTCACCTACACTTGTTACACTTAGCACTTGCTTAAATGTCTTCCACCCAGCTGAGAACCATCAAGCCATTTTAGAAGCAGCCCCAGTAAGGGCTTCTGAGGAACAGACAATGTTAAGGACTTTTTAGTACCTTCAGACCCTGAAAAAGAAAGATCTGGGAAGCTTCTCTAGTGTTTCAGAAAGCTGGAAGATGAGTCAAAAGCATTTAATTCCATAATTACGGGTAATGTTCTGTAGATGAATATAGTTTCTCAGATGTCCTTATCAGATTTCTTTAGAAACAATCCAAAGACCCCAATAGGCTACGAATCAAAACCACTGCCTCAGAGATCTCATGTTTAAGAGAGTAGAGTGAACAAATGTAATCAATATAGAGATGAATTTACAAAGTAAATACTTTCTGGTCTTTCTCAAAGGTCAATTTCATACCAGTATTACCTGGAACACCACCTGAGATGAAATGTTATAAGCGGAGATTTCCTATAAAACAATTTCAAAGTTAGAATCATAGAAAAACCTGAGTTGGAAGGGACTCATAAGGATCATTAAAGCACAACTCCTGGCTCCCCCCAAAAAATCAGACCATATGTCTGAGACCACTGCCCAGACACCTCTTGAACTCTGGCAAGCTCAGTGCCATGACCACTTTCCTGCAGAGCCTGTTCCAGTGCCCGACCCCTCTCTGGTTAAGAAACTTCTTCTGATATCCAACCTGAATTTTCCTTGTCACTACTTCTTTTATTTTTTCTGCTCCTGATCCAATAACTGTGTATGTGCTCAATGTTCAACCACAACACGACTCAAAAAATCCATGAGTCATGAATGCAACTTGAAAATAGTAAGAACACGTAGTATTTGGAAGGCATGAAGAAAAGTAAAACTTTTTGATTTTTGAATTCCAAAGGATGCGATAACTCTTCCTTAGAACTTTCAGCCTTAAACACATTTAATAAGACGTCTGGGTACAGCTCTGAAAGGGATGAGGAAGCTGCATAATGCCAAAGCTGCACGCCTACAATGCAAACCAGGGTACACATAAATCATGCCAAGAGGATTGTAGCCATCCCCTACTATGGGACACACTTCTGAAAGTGTGAGCTACCCTGTGAGCTGCTCAGCAGAGGACTCTGCAAAATATTTGAATGTGGGGAGAATTACAGACAATGATATCTCCAGAGTACAAACACAATCTGTTTTCTTTTGTCATTGCTAACAAAACAAGACACCTCCAGGGTGACGAGCACACAAATCACTAAACCTGAACTTGCCCGGACTCAGCTCTGTGAATCACATACCCTAAGAAGGGTTTGACTGGGAAGCCTTGCCAGTTTGGCCAATGAGCCATCAGATGAAAAAATGATGTTCCAGTGTCTTTCAGACGAGCCTGCTTGGAGTGCAGAACAAGGAGCTGGAACGAGGCCATCTCAGGCTTTGATCCTCCTTCCTGTACCTGATCAGCCCACATGCACAAGTAAAAAGTTATCTGTGCAACTTAAATACTGCACCTGAAATAAAATGTCCTGATTTCAAAAGCCCTAAGTACTATTTCTTGTGGATATTCACTCAAATAATCTGTGATTAAGAAGCTTGAGACTCAAGCTGAGATTAAAAATAATAATCTGAAGAATCAAACACAAAGAAGTCACATTTCTGCTCATAAAATGTTCTATGAAATTCTTCATATCATTATCTCTGTGATGGGGTGAATGACCTCTGAAAAGGAAGTTCTGTTACTAGCTCTGAAGTAAGACTCCAGTCAGTAGATAATAGTTCCCTCACATATCAAGACATTTGCTTACAAGGCCTTTCTTTATCATAAACCTTCAGTTCGCACTTCATCTAGCTTCAACTCTTCTGAAAGAGACTAAATGGAGACTAACTTAAATTTTGTTACCAACAACTGCAAAATAATCCTCACAACACAGTAATACCAGTTTAGGAGTACTCACAATTAAACAATTTGCAAATGTGGGCTAGATATGATCAGCGTAGCTAGATAAATGAGCTCTTTTCTTTGCATTTTTGCTATGTTGATCTGAAGACAGAATCGCTTTAACATCGACATCTATTTTATACTGCACAGCACAGCTAAAGGTACATTCGTATTTTACCCAGTCTGCCTTTTGTTAGATCCCCCATCACTAACAGAACTGCATTTGGTAGGGCTTCCTTAGAATTGGTAGATCAAAGGCAAAAACGCTCACAAAGTCAGGTTTGAGTCCTCTCAGTTGTGTGTATCTCTGCAGCTGTATACTGTTTCCAACCGTTACAAATGAAAATAAACAAATAAACACTTAGGTAAGTAAGTAGGAAATTGGTAAGAATAACAGGTACACCTCACCTACTGGACAATAACAGCGTTACAGCAGCATGCTAAGCGACCACTTGCATATTCGCAGTGTGAATGTATTCGCAGTAAATAGCTATTTCATTTACATATTGTTTCTATGTAGAGAAAAAATATTTGGGGAAAAAAAAATGCTTTCACCTTTTGCTTTTTCCTTTGGCTTGACCCAAAATAGAAATCAAATGTCTGAGTTTTTCTGTTCTGGTGGTTAAAAGATATATCTGCAAATAAGGCCATGTATACAATGCCAGAGCTGGATAGCTTTCTTCCTTTTCATTTAATAAAATAAATACTTGCATGCAAACTTATCTTCTCATCCTAGAGCTAATAGAAAAGGCTAATATATGATTACTATGGGAGTAGATGTGATCCTATCCCAATAGTAATTAGTGTGTAAGGGAGGTGGGATTCTCAAACAAACCCTTAAGTGCAGGCCAGCTCAGTATTTCTTCACATCAGCAAAAGCCCTTTCATTGCAAAGACATCATGCACAGCAGTATTTCACTGCCTACAGACAGAGTAAGCCTTCTTTTGGCCACGTAAAGCTTCTTTTGTCAGCAAAGTTTCAACGCTGAAGATTGTCAAACTGTAGGCACTTCTCAGTTCTGAGGCCCCATGACCAATGTCCATGTGAGCACTGCTCTCCATGATGTTATATCCAACTATTTTCCCCAGGTTTTGGTAGTATCATTCCCACAGCTCTGTCCTGGGCCACTGGGCTGATCCCCCAAACTGCTGTGTGTGGGATACACACATTGGTCACGGGCAGGGCTCTGCATATCCACAACACGTGGACTCTTGCAGAACAAAGTGCTGCTGAAGGAGCATTCTTGTAGCCACAGCATCAGAGGAAAGGCTTTGACACGAGCAGAGACAACAGTTGAACAGATTTTGGCAGGAGAGTTTAACTGACAGTATAACTCTCTCTGCGGCTCAGATACTGGTGTGCTTCCATTCCTGCCCTCCTAGCCATGTGGAACACATACTCTTCTGCCACATGTTAGATCTCATACTTCATATTATTTAAATACCACAGCACTGTGTGTTATTAATCAAAATCTAAATATTTTGGAGCTGTTTGTTAAACAGTTTTCTAGCATCAAAACCTTACAAAATCACGCTCTGAGACACGCAGCTGCCTTGAAGCTCTTCAGGGAGAACTTCAAAGAGTAACCCCTCCACAGAGGTCACCTCACCAGAGTCAGCCCTATAAACACAATGGAACATTTTTTTGTTTTAAAAGTTAGCAAGAACAAAATGCTATGTAATTGTTTTAAATTGTCAGACTATTTAAAAAGTCACGTTAAGATAGTCAAGTTCTATGACAAGACTTGTCTTATAACTTTTGACATGCGTAAGCTATAAAGCATGTCTATTATTAATTTCAGAAATCATTTTGGATACCTACACTGCATTAAACCGTCACATTTGAAGTAATTATTAAGCAAGATTATAGGCCCTGCTCTGGAGTTCAAATAGTGCCCATTTTGAAAGTTCCCTGGGTAGTTAAGAGCAACCTACAATGACTTTGTCGCACTGGACCATGGTATGAAAGCTCTTTTTGTTTCAAGTTTGTCTTCCCAACCCCCTATGCAGCAGGGCAGTGCAAAAGAGATGGTTGCTCTTGGTGCATTTAATACATCTCACTAACATTTTTCACATGGACACGCAAACAACAGGGGGTGTAACAAAGGTGCATGTAGCACCTCTCTCTCAATTTACAAACTGCAGATGTGTTGTCTTCATGAAATGATGTCAGACTGAACAACCCGACTGCAGCAAAAGAAATCCAACAGGCAGTGGTGGGGATGGACATCATTCACATCACCATCATATTGCAGGAGCCTGCAGCAGCGCTTCAGCCTTTTTGTACGTAGGATCAAGGAGAGTTCCCTCAGCCCGTCACAGATCTGCTGCTGAACCAGAAAGAGACCCTTGAGCAGACATGCCGAAGCCGGACCTGCTGCTCTCTTACAAGTGGAAATACATCAGCGTGGGTGTGCTTTTAAACACTTCAGAATGTGAAGAAAATTAATTCAGTTACAGAAATATTTTCAGCTACATATTAGAAGAAAAAAAAAAAAATCTTAACTACATAGGAAGAAATCACTATCCTCTCTGAGTTTTCACAATAGACCTCCAGGATCTGTGATGTTGTATTAAGGACTGCTGCTTCAGGTGACCTGGAATGAGAGGTACCTTCACAAACCACGCAGAAGATGTGCCCTCAAAGCAGGAATGTAACAGAAGCCTTGTTACCAGATAACCAAGTACCGACATCATTTACACTTGTTCAAACCTAGATACCCTCTCCAGAATTTAATTCAAACCTTTCTTGTGAATGCAGATTTCTGGAAGTGAGTATGGAAATCAATACATGATTTAGCAATACCTTTCACTTTTACAGATTTAAAAACGTGTTTTTTGTCTAGTGCAAAGAAACCATGGTCACACGTGCACACACATGGATGTGCACCCCTGCACACCTCTCCAAGAAAAGCAGAATGCTGGTATCAGATGGCCAGTACAACACAATAGACGGTTCAGCACAGAAATAACACAGAGTACATTTTTCTAATTCTCTCATGGATTTTAGTAAATACATTAAAGTAATTCACAGAATCTCTTCTAATTCTATGATGATGGCCTGAAAAACAAGACAGTTTACAATAAAACATGGGTCTGATTGATTACTAAAGGACCCTGACAAAAATGATTAATTTTGATACTCGATCTACTGAATATTTAGTATTGATGAAAATGAAGGACATGCAATTCAGAAACTAAATAAGGATGTCTATTTTGATTTCTAGAGATCCTGTTGAGAAGTGTATAATCAAAGACTATTAGGATGTTATAATCACCAAATAAACAAGAGAGTTAGGCAAAGTAGACCATGATAACAAAACAGAATAAATAGAAGGCTTACCCCTATCCTGGACTCACCCACAAAACACCAGCAGAGCAGATCTCCAAAAGAGATCCTTCTCCACTGCTAGTTAGCTCTTAAATAGGTCTAGGCAGATAGACCTTCCAGCAGCACAGCTGAACTGCCTTCACCTGTGCTCCTCTGGCTGACTCATGGCTCGCCTCAGGTGATCAATCAGAGGTTCAGGCCACGACTCAGCAGTTCCCATACATAGGTTACATGCTTTGAACGTAGAAGAAATGTAACAAGAAAAGATTGTGGTCACACAGCATTCGAAGAGCTGGTACCTCAGTTTCCCTCTCTGGAGACATAGAAAGTATTACACCCATTATACAGAGGGACAGCTCAATCTGATGAACTGATGGGCGATTAAAATGTTTCCAGAAAGAAGATGATGTTAGTAGACAAATTATTAAATATAATATTCTGAACACATTTGTTACTGTCATATGTGAGGATGGCCTGGAAAAGTGCTTAGTTCTTAGTCACGCAAATTACTTGAATCCAAAATAAAACTGTCAGCACTCTGGGGCAGCATCAGTGTTTAAAGAAACCCCTTTCCTCTTGTTTTTTTCCAACTGTTTTACAATGACTTTTCTTTGGCTGTGCCAAACTATTCTCATCTACACCTTTTTACCTGCAGAATTTAGCAAAATCGATACCACAGAATGGTGAAAAAACATACTGGCCTTCTAAGGAATTTGTATCTCTTGCCCCCTTTCCTCCTCCACCTCCTTTTTTTTTGCTAGGTATATGTGTGTTCCTAACAAGCCAAAATCTTGTTATTTGGCACACTGTCACTACTTTAAAGCAGAATCTTTACAATTTGGCCCGATTCAGTTTTATTTGTATGGAAGAAATTCTCCCAAAAGGTACCAAATGCCTTGTCTCATGGCAAATGATTGTCTCTGAATCCCATCCTCACTGACATTTGCTCTTTGAGGATGGGAAAAAAAAACACAACATGTTTTATAAAGCTCAAATTGGCCTTACTAAACAAAACATCTGCTGGACTGGTGAGTGACTTGTGACAGCAGGAGACATCAGCACTGGCCTCACCAATAGAAGTCACTGCAGTTAATGGAGCTATTATGGAAGAATTCTGGCAAGAATATATATATATTTTTTTTCAAACAGAAAAAAAAAATTAAAAGAAGAATATGTTATGTTGTTATGGCAACAGCTATTTGAAAAATACTGTAACAAAAGGCAATTGAGTATCGAACTACCAAGCTGCTAGTTTGACTATTTGGTTTTCCTCTCAAGCAGCTAATTTATAGAGATCCCCCTCCCTCTTCCTTTTACGGCCACAAGTGTGCGTGCACAGGTAAGAGTCCATCTGTAAACAGTTTGTGTCCGCAGCATTTCAGCCCTGGAGCTGCACAACTGCAGGTTTGCCACATTTCTATATTGGACTGGAAGAACATCCAACATTAAATGGGCTGAGTGCCTCACTAACATAGCAATAAAACCACATTTTGTAGCATTTCCAGCCTGTGTTTCTGGCACACAGCAGTATTCTGGGACTCCTGCTACTTTGCAGGACCCTGCTGGTCTCCCTGCAGGTGCTGCATCTCCTCCTTGTATGTACGGTATCACTTCCATGCCCTCTGGAAACCAGCACCTCAGCTGCTGGCAAAATTGGGACGCAAAACACTCAGGGGCCTTGCTAAATTTCCTCCACGCTGCATAATAAAGTTATACACCATAAGTACCACACAGGTATTGTGAACATCATGTTTCTTAACACAGAGGTGAGAACTCGCTTTTCACTTCACTGCTTTCAGCCATTCTGAAGTGCTCAACATCCTGCCTTTGCACTGACTCCCACTCTAATGAGATTAGGCAAGAGGTTTTATCTGACAGGATTACAAACCAGGGGGCAGGACAATAAAGATGTTGGCTTCCAGCTGTTCTGCTGTAACTGAGAATTTTGGAGATGCATCACTTTTTAAATAGACAACTGTCTGTTAGCATCAACACTGAAAAACAATCACGTTCATGTGCAATAAAAGCCCTGAGAAATATTAAAATTAGCAAAAAACCCACAGCTTATTTTGTGTCTGCTTCCTGCAACCATTCAAACTCAGAAATAATGCACTATACAACTCCTACTGACACTCATACATCTCTACGGGACTGAGTTTGGAAACAGAACGCATTTTCAAACTCACCCATACATCCCTTGAGTATTTCAGGCATTCCAGTCAAAGTGATTCTTTAATGTGGGACCTACTTACCACATTTGTTTTACATTAGAAGACGCTGTATAGGTTGT
This sequence comes from Tetrao urogallus, assembly GCF_951394365.1. Lineage (NCBI taxonomy): Eukaryota > Metazoa > Chordata > Aves > Galliformes > Phasianidae > Tetrao > Tetrao urogallus. Next base: position 20,234,065 of record NC_136821.1, read on the forward strand.
TTACATTTGGAAAAGTCAGTGGAGAGAAATTTCTGTAAGTGTTCTGAGAGAAAGATTGCATCGTTACTGTAGCAAGGACAATTATGGACAGACACAAGTAATGGCTGTTTCAAAAATGTTAGGAGCATTAGTGTGGATAATAGACATCCTTTTCTTATCATTGCCCTTACCAGAGTTTCATTTCCATTGGTGCTGGCTGCCTAGATTGCTTAAGACAGCCGTAGTCTACTCATTTATGTTACGGTAACAAAAAGTTGACTGCCAGGCTGTCCCAGACAGAGTTCATCTGTACAGAGGTCTGAAACTGTGAGGGAATACCTAAATGTCAGACATGTCCAATCACTGGTGCTGCAGCAAATTATCGCCTCTTCCAGGTCAGAAAGGCCAAAATAATTTCCAGCTCTATTTTTCTAAAAGCCATTTTCATTTAATCTGTTCTTTACAAATGGTAAATTTAATGAGAACTTCAGGAATAACTCAAACTAAAATTAAGAAAACCCTTGATATATATGTATTCAATCCAAATGTATTTCAGTAAGCAACAACCTGGCCACTATTGAAATACTTCTCAAGGACTATTGAAATAATAGGCATGTTCACAAAGAAACCTGCTTTCCTTTAAAGTGACTGTATGCATTATTTCAGCTTCTTCTGATAATAGTGCATTTAATGATGAAGCCAAGATGCAATCAATCTTTTTTGTTGGAAGAAAGTGTTGTATGGTACCTGCAGGCTTGTGTTCACCTGGCGGCTCCAATCTTTGCAGTGCCCCAGGTCTGGCCTCACCATTCTGCTCCTGCCAGCACAGGAGGTGGGAGTGGGGCAGGGGGACTCTGGAGCTCTGGCTCAGAAGAGAAGCTGAGCTGTGCTGGACTGAATGGCTGATGTCCTCCACAGTTATGCACACACTGTATCCTTCACAATTGGCTTAAGTGACTTAGGACTGCATTTGTGTTGCCCTCTCTCTTGATTAAAAGCAGCACCTTCTTTGCCTTGACAAGAAGTGTGGAGATCTGTAGAAGTTCACTTGATCACTGTAAGAAGACCAATAACTGAAGGACAACACAACCCAGATGGATAGATAGCGCCTGAAGCAGCACGTGAGGAAACATAAGCTGCTTTTCCACAATAAATGCATAGGGTAAGGCTTGCAGAAAGCACTCTGAGAAAGCAGATATACTTGAAGGAGAGGAAGGCCAGAGCCTCTCCTGAGAAGGCTGGCACAGCGGTGCTCCTGGACCAAGAGCCAAAAACAACACACTGGAGAAGGAAAAAGGCTTAAAAGCACAACAACGGGACACGGATTTCTGCAAGTGGCCTCCACATCTCTCACTCTTCTTCCACAACTTCTCTACAAGAGCTGTAAGGCAGGCAGGACACACCATTGGCTCTGTGTTCTGCTGCTGATGGTGCAGGCTCTAGAAGAAAGACAAGAATAGGGTCCTATGTGACAGACTCAGCAGAAACACCCCCTCTCTTATTACAGCATATTTTATAGAGAAGCGGGAGGAGGGTTTGCATTTCATCTTGTCCGGTATACACGGTAGATGCTGCAGTTGCTAATCCCTTTTTATCAAGAAAAGCAGCAGCTCATGACTAGATTAGCCAGTGAATAGTGTCAGCGCTGTAAGAACAACTTGGAAATCAGACAGTGAAGCAGCTGTACCTTGTGCTGTGCAACAAAAGGGTCATAGCCCTCGACAGGATTGGACACCCTTTCCTTGTTTCTTTTCTTTGTCCCGATATTGATGTGGTGTGTCTACCTCCTGGCAGCAAGTAACATGGTAAAACAGTGATTTCTGATGAGCGTGTTTCAATTTCTGAAGTCCAGAACACAGAAAACAGATTGTTACTGAAGCACCAATGGTATCTGGGATCTTAAATGAATAATGTTCACTTGTGAGATAGCTCAGAAGAGATTTCCACCTGAAGAAAGCCTGTCAGAGTCCTTTTGTCCTGATCAGCAGCACTGCAGTTGTGCAAGTGCCACCTGAGTGCAGCTGTGTGGCCAACTCAGTGAGCCCGTATGGCACATTCCCTCAGGAGCCTGAGTTCACAGGCAGGGACTCTCCCAGCCCTTGGGGCTACAGAGAACAGTCATGTTGCAGCACAAAGAAGCAGAGCAAAAAAGTTTAGCAGAAGTAAGGAAAAGGGGAGAAACAGTTCAGCCCTGCACTAACAGCAAGGCACAGTCCCATTGTTTCTGATGGAAGCTGAACACCCCAGCACCCCTCATTCCAAGAGGCCTTCCCCACATGTGGCTCGCTGCCTCCCGGCAGTTGGCACAGACAGCCCCAAGGCCCACAGGCGCTCCAGTGATGCCACTTGGGTTCAGGGTCTCTGGGCACTGAGGAGGCCACAATGCTCGCTTCGCTCCTCACCTGGTGTGCCTCTGCCTAGCCCTGAGCTTTGTCAAACAAATGGGTAACGAGCTGCTTTCCTCCCTGCGCCACAGACCAGGGCTTACTTGGACAGCAGCAGGAACGCCCTTACTGCCTTCATTCCCTCGAGTATAAGATCAATTCGTCTCTCAGGAAAACAGCCACCCCCCCCCGTGCCAGAGCCCTCGAGCCGCAGCCCCCAGCTGAGAACACGTTGTGGATACCTCGCAGGCCGGAGATGCTGAGGTTGTGTCTGTGCGCACAAGTTTTCTAAACAAATCGCTTTTGTTGCTCAAAGCAGTGATGAATGGACACGCAGGGCCAGGTTGATCGCCAGAGCAGTACAATGGATGCAAAACGGTTTTTTTCTTTGCCATATAAATCACTCACATTGTTTAAGGTACATTGATCAATTTAATGGCTTGTAATAGGCTCCTAATTGCCACTAGGAAAGTACCGCAAGCTCGCATCTTGAACGTGAAATGGTTCGTGAGCAGCGCTGGATTCACCTAAAGTTGCAGCGCAGTAATTGCTGCCGGGAGGGAGCACAATGAGCGGCGTCCTCGGCCGCATCCCAGGGCAGGGGCGGGAGAGCGGGGAGCAGCGCAGGGGGACCCGTCCCCAGCAGCCATTCATTAGAGGGCGAAGCCAGCGCCGGGATTTATTGGTCATCGCGGACCGAGGAGAACTTTGCAGCGTCAATCATCCTGTCTATTACGTGCCCACATATCTCTATCTGCAGATAGACAGCTTGCTTAATCACCATCAACGCTCTGAGTCACGCCTTGCTAAAAACGCCGCGGAAGAAAGCCGGGACGGCGTGAGGAGCGGGAGGGCGGCGGGGACGCGGCAGGGGCCGCACCGCGGGGTGGCCCGAGGGGCGCGTTCCCGAGGCGCGCTCCCGGCGTGCAGGGCTCGCCCAGCAGCGGCCGCAGAGCCCTAGGAGCCGCTGCGGCCGGCGCGGGGGAAAAGGTGGTTCTGCGCTCCGGGAGCTGTTTGGAAACGCGTTCATTCAAAGGACGCTCCGCGAGCGCTGGCGCCGGCTGCATTTCAAACCTGCCGCAGCCGGAGCCCGTCGCGTCTAACAGACTTATCGCAACGGCACCGCGAAGCGTGAGGAGCTGGAGAGAGAATCCGCGCCGCGCACCCCGTGCGGCGCTCCTCAGACTTCCCCACCAAGGCGGAAAACAAACCCGTGATGCCGCTGAATAATCTCCCAATAATTGTAGTAATTAAAATCATCCCACAGTCTGCAGTCACCTTCCCTCCCCTGACACAGCCTTCCCTTCAATTGTCACCGCGTCTCGGCGGAGACGAACGGAGCGGGAGAGGAACGGGAGAGGCTTCGCACGCACGGCCCAAACGCGCCGAGCAGAGCGGCACGGGGCGGGCGGGCGTGGCCGCGGCAGCGCTCGGAGCGCGGGAGCACGCGGGGCTGCGGGCGGCGGTGCGAGGCAGGGAGGTGCGGGAGCTGCGGGGGCAGGGAGGTGCGGGAGGCGCGGGCCCGGCCCCGAGCGGCGGTGCGGGAGGCAGAGCGGTGCGGGAGGCCCGTCCTGGGCTGCGCGCTGCATAACGAACAGCGCTGACAGCTCTGACAGGGATCGTGGCGGTGCTTTAATTTTCATTTAATTTCCGTGATCTATTCGATCCCGGTGCCCTTTCCCTTTTCGTTAGCTAGGAAAGATTTCTTTCTATCTAAAGCCGCTCTTCATCTTTGCCCACAAATGAAAAACTCAACGGCGGAAAGAATGCGGTGGGCTCAACAGGCGCCGGGTCTGTATTTCAGCACCATTCCTACATCCCTCTATCCCCGCTCTGGCACATCGTGGGGCAGTTTCTTCCGAGCCCAAGTTATTCATTTGAGGCCGGATCCCCCCGCGCGTGGCTCTGACAACGAGCGGCGGTGCCCGGCTCAAGGAACGCGGAGTGTCATTGAGGCAAAGGGAGATAGGGTGGGGGAGAGGTGCTTAAAAAAAAAGAAAGAAAGAAAGAAAAAAAAAAGGCAGGACTCAATTATGTGCCTGAGCTATGAGCACTTCGCCTTCTCCCTGCCCACGTCCCGCCGCCCGGCACAGGTTACGCCGCTCCCTTCCACTTGGGAGGGCTCAGCCCTCGCCCGGCCGCAGCACCCCCGTGCGAAGCCGCGGTCCCCTCCCAGGCACCCATACGGCCGCACCGCGCCCAGCCGCAGGGAAATCGATCTCTTTCGAACTATTTGGCAACCCTTTCCCGGCGCTGCGTTTTGAGCCGCCGCATCTGACGCTCTCCGATGTGAGCCCGCAGCCTTCCAATCAGCGCTAATGAACGAATTGTTCCCGGCCTCAGCCCGGCGTCCGGAACCCGAGCGGGGAGGCGAGGCAGCGGGCAGCGCCGGGCCGGGGAGGGCACGGCCGCGTTCGGTGGGAGCTGCTCTATCAGCGTGCACGGCCAGGGCTTTGCTTTGGTCGTCGCTTTCTTCTTCTTCTTCTTCTTTTTTTTTTTTTTTTTTTTTTTTTTTTTTTTTTTTTTTTAACGTTTATGTTGATTTAAACATAATGTATTTATGATGTAAATATATTCCGAAATGAAAACGTCACGGATCAATTGTGAAGGACCCGGATACATAATTTTAAAAAATCAGTTTCAGTTTATATGAGGTTCTCACCCCACTTTCGCTTCTTAGTCAGATTTGTTTATGCAGAATCGACATTTAATAGTGCTAATTGCACTCCAGTTAAATTGCCCTGATTGCAGAAAGGGAAGCAATTTTCGTGCTCTCCGTCTGGGTTTGGAAGAAATTGTTTTATATTCACCTCTTTATAAAGAAGTGGAGATAAGGCACGGAGCCTTCGCGCAAATTGCACTTAGGGGCTGACTGGCAGCATTCAGGCGCTATAATAGAGCATTATTTGGCCGTTTTGAATAATGTAAAGCGTTTGCTGAAAGCCATTCTCCTGAAAATTGCTTTAACTTTTAAAAGGGTGATGATTCACTCTGAACCGGGCCTTTGTTACGTTGTCATTATCCCCCCAAATGTTTTAACAGTCGGCTCGACACTCGAGCATAACACGCCGATCTTTGTTTAAAAACTCCATTTTTGGAGCACGGCACAAAACCCGTCGGAGCTCACTTGACCCCCGAAAGCTTTTAGCGGCGCTCCCCGTTCCCAGTCCCTCCATCCCGGCCGGGCGCGGACGCGCCCGCGGATGCCTTCAGTGCGGGCCCTGCTCCTCGGGCGGGCACCTGTTGGCCGCCCCCGGGGCCGCCCCCCCCGCCCGCGCCCCGCCGCGGCCCCGGGCTTAGCCCCGCCGCGGCCGAGGCCGCGCTCGGCGCGGAAAACGGCCTCGGGCGACGGGAGCAAACCGTCCCGGGGAGCCCTCGGTGCGGCGTGCGGTGCGGCCGCGGGGCTCGGCGAGGCACGGAAAGGAAACGATCAAAACCAAGTAGAGAAAAGCGAAACGTCTCGATCGCCCGCGTTCTCCAACTCGCCCCCCGAGCACCTGCTCCGGGGCTTGGCGCTAGGGCAGAATCGAGAAGGAGACGATTAGGGACCGTCACACGGGGACGCGGCCCGCAGGACGTCCCGCCACTCCGCCGTAACGCACGGCGCCGGGGCTGCCGGCTACCCGCGGCGGCCGAGCTCCGCGGTGGCTCACAGCGGGGCCGCCCGCCGGAGCGCCGAGCCGGGAGCGCCGTGGGAAAGCGGCGCCCGCCCGGGGTTCGCGGGGCTGACATAACGGAGGGGCCTCCGTCGCACCTCTCGCACGGAAAGGAACGAACGCGCCGCGCCTGCGGCCGCCTCTCACGCTCGCCAAAGCGAACAAACTGAGGCGACCCCGCGCAACGTCACCGAGCGCCGTCCCGCCGCCCGCACCGACGCGGGGCCCCGTCGCGCGAAGCCACGCGGCCGCGCTCCGCCGGCTCCGTGCCCGGCCCCGCAAGCGCCGCCGCCGGCCGCGTCCCGGGAAGGGCAGCGCGGCGCTAATTGCGGAGCGGCCCGCGGCCCGGCGCACAGCGCTCTCCGCGCGCTCTGACTGGCACGCGCCCCGCGCCCCGGCGCCGGCACCTCCGCGCGCCTGATTGGCTGCGGGGCCGCTCCGGCCCGCTCCGCCCGCGCCCTCATTGGGCGAGCGCGGCAGCCAGCGGTACTTCAAAGCGGGCGCGCCCCGCACTTAGGCAGAGTTTAGCCCCGCCGAGCCGGAGTGTCCTTGGCGCTGCCGGGGCGGCGCGGGCGCGCACCGAACCCCGTCCCCTCCCGTTCCGCCGCAGCCCGCCCAGGGACGTGCTATGGCTACGTCGATCCTCGGGGTAAGTCGGGGCCGCGCGTTTCCTCGCGGCCGCTGCCTCCGGAAACCTCTCCTGCGCCGCGGCCGCCGTCGTGCGGGGCCGCCAGAGCGGGGCTGCCGCCGGGTCCCGCCGCCGGGTCCCCGTCGGGACGCTGCGGCCGAAGGCGCGCAGGGCCGGACGGAAGCCGCGGTGCTTCCTCGCTTTACTTCTATGAATCGTAACGTCGCCGACCGAGCCGAGACGCGTTTCTCTCCGTTTCGGACCGTTTTTTGTCCCGCTCGACTCAGCGCCGGTCCCGCACCCCTGCCTCGCGCCGCGCTACCCGCTCCTTCCTGCCGCGGCGTTTCCGCCCGACGCCGGGCGCTGCCCCGCTGTGCCGCCTCCGGCCCCGTCCCATCCCGCCGCGGGGACTCCCGGCGGGCGCCCGACGTGCGCCGGCTCGGCCGGGCCGCGGCCTCCGGGAAGCGCGGCGGGAAGCGAGGCGGGGCGGGCGCCCGCTCCATGCTCCCGGTCGGCGGCCGGACGCGGGGGCGAGGCTGACGGCGGCTTTGTGTCTGTCTTAGGAGGAGCCGCGGTTCGGAACGACCCCCCTGGCCATGCTGGCCGCCACCTGCAACAAGATCGGCAACACCAGCCCGCTGACCACGCTGCCCGAGTCCAGCGCCTTCGCCAAGGGGGGCTTCCACCCCTGGAAACGCTCGGCGTCCAGCTGCAACCTGGGCTCCGGCCTGTCGGGCTTCGCGGTGGCCACGAGCAGGGGCTCCGGCGGACTGGGCGGCGGCACAGGCGCGGCCAACAGCGCCTTTTGCCTGGCCTCCACCTCGCCCACATCGTCGGCCTTCAGCAGCGACTACGGCGGGCTCTTCTCCAACTCGGCGGCGGCGGCGGGCGTGTCCCCGCAGGAGCCGGCCGGGCAGTCGGCCTTCATCTCCAAGGTGCACGGCGCGGCGGCCGACGGGCTGTACCCGCGGGTGGGCATGGCGCATCCCTACGAATCCTGGTACAAGTCGGGCTTCCACTCCACGCTCTCGGCCGGCGAGGTGGCCAACGGCGCGGCCTCGCCGTGGTGGGACGTGCACGCCAACCCGGGCTCGTGGCTGGAGGTGCAGAACCCGGCGGGGGGGCTGCAGGGCTCGCTGCACTCGGGCGCCCCCCAGGCCTCGCTGCACTCCCAGCTGGGCACCTACAACCCCGACTTCAGCTCGCTCACCCACTCCGCCTTCAGCTCCACCGGCCTGGGTTCCACGGCCGCCTCGCACCTGCTCTCCACCGGCCAGCACCTGCTCGCTCAGGAGGGCTTCAAGCCCGTGCTGCCCTCCTACACGGACTCCAGCGCGGCGGTGGCGGCGGCCAGCGCCATGATCTCGGGGGCGGCCGCGGCGGCGGCGGGGGGTGGCTCGGCGCGCTCTGCCCGCCGCTATTCGGGCCGCGCCACCTGCGACTGCCCCAACTGCCAGGAGGCCGAGCGGCTGGGGCCGGCGGGGGCCAGCCTGCGGCGCAAGGGGCTGCACAGCTGCCACATCCCGGGCTGCGGCAAGGTGTACGGCAAGACCTCGCACCTGAAGGCGCACCTGCGCTGGCACACGGGCGAGCGGCCCTTCGTCTGCAACTGGCTCTTCTGCGGGAAGCGCTTCACCCGCTCCGACGAGCTGCAGCGGCACCTGCGGACTCACACGGGCGAGAAGCGCTTCGCCTGCCCTGTCTGCAACAAGCGCTTCATGCGCAGCGACCACCTGAGCAAACACATCAAAACGCACAACGGGGGCGGCGGGGGCAAAAAGGGCAGCGACAGCGACACGGACGCCAGCAACCTGGAGACGCCGCGCTCCGAGTCCCCCGACCTCCTCCTGCACGACGGGGCGGCCGCCGCCCGCGGCCCGGGCAAGGAACCCCCGGGCGGCCCTGGCGACTCCTAGGGATCGCCGCCCGCAGCGCGGCCCGGCCCGGCAGGGACGGCGGCCACCCGACCCCCCGCCCCGAGGGACGCTTCTGCGATTTTTCGTTTTTCTTTTTTTCTTTCTTTTTTGTTTTGTTTTCTTTCGTTTTTTCTTCCCCCCGTTTCCTTTTTCCTCTTCTTTCTGTTGAAAGGAAAGCATCCTGAGAGGCTGAAGGTGAGAAACTAAGGCGGCAGGCCGAGACGGTTGCTCTGTATCTCATAACCATCTGTATAAATAGGGGTCGGAGACGGAACAAAACCCAACCCGAGTGTGGTCGCTTATTTTTCCTGTAAATGTGGATCTGTCAGGGGGGTCGGGGGTTTCCTTTTTATTTTATCGGTGAATTCCTGAAATTCAGGGAGGTTTTGGGGCTTCGGTTACTTTTTTTTATTTTTTTTTTTAATAATTATTTTATTTTAAATTTCTGATGCACTTTGTGGAAGTCAGTATATATGTAAAAGATATTTAAAACGTTGAGTTAACATTTCACTCAAACACACGTAAGTTAAGGTCGCTTAAAGAAATTAAATGCGTTTATCTGTATGGAAAAAAAAAAAAATCTCGACATATTTTCATTTTGGTATTATTAAAGGACTCACAACCATCCGCTCGCGGCTCTGTCCTTATTGGTGGCCGGGGCGGCCCCGGGCTCGCTCAGGGCTGCGGGGCTGGGAGGGCGGCCGGGGCCCGGCTGCGGGCTGCTGGGGAGAGCCGCCGTGAGGAGCGGGAGAGCGGAGAGCCGGGCCGCTGCTCGGGCCGTTAGTGCGGGGGGATCTCGGGGGAATAAAGCGCTCGAGTCAATACTCCGGAAAAGGCATTTCATGCCTAAATGAAAATCTTGTTAAATGTTATTAATTTTGACTTAGAGCGCGCAGCAGCCCCCTGTGCCTTGTATTCCCTTATTAGGGATTCATGTCTTATCAAATATCTAATTAATCTCCCAGACATCATTTGTTCTGGCCAACTTTATCTCCGCCGGTCCGCGGGGAAAAGCCGGGATACGCTCGGTGACAAAGCTCCCTTGAAGCTCCTTTTAATTGTCCAAATTAACTGCGCCGAATTTGCATGTCAAACGGTAAAGGGCAACCTGAGATAAAATGTAAACGTTTTAAAAGCCCCAAACCGAGCACTCGATTTGATAACGAGGCTTTTTAATGTCCGGGAAGACAACTGCTCCTTTCCTTTTCAAAGCCGGTCGATCTATGCAAATAGTGAATTGGAAATGCTTATGTCCCCATGCAGTCAAATGGTCCTTGCGCGGTATTTGAATATCAGTGGCTCTGCTATTGAAAAGGTTCAAGGATGCTCTCTGACTTCTTTGTGATTACTCAGTGCAGCGTCTTATGCCGAAGAAAAAAAACTCGGGAATAATTAAAGGCCGGGCTAAGGCCTGGGAACACATTTGGGACAGGAATCTCATTTAGGCAGCCTCTTTCAAAATAAGGCACAGTTAAATTGACCAGAAGGCAATTATTGAAATGAAAATTATTTTCACTCCCTTTGTCTCCTGACCACCAACCTAACAGCCACGGTATTATTATTACTATTTTTTTTAAAGGCAAATTGTTAAATGAGATAATTGTATTATTAAAAAGAAAGAAAGAAAGAAAGAAAGAATGAAAGAAAGAAAGAAAAAGAGAGAAGAGACAAAAAAAAGAAAAAAAAAAAAAGAAGTTAATTTAGCCCGCGCGCTACAGATCGGAAGGACACCAATATTTTAATCCACCATAAAATAGGGAGCGCAAACAACACGGGCAAACGGGTTCTGCTGTCGGCCACCTAGACGTCGCCCCAAAGAGAAACTGCGGCGCTGCCGGCCGAGCCCCGCTCCTACGGACCGAGCGGTGCGGGAGGGCTGCGGCGGAGGACGGGGCTGCGGGTCGGGGCGGCCGGAGTGGCAGGGAATGCGGCGGATGCGGGGCGGGAGGCGGTTTTGTTTTCCATTTATAATAAAACACATCAAAGGGAGCCCATCCGGGTCCGGTTTCTGCCGGGCCGGGGTTACAATTCTCAGCTCAGTGATCAAGGACCTCTTCGCATTGCCTTTGCCCCTTCGGGTCAGTAAACGTCCATCACGGACGGGCTGCCCCGAAACGAAAGAAGGGAGCAGCGCCGGGCCGCAGTGCCGGTTCGTTTAACGGGGAAAATAGACAGCATGTCACCTTTTTAAAAATAAACGACGCCATTCTTTCGTACTTATCGGCGATAATTATATGGTCTGGGGAACTTTCACACACACAAAAAAACCGAAACAAAACCAACTAAAGGTACGAGGACAGCAGAATAAATCTCGTTTCTCTCTTCCAGCCGCGGCTCCGGAGCACCCCGCGCCCGGAGGGAGGCGGCTCCGCGCAGCCCACCGCTGCGGGGCTGGTCGGTTTAGGGTTTGGTGGAGGAAAGCAGCGAACGCAACGACCCCGATCGCCGTAACTGCGCCTTTTGCCGTTCGAAAGGAAACTTTCTCCGCGCTTCGCTCGCAGCCATTTCCCCCGCCCCCTCCGAGTGTTTATTTGAAGCTCGAATCACTTAGCGACAAATTCCCTCAAGGGATAACGTTCTTAACGCATCGGAAAGAAGGGAGAAGAAATAATAATAATAATAACAACAACAACAACAGAGGGGGATGAAAACTCCCGGCTTCGCCTTCCCGACGGCGGCCGCCAGCACCGGTGCGGCGGCTCTCGGGCGCCACCTAGCGGCGAAATTCGCGGGCGGCGGGGCGAGGTCGGGGGGCCGCCTTGGGCGGCGCGGCTTCGCCCGGTGCCCGCCGGCGGGGGACCCCGCCGGCGGGCACCGGGCGAAACCGCACCGCCCTCCCGCCTCGACTTCGTTGTCTCAGCCGGCGTACGAGCGTTGCCGGCGAGATGGGCTAATTGCTACGTGGCTCGCGGGGTGCGGAGTCCCTGTCCGCTCGGGGAAGAGACAAAAGTAGAACATTTGAAACTGCCTTTCCGAGCCGAAAGCTGCCTTACCTGAACGTCATAATTACAGTAATTATGTACACCCAAATTACATGCTAATTCAATTAGAATCAAATCGTTCTAAATCGGAATCAAATGAGGTAGCGGGAATTAATCAATGACAACATAAATAGAGAGCTTCCTTCGGGGGGAACTCGAGGTGGCCCCGTCACCTCTGACCGCGTCCCGTGTATTTTTTTAATCACAACAATAATAAAAAGATGCTCTTACCGTCATCCGTGAAGCGACAGCACCTCCTACAGGGCTCCGCCGAGCGGCCGCGCCGCGAACCCGGCGCCCTGAGCGCTGCCCTCGCTGCGAGGGGTCCCGCTGGGGTTTTGCCCCGGGCCTGCACACAGGCGGCCGTTCTCCAGCCGCCCCGCTGCCCGCCGCACCGCACCTGGCGCGGGGCGCCCCGCTACGTGCCTTCCCAAGGGCGGCGGGACTGCTGCGGGCCGCCCGGACCTTCAGCAGGGGGAGCCTCCTGAGTACGAGCGGCTTGCTGAGAGCTCTTCAGCTGGTGGTCTCTGAGAGACGCGTCCAACATGGCCTGCAACTCTCCCTGTTGCAGCTTTCAATCGCGGCGGCCTCGCGTTGAGCCCGCGCCACTTCCCGGCATTCCTGCGGAAGGAGGCCAGGTGTGCTCAGCACGCACCTCGGCGGGCACGCATGGCAGGGCCCAGCAAAGTGCCCACAGCTGCAGGCATCAGCTGCCCCTCCCAGGTGGGCACCGGAACCCTGCCACACGCAGAGCCCTGCCCCTGCTTTGGGAATGCACACCCCATTGCTTGTTTGTTACCCCTTGAATTTTCCTGCTGTGTGTAACATGAAGTTTGCCACAAAAACAGGCCTTTCCCCATATCACACTGCCCATCCCAGAGGGACAGACAGCACGTTCTTCACAAGACAATGTTTGGATGCTTTGTACGGGCATTCTGAGCAGCCTCCTGCTCCTGCTCACTCAGAGCTCTCACCTCTCACGCACACATCACCACAGGGCTTGACTCCGCTGGATTGCGCACATCTTTAAGCCTGGCCACTTCATTAAGAACACTCGGAGCAACCTCAGGCAAAAGCATTTAGAAGAAGGTGACATCGCTTAATGGCTCACCCTTTCAAACTCATTCACACGTGCTTAAAAGAGAAGCCAGGTCACTTCCACCATATATTATACTCTGAGTGATACTGAAAAACGGCATGACAGTTTTAAGAAGTAGAAGTGGACTGGTAATAAAGCGCTGTTTGCCCTGGCAGTGAGGGGGGAAAGAAAGCTGCCCATCGGCTCAGCAGCACCTTCACCTGTCCACTGATGTATCTCCACCTGCCGCCCTGAAACAGAAAGCAAAACATTGCCTTGTGCATTTGTACCGACTCAGAATACTGGAGAAGTAGGCAGTTCTCACTGCTTTTAAATAATAAGGTATTTTATTATTGACGTTCATAACAGCACGTGAAGAACAACGGTCACCAAGAAAAAGAAGTCTGTTCCACAAAAACGAAAGGATGGATATTTACATTAACTTCCTCCTACAAATGATGAAACACCCGGAGCAGATGAGGCACTAAATGCTCTTTTCATGTCTTGGGAGCTTATTGAACAATAACTTGACATTGTACTGACACACACCAACAGGGGTTCAAGATGTTTAGATAGCCCTGACCAAGCTGTACACTGCAGGAGGTAAAAAAATGTTGGCTACACACTTATGTGAACTATGTCTCTCTGTTGTTTTAACTCATGAAATTGATCTCTTACAGGGAACTTTAGCAAAAATGGTGCAGTATAACACCACAACAACAAAAAGCCCTCTACAACATAATGTTTTGATGTTGGAAGCAGGGATTTTACCCACAGCTACCTCAAACATTTGTTACCATTTAACATACCCCAGGATTCTTCCCCATTACTTCCTGCTTCCCCTCACAGTTGCATCAAAACAAAAATCACCACCAACAGAAATCAAGGATATCAAACACTGCTCTGAAATACTTTAAAACTCAGGTCTAGGGATTACTGCATGCACACATAAGATATTTGCCAACAAGAATATTTATACAGTAAGAAAAATACCGCAACATTTGTCCTAATTTACAGATATTACAACATCACAGAAATGACACTGTTGGCTTTATTTAGGAAAAGCTAGTTACAAAGGTTGGAAAACGAAGAGCAGTGTGTAACTGAGCCCTTATTAAAGGTATCATCAGGAAGGAGAGATTTTTGTTTGCACCGGTCCCCTACACTATCTCTTTTTTTTCCTCTCTCGGCTTCTGCTTCTACTCCTTCTGCTCCTTTCTCTGTATTCTACTTTACTGCACTTGTCTCCATTGCTCTCTCTGTATTTTTTCTCCTTTCTCTGCCCATCTGTGCTGGGGCTCCTGGTTTCATTTTTCCTGTGACGCTCTTCACCAGGGCTTTGACTTGGGCTTTTTCTTGTTTGCCTTTGCCTGTGACTGCTGTGACTTGTGCAAGGGCTTCTCCCTCTATCTGCACTCCGGCTCCTGCTATCCCTCTCCTTTCTTTCAGTCTCTCTCTGGTGTCTGCTTTTGGACCTTCTTTCCCCCTCACAGGAGCTCCATTTGCTGTTCTCCGCAGAACTATCTTGCTTTAAAAGTCTATACTTCTCCCTATCTTTGTCCTTGTTACCGTGACTACTGGAGAGATCTTCATAAAGTTTTTCCTTCCTAGTCTTTGCCTTTCCTTCTGAATCGCTGCTGCTAGCCTCTGAAAACTTGTCTTTTTTTCTTTTCTTAGAATACATCTTCTTTTGTGCTGCTTTATCTCTGCTGTCAGTCTCACTGTCGCTGCTGCTTCCTGAAGTCTCACTGGAGGATGAGGAAGAGGAGCTCATCTTATGTTTCTTGTGTTTACTCTTGCCTTTTTTCTTTTGCTGCTTTTTCTTCTTTCTGTCTTTCTTTTTCTTTTTCTTCTCCAGACGATCCAATTTCCTTTTATTTTCAAAATAAGAGAGTAGCGCAATCAGACTTGTTAACATACTCTAGATTACAGTCATTGTCTTTTAAAGTTGACTACTTCACTCGTCCTACGCAGTAAATACATTATTTTCCATAAAAGCGTGTTGAATTTCAATCCTCGTCCAGAGAAGTATTTAAAATCATTTTAAGCTTCTAACCTTGAGCTAAGCATAGTTAGAACGTGGTTTTTCAATTCCTTATTTTAAAAAAAAGAGAAGTACATTTTGGCCTTATCACCAGGAATGCAGATAATTAATTGGTAGTGCTTTCTTACTGTCAGTCTGCTGGAGACAGTTTGGAAAATCTGCTGCTTTTATTTGTGCATTCTTATAACAGATTTTGAAAAGGAAAAAAAACAATTAGCGTTCACTTCCTATTAGTGATGGAAACTGATATTTTAAAGCCTGTTCTCCAGGCAAACAATATTGGTATTTTCAATAACATCTTCTGTCACAAGCAGAAATGTAAGAGCTCCAGCCACAATTACAGTGCTCTGTCATGCACACGCACTCACTGCCATTTAACTGCTTTCACAGAAGTTTGCGTTCTTAACTCATTGCTTGTTGTGCTTACCCTTCTCAGAAAACAGTGAAGAATGACATTACCTGCAGCATATTAAAAATATGCCTTCAGACGCATAAAATCCAAAGGATCCAAACATTTACTGAAGTTCAGCTTTGAAAATATGAAGTACTGCGATTAGCTGTGTTGGGCCAGCAGAAGTTCAAACAAAATACTGTTTTAAGTTATCAAAATACATATATGTTCCTTACTTAAAATAAACATATGCCCAGTATTTTCAGTGAATGATTGGTTACATATGCAGGTAACAGATGAACCTACCTACTCAGGTACCTGCTTAACAATTTACCTTTTTCCTCTTCTGCTTTCCATGTACACAATGTGTTGGGTTTGGGTTTTTTTTAACCTTGAAAGCTGGCTGCACAGTTTTAACCAGTGATACCTGTATGGGATCCATCTGGCAGTAGCTCTTACACACATTCGTGTTACTTCAAAATAATGTTGCAAATTAGCAGAGGAAAATACTGCAAGTCACTTGAGATACGAAATAAGTAGGATAGAAGCAAATAATGAAAACCTCATCAACTTGTTATTAGAAGTACAGAAATACGAGGAGCTCCCTCTGCTGGCTTAGCTGAAGCAGCAATCTATAAACCCTTGATCCTAAAGCACACGACACACCTCAACAGAGATAACAAGGTGCAAGGTTAGGTTCACTTCAGCTGCATGGCATAAAATAACGTACTTGGCCAAGTTGTAAACCAGTAAGCAAGCATATATAACATTTAATTCTGAAAGAAAATACTGTCAGCAATGCAGTACAACATAATATTTTAAAACAGGAGTTGGCAGTACCTTCAGTGAGCCAGTTATTATTTCAGAATCCCAGCTAGATGAGAAATAGGGCACAATGCACAGGCATCCCGATTAGATTAGAACGGACCAGTTAAGACAAAAAAAGCTAGACAGACAGACACACTGCATAGTGCTATCTGGGGCCAAACAGAATTCACTTCCTTCTGTAGTGATGGTGCTAAGCTCTTCGATGATATAGGAAAGGTAGAGGGACAACAAGACTACTATGGAATCAGAGCTACTGCTGACACAGAGCCCTTCCACTTCATACTACGCTTACCTTAAAAGTTTCTGTTTCTGTTTGGTTGACAGTGACTTTAAAAATTCAACTTCCGGATCATCATCTCCTTCGCTTGCAACAAATTCCTAGAAAAATGCAGTACAACTTTAAGTCCTCAGATAAAGATAATCTCCCCATTCAGATTGCTGCATTAAAAGTGATGCATCTGTGCGTGCCTTGTTTTTGCACAGGCACGAATGTGCTTGCATTACCAAGTCAACTGAAGACTCCTCGGGAAAAGCAACATACTTGCTGCAAGAAAAAAAAAAAAAAACACCAAAAAACACCCACCCACATTCTGTCTCCAAGCTGAGTAGGTGCTGTAATGTGGGGGCTATACAACAGAAGTTATTAGTAACATATGAAAAATCACTGCCAGGAAAGAAACATTTCTGAAACAGTTAATAAAAATGAGCCAATTTTGGAGCCCCCACGATTCCCTAGGATAAGTCACCTCATTTTTATCATGCTTGGATGAATAGGTACGATGCCAGTCCTGCTCAAACCCGGAGTAATTTAAGCAAATTACTTTTCTGTCTCAGTTTTGTCATTAGGAAAATGGGTATTAACATATCTACCTTACTGTTGTGCTATTAGTGTTTAAATGCTCATAAAGTGTTCTAGCAATGCAAAATACGGTAATCATACAATCTGCATACAGTACTGCAGTCAACAAAGCATAGCTACTTTATGACCCTCAATTCTTCAAATTATGTGCATCTGGTACATTACAGTTTCTTCACCACAATGTTTTTAATTTTAGCCACACTTAGGAGGGGAAAGAAGAAATAAAGATTAAAAAGCTCTTCCAAAAAAAAAAAAAAAAAAAAAAAAAGAAGAAAAAAAAAAACAAAACTAAAAACCAAGAAACATCACACCTAATGTAAGGCTAAAGTACTGGTATCACTGTGCTCCATTTAACAGTGCCCAGATGCTACATTTTTTCTATAGCACACAGCTTTATAAAATGCAGTTACAGAGGTTGCTCCAGAAGTGCTGCTTTCCATTTTATTATGTTGGCCCACAATGTCAGAGGCAGATGCGGGTGGTGTGGCAGCAGAGGTTGAACCTTCCCACCAATATTCCATTATGTGCTGCTGCTGTGTGACAGATGGCAGCAGAGGGGCAGTCTGACAGAACGGTGTCTGACATGGAAGTGGGCACAGAGCAAAGGCGTGCCATTGAATTCCTCCACGCAGAAAAAATGGCATCTTCTAATACTCATCGATGCTTGCTGAATGTTTATGGAGCTCAAACAGCAGATGTGAGCACAGTGAGCTGGTGGGTGGTGTGTTTCAGCAGTGGTGACAGCAATGTGAAAGATAAGTCATGTTCCAGGTGGCCATGCACAGCTGTCACACCACAAAACGAAGAGCGTCTCACTCAGTTCATCTGTGTGAATCAGCTAATGGTGGTGACCATGGTGAAAAATAGTGTTTTGTAGCTGAGAATTCACTCCATTAAATAGTGTTATACTCTGCTCTTTGTTTTCATCGTTGTTTCAGTGGAAATAAATAGGAAGCATTACTTTGGGAGCAACCTGCATACATCCAACTGTGGAGACAAAAGGAACTGTTGATTTACTCTGGCATTTCAAGAACCAGCTAAGGACTGTTGTCTGGTCTCTAGTTTAAACTTGGTGACATGGCAATTTGACCATCCTCATAGTATCTCACAAGTAATGCATGTGAATTTTTCACTTTACATTATTATGAAATTGCCTCTACATGAAATATACTTTGTGCAGCCTAAGTAATAACAACTAAATATTTTCTCCCCCAGAAGATAACATAACAATGCTCAGTTAACCAAAAACACCTTCAGCTGCAGCACTCCTGGCAATACTTGGGCATGCTTCCTCAAACGTTCATGCAGAGACCACCGCTGCATCACAAGTACAAGGTAAAACCCATAACCACTTCTTTACGAAAAATTTAATTTCTAGTCAACCAAAAGAGGTATTTAATTTTTTACAAATAGATTAAAAAAAAAAAAAAAAGGTAACTTATGATTCATCATTCTGACTAAAACAGAGCTGGAAAACACAGTAAGTTTCTGGAGATTTTCCACTGGTGCAGCTATTCAGCTTTCCTATGGATATGCATATTGGAAAACATTAAGCAGCAATTCACAAGCAATCACATTTAGATTTATAGACATTTTCAGCTTACTGGTAAAAAGATCATTACCTGTGATGGATCATTTGCGGTCAAGTTTCTCCCCAGTACATTTTGTTTCAGTGCAAACCCACTGTTTCTCATCTCCGCTATTAGCTCCGAGGGGTGCATTGATGGCCCTGTTCACAAAAATCACAGTTTGAATGTATCATTTATATCTCTCTACCTTTTTTGGACTCCACAGTAGGAATTCAGTTGAAGCTTTGTTAAGTAAAATCACAGCTAAATCAACTCAATAATCTTCTGCTGAGCAAATAATCAGATATGATTTTCTAAAACAGCAGTCTGGAGATTCAGAATAGAAAATAATTGCATTTTTCTTTAAGTACAAGGGGATTCTCTTATGTAACTTTGTCATGTTGAAAACAATATATTTAGGTAAGTGTATTTCTGCTATACTACAAAATGCACAGAAAACAGAAAGAGAAAAACATAAAACAAGACTCTTAAGTGCCCCTTCTCCCCTAACACAATGGGAAAATGCACTGCTACTACGCCACTAATAAAGCATTTTTCATAATCTTTCACGCACTTTTGAACTTAAAAAGTACCCATCATCAGAAACATGGTATACAGACAGAAAATAAATGCATGGAAAAATCAGTTAGGTCCTCACTCATTCTAGGGCCCCCCAGACGTGCTGTGCTGTTACTCTAAGTGCGCTCGTAGCTTTCAGCTTTAAAAGCCTGCAGTACCTCACATTAGCATAGGTGTTTGGGATTAGGCACAGCAGCTTTGTCTGCCTTGTGCTGGCTTCGCTGTAACTTACGTACCCCACACCTGGCTCCTTGGTGTTAACTGAAGGCTACAATTATCGATATATAAATCCCTGAACAGGCATTTTCTCTTCACCCTAAACACACCTGCTTTTGGTAGGTCCCTTTTGGTAAATCTCCATAGCACTTCATTCACTAGCCTTCCTGTCAATGACTGTGTAAGGCAAATGGAGAAGGCAAGCTAAAGTAAAATTTGAAGGCATGTTATACAGAGTACGGAGCAATCAGTAATACTTCACTAAACTACATGTAAATCATGAGATCAATTTCCTCTTACAGAACACATCCATCCTGCTTTGCGGTTTTGAGAGTTTCTGGGTTGTGAAGAACAAGACAATTTATTATTTTTTTTTTAACATGGGTAAGCATAGAAAGTAGAATTACTATGGAAAACATCAAATAGCACTGTCTCAAAAAAACCCATCAGCTTTGAAGTTCTTGACTTTTACTGTATTACACACTGTTCACTGAAAAAAACAGGCCTATACACTAAGAAAGAATGAAGAAAACTTTGGAAATGTTTCAGGATCCCCTGCATTTTTTCACCAGTTTATTTATTTTGCCAGGCAAAACAATTTTCTGATGAAAGATCCCTCTCAGTCTTTACTCGAGTCCACATGGTCTGTTAAGTAAGGGCTTACCTTTTTCCCATAGATGTACTTCTACCCATAGCTCATTTTCTAGAAACAAACCTTTCAGGCATTCTTTGTTCACAGCAGCACTGTGAAGAGGTAAGTAATTTCCTCCTCCACACAAAAAGCCAATCACAAATGCACGACACTACTGATTTTGGTACATTTCTGCCCAACTGACTGCAGCTGTGCTGTAAAGCACAGACCAACACAAGGAAGAGGAGGCCTACTCACACCAGGATCAGCACAGCCGCACACATAATAGCTATGCTAAAAAGGAAAGTGAACACGGCTAAAACGAATTTCTAGAAGCCTTGCTGCCATGTTTATTACTGACATCAAGGAGACACATTCATAGCTCCATATGCAATGCTTCAGACACAACATGGTACTACTGTAGCAAGGACAGCTGACATATCACTCTTACTCCTGTCTGGTGGACAAGTTACACCAAACGTACTACAAGACCTTGAGATTCAAGTGGTTTATGAATCCAACTGTTTCTTACCTGCTCTTCCTTTCAAACTGTACGTTAAGGACAGACGGTAAGCCTGGGCCGAGAGGCTCTCAGTTGGCTAAGCTCGCGGGAATTGATGCTACCTAAGTATGCCACAAGTGGCATCCATCAATTTTCAGTCACTCCGTCATCAGAAAAGAAACATTCTTTGCGTACTGTGCAAGTGGACATCCCCCGTCCCGGTTTTACCAGTACTGCATATCATGACACCATGCGGCAGGCTACTGGGTGTGGAGGCACAGTGCACTGCACAGCAGCGTTACCTTGTTATCTCTCCTCATCTTAACGTGGTTATTCTTTCCTTCTCCCCAAAAGGGACCCCGTTTCCGTATCATGCTTCAAACCACAACACCCTCACAAGTGCATTCCTTAGGGCCTTGTGAGACTGCCCGTGAAGAAGTCAGATCTGTGATCTCATGCAGGTGAAAAGGACCAGAGAGGACATTATGTCATAAGTTAATAGCAAGCTAGATGTAGAAATTCTGTAAAAATAGCAGATTGCGAGGAATCCTAACAGAAGTCTCTCAGTGTTCCTTCATCAGCTAACTAAAAATAAGCTCAGAGTCATAATGTTTCATCACCTGTTTCTCATTCTTTCTGAAACAAGTCAAATAGAGCACATAGCTATTTTTAAATGGCAATTTTTCAATCTTCCAAGCTTATTTTCTAGAATTTACTTTTTTTTTTTTCCACTTTTTTTTTTTTTTTTTTTTTTTTATCTTTTTCCCAGCCTGAAGAAATACTGTTTTCAAGCAAATAGGCTGCTACTTCTTCCTACTTCTTCTCAGAGTTCTTAATGTTTTTACTCTCTCTTATATTTTGTTCAAGGTAGTTTTAAAGGAAAAAAAAAATAATAGATGGCTCAGTAAACTCAGGGTTGGGACATTAAACCTGAAAACTCAAACCATTCAATGAAGTATGGAAAGAAGGATTTTAGTCTTCACAAAGTATAACTTGAGCACAACCTTAGCTTGACGGCTGTTGGTGCATCTCTATAATATTCATGCAATTCAATAAATAGAAAAGCTGTAAGCAGAATTTTTCTGAAGCCACGTGAGCATCAATTATGCTGGATTTCACAAGGATATCATATGAAGACTTCTACAACATATTGTCAATTTGTTTCTATAATAAAGAGCACTCCAATTTCTTACTGCACTTTACTGAGATCAATTTAACAGAATCGATTCTGCTTCTATTAAACAACCAGGGGGCAATATAATTCTGGATTTCAATTACTGACCGCCAAGCTTACAGCAGGCTCTCCCACCCCACATTATTACCCCCGCTCACAGCCCTGAAACAAGAGAACCTATAGCCAAAACTGTCATTTTCCATTTTGTCTGTACTTTTCACAAAGCCACAGACGCAAAGAGCGTGTGTAATGCTTTGTTGTTGCCAGAATGTTTCATCTAATGAGCACGGGCAAAGGACTCCTCCTTGGGAGAACAATGCTAGCTGTAACACGCCATCCAGCAGACCTCCATTAAAATGTCTAAAGCACATTTTTCAAATTATCCAACATTATCCAACAGGACGTTAAAACCTTTTTTCATAACAACTGTGATTAAATACCACTTTTTCTACAACAGCTTCAGCGGCAGTAAGGACAGACCATAATACTGTGATTGTCAGTATCACCAAGATAGTACTTTTCCATCTATCTGCTTGTGCTACCCTCGACAGCGTCAGCTCAACTTACTGATAAAAGCTTTCACTACTGTCACCAGCACAGATAAACAAACCCATTTATTCTTTGCAATCGATGAAGTTCCTATCTAGATTTTTATTTGAGAATACATATGAAAAGCAAAGAGGTAAGAAGCAGTAATACTGTAACCAGCATTCCTGCCTGTGGCAGGAGAAATCATCCTAGCCAGTACACAGCAGATGCAGTTACATAGTGTTGCGAATTGAAATAAGCCATTCCATATTTAAAAAAACAAAACAAAACAACAAACCACCTGAAAAAAAGCAGTATATTCTTCACAGTGCCATTTTAATTACAACTTCTTAACCTTCATTTCAACTAATGCTCATTTTTTGTGCCAACGGAATATTCAGAATGTGTTTGGGCTTTTCTAGAGCTTCCCCATTCCTCACCATACCATAGCTATCTCCTCGTTTGCTAACAGAGATGAAATTCATACAAACACAAATAAAAAGCACACTGCCTATCTGCTAGCCCTTCATCAGTACGCTTCACATTCAGTATACTCCTCTCTACCTAGGCTTAAAAAGTCACTTACAAACCAAGGACAAGAGACTCTCAAGGCTTATCCATTATTACCACGTGCTTTTTGTTAACAAAGTAGAATGGTGGTGACGTGCTTAGGCCTTTCTCATGCTCACCTTGGATAGCATGATGCCATAATTCTCCCAAAAAGAAATTTGATTTGCTATATGATAGCAATATTAAAGCCATGCTCTGCTGTTGAATAAATCAATCACATTGGCAACTGCCACTCAGATCTTAAAACCTTATTAGTGATCTCTAAGCAAAACAAATAGGAATTTATTGAATTTCCATTGAAGATGAACAGCGTAGCATAACCTCACAAGCAATACAACTCCACTGGCTGAGGACAGCATGGCTGCACGCTACAGTTACTAAACAGGAACATAAAAGAAACAAACAGCGTCTGGTTCTGTTGTGTCTGCAGGTGGGCAGGTGGGATACTGTAGACCTGTGTACACCAGGAAGATTGCAAACAGCTCTTTCACCTTAAATAAGTGATGGAAAACCACGCCGCTGGTTGCCTCAGCAGATGATCACGAGAAGGGTGAGTACAGGCTGAAATCAGAATGTGACTTCGCATGGTGGAAGGGAGTACCATTTAGACACAAGGCTTTTTGGGTTTTGCTTTAAAAGACAACCTAACTTTAAAATTATGAGAGATAGGTTTGTCAATAATATACCCACATACTTTTTATGCTCTCCATACAGTCTTGTATGATTCTTTTTTCAGGTGGCTTAAAAGGAAATGGAACTAAAAAGGGAAAGAATTACAGGCTGAGCCTAATCACACCATATCTTCTGTGAAGTTTCACCGCAGTTGTGGCAGAGATAAGAGTAGACACTTCTCATTTATCTAAAGGACAAAGAGCTATTATCATAATTATGTGATCGTGACCCCGGTCGTGAAGAACCCAGCAGTTTACGCAGCCTCCACTAATTCAGAACTGATCATTTTTCACTGATAATTTTTCCATCTCTTTCGGGGATGACTACATTCAGACCATATTTACACTTCAAAGCAACTGCTGCAGTTGGCATTGAGAGAAACCAATGAATACAAAACCTCTGGCTTTTAATTAGCTTTTCTTCAGAGCATCTGCAGTTTAACTGAATGTAACACATTGCCGTGCTTTTGTCGCAGGCTATTTCAGAGAATCTTGAATTTTTAAGAAGTAAAAAACATTTAAATCATCAAACTGCTACAGGAATCCATATTTATTACTCAAACGCCATTCACACCAAATACAGAGGGTTCTGAAGCATAAATGGAGGGCTATTCTGAAATGAGATAGTTCTTGAACTACATGAAGACTCTGTTAGGGCTCCTACTGCTCACAATCAAAGGTCTCAGCTGTAGATCGTAAAGGAAGGTTTCACGCGCGCCGCAATTCTGCAGATGACCATTTATACTAATGGTCACAGTTAGCATATTCAAATACCTCTCCTTTGTTAACACAGACTCAAGAGAACACTTCAATCCATTCCTGCATTCTCAATACAATGCACTTCTTATCTGTGGGAAAACAAAACGGTACCACATCTGTCCTTGGAAAACACGCAGGGAGATTCTACTGATAACATAATACAGACATAAATCTCATTTTTCTTGTCTTAGCATGGCTGACGATTTCAATGATCTCTATGGCAAGGGATTTCACACCCCAAAGAAGCTGAAGGTCAGAGTGTGACAGACAAGCACAGTGAGTGCAGGGACGCTGCGGTAACACAAAAGTGGCACAAACTTCAGGAGGTGCTGATGAGCCTTTAGAAGGCTGCATTTACACTGACAAACCAAACCTCTTCGTCTTGGTAGAACGTCAGACGCTACATACACATACATGTCACTCAGTCACATTTTGACTTTCATTTGCCTCAGTTTTCCATAAAGGCATAAACCATTCTGCAGAATCGTTTCTTCACTGGATAGGACATAGATGGAGCCAGTTGACTGTAACATGTTGAAAGCAGTACAGAGCAGAGAATGATGCCCAGCACTCTCCAGCCTAAGTTCAATAGGCCAAGAGCATCAGATTGGACTGATCTATCTGACCACGGCACTTACAAGCAGTGTTGAAGCAAATTAACAAAATTACTTCAAAAGTTTTTGCATGTAAAACCTATGAGTCTGTGTTCTAATAACTCCATATGTGCATATACAAACATATGCACAGCTGCATGTCAAGTCAGAACCACAAGAGATACTTTCATCTTGTCTTAACTTTGAAAGTTAGGATTTTTACCAGTAAAAAAAAAAAAAAGAAAAAGAAAAAAAGGTAAAGCAGTTTAGCCCAAAGCAGCATTTTGATTGCCTAATTTAACTTTGTAAAGGAGAAGTAAATCTTATCAGTTGGTCTCTGTACGTGTCACAGTTGGAGCATTCTAACACTACTTTGCAGTTTCCAGTGATCAAAGTAACTTACTTTATATCTAAAACTAAGAATTTCATAATGGAAATAATGCAACATCAGGGGGTGCAGTTATCATGAAATAATTACACTCCTGGGAGATTACAGACAAGGCTGTACCCCAGGGGTGTGATTATCCCATGCTAACCACATCCACTGAAATTGCCTTATTGCAGAAATAATCTCTATTCACTGGTGAGATATTATTCAGAAGGCGCTTTTTTAATGGTAAGATTATTATTTTTTTTTCTAGTATGAATTACCTGCTAGATTAGTAAAATAGTCCCAGAAGCGAAATAACCAAGCCTCAGCTAAGGGACTGATTGTAATTATTTTGCTGTTTGCTGGTGCACTGCAGTGTATTTTAGATCTTGAAAGATAGAGGTCTTCTACTCGAACAGAGCGGAGTTGCCATGCACGCTGCACTCCTGCACTGGTTCCACTTGAGCAAAGCAGAGTCAGCAACTGGTCTCTGTGTGAGATACTCAACGTTGAAACCGCACAGCGATTGCTGTTCTGGATTCCATGCAGGAAGGGAGACGGCAATGCAGCCGTCACATCAGATAAATGCAAAGACCAGTGCCTTTTGCTGAAGAGAACTGCACCTCTTTCCTCAAAGACTAACAGAGTAGCACTTCAGATAACCCAACTAAATCCAACAAAGTCTCATTTTCATTCATTTCAAGTTAAGCTTTTCCTCTGAGGCTGAAAAGCCTGAGTCCAAATAAGGAATTTTACTCTGCTCTCTTCCTGAAGGAGAACATTGGAACACCTACTGCACCTGCATTAAGCGCTATTCAGTTTTTCTCTGTGTGTTGAGATGCATCATTTATAGCATATGAAAGGAAATAACACCGGCAATTAGAAGTGAAATGTGCACTTCTCATACCTGTAGCAGAAGGTCTTCCTAAGAACAGACTGGCCTACTTTGAAAAACTTCAGGCAATAAAACATCAAGAAATGCAAGAATGCTGGAATGCAGTAACTGTGCTTCTTGGCAGATCACTGTCCCAACCACTAATTCACTCTTCTTCATGTGCTATTTCTTTCCCTCTGACATGACTTGTTTCTGCATTACTTTCTTTAATTTTAAAATCCTACTGAAGCTTATTGATTTGAGCATTTAAAGCTCTGCTTTTATTAAATTGAAGATGCCATTCAAAGAAGACCTTCTGAGGGCATTTTAAATTTTTGAAGGAGAAAAGGCAAGATGGGGATGGGCAGTTTCTGCTTCCTGTTGGCTCTCTGGTTCAGCCACAGGACCTGCCGCAGGGGGTGGGATAGACCCAGAAGCATTTTCTTCTTTTTCAGGGTACAGAATAGTGTAGAATAGTGTTTGATAGGCACAGGCCAGGCACCAGCACAGCACAGCGAGCTCAAACTCTTTCATATTGCCACGATCAGGGCATACCTTTCAACAACATTCTGTCAGCTTTTTAGGATTCTGCACTTGATAAGGGGTGAATTCCAAACCATTCAGAGATGGTGATTAATACCTGCCCATCTCCTCCCACACACCTTGCCACCCACAGCCACCCCGCCTCAGGGCACATCTCTGGCTGGTGTTTTGCAATGGTTGTTTAACCACAGACAAAACCAGAAACACAAAGAAGACACAGCAATAGGACTGTGCCAGTTTGATCATCCCAGCTATATTCAAAATTTTCAAAGCCTATTTTAACTTGCCTGTAATAAAGAGCTTGTTAATAGTCCTCACAGTAAGGTTCCCAAATTGCTAGAATGATGGCAGTACCGAGTACAGACACCACATTAAGTTCATGGTCAATGTAATATGAGCATGTGCTATCTACAAAATGGCAAAACCACGTGTAACCTTAGGCCAGCCCCCAGCAATGATAAGAATGGAACTAAGAAAAGTAACTATGAAAGCAAATAAAACCGCACTGCGAGTGAAAGAATCAATACTGTGACCAGCAACTACTACGCTACTATAAAGCTTGTAACAATTTTAACATGCTCTGGTCAGATCCATCATTATCTTAACTCTTCAAGCCCCACGCTGGGCACTGAGAAGGCCTGCTATGGTCTAACTTGGCAGTCAGCTCAGCACCATACAGCCATTCACTCACCCCTCCTCCAAGCAGGAAGGAAAAGAAAATCAGGAGAAAAAGCTTCATGGGTTGAGATGAAGACAATTTACTAAGACAGAAAAGCAGAGTTGATGTGAAATGTCATTGCTTACCACTTGCCAACCAATGCTCAGCCAGTCCCCAAGCTGTGGCAGTCCCCAGCCAACTCCCCTGGTTTTATAGTTCCATAC
Organism: Tetrao urogallus; assembly: GCF_951394365.1. Taxonomy (NCBI): domain Eukaryota; kingdom Metazoa; phylum Chordata; class Aves; order Galliformes; family Phasianidae; genus Tetrao; species Tetrao urogallus. The sequence goes on from NC_136821.1 coordinate 20,261,269, forward strand.
TGCGTGGCATCATGCAAAACAGCCCTTTGGCCAGGTTAGGTCATCTGTTCACTCATGGCTTCCTGTGCCCCTCAGGCCCTCAGTACCAGGGCAGTAAGAGAAGCTGAAAAGCTGAAACATCCCTGGCTTTGTGCAGCATTGCTCAGCAACAACTACAACGTGTGTTGGGTGTGGGATCAACAGTTTTTTTTTTCCTAAATAGAACACAGCATCTTAGCAAACATTATAGAGAAGACTAACTCTGTTCCAGCTGAAATCAGGACAATAGGCTAGATTGCATCCTTCAAAGAAAATTAGTTTCATAAGCTATTTGCAGTCCTGGATTATTAACTGTTATACTATTTTTTTACTATTATTATTATCATATATCTATTTCTTAGATCGTTGCACTCTTCATTTATGAGACAACACTTACATTTCAAATTTCACAACAAAGTAGGAACAAGCTTTCAGAGATGGAGCTCCTGCAGAAGGATTTACTTCCTAACCTTTCAAAATATTACTTACTTTAAGTAGTATTTTCTGCCTTCTAGGCCAATCAAAGTAAGAATGGCACAGCAGAACACATTTTCAATGTACTAGAAAATAATCAGAAAAAAAACAACTAGGAATAAGCAGCTTAGAAGTAGTAATGGATATCATTACTGATAAAGAGGAGGAGGAAAAAGCAAAGCTCAGAGAGCTGCGTTTTATAGAGGAAGACAAGAACATTCACAGAGGTGCTCACTGGTTCAGCATTAAGGCTCATAAAAAGCATTGGGTAGATTTTACGAATGGAAACAACAATGAAGAGAAATGGTCAAAGCAAGATTATACTGTGCATGTGGGGGGGGTTGATCAGAACATGACAGGTTTTGGCTTTCTAGTATTGCAGTGCACTGTCAGGAAATGTAAAAACACTTCTGACAAACTGACTTCACCCTCAGCTAAGGCTAAGTTCACAGAGTTGACTGCAGATCTGCACATGGTGAAACCTGGGTAGAGCTCTCAGCAACACGAAGACAAGGACTTAATCCCCCATCCCAGACACCATAGGACCGGTCTCAGGGTTCAGCTCAAAAAATTGTAAAATTTTTGTAAAATGAGATGTAAGCTTCACCTAACATGCATAAATTCTGAGTCTTAGGAGAATTACTGAATTCAAAAATTTGTGTTCTCACTTAACTGTATACTTCATGTACAGTCAAGGAAACTCCAGAAGCTCTCAGAGGAGCATAACTTAGCTTATTATTAAATCGGATGAAGATTTAGAAAAGCTGATGAGAGGATTGCATGCCCAAGGTTAGAAAAAGCAGACAACCTTTTTTACTGCTGATCTAATTAACGATATTACCCGCTCCTATAAACCTCTTATCTGCTGTTAGATGAAGAACTTACAATTGTTTTAAATTTTACCACCAGTGTTTTTACATACAGTTTTCTTGAAAGAAAAAATGAGAATGTAGTCGTATCATTACAGCTGACTATTCAAACCCAAGATCACAGTGCCTTACAAATTTTATATACAAACCCCGATCTGTCACCCGCCCCTACTCGCTGAAATCCTTCCTCTCAGCCTGCTAAAGACTGTGCTCAGCACAGCACACTGTCTTCCAACTTGGAAATGTGAGGTCACTCACACAGCCTGAGTACATGTAAACAGTTTTACAGCTTTTTCCTAACACAAAATTCATCCTGTGCATTAAATCCCTCTCTTAGGCTTTGCGTGACTGTTTGGAAAGCTGCCCGGACAGCATCTCTCTCTGTAGAAAACACGCAGCGTTCCAACTTTCCTGCATCTAGATAATTAGTTCAGTTGGGTTTGAAGCAAGCAGTTAGCCTTACGTTGACACTGTGAAGTGTCTGCACTAGAAATAATGACTCCATTTTCAAGCTGGTGCAAGCATGCACCAAATATTTTTCAAATTTCCCAGCCAAGCACTCCTAAAAATTGCCCACATCATTTGAACTGGAATAAAAACGTTCTGTAGCATAAAAGCACAACTGACGTGTAACAGTTGCACTGTATAATTCTACCCCCACCAAACGCTCCAAGCACAGTTTTGTCTAAGGTAGTAATGAGGTAAGAAGAAGATTTAATGTTATAACCTATTGAATATAAAGGCTGAGAATGTCAACTGCGGCATTGCTAACACAATGGTATAATCATCAGACAATGCCTAGGAGCAGAAGAGCACAAGAGGCATTGTTTCCTTCAACTTAAGTCTTCTATGCCTCATCCCAGAGAGATGAAACATCTGTGTGATGTAATTCTGAAGGCAAGACTGTTGGTAGGCCCAACGTGAAGTAAAACTAAGAGCTACTACATAAAATAGATATCCTGAGCAGAAACAGAAGAATAGGTGTTATCAAGCGTGCAGCCATAGTGATATCCCTGCAAAAGTGAATGATCATGATCTTGGAGTGCAATAGCAAGTCTGAAGACTCACCCACGTTACCAGGTGTCTCGTAATAGACCAAGATTTTGAAAATACTAAAAGCATTACTAACTTGAGTCAGCTTACAGCACTCTAGGCAAACATCATTTAATTTGAATGCTTACATCCACTTCTTTATTAAAACCTAATTAAAAAAAAAAAGTTCACAAAGCAATCAGAAGCCAGCTGAAAGGAAACCAGGAAAGCTCAGTTCCAGTTACTCATCCATTTTTAGAAGTGCAATCAAATATACTAAAAAAAATCTCTCCATTTTTCCAAATGATTAACAAAAATATACTGATACACTACAGCTTTTCAGAGCAGTTTGCCTGAACATGAACTGGGACAGTCGACGGAAACAATTTCACTGCAGCTTTCTGACATTTTGTCAGAGGAAGAATCAACAGCAACAGTCTTTAGAGATTCTTCAAAAAATGAGTCAGTAACCAGAAAATTAGATCCCTAGCACTTGAAATGATCAGAAATGTTGGATAGAACATATGAAATAAGAAATCTTTTCCCCATTTCACCAACCTTTTGAAAGAAGATAACATTTGCAAAATTAAACCTGAGAAGTTTTCCCCACGTTTTTATCTGGACCCTCAGAAAGGCATTTGCTGCCTACCTGAACCATCACTGGACACTGAGCTCGCGTTGATTCCAGACAGGCCAAATAAAGGACATTCTCGATCAGTGTTTACATGGCCCCACTTGTGGCACTTGATGCATCTCACGTTCCGCACCTAGAAGGTAAAAAAAGAAGCCAAACAACACTGGCATAAGTTAGTTAACAATACAACTTAACATTTACAGAAACATTTGTGTTATTAGGCAGAAGAAATGCTTTTAGACTCACTGAGAAACACAATAAAATTAAGTCCACGTGGATACTCTGCAGTTAGATAATATTTGCAATACACTCAAGACCTCCACAGAGTGAAATGTATGTGACTTACCTGGATGCCAAATGGCTGGTCTCTGATATTCATGTCATCCTTAGCGTACCTGTCACACAGACACAAAACGCAAACACATCGTAAATTCACTTTGTTTTGTAAACCATCACACACCAAACTACTTTGAGACCTCTCCAGGTTTACAGCTTTTACTAATTAACTGCATGGGCATGAATGATTACGCAAATGACCCGCTAAAAAATGAAACTGAAAAGAAAGTAGAAAAAGAAAAGACCATGGAAGGTAAATTAAAAGAATATTTTTTCTCTGGATAAAATCCAGACATCTTACTTTTCTCGAGGGGCGACTTTCTGCCATTCAAATTTGTACTCAGTCTCTCCTTCTTGCTACAAAACACAAAGCATGGCAAGTTTGAGCTTTTCCAATACACATCCAGTAAGCAGGTAGAAAACACAACGAAACAACGTAATAAAATACCTCTTTAGTTTCCTCTTCGAATTTTCAGAAATCATGAAAAGAGAAGAGACAATATATTAATTACATACATAAAATGCAGCTGGTGCCCAATCTGGAAGCAAAACATGTTGAAGTATATACTAATACAGCAGTAACTTAATTAAAATAGAGAACACAAATAATCAGCTTCTAGTATATGCAGTTGCAAATCCTTTAAAACATAATCATCTGTTAAAATTACATTGCTGTGATATACAAGCACAAAAATTTGCAAGTTCTAGCCAGGGAAACACTGTACAACAGCTTGGGGTTGGACAGCAATGCCGCAAAGTTCTCTTTGGTTTTCAGAGAGAGAAAATTTGTTTCCTAGTCAGTATCTAGTCATCTATCGTAGCAGTTATAGAGGGACTCTCCCTGCCAGAAGGTTATCATTAAGTTGATTAATATGCAAATTCTGAATTTAATGGAGGAAGTCTAGTTAGATTTCTCTACTCATATTTCCCAAAACAAGTGCTTCCTAGACTACAGACTGTTAAAATGTGTTTCTTCGCTAGCTGATTCATAAAAAATAAATTGCAATTTACAAAAGGTTTTCCTCTCACAAGGTTTAATGTAATTCCTATCAGGCATGGGTTTACTGCAAAGCAAGTTCTATTTATGTTAAACTGAATACTTTGGTTACCAGGATCTCAAAAATACCCTAAAAACTACTTAATAAACATTACTGTGTCATTCACTGTGTCAGTCCCATGGGCCCATACCTATCATTTCAGTTTCATGTTTTAAAAAGGTCACACGTAAGGGAAAGATAGTAAAATATTTCTGTTCTATATTTTGCATGTGTAATAATTAAAACAAAAAATTATCAAGAATAAAATTTCAGTTTGGTGGAGATGGTATTTCTGGGCTTAGAAGAAGTGAACAGAGTCCGAGCCTCCTCCAGAAGGTCGGTCAGCCTTCAGGGCTTTGAATCAGCCCTGGTGAGCCTTCTCAGGCCCACTGGCTGGGAAACATGTCCGGGCCACATGCTGGCTTTACTGAGTCCGCCTGTCTCAGCAGGTCAGCACAACAGCTACAGGGCAACCTGCTTTCAGGGAGAAACTCTTACAAATTATGTTTTCTTACTCCTGTGCTTACACCTATCAGTCACTAAAACTTAACAACGTCAACGTGTCCACAAGGCTTTCAGGAACTACTGCTCATGAATGTATTAAATACAGTGACAGCCAGACCCACCAGAATTGAGTCATCCAGCATTTATTACTCACAAGACATCAGCTAATTAACTTCTTGCTTTGTTAACTCCCGTGCCTGACATGGATCAAGCTGAATTTCGGGCAGAAGTTTTATGCAAAAGCTACCCTGCTATTTCTAAAAAGGAGAGCTGGCCAAAACAGTTTGTGCTGCTGGAGCCAATGTGCTGGTAAAGTCTAGTCTTCCTCATCCAGTGCTTTATAATGCCTTAAAGAAACACCTATGGCCAAGCACGGAACCTCTGATGTTGCCATATCTTCCCTTCACACTGAACTGTTGCTTAAAAAGTATTTCTCAATTTGACTGAAATTAAAGTAGTGTGCAATCAAAATTATTAAATACGATCCATCTATGCATATATCCAGTAGGAGAACAAAAAGCAACACCTTCTAGCATTACTCCTTTATGACTATAGTTTTATTATCTGAATGACCATATTTATTTGTTCAGAGCAACGTTAGCTCTGCCTGCCCACAAACAGACATCTCAGTACCTTTCTTCGCTCCAGGTGGGGCCTCGTACATGAAGTTAAGACCATTCTTCACGCGCTCATCTCCCATAAGCAACCTGAAAGGAACAGTTTGGAGTGTTATACACAAAGCGTTCAGATAGGTATTAGTTAATGAGAAAAGAAAAAAGAAACATGCAGCAAAAAATTATGATAATAACCAGAAATTTTCCATCTGTTAATCAGCATACCAAAAGCTGAATATCAAAAAAACAAGGGCCCAGTCAACGCTTTTGCATGCTTCACTGCGTACCAATGATCAGACATATCAATCACAGCTGAAACACAGTTCTGCATCAGAACGTGCAATACCAGGTCACCTCCTGTCCTGTTCTTTGTAGCACCGACTGAGGGAGAATCTGAATAATGTTGAGAAATATCTAAGAGGGAGGTGGGAGGCAATTGGATGAGGCCAGGCTCTTCTCAGTCACACGTACTGACGGGACAAGGAGCAATTGCCTAAATCTTGAACATAGGAAGTTCCATACAAATGTGCAGAAGAAATTCTTTACAGTTAAGGTGATGAAGCACTGGAGCAGGCTGCTCAGAGACTGTGGAGCCTCTTTGTATGGAGACATCCAAGACCTATGTGGAAGCCTACCTGTGTGACCTTTTGTATGGTACCTGATTTAGCATGGGTTGGACCCAATGACCTCTTGAGGTCCCTTCCAACCCCTCCAATTCTATGGTTCTGTGATTTGAAAGCAGACCTTATTGATTCTGCTCAATCAGACTGCAGTTTTCCAGTAACCATCCTCATTTACCGTGGTGGTCAGAGAGAAACAGTGCTTCAAGTAGCTCAGGAAGAGCTGACTCTCACCTGTTATCATAGGACTCCTGTTCTTTGAGATACTGTTGCATTAACTCTTCTTGTTTCTTCTTATCATAGGATATTTTCTGTTCCGCCATCCATACCTAGTTAAAACAAGAGGTTTCCGCTTCCAGCAGACTGTAAAACTGTAGGGTACTGTAAAACACACCCTATAACCACTTCATTGGTTTAGCGCGCTGAAAATCAGCTTTCATCAAAGCATAATTTTGATAAGCTAAAACTTCAACGACATTTGAGAACAAAGGCGGGGAAGCTGAGTAACGCGGAGGGAAAACGAAGCTCGGATACCGCAGCGCTGGGTGCCAGAAGCTGCGGGGAGCGGCCTGCGGGCAGGAACGGATGGCAGCTGCGGGCAGCATGAGACAACACCGCGCCAAGCGGGGCTGGAGCCAGGGAACGGAGACGGCCGTAGGAGCCCGGGAGCTCTGAGCCGCGGCCGGAACGCGCCGGAGCGCCGCTCACCTTTTTGATGTTGGACTTGGAGGCGGGGTGGAAGTCCTTCTTGCACATGAAGTTGGCGAACGACTTCCCCATGGCGGCGGCGAGGAGCGGCCCACCGGCTGAGCGCAACCGGCTCCAGCGCTCGCTACGGGCCTTCCGGGCCGGCGGGCGGGCCTTCCTGCGGGGCGCCGCTCCGTTCCGCTCCTCCCAGCCGCCGCCAGCATGGCTGCCCGCCCGCCGCCCCGCTCCTGCGACACCTTCGTGGCGCTGCCGCCCGCCGCCACCGGGGGCCGGGTGGTGTTCGGGAAGAACTCGGACCGGCCGTCGGACGAGGTGCAGGAGGTGCTGTACGTCCCGGCCGCCTCGCACCCGCCCGGCGCCCAGCTGGAGGTGAGGCGCGGCGGGGGCCGCCCAGACGGGGCGCGCTCACGGAAGCGGCCCCGGCAGCCCGAGCGGGGCTCCGCGCGGCGAGTCGGGAGGACGCGGGGTGGAGTGAGGGGGGAGGGCGGATGCCCGCGGGAACGGCGGCGTTAAAGGCGACGTCTTTGCCGCGGCTCGTTGCAGTGCACCTACATCGCGGTTGAGCAAGCGGAGCAAACCTACGCCGTGGTCCTGAGCCGCCCGTCCTGGCTGTGGGGCGCAGAGATGGGCGCCAACGAGCACGGGGTGTGCATCGGGAACGAGGCCGTGTGGGGCCGCGAGGAGGTGTGCGGTGCCGAGGCGCTCCTGGGCATGGATCTCGTAAGGTCTGCACACGCCACTTTGGTAAATGGGACCGGATTCAGAACTTAATTTCAAAATGTTTGCATTGAGCTACATGGGTAAATAAGTGCCTTCACATGCAGGAAACACGTCTGTCTCTTCTGCTATTCTCACCATGGTTAAAAATAAGTATTTACTGGCACAGCAGTTAGCTCGTTCCTCTCTGCCAGGAGCTGGGGTTGGGAGAGGTATCACACACCAAAATAGAGTCTGACAAGGAAGTTATCAAGCATTTTTGTTCTCTACAAAACTGATCTGAAACAAGACTTGTAACAGGAGCACAGCTGCACTTCAGGACCCAGTGCGTGGGCCTTTCCTAAGGTCTGGACTCACTTGCTATTTCCCCCCTCTCACACTTTACTAGCCGCACATCTCCATGTAAATAATGACAACTACTTGTGCATTCCAGTTCAATCTGAATAGTTACGTTCAAGCTTGTCATTCCAAGGATAACGTCTTCCTTCTGTTTTAGGCTTGGACTTGAGAGAGCGGACACAGCCGAAAAGGCTCTTACTGTCATAGTTGATTTGCTAGAAAAATACGGCCAGGGAGGAAACTGCATGGAGAGCCACATGGCCTTTACGTACCATAACAGCTTTCTAATAGCTGACAGAAAGGAAGCGTGGGTGCTGGAGACATCAGGAAAACACTGGGCAGCAGAAAAAGTAGAAGGTATGGATGATACTCTCTTTTAAATATTTTAAATGTGGTGACAAGTGGCAGTTTTCTAGTTTTCACTTACCACTTCATGAAGGCATGAAACTAGCCTCAGGACATGGATGGGAGTTGCACCTTCCGCAACTTGAAGAACAGAGGACAGCAAGCAGGCCAGGATGAGAACAGCAGCAGTACGTACAGTCTTAGGGATGGTAGTAATCAGTTCAGTTTGGTAACAGTCAGTGCTGACAGGGTCAGTGCGCCCTGAGATGTTGAGCTATGTCTTTTGCAGTCTGACAATGTAAGGATGGGAACTGTCAAGACAGAGCTTGAAATATGACTCAGTGGAGTCACACTGGTAGCAGTGGAATTAAATGTAAACAGTAGGAGAGGAAAAAGCGTTCACTGTATTCAAATGACTCTTTCTTCACCTTACAAACAGGAGGTGTGCGGAATATTTCCAACCAGCTCTCTATCACAACCAAGATTGACAGAGAACATCCGGAGATGAAGGAATATGCCAAAAGCAAGGGCTGGTGGGATGGGGAAAAGGAATTTGATTTTGCTGCCACGTATTCTTATGTAAATACTGCTAGAATGACTACATCCAGAAGCCGCTATTGTGAAGGCTACAAACTTCTGAACAAAAATAAAGGTATCATTTTTTGTATTTTTTTAAGACTGCATGGTGAGCTATGTTAATTTAAATCATAGACGAGTAAACCTCTGATGTGGGCAATCTTTCATATGTTTTTCCTAAAGAAGAAACACTGAACTTTGGAGACTTTTGTCCATTTTTGCCAATTTGGTGACGAGGGAAAAAAAATAAAGCAAGCATCCAATATCAAACACCCAGCTACAGTAACAGCACTGAGACCACACTGCTAAAAAGTCTGTAAGAGCACGCTCTGAATCGTTCTGGTATGTTGTATATCACTACTGTACCTGTAACTAAAAAAGCAGAGGCTAAAACAGACTCCCAGGCGTTGGCAGCCATAAAGAATCCCATGAACATCTTTAATCTAATGCCATTCACCAGCACAGTGTTCACATACACAATCTTGTGTTCATTTTTGAGATTGTTTTTTAAATCTTTGTGATTTCACTATAACTGCTACTCTAACCTTATGCAGCCTAGTGAAACACTGACAGCGGAATAAAAGAATTTTCTGTACTCTAAGCAAGTGCTCCTAATCACCAACTTATTTATCTTCAGACCTCTCTAGAGAGAAGCTATTACTTCAAACTGCATCCACCTGGCAGCTTTTTGATACATCTGCCTTCACTTGCTCATTTGAAGTAATTAATTTGAACTCCAGTAACCCTGCACCCCAGAGTTTTTTACTTATTTGGCTGAGCTCCGTCAGACCAAGTTCAGCAGTTAGTTCATGCATCAGAATGAATTACTTTTTGCTTTCCTGCTTTAGCAATCATGTAAATCCTGCATTCATTTTGGGAATTGCAGGTTCTGAATACTGAAAGCATTTTCATAATACCCGTATTTACCTGTATGATAACAATGCTGGGATTCTATCAGTGTTTTCATTCTAACTCCCCATTTTCAGGCATTACCTGAGCCATTTGAACAACCACGCTAGGTGTTCAGGTTATCAACCTCACATGGTTTCAGTTCCGTTTAGATTTATTTTAAATAGGTGTCCTAACTAGAAGCTATTTGGTTTAAAGGAGCAGTAAAATCACTGGTTTCTTAATCCATCCTGCCCTCCATGGCATTACAGCTTTTCTTTTCTCCCATGCTTCCTACCACATGAAGACCATTTTTAGATAAATGTTATTCACATTTCAAATAATAAGGAATATATTTTAGGAATATAAAGTAATTTTAAAAAAAAAAAAAAAGTCTAGTGGAAAATAGGCAACACCTTTTCTGCTTGACAGATTGCCAGCTTGCAGCTCACAAACCAACTGCTGCTTAGTTTCATTCATTTGTCCAGCTTGCTGATTTTTATTTTCCAACTTTCCCAGACAACTGTGAGAATACTAACAAGAGATTATTTTCCTGCAGGCCTGGCTGCAAACAGTTTGTACTGCTTTTTTTTTTTTTTTTTTTTAAGGCACATCTGATTTATCAATAGTGTATTTTAAAAGCAAACAGCAAGACAGTTTAAAAAATGTCTTTATGCAGCTAGAATTCACTGAGGCAACCACAGAGACTAAACATAGATGGTACTTCCCAGCAGAAAAAAGACTAGTCTTATTCTGTTCTAAGTATATGCTCAACTGGTACAACAAATTTGAAAAAAGCATTGCAAGTGCTGCCTGTTGGAATATTGGATTGCCTAGGACTACTGGGGTTTCACCTTTGGTGTATGGTGTATATGAACAGCAACAGCGTGTGAAGACTAGATGCTGAGCATCTAGATGCTCACCCCATTGAGAAGAAAGAACTATTATCATAAAGACATTTGGTACTATACTTCTTAAAGGCAGTTAGCACTTGAAAATGGATTTACTATTGTAGTTTCTATTGATTCTGTGTATAAAATAAGTTAATGAATTTCGTCGTTCCGATTGTCAACTTGAAGCTTTTGTGCTTTGGAAGGTCAGCTGCTAGGGCAAAGAAAAAGTCTCAGGGCTTCATTTCAAAGGCATACAAAATCCACGCAGTTACTTCTTACATTTCAAAGCATTACCTGTGTACAGATCACAATGACCAATATGACTGTTTGTCTTCCCAACTCCAGCACAATACTTACAAAGTTCAGCCTCTAATCCGAGCTACTGATTTTCACCTGAAAAATTACTGTTACTGTGTGGATGACCATTTGCAAGCCATATGCACCATATCTTTCTGAGAAGCATCACCTCTTCATTCTTTCCCTCCATCCCTCATCCTTTTTGCAGTCACAAATGTTATAGCTCGTTATCACCTACTCTTTGAAATAAATACTTGGGGGAAAACAGGGATGTTTTGAAGTGTTACATAGTAAAGTATGGTTTGGCTTTTTTTTTTTTCCAAACAGAAAAAGTAAGGTTGGCATTGCCTACTAAAGGTAAAAGCAGCCAGTTGCAGAAAATGCACCAGCTGGCAGTATAAATAGCTCTGTGTGTAAATGATTGTTTTGTATCTGAAATAGGCGCTATCACTTCTGAAACAATGATGGAAATTCTTCGTGACAAAGAGAGTGGCATTAATATGGAAGGTGGTTTTATGACAACTGGAAGCATGGTGTCTGTGTTGCCTCAGGACCCTAATCTGCCATGCATTCACTTCTTTACGGGAACTCCAGACCCTGCAAGGTGACGCAGCAGCAGACATAAAGATGAAAAGCTGTAAATACTTACATGAAAAGTGTATCAGTTTGTCTAACTGTAGTCCTTTTTGTTTTGTTTTCCAAAGAACCCCCAGCCGAACAGTGGGGGAATGTAATGATTGTTATGTACATTAATATCCTCTACCAACTTACTTAGTGAAACGTGCTGCTATCACACTGACTTCAAAACACGTTTGGAGAATTTTTGATTTTTTAGACTTCTTCCTTGTGAGAAGGAAGTAGAAGTATGGGGAAAATACAGCAATCTACTGCCTCCTTCTTAACGCAGCTATACAGTGAAGATCTGTGTTCTATTTTCTCTTCCTAGGTCTGTGTTCAAGCCTTTCATTTTTGTGCCTGGAATTACTGAGTTATTAAAAACTACCTCCCCTACATTTGGTCCTGATGATCCAGTCAAGAAGCAGCCACGTTTTCAGAGTAAGCCAGATCGAAGACATGAGCTCTATAAAAAACATGAAAATGCTGCTGTAGTTATGGAAACTATGAAGGTATGTTGATTAAATTAGATTCCAGTCCAAGCAGGTGGTATGTATAAGCATCTTGCTCACATTTTGTTAATGTGGTATCATTAAATGCCCTTAGATGAATGGTGAAGAATATAGTAGTGCTCCAGAAGCCAGTTATCTTGGAATCTGGCAGGCATATGTTTCTAACTCTAAGAACTGAAACCAGCTGTACCCCTATGCGTAGCTCCAGAGAAGTATCTATGCTGCTTATCTTGCAAAGAAAGAGGCCCTACATAGGCCTGCACTAGTCAGACAACAGGGAAGTGGTTGAGCAGCTGCAGGCAAATATACAGCTCCTGAGGCAAGCACTTAAAACTCTTTGGGGCTCTGATCTCTACCAGCAAGGAGATCATGCCTTTTACCATTGCTTGGTATGGACAGACTCTCTTATGCATGTCATGTCAAACAACCTTAGAAACAGAAGTTGGACTATTCAAACTGAAGTTCTGTTCCTACTTTTCCCTCTTATTCTCCTGCTTCTTCCAGAGCTCTTTTCCCCACGAAATTAGCATCTCACTGACAATCATGGCAACACTGTTACTAGTACATCTCCTAAGGATACTGGTAGTGCCAAGTTGTATCAAATACAGATACATTTTAGCAGCATGTTTACAACACATAAGTTGTAGGTAGCTCTGGACCTAACAGTTACATGGATCCTAATTTTGCTGATCTAAATGGCAGCGTGGACGTAGCAAGCACTACAGAAATATCTGAACTACGCAGAAGTTATTCTGAAGCAGCCAAAATAACGTAGCATTAAGTAGTACATATAGAGGAATTTCCCTGGACATCAGGAAAGAAAACAAGATCACAAAGATAGTTGGGCACAGAGGTAAAACAGGAAGGCAGGTACTTCTAACAGTAGTGTCTCTCCTGTTTACACAGTTAACATGATCTAAAAAATGGACATACACCCTTTGAAGTCTTGCTGGCTTAAATTCCTAGAGCAGCTCCCCCCCAGGCACATCAGTCAAAGGATGTATGGGAAATGGAGAGAGTCCTAGGTATTAGAAAAGATCTAAAAAAATTTGCCAAATTTGCTAACTTCTATCAACAATTATAGGGTTAAATAAGGACAGTACAACAGCATTTTGTGGGGATGAACACTACATGTCTTGTATAGCTTCCAGTGAAACACAGACATTCCTTCTTGCAGGGCAAAGGTAAAGAAATGCTGAAAAAGATACAGACACTGGAGAAAAGGAAGATGAGTGAAATGGAATCAATTCTGCAAAATGGATGTCCTGACACAAACCAACTGGGGAACCTTTTTTCACAGTGTGTAGATGAAGAACTCAAAATATATGGTTAAAATTACTGTTTGAATGGATAGCTTTTATATTTACCTCTTCTAATGGAGTGGCTCTATAGATTACCTCCTGTTTTCCATACACCAGTTATTTAGTACAGACAGTTTTAAAGATGCGGATTTCTATTCAGGCCAAACAGCTTTTGGTTGTGGGAAGCAAGGCAGAAAAGCCTCCCTTAGAGCTATGCAGTACCTTTGTAGGTGGCAAAAAGCTGTCAAGAGGGACTGATACAACACATGGATGCAATTAGAATTCAGTAGCTTGACTAAGTTGCAGAACAGCCCCATGTTACACATGTGTAACTTTTATAGTCAAATTAATAATTGCAGCAGAGTTTCTCCTTGCTTGAATTTAAATGGCCAGACTGGAAGTCTTGCTAGAATGTAGAAAGTATTGGTTTCACTGAATAAAAAGGAAAGTGGTATGGTTAAGAAAGATTGATGTTCAGCTCTTCGATATATACTGTCTAAGGCACATTTCATATATTCTACTCCTTTAACATAGGATGAGGCTAAGAACTTAAACTGTACTGAATCCAAATCGTAACTTTGTCACGATTTGTTGTGAAATCTGATTACTTGAAATTCAAAGCAAACATCTTGCAAGTTACCAATTTTCACTTCCCTATTTTTCCCACTGATACCAAAAATAATTTATTTACATGCAATATAATTATTTTAATTAATTCTGTAATACATTTTATAATGTTGTGTGGAAGTTTTTTTAAAGGAAGCATTTAAAGAAACTTTATTGTAACGTTTTTGTTTGCTTGTTTTAAACAAAGCAACTGGAAATTAATAAGTCAAGGTACATAAGCATATATGTATCCTCAATGGAGAACTTAAAAGGACTCTTCAAACTTTTTCATTTTATTTTAGCCATACCTTGTTATGCTAAAATTGCTAGACAAAGAAGTTGATTTAATGAAGCTTTTCCTCCACAGTCCTGCTAAAAGCAGCGGTCAAGCTGTGACACTACTTTTATTAACCATAATGAGGGATAAAGAGAGCAAAAAAAGGAAGGAAGGTTCTGACTTTGCTATGTGATCAAGCTTGATAAAAATTACAAGCCAAGGAAAAAAGTCTCAGTGCTTCTGTGGACCTTCAGAAGAGGATGTGTAAAATGAAATGGAGCTTTGAAATTACAGTGATAGTAGTGATAGACAGTGATAGACAAGATAGACAGATGCAGTATCCCCACAGACCACAGAAAGACCATTCCTTTGATGAATGCTTTATATTCCTCAGTTTCTGTAGTCATCTCAGATGTAAGAAAACTACACAAAGTTTTGATATTTTGCAAGCCATTCTATATTCCCAGGAGAAAAAGCATTCTAGGCAGATATAAGAAATACATATAAAATGAGGTTTGTAATATGCTGCCAAACAAATAAGATGAAGAAAACTTGATCAAATCTGTTCTTTTTGATTAATGTGGTGGTAGCATATTCAGATCCACACAGAGAATTGAATGGGTCAGTGTAACAGTTCTTCAACTTCCTATATAGATCATGTATATATAGATCATATACTGACTGAGTGGCAGTAATAAGGCTGTCTAAGGAAATAAGCTTGAGTCAACTGTGAACCTTTTGTGCATGTCTTACCATCACCATTTCTTAGAAATTCAATAGTAGAGTGCACGTTTGTGAACTAAATGGTATATTTAATAAAAATATGCTGTGTTTACCCGTTTTCCTCATGAATATCTGTATCTGACAATTAATTTGCATCTGTGTCCTATTTGGGATCATCAGTTTTTCCACACTAGCTCCACGATAACTTCAAAGAAGCAATAAATGCCGAATAAAACTGTGCAGGAAACCAAGGTAAGAGTCAAGTTTAGAAGCAGCATAGGAAAATGAGATACACAATTTTATGCTCCACTGCAAGTATAGTAAATTTACAAAGTAATGGAAGTAGAGAAGGTGGTTGCACCAGGCCTTTAAGCAAACTTCTTGGCAACTTAATCTCAGGACAGCAATTAACCAGGTTATCAGGTTAAACACACATTGGTCAGACTGTAATATATGCAGATATAGGCCAGCTGTTCTTCCAGTTTCTATGTTGTCTTTCAGTTATTTGTCTACAGTATACACAGTAAAAACAAGATGATGTGTTCAGATGTACCAAGTCATGGCCAACAGAGTAGAAGATATTTTGGTACCTTTCTTCCTGGGATTTTATCTTCTTAGTACACATGTGGTACAAAACACAAGATGAGTGCAGAAGGAATAAATAGCCCTACCCCCCCACAGCCGTACTTAAAAAATATATACATCAGAATGTCCTCCAGAGGGCAATCTTTGCATGTACTTCACCTAGAAATGTCTTACAGGGTTCTTTGTTTTTTTAAATCTCAAACTTAATTAAGGATCATTATTTAAAAACTAATAATTTAAAAAAAATACAAAAAAACAAACAGCTTCCGAGTTAACTGATATCTGTCCTAAGCTAACCAACCTTCAAAAAACAGAACTCACTGCATCACTGACCAAGTCTTAAAAGCAAAGCCATTTACAAAAACATCACTAGATAAGCAACTGCTCTACACTTAACTGCCAACTATTTTAAAGTCCACTGGTGCTCCCGAGTAGAATCAAACATTTGTCAGGTATAAGAGTTAAATATCTTCCTAATGTTACTCTAAGCCTGTCCTTTGCTTCCAAAAGTCTCCAATGATTTAGAAATATATTAGCATGTTCCGTATTTGTTTTACAGTTTCTTTTGTTAATCATCATAGACTCTCATCAGACTAGCTACATCAGAAGTCACAGTGTTGTAACAGTTCATCTAACCGTATTTGTCAGTTGTTATCAAAAGATGTCCTTTTTCAGTAGATTTTTTAAAGCAAACATCTCTAAGCAAACATTTTGAGCAATTTCTTATTTAAAACAGCTATGCTGTTTTCAAATCTGGGAAGTGCTAGATTTGGTTCTAGGAATGAGCCATTACTAAGAGGCCAAGGCAAGGACATCATGATGAAAATGAGAGCTGAGTGCAAGAATGACGACTAAACTTAGGACCGTCAAACTGAGCTTAGTTAAGCTTGAACATCTGAACAGTTTTCTGAAATAAAAAGTATTTGCTAAGGAGATGATTTCAAAACATTCCTGAAGATCTGAATTAGCCCCTTGCTGGCATCAGGAGCAGGCATGCAATTAGAAGAAAACTGGTGGACATCCATTAACAACCACTCTGCATACTCCCCATAGCAAATCTGAAATCCAGGAGCCACGTCAACCAATCTCTCAGAAAGAAGCACTTCTTGTACAACTCACATGCACACGTAACCCCACACGCCTTGCATCACACCACAACCAGAACTCTGAAATCAATATCAGATTTATTAATAAGTTACAATATTTAGAATATAGCTTCTGCTCTTTAGACACGTACATCTAGTCATTCCAAAATGTCTGATGTCTTCAGCAATTCTAATGGAAATCAAACTATCGTTTTCTTTCATGGCCACAGCCCAATACAAGTATCAATTACCTTGTTGCTGGAACCATTAAAATATATCAGTTTGTGTAGCGTACCTATGTAGTTATGTGTCAGAGTACACTGAAGATTTGCAATAAGACTGAAATCTTTTGCAAAGTTATAGCTACCATAAAATGACTGTTTCCTGAACAATAGATTATGCTGCTAAAATCATTTTCAGTTCTTAATACAAAGTAGACACATAAGTAGCTGTCATAAAATCTGTATTTAAAAAATAAAGTTAAATTAAAGGACGCTTTTTTAAAAAGTCATTTCCTTGACTATTCCAGATGTGCAAATACTATTTTAGTATTTTTGTTCCTTTCCCTCATTACATAACATTTTATATAGACAAATAAATGCCTTCTTTCAGCATTAGAACTGCTTTTCCTAGCAGCGTAATGGCTATCAGATACTGCAATTTGTCTTTAACCTCTTCAAACTACTCTTGAAGTTTTTGCTTTCAGTGCATGAGAATCTGAATGACACTGGATTAACCACTTAACATCACAGAGGGATACCCGAGGCCTATTTGAAAACTCCGTTACATGCCCAATAATAACAACATTCTAATACCTCCAGCTTTTGTAAACCTTAACCTGGATGCTCCATTAGGGTTGTTTATAGAATAGACTTAGAAGTCAATGCATGTTATTTAAAAGATCTCATGGCTTAATAAAATGTTGGATCTTGACTTGCACAGGTGTCCTAGGCTTCTACGCGTTCTCTATCTGAGGCTGACACTTCTGAATTATAATGGAGGCTTACTCCAGAAAGTAAAAATCCACTCTTGACAAAGCTGTTACCACCACTAAAAGATAAAACTGCAGAACCAGCTGTTTATGTAAGAATACATCATCGTTTCCTAATCTGAGAAGTGGGGATTATTTTTGTATGTTTCTGCAGTATCTTTGTAGAAAACTATTTTTTATTCCACTCCTTATTTCCTCAGCTTTAATTCTATGACGTTGTAATCTCTTCATAAGAATTCTATTATTAGAAAAGGAGGATTTTATATTTAAAGGGGAAACAAACTGCTTGGTGTGAGGTGCAAACAGCCAGAAAAAGTTTCTGGTGTTATGCAAAAGTATGCAGTAGTAAAAACTGAGATATGATGGAATAAGTCTTATTTCTATGAAGTTAGTGGGAGCTTGACCTTGAACAAGGATCAAGATTGCATCACGCTGAAATACTATAAAACATACAGTGACACGAAATATTCCCCTCTGTTTTTTTTCCATTGTGGCACCAGTCACTGAAGTTGCTGTTGTAAGTGTCTGTATAATATGTCAGTGATGCATACTAATTTACTGTTTGTTTTGCTGAAAGTGGAAGAAATCCAGAGTATCTTGTTTTGATCTAGTTGCTTTCTGGTTTAGCGCTCACTGAGAATGGCTATCATTTGCTTCAGAATAGACAGAAGTAGAACCACATTTCTGAACTTTACACGAGAAGGTAACAGGACCCTCCAGGAGCCCTCAGAAAGAAACACTTCCAGTTTCAGCAGCAAACCCAGAAGAGATGGTCACAATCACCCCTACCTGCCTGCCTTCTGTCTACATGCTCAGGTCATTGGCTCTCAGCTGTAGTTGCCCTCTTTTGAACAAAGCGGTAATATAAATATTCATCCCGAAATTCAAATTCATTTGTAATATGCTGGATGACACCTCCTTTCATCAGTCTGTCTCCGTACATCACAGCTTCACCACGGTCAGAGGCGAGGCCAACTTGGATGAGCCAGTTCACCAGATCACAGCCAAAGAAGATGCCAGTGGAGGTCTTTGCACCACACCTGTATGTCAAAGGAATGATTCACCCACATGTTCTGTAAATCTGGTATCACCACTGCACGATGGGGAAAGGCAAGGAAAAATAGCAGGAAACAAGGAAAGACATCATGATAGTTAAGAGCATGTTTAGTTTAGAGGAGAATTTGCAAGTTCTGCATATTAGGGACATGCCAGTGTTCACTACCTTTTCCTACAGACACTTCAAGCGAAATTTACATAAAGTTATTTTAGGCCTCTGTAAATAAATATCAACAAACAGAAGCAGCAGTTTTCCTACTAGCACACATAGTGCAAGCCTATTTAGTGACAACTTATTTCTCATGTACTCATTAGCATGACCATTTCTGCAACAAAATATGATTTGGGTGCAGCATGCCTGCAGCAGCCAGACCTCCGCCTGTGCTTCAATACCATTCTATAATTCCTCTCCAGCTTCAAGCAGAAAACAGCTGCTTACATACATCGTAAATAAAGACTGTTTAACTTGAATATCTGGTTAAATATTTACTACAGCAGGCAGTACTAAGAATAAATGAAAGAAGACAACTAATTTACTGACTTACATAACAGATTCATGAAGTAATCCCACTGACATCTAGCCTTGTTGCAGTGAAATACCATTCTGAAATTTACCTGCAGCAATGAATGTTTCTGCTCATCTAAAATCTCCTCTATGGAAACCAGCATAGGGTTTCTGATGATTAACAATTGTACAGAATAGCAAAAAATAAACTTCTATTTCTTTTTCCCTCTTTTTTTTTTTTTTTTTTTTTTTTTTTTTTTTTTTTTTTAATCCAAGTTAAAAGCAGCAGTAACAGATAGCAAGTTACTATCATAGGAGAGAAAAAAAAAATCTAACAAATAGAAATCCATGATCAGAAGGTCTCAGTTATAGCATGTTCAAATCAGTGAGGATAGGATCAAGTTACACAAATATAAATGCTTCATCTTAATCCACAGGGAGGAAAAAAGAGATGTGAAACTTGTTCTGCACGAACATAATATGAAAACAATAAAGCACTTAAAGTCAGATTTTGATGTATTCTCAGATGATACATAATTAAATAAAAAAACCAACAAAAAAACATAACAAAACACTAAAACTAACCAAACAGCCCAAAACCCAAGAAACCTCAATAGCAGGAGAAGTGCAGCAAACACAGAGCTTTAAAACCTGTCTTATTTCAAAACAGTTTCCAATACTTCATTTCTGTATGGCAAGTCCTTGCCCTGCTACAGTTCATTTTTTTTTCCTAAGTTAATAACTCTCTGCTTTTACTTCTTAGGGAACACAGCTGCCAAATAAATAGTTCTGGAATACGGTTTCAGATTATCTGACTATTGAGAGAATCTCCCCCTGCAGAACTAGTCCTACTAGAGAGCTTCCATGCCAAGAGAAGTAAAAAAAGTGTCCTGTTCAAACAACTCTTCATCTCTCTGCTTTACATACTAGATATATAATTGCAGGCAAGTATCTTTTTCTTATTCCAGATGCTTCTGTCTGCATTTCTCTTCTCATCCACCTGAACATAACTGAATACATAACCTTTGATCATTACGATCTTTGATCATAATTTGGGTCTGCAAGCTTGGGCAATCTCACAATTGGGGTTTAAGGTTCATGAGAGGAATCAGCAAAAGAAACTGTATGAACTCAAAAGGTGTAAAGTCCTAAAGATGTTCCACTCTCAGACAGTAAGTGCCTCTGTTGCCATAGTTTTGCCTCCTGCAATAGCTGTTAGTAACATTTTCTACCATAAATACAAACACCTTATTAATTAGAAGACAAAAATGAAGCATCACACATGCTGTTACAGACACTGAACATACATTAGTTCCTAAACTCCTGCTAATTGCAAGAACTGGGGCAGGACTCAATGAGGAGCTACAAAACCATCAAACCTAGATGAGATAACATGACAATTTGTACCTCAGCATTTCAGTCTTAGACAAGAAATATTTTCTACATGTTACTGCAAAATTCTTAATCTTCACTTAAAGGTTTGAGTAAATAGGTCAGAACAGAAATCACCAACAGAATGACTGTACTGTATTTCATTATTTCCAAAAGGTGAGCTATGAGCTTTGTTAACAGGTTAAATATGAAGGGGGAAAACCTTACCTTCTGCCTTTGACAATGCTTTTGACACAGTGATCTCTGTGATAATGAACAAACTGTTGACAGGTCATCCTGATTTCCTCAGGTAGAGTGTGATCTGCACGCCCTTCTGCTTCTCTGCCTCCCCAGAGCAATTCAAGCCTGGGGTGGAGAGATGGGAGTAACAAAAAAAAAATTAAATCAAACAAAGGCTCTTTCGAGGAAACTGAAAATAAGAATGGAACTCACAGGAATCTCATCACGGCTTTTCACTGTTTTTCTGCAAATGTTTTTAATATAATCTTCCTAATATATTTGTACGCCCTTTGAACACTGAGAAGTTTTACTTTGGGCTCAGGCAGAAGGAAGGACAGAGAGTAGCTGGGAAACAGCCCTTACTGCTGGATTCACAACGCAGCCACCTAGCTCTAATTTGAAGATGATTTTGTACAATTTACTTGTTCAAAGTGAGGTACCAATGAAAGTCTCCATCCACACAAAGAACTTGTACGAGCTAATTACTAGAGGACTTTAAAACAGTGCTGAAAGAATCAGGACCAGCACTCACAAATAAATCTTTCTCTTCAGCTGAAATTATTTCTGAAGGCCCAGTACTACACACTTTACCATTGTTAGACAAGGATCTGTCTATTGGGAGTTTGTGAGATTTTTGTCAGTGCGAGTGTATCAGGGCAGCAGTAAAAACTCACATATAGTGAACTGCAATTAGCTCTCCATAGCTGGGAGAGAAAAAGAAATTTTAAAAATAAAACAAATAGGGAATTGAATGCTATGGCACAGAACACTCAAAACTCTTTTAAAATTATTGTTGTTAATAATTAAACTTGTATATATAAGTGTAAATGTTCTACTTACTTTCGCTTGAATGGCAGAATGATTAAATGCTTATCTAAGCCAAAAATACCAAAGGAAATGAAGCCCTAAAGGAAAAAACACAGAGGAAATAGATTAAGCAAAAAATTTTGACTTCTGAAGAATAGAAATAAAATGTTAACAACTAATTGCCAAAACACAAATTAAGAGTATCTCTCTTTCCCAGTCACTATTTGAAATTCATTTTGTTTCTGCTTTGTTTTTTCACTTAGTCCTTAAAATATAAGTCTGTCAAATAAATTCTCAAAGAAGCAGTTCAATAAGTAAGCTATCTGATGAACAAAATGTCAGTATCTTTACATAGCCAGTTATTTCAATCTCTTTGTTAATGTCAAGAAAAGAACTGACTACAATTTACATGCTGTAATGTTCTCCCACTATTCTTCCACGCTGCTTTTGTAACAAAGCCAGACTATCATTACTTGATTCTGCACTGCATCTCAGAGGCGCACTTGTCCACAGACCTGAGAAATACTCCCTGTGCTAAGTACTAACACCGTTTTGCTTTCACCTTCGTAGTCCACCAGTCTAACACGTCAGTTTGCACTGAAATAAGCTATGTGCAGTTGCAACATTTGTACATCCAATTGTGTCAAGTATTACTTAATAGTGAAGAAACTGCAACTGCAGAGGTAGCAACTTAAAGCCCAATAGCCAAAGTATCTATGTAGCTATACTGTACCTATGCAGTTATGCAGAAATTTTCTGCTAAAAATAAAGCTGAAATTCTACTCTGTCTCAATGGACATTTGGCACTCAGCTGCCATTTGTACCTCTTAAAGTGCTCATACTCAAGGCAATCTCATTATGATAAGACAACTATTAAAAGAAAAGAAAAAATTCAGGGGGAAAATAATCAAAACATCTTAAGGAACCAGCGTCTTCAGTATTATTTGAGGACTTCATCATACAGCACTTGTAACAGCACAAGCTGCAACATCAACAAAGCTATTTTCAAAATAAACATCAGCAAGTACCTGACCAAAATTAAACACAGCACAAAAGAACTGCAATTCCACATACAGTCTTCCAGGTTCTTGGTTGAACAGCCACCATAAACAGCTGGAAAGATTCTGTTAAAAAACACAAAACAAACGGAAAAATAAAATAGTACAAACCAAATGTTAAAATCAAAAGCACCTTCTTATTCTTCACCTGCATTTATTCAACAAATAATTCACATGAAGACAGCAGGAGAGAAAAAACACTTTAAAACATTATTGTAATTAGACTTAATTGCTGGGAGTAAACAAATGAGCTTGTTTGTTTTTAAAAAGCATATCAGTGTAGAGGTCCTGCCTGTTCACATGTTTATACAAGGAACTTGCTTTAAGCATTCTCAAATATTCAAGCTAACATAGACAATATTAACCTAGACACACTTGCAATATTTGTCTTGAGGCTGACACCATTGCTTTCTACATATTTTCTACATAGTTAAGATTGCATTAAGCTGAAGCACATCACACTTCAGCTATCTCAGATACCTGATTAAAGAAAATAAAGCATCCAAAGTTAACCCCTTTGGGTGAAAAGGATAACGAACTAATATAATCGATCTCATTTCATCATATTTAAGTATTCATTTGGATTCAGTTGAAAATAGAGGGTCTAATTTGGGACACCACTGTAACACAGAAAACGTATCTAATATTCTTTTCTAAGATATATTTCTCCTGCAGGTTTCAGAGTACACTTTCTTTTTTTATTTAATAGGCAATATCAACTTAGTTGCCTGTCCCCAAATAAGCATGAAAAGCAACAAAAACACATTCTTCCATTTGAAATAATGTCTTACATATCTTATTTACCAAAATGCCTCTATGAAGTCCAAATTCCAAATTAAGGCATGATCAAATGGAACAATTTTTGTACAGACTCTTTCAGAAGTAGAATTCACTTCATACTTTCAACTGATATCTAGAGAAGATGACTAGCTCTTGAGAAAAAAATAGGACAAGGAGTGGTAGTGATGAATTAATTACCCAATGATGTGATTCCAATTTTTTCCTGTCCCTTTGGGGTTCTCCAGTGAAGCTTGCTCACTGACACTGTTGGCCTTAACTTGCCTTTAATTTTTCTGTGGCACACAATAAATTAATCTTATGATACACCTCCTCCTACAATAGGAGAAAAAAATAAAGCCTCTGATTTACTTAATATATTACTATAAAAAGTAGGAATTGGAAGATTTTTTATTAACTGGGCTGTCTACATAGCCTTCCTAAAAATGGTCCCACCTCAATGAGAGAAACAACAGGGAGGAGAAAAAAAATATTTACAGCAAAAAGGCCAACAACAAGAAGCAAGCACAGCAGCACGTGTCTGGCCAGCTGTTTGTCTCCGGTCTGTAGAAGCTGTTCTTCCTGAGCCAGCACGCAGGTCTGAGCACTACATTGATTCACACACTGATCGGCTGAAAAACAAACCAGAAGTTTTCATTAGGCTAACTTACAACCTCTAAACTGATAAGTAAACTCACTAACACAACTTGTTAAATCACCGTGTGTTTGTATTGAAGACCTACACACGTAATGCTAGCTTTGACAACCACCAGTTCAGACATCTATCCTCAAATGGAACAGTTTGTGTTCCTAAGATGAAGAAACTTCACAACAAAATTCTTCCTTCAAAGGACTAATAGAAATTCTGGTTAAGAATTAGCAATAATGAAACAGTAGCAATTTCCTCAGAACAGATTTTAAACCTAGAATTAACGTATGGAATAAATATTCTAAGTATACAGCAGCTGCAATATTTATACTCCATATCTCAGTGCTGCCACATCAGAAAAGCAAATATATTTATTTCAGTTCTGCTACTGTATTTCTAACAGGGTATAACAGACATTGCCATAATTCTATTAATTAAAAGAAGCAAATACACAGAGAACAGATGCTTTTCTTTCACATGGAGTTCTCAGCAATTCTGAGCATATTCCTCTAGATGGCAGTGAAAAACTTACAGTGAAGGACATATTAAGACTTTACACCAAATACCTTTCATAGTTCAAGGGAATAACTGAAGGATTGGTAATGAATGCAGTCAGTTACACACATGTATCCATTACAGTTTGCTTTTAGGGATGTATAGTTCTTGAATTGTTCAGTCCATAGGCAGAAAAAAAAAAATCCCATTTAACCATAAGATTCAAAATACCTTATCTCTTACGATAAGGAAATTAAATTGCCCTTTCCCTATCCCTGGAAGACCTTGTTATGGTGTTTGTCTGAACTACTTCATAAAAAGAAATAGTTGGCAATAAGTAGAAAGCTACGTACTGTGAAAGGAGATAAAACAAGGTACGTTTCAGCATGGAATATTTAGTTTTGTTTGAAGTAATTCTGCATTCAAATAAAGCATATGGATACGGACTACCTTGTTAAAGATGGAAAAAAACAGAGAAAAAAAGGCTGCCCTGCAGATAGCTTTCATTGTTGAAAGTGATGTATGACAAGAATGGGCTGAGCATGCAATTTTCCAATAGGTGCTGAACAGCCACTTTGATCCATTCCTCAATTTCAGTGACGCGTAAGGCTCCCTCAGTTTATTTTCTCCACGTTTCTCCCCAAGATTTGGATAATACAGCAGCATGGACATTTGATCTAGTCTGCAGTAAGTACTTGCTTTTCTAGACCTAATGTTTTTTATTCAAAACCTGTGCATGACTACAATAAAAGCTTTAAAGACTTCAGGGTGGAAATAAGATTTGAATATGAGTATATGGTAAGTTTACTTTAGTCCTACTTTGTCTCGATTTTAGCAGTTTAACATTTACCAATCACACTCCTCCCAAAAAAACAGATCTACCAAACGTACGCAAAACTGTCACTCTTAAGCAATTAAAGATTTCTAATAAACAACAAGAGCAGCATAAATACCAATGCACATATCAACACTTGAATTTAATATGAAATATAAGTTATTGAAGCAGAGTTGAGAGAACAACTGCTTTCAACGTGACTCGAGAGAACAAATAGTTTCACTGTGAGTGCAACACACACAAATGCTGTGGAAGAGAGTCAACCATAAAGTCACAGAATGGTTTGGGTTGGAAGGGACCTTAAAGACCATCTGTACTGGGTCTGACTGATACAGAGTTCACTTCCTCCACAGCAGCCTACACACAGCTGTGCTCTGCACTTGTAGCTGAAACAGCCTCAGTGTTTGCCTATGGCTAAGCAACACAGGCACAGCACCGAGGCTCTCTCCAAGCTCCCAAACCCAGCAGGCTGGCGTTGGGCAGGAGCTGGGGAGAGGACATGGCCAAGGCTGCTCTTGTTATGAAAACACCTGTCCTGAACAACTGCCACACATATTGAGGTTCTGATTCCCAAGCTGTGACTTAACATCACTTGATAATGAGAAATAGAGAATAAATGTTGTTGTTTTCCTCTCTGTGCTTGTTTTTTTCCTTCTCACCTTTCTTTTCCCTTTAGTTTGTTATCCTTATCTGATACTTTGAGACTTTCCTCCCCCTTCCCCCCCCCCCCTTTACATCATATTTTATCTTCCTCATCTTCCTTTGAGGAAGAGGAGTGAGCATTCAGGCAGAGTTTAATTGGCCATTGGTGTGAAACCATCCCATCCTCCTGCTACAGGCAGAGAGATCTTTTAGACCAGGTTGCCCAAAGCCCCATTCAACCTGACCTTGAACACTGCCAGGTAACAGGCTATCCAAAGCTTCTCTTGGCAACCCATTCCAGTCTGTAATATTAAAACAAGGATACACTGCTGTTTTACCTGTCTCAATTGAAGGAACCTTGTTTTCAACAGTATTTGGCACTGCTTTGCCCTCCTTAGCACAGGGTATTTCCCCATTTGTCGTTTGACAAGAACAGCAACCTATTAAGGATAATAAGATAGTTAGTTTCCTTCAAGGCCATAATTTATTCTCCAAGTATAACACTATATGCTATACTTCAGTATATTCACAAATAATCTAAAAGGGGAAAGCAGACAATCGTTCCAATTTGCTGAGAGCACACATGCATTTTATTACAAATACATAGAAATATTTAACAAAGCACTACCACCATGGAAGCAACACAGGTGCTTTTAGCTAGAAGAAAAACACAAGAGAAGTGAGTAAGAAAGCCAAAGTCAAACAAGGAGTAACAACCGCTGTAGGATTAGCAACGTTGAAGGCATATAACTCATTCTCAGAGAGACAGTTTATTGGGCAAATAACCTGTGACAACTACTGGACTGAATTTATCATATGCATATAACACTATCACTTACAGAAAACCCACATACACGTTTGTTTGTTTTTTCCCCGTCTACTTCCCCCACTTTACAATAATAATAATCAAACCTTCCCTACAAATATAAACCTAAGTTCTTGGACAGTTATATCTAGATTTTTCTTTCTAACTAACTTCACATTTGAAGTTGTAAACAACAATCCCTCCCAGGTCAGAATTAAATTTAGAACAGTTCTGTTTATTTTTGTATCCCAAGCTGTTAATTTGTTCTTACAAAGCTACTTTCTATACCTCTTTCTGCAGACAGCTGTGCAGAACAACCTGCAGAAGGTTGTGCAGGAGAAAGTTGTGCAGAAGATCCTGCAGAAGGTTGTGCAGGAGACCCTGCAGAAGGTTGAGGCACAGTGGCTGAAACTTGATTCCCCTCGTTCCCTTCCACTTGGCCGTGAGGTGAATATGGGTTCAGTACCTCATAGTTCGACTCCTGTCTATTTCTGTTCATGCACATAAGTGAGATGCCTGACATCAATATGCTGATGAACAGGACCACTGCTGTGGTGATTATCTGTTAAGTAAAAGGAGAGAAAAGAAAGTATGTACCTAAATACAAACTAAAGGTAAATTGTTGCACATATCTTTCTTTCTAACTTTTGCAGCTTCCTAAATGCACTAAAAATGCACTAAAAATGCACTAAAAATGCACTAAAAATGCACTAAAAATGCACTAAAAATGCACTAAAAATGCACTAAAAATGCACTAAAAATGCACTAAAAATGCACTAAAAATGCACTAAAAATGCACTAAAAATGCTATCCCATCTCATAGCACTGAAGGTGAAGGAGCACTCAGTACATGAAATTAGTTTTATTTTCATAAGTAAGCCAGCTAGTTTTCTTTCATTTTCCTCCTCTTTCCTCCTTTTTTCTTACGTCCTCCCCCTCTTTTTTGCCCCCATTTTTTTTTCCCCTCCTCTCTTGTTTTTCGTGAGGACCCCTATTTCCCACGAGCTCGAAAAACATCCTCTTGTCATTATATTATTTCCCCTCAGGACCATTACTGTTGCATTTTAAGTTCAGTTCAGGTACCTTTTAATTCCCAAAGACAAATGCACTTGTCACCCACCCTCTCCAGCACAGCTCAAATTTCCATGCTTTCTCCAATGGGGAACATCCCATTAATTAACATTTCATTCTAATCATCTGCCACCAATACCCACTGTCCACTGTGAAGCTATTTTGTTACTTGTGAAAGCATCACATGAATAATCCTGAGCAACTCATAGTCTTTCTGTCCATAGGAAAGGCAGAGGGAAAACAAAACAACTACCTACCCTAGTACAGATCACATCCTATAGTAAAGACAAACTACTTATTGATAAAAACACTATTTCAGCCTTAGGGACTTTCAACTCCTGACTGCACAGAGAATTCTCCCATAGCGCAAGCAGTCACTGCTACCAATGTAACGTAGATCCTATCTACTACAGCTTAAAAAACATTAATTAGCTATTGGATGGTGTCAATTTTAGATAATTATCAAGCTAGACTAAATTAGTCACCAAGAAGAGAGCTCTGCAATTCATTACTACTCCTAAGACTTTTCTTTTGGAAGCCTATTCCCTCTTTTTCTTAGTCATAGCTGTCTAAACTTGAAGGTCGTTGCTCAAACAAGTTTTTAGAATGTTTCATTACAGAAATATTTTTATAGCAATCTGTAAGCATTGTATAATGATACTGTTACAGTAGCCTGCACGTTGACTGAAAGCTACTTACATACGAAACAAATAGAAAAGAATTTCTTAAGGATGTATTGGATATGGCAAAAGTCAGAAGAGACAAGGACAGAAGATACTCATACCTGATGTTTTCCATAGAAAAAGGCAGAGTCAATGCTAGTGCTGTTATGTTCACCAACTATTAACAAGATTCCTATCAGAAGCGTCGGGACTCTGAAAGTGCAAAATATGAACAAAGTAACATATTTGGCTTGCTCTCACCAACCCTACAGGTAAACATCTGTGCTAACTTACCCCCATCCAGCTATGATTATAAACCCGATGGGAATCTTCACTGTTTCTCTCTTCCTCAACAGAAACAAAGAGAAAGATAAAAACCCTACAAAGAACAAAAGAAATGCCTTGTTTATTATTAAAAAGGATTATTAAAAAGAACTGAAAATTACAGACTCTAGACACTCTAGTGTGTGACCTGCTTAGTAACCAAAGAGTGCCTCTCAGATCACAATTTATTTCCACCTATAAATGCTTAGGAAGGTTTACAAGTATTTAAAAGGTGCCATAAGAATACTTAAGACACAAGTGACTACTTCATTAAGGTTAAAAAAAGATAAGTCTTTTGGAAAGTAAATGCTAAATTTCACAAAAATGTTTAATGTGTTTTTACAGAAGTAACTCTACATAGGACTATCTTCTGCAAATATCAATTCCATTCCCAACCCCAATAATACTTTCCTTGTCAAAGCAAAGCTAGTATTTACGTTAGGCTATACTAATCACATGCTATTTTCTGTCTCAGCCTAACAAGCACAAAACTGGACAAAAACATCACACAAAATAAACCTTTCCACTTCTGGACTCAGGAATGGTATAGGAAGTCTGTTTTAGTTACACCCAAATAGTTCCCCAAGTTCCTTCATATATCTTTCAAATCTGCCTACTACAACTAATCTCTTCATTAATCATCTACACCTGCAGAACACATACACTGTTTTTGGAAATTGCAATTGCCACAGGGAAGAAATATTAAAGCTCCTTTGCTATCTCCCTTCATTCTGTTTTTGAGGCATAAGGTTTTAAGATCTTCTTAATGCTGAATAAATTAAAGTCTTACATTCTGCATTAATTAAAAATTGGCAGTAAGCTTTTGAGTAGCTGAAGGGCAACCCATTCCCACTTAGTCTACTTGTAATTGCCTTTGCTTTGGGACAGGTTCTTGACTTTTTTTTTTTTTTTTTTTTTTTTTTTTTAATAAACCAGCAAGTCTTGTACTGTAACAGGCAAAGAGAAACTAGACATGCCTATATATGAGCTTTGAGTAGCAGAAGCAACATCTGACATTTAGCCTTCCATTGCTAGGGCTTCAGCTTGGCACAGGTTTTAAGTGTATGTTTGTGAAATTATACACAAGTGAATGGAACAATTACTCTGAAGAATGCAATCAAATTATGTCAGTACATTAATCTTTTATACTATACCTAGTTCTGCCTAAAAAATCATACCTGTCCACAGGTAGGTGCTATAAAGTGAACTGTAGAGAAATATAAATACTAGGATCTGCACAGTTAGATCTTTCTGTTTAACAGTGAAATTCCATATCACCATTCCAATGCAAGCAATAAACTGAAAAGAAAAAAAAGATGACATTATCTAAATGGAGAAAACAGGATGACAAAAACACAAAAAGCCTCAAACCTGAACACAGTGTAATACAGCTACGTTAAGTTTCTAAACACCATTGCAATGTAATTTTATGAATTCCATAGCACAGCAATAAATATTATGCTTACATATATAAATAATATTATGGTTACATCACTGACTAGGGCATTCTACCTCCTTTTGTTTTGTTTTGTTTTTTCGACAGCAGTGGAGTAGGGAAAGTCAGGAAATAAAGTATATATAGTAATTGCAAGATTATAAATATTTAGCCAAGATGCAAAGCTTTTGTTAGGTACAGACCATTCATCTGAAATGATCTGAACATGAAGCTGAGAGTCGACATCAACAGATCAGTCAAGAATTATACAAGTTTTCGGCCTCATGGGAGAGTTTTAGTACTGAATTAGTCTGTTTAAATAGGCTGAAATACTATGGAAATACTAATACAAGGGCTCAAAAAAATTCCTAAAGCAAACTTCATGTTGTTATAGACAAGCACCACTTGCAACTCTCACGTGTGATTTTCTTCTCTGAAATGTGACTGCAATCAGATCTCAGAGTTCACTTTATTATTAAGAAACAAACAGAAACAAACTTCAAAAAGCATCCACTGCACATCACTGATTCTAATAGCTGTGCAGTTGTCTTCAAGGAAAAAAGAAGCACATACTCTATAGTTCTCCCTCAGCTTAAATAACAATTACAACTAATCCAAGTCAGAGCTATTTGTCTTTGCTGTTCCCTAGCCACCAGCCATGCATTCCCACGCCCCTTCCTTGCATCAGCACTGGCACCTGTCTGATCCCTCAGTGAGTCACTTCAGGTAGCTGAACCAGCATGTGGACTAGTTTCCTACTTCACTCCTTGGATCAGGTCACCAAGAGTCAGATGCATGTTGCTGCCTATCATAGCATTGCTGACTTCAGATTGGCATAAACTGAACTGAAAGTGCACTCAGCGCTGCTATTTGGCAATAGTTTATAATGCTAAAAATATATTGCAAAAGCCATTTGCCATTCTGATTGCTTATAGATCTGTTTGAGACGCTGCTCTATGAGAGCTGGACGATCAAAACAGTCACTTTGCCATTTTCTTCAAGGCTATACCTCTTAAATCACAGAAACCTTTCAGACAAGTCACACATTAGATTCCCCTTCTCACTTTATATGGCTACAAAGATACGCAGCAGAAATCAAATTGCAAAAGTGTTAAAAATAAGACACATGCACAAAAAAAGAAAATATATTTTTTTTTACTACTGACCTGAGCAACGAGTAGATTTGTTGTAATCATATGAGGAAGCTGTTTGTATTTCTTACTCAGAAGAACAACAATAAGAGACCAAATCTGTAACAGACAAGATAAAATTGAATGTAAGACCAACACACACACACACACACACAAAACATCAACAATAATAAGAAAAGAGCCAGATGAACACTGGCAAAATTTGGTGCAATTAAATACACAACAAATCTTCTTGAGAAGTTTCTTAGCAACATGACTGTCACAGGCAGCTTGACACCACCACCACACCACACAATCTGGATGCCTTAGAAAAAGCAACGTGTCGTCATGTTCTCATAGAGGCGAAATATTTCCAGGGAGTACCAAGGGTTTGCCTACCACGTGCAGAAGGCTGGTTGTTTCCCAAGACATAAACAAACATAGAATAGACTGGAAGTTTGGAATTTAACAGTCTTTGCATCCCGTCCTTTTTAAATCTCCCAAAGTGATTAATGATGGCAAGAGGCAGATTTTACTTGATGCTTCCCTTGAGGGATAGTTTTGTGACAAAAGGTTCAGTGTGATATCAACTTCAGAAGTTATCAGCTTCCTCCAACATGGAAGCATTTTATTTAAAAGACTAAGCACACTACGTATAGTGCTTTGAAACCAAAACACAATTCACATCAGACTTCTGAGATTTCAGTATGCTTTTTCAGGATTAGACACCAAGAACTACCAGGAAAGGAATTTGATAAAGCTAAACTAAAACTTCCAACTTAAATGTTCTCATTGCTACTTCATTAATTAAACATTCATTAACATTTCAGGAGTTTAGATTTAATTCCAGCAGAAGTTTTTACATAGCTTGCATTACTGAGATATCCAAGCACTTCAGGTTGTTTTTCCCCACAGTGCAGCTTTTCAGTTTTTTTTTTTTTAAACCCAGCTCCTCCCTCATCCTTCTGCAACAGGATCCAATGATGAAATATCAATCTCATCTTAAACCACGACTCGATTTGCTGCTTATGTAGTAAAGCTTCTCTGATATTACAGTGTGCAATGGTATTTCATTTTGCCAACACCTACCAGAGAAACAAGGCTGACAATACTTATGTCAAAGCTAACATTCTGCAGCGCAGATGCCAGTGGGTTGGGATCCATAGATGGAATGGTCAAAAGCCATGCAGAAACATACATGATGGGTGCAGACACAAAAGTGCTTATCACCATGCCCGAGGTAATCTGCAAAGAGTCAAACAGAACATGAACAGAGTTAAGGAAATCTCAAGTTAAATAACTTTTTTTTTTTTTTTTTTTTTTTTTTTTTTTAAATGCAACCCCTAGCAAAACTGTGACTTTAATTTAAGCGCAGAGCTTTAAACAAATAATTGAGATGTTTCCATGACAAATTAGTTAGCACTTGAGAGAGGAAGTATCTGTTTCGTATGTTTCAACGAACTTCTGAAGTAGTGGGAATGCAGAGTTCTCAACTGCAAATGCTTATAGAGCTTTTTCATGTGTGTTAGAGATACTGATGACTCCAACCTGGAGGTGAATTTACAATATCACAATATATTTTGGATGCAATTTTGGTTATTCACATCATAAATAAATAAGTAAACTCAATTATTTTAACAATAATATGTATAAATTCATGAGAAGAAATCATCTTTTTACATTTCAATTGTTGCTATTTAGGCACCTCACTATCTCTTTTCCTTCTAGAATTCTAGAATTTACAGTGATGGAAGGATGAGTTTCTACTCACTCCTCAGATCACTATTTTAAAGAGATATCCTAACTTGCTTGGGCACAAATTTCTACCTTAAAACGTTTTACTTTCAGAATCTTCAAGTGGGAAAAAAAAAAAGTTATAAACTTTATATTTTAATTTGATACCCTCTATTTAAAATGTGTTTCTACCACAAGATTTAATTGGAGTTCTATACAAAATAATCAGTTAAAGCATAGGTTCTTCCATAAGCTATCAGTGTGAAGCTAATTCATCTCACTTTGTTACTGAAATCAGTGACAACATTCCTGCTCTATTTCTGACTAAAAGAGTAGACCAAAAATAAGACCTCTGAAAAAAGAAAACAAAAATTATTCTAGTACTTCCTACTATTGTCATGAATAATAAAAGTGTAAGGACTTATTTAAGAACGTGCATTACCAAGAAACTTGAGACAGCAGGAAACAGTATTCTGGTTAATTATTAACTTACATTACAACTCAGACTTGAAATGTAAGGAGTCTGTTCTTCAGAAAAGTACTTAATAAATACTCTACCATAAGTATTTACTCAACAAACTCAAGCCCAAAGTTAGCACAAGTTTAGAAAAAACTGGTTACATACAATTCCTACTTCCATATTAAATTGAGTTGCAAATATTGCAACACCAGGTGCTGCTGGAAAAACTCCATAAAGAAATGCATAGTTTGATAAACTGGTATGGTTGACTGCGCTGCTGCTCTTGTCCAGGAGTTCCACCATTTCTCTACAGAGAAATGGCATCATAAGTCTGAAAAGAGAAGGGGGAAAGAAGTCATTCGTTTAAGTTTACTCAGAAAAGGAATCATTACATCTATGAGCTGCTTCAAATTTTCTTGTCACAAGTTAAACAAAACATACACAAAAGTGTTAGAAATTACACTGATCCCTGGATTATCAACACATTTTACTACATATTTGCGCAGAAACATTCATTCAATAGCTTCAGATTAAGAAAGGCAAAATATAAAGCCAACATGTAATTTCCATCTGTTAAAAAGACCAGCATCCGTACAGAAATCAGCAACCTTGAAAATCAGATCAACTTACGTGACCTGTCTGACATAGAACAAGCGTGCAAGCCCAAGTATCCCACGTTAAAAGTTTTATCTTACAAAAAAAAAAATCTCCATTCATGCTCCTCTGCCTGCCTTTAGCAATATCCCAGATATTACATGGACTTACTACGTAAGCCTTGCACAGGCTTCCATAAGCAACAATCATTTATTTTTTTCACATTCTTAAAAAATTATAATTGAAATGGTTTACAACGTAGGTCTCGTACTAAGTTTCCTAGTTAGTTGTAATTATGATATTCAAGTGTGTCTCCAAATTTTGCAGTCTAAATACAGTGACAAAATATTTCTATTATGCTAACTGTAGAACTGCAGCAAATAAAATACTTAGATGAAATACTGGAAAGAAAAGTCGTATGACTGATATACTCAGAGGTTAAAACACCCAGCAACACTTTACAAAGCAAAATTATGAAAGTACATAAATAGAACTTACAGTTTAGCTGTGATGAGGAGGATCAGTGCAACAAACATACCCTTTGTCAGTTTCTTTGTTTGTCCCACCATAGTTAGTCCAAGGTAAAAAAGTGCAGAGCCAGAAAATGAACTGCCCAGTCCATCAAGGAAATTCTCAAGGTAATCAGGAATTTTCTGGCCAAGAATAAAGTTTGAGGCAATTCCTATGAAGACCATGAATACAATTGGGTTCTGCAGAACTCGAAGGAGTGCTAGGCCCACTATTTTGATTTTGCTGTGGGACACAGTGCGATTGTCTCTCCACTTCTGGATTTCACAGAAGATAAAACCCAGAGGGTTTAGCATCATAAGAGATATTGGAGCCACTAGGTAAATGTACTGGAGATACTCTGGGTAAGTGGTTTGGTATAGAGCTTCAACTAGAAGACAGGAAATGAAGTGTAATGAGTGATAATATTTCAGTGCAAAAATTCATTAATAATGAAATTAATTTTTGTTGCCTTGAAACTTGAGAAAAGTTATTTCAGTATGCTTTAAAAGTAACAGAATTTACAATTGATATAAGGGGACATCACCATTAGGCCACAGATGCGTACTGAACACATTAACTTTCCCAACGTTAATTAATGATTCTACAATTATTCAACATTTACGTTAAAAAACACGATAAAAATAACCCCGTGTCTTCTTTGATTCACTCCAAATGCTGAATGACTCTTTTTTGCTGCATTGCCTTTTTGGACCAGTCTTTACTGCATACAATGTTTTTCCAAATATTTGTCCCTATTCTTAAGTTTCACAAAGCAGTAACTGTGTGAACGTAAAGCGATTCCTGGCAGTTTTACAGACAGGAGTTGTGAATATACATATATTGCAGATTTAGAAAGTAATAGTTCTGCTTCTATTTTGCTAATCTATATATTGACAGCACTGCCAAAAGAGTTTCCATAGGAGACAAGACGTGGTGGTGGAACACTGGAACTTCTTAGTGCTGTGAAAAAATTCACAATCTGAAAACTTCTATTTCAACTCTCTGCTTTCACTGCTTCTGGGCAGTTAGAGAGGCTGATCTGTGTAAACACACACACACACACACACACACACACACACACACACACAAAAAAAAAGAAATAGAAATAGAAAATATAGAAAATCTTGAAAAAGGGACCTCGATTTCCCATCAACCACAATGACTGTAAGCTTTCTTTTTTTCCTCAGTTCTCCACATCCCAGCTGCTCAAAAACATGTCTATCTAACTATTAATACTGTTAATGCTTACTGCACTTGGCACCATTACAGCTGCTGTAACGGAGCCTCCCATCACCCACACACCGCTACACAGCGCTACACCTGTTCTTTAACAGCACACCATCCAAGAGCAGACGTATCTGTTCACCCACAGTTGTACCACCTCACCCAGTAGGACAAGCCAGAAGACAAAGCTTTCTCTCTTAGCAATTGTATTTACATCAGGGGGATGCTAGCAAACTATTGTACCAGTGTACCAGTTCTTTTGCACTCCAAGCCAACATCATTTTGTAGTGGGGAAACTGTTGTAACAGGGATTAGAGAAAAGCAAGGTGGTGAGTTCTGCAAATTTAATCTTCATTTTTGTTTTCCTAGACATTTAGGTTTTTTCCTCATGCACAGATTTTTTTCAACAGCAACAATTACTGCAGAAAAAAAATTTCATTGGATAAGAAGTCTGAATTTTATATTTTTTTAACCACTCAAATTGTCTTTAAAATTGTGTTGCTCCAATATACAGAATTGTCTTTACTAAATTCTTCTGCTATGCAATTTTAAAGTGAAGCATATGACTTTTAAAGACATAATTAATAAGAGCTTTCCATTAGAAGATGAGGTTTTGCTCAAAACACTACTTAACACACAAGTAAAAGGAAACAAAGAAGGCATTCCATGTATCCAGCCCTGCACACACTTCAGAAGTGACACACTAATGGTGAATAGTTTACATATGCAACAGAATGCTGAAAACTGGCAAAAGTTTGGGGTGGGAGAACTGAAAGGGGGAAAAAGGAAATAAACAGTTCTAAGAAACAAAGA
This sequence comes from Tetrao urogallus, assembly GCF_951394365.1. Taxonomy (NCBI): domain Eukaryota; kingdom Metazoa; phylum Chordata; class Aves; order Galliformes; family Phasianidae; genus Tetrao; species Tetrao urogallus. The sequence continues at coordinate 20,298,062 of NC_136821.1, forward strand.
GCCCTTAAGTGCCTACAGTGCCACTGTTGTGTTAGGTGTGACAGTAAAGCTCCTAATGAGCCACATGTGAATTTGGATAGATTGCATGTAGGGCAGGCATGAATCATACGTTATAATTGAGGAATATTTGAAAAAAATTGAACTGAATTGACTTTCTTGTCAGATCACAAGTGGAATGTTATAAGTAGAGGGAGGAAGTGGAAATATGTTCAGAGAGCCTCAGAGAAAAAGCCTCAAAGAAACCCTAGCTGGCATTTTAATCCAGTGCCGAGAAATAAAGAAGTAATCCTCACAGCCCTGTTTGGGACATTTCCCACAAGACGAATAAGTCTCAGGAGATGGAACTGAGGGAAAATGTATTTTTGTCTAGGGAAGAAAAAGTTTGCAATTGCCTTTGTCTGTCTTTTATACGCATCCACCAAGTTACGAAAGAATAAAGATTCAAGATTCTCTACAGCATGCTGCCTGAAATCGAGTGAACAAAACTGCTAGCTCTTAAAGTTCCCTAAAATATGGAAATACTTGTCACAATCTAGAATGTTTGAGCTTTTCTTCTGTATCTGTATTTTTCATTCTGTAATCAGGAGAATTTAAGTGGCACAGATCACCCTCTCTTCAGGAAGAAGTAAAAAAATACCAGTGAACCCAGCAATCCTCCCCACACACCATGCACTCAAGGTGTATTTGGAAACTCCTGCTACGTGCAGCATGCTTTTGGTACCAGCTACACAGGTTAGCATGGGAAGAAGCAGCACTGGCACATAGAATCTTCCCAAGGCAGGTAAAAAGTACTGCTAGTCAGAGAGCAGCAGGTGGGAGAAGCCTGCGACAACTCCAGAGCACTTCTCAAGAATCATAGTACGCATGGCTAAAAAGCACATAAATATGCCCTTAAGAAAACCTGCAATAGGGAAAATAATATCCTGCTTGCCAAAAGGGAAGAAAGTAAATCTTGCAGATTTGGATAAAAATCAAGATTAATAGCTGATATAGCTTGGCATTCCAAATGCAGGCTTACACGAATAAAAGTACACAGCTCTACAAGCTATATTCTGAATGCCTCCTCTTTGTATTCCACCCCCTCCCTTTAAGTCCACTGGACTGGTGCTTAGTCGCACTTACTGAAAAAGGTATCACAGCTGCATAAAATTCCTATTTGAGATAAACAAATTACCACAAATCACACAGTAATCTTTCTTTTAAAAGGCTGCTTTCAAGGTCGCATCCCAGGGAACATTCATTGGTTGTGAGAAAACAAAGATTAAGGGATAGAACTTGATTGGCCACGTAAATTAATTAACACAAAAGTTTGCTCTAAAGAGATTGTGAGGCACATTCCACAGTCAGTAGATACCAACATTCTTGCTGTGTCTTCTCTGAGGTAGAGCAAGAGTTAATGCCAAATTAGTACTAAACTGCGCTACAGCTATTTCACAGGCTACAGGTGGACTCCTACTTTGCAATGCAATTAATTTTGTTCTGGAGGGTAACTGGCAATTATCCATCAGGGTAGCTTAACCTACACAACGTATAGGGCAATTTACACCAATTCTGAAATATTTTAATTTACATTTTTAAGTCACATAGTGCTAGACAACAGGAGTTGGATTGTCTTCAAATTATTTCATTCACACTAGCTGACAGCTTTGCTCCACCCACCCCAATACACACACTTGTACATGGCCTGAGGATTAGTTTTTCATTTTTAAAATGAGCTCCATCAAGAAATGTACATTGAGAGAAAGTTTAGGTAGCTCCTAACTTCAGTTCTAAAGTTAATTAAAAAAAAATGGAAAATAAAAGAAAAGCAAAAACATCTACAACACTAAAAATACTTTTGAAAAAGAAAGCGTAAGGAACTACTCACCTATTGGGTACCCCAGTGCAAAGTCATTGCTTTGTGTAGCAAAAATAGGGAACAAACCTGCTTTGCTAAATCGATTCTCAGGACTGGCTACCAATAATGTTAGAACACAGACTATGAAAAACACAGCAGCTTTGGCAACTAAGATACTGTACAGGAAGGACCAATTTACATCAGAAAAGTTAAGTAACACCATGTTTTTGAACAGTAAAGCTGGGAGTGCAAAACGGGAGACAAAATTTCCTAGTCCTTTAGCTTGAGTTGATGTGATAATGTTGGCTCTGCCGGCTATATAGCCACAAAGAATTATTCCAAAGCATTCTAATAGGGCTGGAAAAAGCCTGCTTATTGACATAGAAGGAGGACCATCGGTGGCATTGAGTCCAACTTGTTCCGGCAAAGAGATAGACATATTAGCTGATGATGACAGGTTCTTTGCACTGAAGTCAGAATAGCTATCCATTTCCTTTGACTTCTTCTTGCAAAAAAAGAGCATTCAATGATCTCATCTGCAAAACAAAAAAAGATATTCATTAACTTCTGAAACTATGTTGATGAAAATTCATGCTATCTAGCTTGTTGACAGAAGAGCTTACGCTTACAAGTGCATAACAAACAAATAATGAGACTAACAAACAGATATAGAGAAATAAAAGCGAGAAATAAGAAAGCTGAGAAATCATTCTGCTCTCACATGTTCTTGCAGGTTCACACAACCCAACGAGATAAATGATAGAGGTTAAAAATTTCTGAAGAACTGAGCTTGAAATTTAAGGATAATACTATATGTTAAAACTAAATGTAGTTTGGGAATGCAAAAAGAAAAAAAACATCTGTTGGAAGGAGAGGAACTATAAATGAAGGACTTTTTGTTCTTATTCTAGGATCTAAACAACATTTAGATGAAATCATAGCCCTTCAGCCGTCTTCAGTCAGAAAACAGCAACGGCTAAGTTCTCAGTGTATATTCCTTATCTTGCCAGACTGAAATTGGAAGTCCGGTTAAATCTCTATTAGGACAGCACACAACTCTTCACATGCTCGTTAGCTGACTTATAGCTTGTAACCTTACTTACCTCGTCAACTCAGTTCCCAAATACAGTCTCACATTCTTTTTGCTTCCTATTACCAAACCGTTAATTTTCTTTTCTAATTCCCTGTACCTGCCCTATGACATCTTATGTCCTCTGTGATTCATATCTTACGTGGTTCTTTTTCCTTTGCAATAAAAATACACATTACATTTCCAATATTAAAACCCTTCCCTTTACCTACTGCTATTTCATTTTTGCTTCCATACACACAAGCTCCAAGCATGGTCAGCAGTCTTCCTTTACTTCCCTCTCTAGCTCTCATTTAACCCAGGTCCTCCCCCTGAAACAGCTCTTACCAAAAGCTTGAGAGACCAAAATCTTAAACTTGCAGAATTGCTGCACAAAGTTCATCCTTTGTGACCATCATACATGCTAATCATCCTCTTCTTAATCTTGCCCTTCCCATACCTTTTGTAATTAGAGCTCCTTCTAATTCGCCTCCCATCTCCACTTGTTCTTATAGTACTTACATGGGAGGATCCCTCAAAGTCCTGTGGTGCTTATAGAGCTCCTTCCTCGTTCCTCTTTTGTTTCACTATATCCTCTGCCTCTGTACTTTCATAAGCATTTATTCAATTATAAACAGATGACTCAGAGCTCTTGCTCTAATCCAGACCTATCACTGCAGTCTATCTCTAATATTATTAGAGAAGTTTTGTGAATACTCTGCTGTAAATTTAAGCCCAGAACAGTTTTCCTACTCTGCCAAAAAGATGCCTCCCACTGTTACTCAGGGCTGTATATCCATTTCCCAGAGGCAAGAGACAAAAGTTACAAAATCCTTTGCTTCAGGTTAAACGCAAACTTACCTAGTTTACCTACTCATCTTCATGAAGCTCCTATTCATCTATAACACTCTTGCAGAGGAAATTTTCCAAAGTCTATCAGTATTGATTCTTTGTACATCCTTCTACAGACTCATTCTTCACACATCAAAAACACTAAGCCACCAAACAACTTGTTTCCATATTCTTTTACAGCCTAAGCTGTATGCACTCAATCTATCATGAAATAACAAGAACTCCTTTCCCATTACTGATCAGCTCAGAAAGAACATGGCATTCACTGACTTTCAATTACTTTTGTGTTTCTTCCCCATGCAGATGCTAATGTTTAAAACAGCTCATTAAAAGACTCAATAAAACTGCCCTACTTATTTCTAACCAATACTAGAATCCTTTTTGGTTTTGATACCCATAAAAGGGACAGCATTTACTGTGCTAACAATATGCTGCCTGTAAGGGCAACTTCTACAGTCCTGTTACACGTGCCAGCTGATTTACATGTAGCTTCTTTCAGAAATAAGCCCAGTTTTCATACCGAAGTGAGCCCAGGCATACAGGGGTGCCAACACAGACTAGGTAAGGACCTCAGCCTGGGTGCATCCACAGAGACATTACTCCTTTAATTTGTTTCAGTGTAAAATCATCTCTCACCTCCAAACAATGCCCAGAGCAGTGCCATGGATGCAAGGAGTTGTCCAATTTACTCTAGGCCTCCCCACTGACATAGCCAGGTTTGCATCAACATAAGACACACCCTCGTAATGAGAATTTTGTCTCTGGAAAGTGGCTTTACATCTTCTCCTAACATTACTGGGAAGCAGTCTGTATTTCTTACCATTCCTGTTCTTCCTTATAACAGACATAGAAGGAGTAGCCCTCACAAGAACTATGTGTTTGGCAAGGCAGACAAATTTGACCAAGGACTGTAGCTTCTCCACACTGTACAAAATTGTCTGCAAGGTGCTCCCTACCCTCAAGAAAGATGTATAGGAAATAAGTCATCTTAGCACCCTTCAGGCTTGCATCTTGCTTGTGCAACTTCAGCTCTCCCAGTTTTTCATTATCTTGTGCTAATGATGCACTTTCCAGTTAATGAGGATCCACATGAAACAATGACCAATGATCCGATTTGTCACACTAGTGCTAACTTTACAAATTAATTTTTGGCAAGTCTAAGTCCTAAAGTACTCTTGAAAGGCACACAAGGTGTTTTCTCCCATTTTATAGAGACAGCAGCTAAAGGAAAGGCAGACTGACTTGCCTGCTATAAATGATCTAACAGCTCAGTGGCAAAGCTGAGGTTCCCCATTCTCAAACCAGTGCCTCTTACAGCACTGCGGCTGGATCCGCAAACACCAACACTGGGTTTAGGAGCCTCCCCAGCCTCCATTTTCCTGTCCACAGGGAGCAGAGAGAATACAACAGCCAGCTACAAAAGCAAATAAATCAGCTTAGAGCAAAGATGAGATCTTGTATGCCCTACTTCACACCCTTGCATCCAGCACACACACATTCATGTGTAGCATAAACCCTTTGACTCATGACATCTATTTACGCCCAAAGCTTTTGGTAAACAACCCTGTGATGCTGTTGTAATTCACCTGGCCTGAGCAGTTGCAGCATCCGGATCTGTCCAGCAGCCTTGGCTATCTCTTCTTCCCAGGAAAAAAGGCTGTCACTCCAAGCAGGGCTTGTTTTAAATGTTGTATGTTTTAAAAAAGCATAATAGAAGGCACACTCACCCAGATTTATTTAGGATGCCAAATCAAAGAATATCTGCTGGAGAACAATGAAAAAATAGCAATAAGTAAAGCAGATGACAAACCACTTCCACTAGCAAAATTTAAGAAAGTAGTTAGGACACGCAAATTGTTCAAAAGAAAGCCAAACTTTGTTTTGGCACATCAAGAGATTGATGAAAGATGAAAGAAGCCGGCCACATTCTACCCTAGCTGCAGGGTAAAAAGTGGTTGTTTTGGAACAGTCCTATCTCAAATTCCTCCAGCTTGCAGCACTGTGCAGATGTGAGACTCTCTGCAATGCAACGTATTCAATATGCTCCCTACAGAAGCCTCAGCCTCACACAGCTATCTAGTAGCTAATTGCAGTTAGAACTTCTTCCCCTCTCTCCCTCCTGAGAAGCAGTTTAAGCCACGCAGGCTGTTTCCTGGTACAGACCAGGCTTTTGCAGGCAAGTCTACCAATACAGCTCCACAAGCAAATTCTTTGAAACCAAAATTGTGCTAGAATTGTTTAAATACCTCTCTTCCCTCCCTTTTTAAATTATTTACGGAGTTGCTGCTGTTTCATAACCCAGGACTCACTCAAATGAGCGTGCAGCAGGCTGACTCTGGTTGTACCAGTCAGCAGCACGTGCTCAATCCTTATCTCCAACAGCAGATCAAAACTAACATGGATATACACCCACGCAGCCTACAACCATCTTCTGTAGAGTGCCACAAACATTCCCGCGCATCCCTCCAGGCTATCTCACCTTGAAATTCATTCCAAGCGCCTCTGTAAAAGTCAGCCAGGCACAATTTTTCATGAACCACACTTGTTTCAAAGAGAGAAATGGCACACTGTGACAAAGCTGCTGCTGGTGCTCCTTGAAAGACTGAGATGTGAATCACCCCTTCAGCTCCAGAGCTGTGCACAGCCCCAAACTCATGTGTACCACAGATTATCTATCACAGAGCGATGGGTATTTTCCAGAAATGCAGGCTCTTGTTCGGTGGGCTGCATATCACAGTGAATATTTCCCTGAGTCCCATCTGCAATGACATGCACACATTACATAACTGCAGTGGGATTACCTAACCAATCACAGATTTGGCATACAGCTTTATCACACCTAGGGCTTCAGTCTGGCCTCTCACGTAAGCAGAAGTGTCTTCATTTCACAGCTTTTAACGCAATCAACAATGCTGAGCAGATCCAAAACCAAAGCCTTGTACAGTCTACACAGAACTGTTCTCACAGTACGCATAAGAAATTAACTAGTCAAACAATACTAAAATGAGTACATATATCTTAAAGGCAAGAGCTTGTCTTTGCATACAATATATCATCTTCTGTTCAAGGACTGAAGATTAAGATTTGGATCCTTGAAAGCTCATTGCTGGGTACTGCAGGCCAATAAGCATGGAACTTTTAAGAATAGTGCTGCCTCATCTGCTATTAGCTGTGCCAGGAGGAGCTACCTGTAGCCCACTACCAGCCTGCATTCATAAGGACAGACAGTTCTGGCATCACTAGCGGGAATCTGGCACAAGAACCGACAACAGACAGAGATCAAGAAACCAGTGCAGCTCACAAGGCTCTTGAAATAAACTGGAGCACTGATATTTGCCTGTGTCTCCTGTAGGTTGTCAATATTTGTAAAGAGTTAAAATTCACCAGACCAGAAACTCAGTTCTGCAGTAGCTGTGAGTTGAGCAACATCATCAAGCTCCCCTTGGAATACCAAAGTAGAGAAACTTCTTTACCAGAAAGAAAATATCTTTCTTCTTCTTCTTCTATTTTAATTATTACTTAAATTAAAGACCATGCAAGACACTGTAGAAGACACCTCAGTGTACATCCTCTCTCAGGGTCTCACTTGTCAACACTTTCAGGATAATCCTGGTGGTGCTGGCAGGTCTGCACAGACTACTCGTAAGTTATAACCCACATTGTGACTTTAGTACCTGAATGTGATGAAGGAACATCCCAAAGGTGGCAACTTATTCAGGAGGCTGAAAGTCAGACTGGGGCAGGAAAAATTACCATTCATCCCCCCCTTAACTGAGATAAGTGTTTTTGAATAACAGCTTATACTGTAAGGCAAACAGGAAGCAACTTCAGAGAGTTACAATGATAAAATGAAGTGGAAAGAAGTGATTACTACAGTTCCTATTCTTGCAAGTTAACCACGAGTTGCTTTTCTCTTCATCGAGCCAAGAAAGCAGACAGAGAATAACCCCAACAGCAACTAACCCAAGGTTTTAGCCCTCCACTGGCACACAACCTGAACATTGCCACAAGAGGTCTGAGGCTGCAAGCATCTCTGAGCACCTAAGCAAGGCCATGCTCCTTCCCCAGTGCTCTCCGTGCTGTGGTTATACGGCAGTGCTGGGGCACCCCAAGCCCTGAGGAACTGTGGCCGCAATAGTGCCTATCGCTGCCTCAGGCTCCATCTAGGCAGCTGGTCAGGCTCGTCAGAATGAAGCAACAGTTGCCTACAGCACAAAATACCATGCCGTCCCTCGGTTTTCAATCAGGCTCAGCTTAGGGCTTGTTAGCAGACGCATCTTTGTGAAGGAAGCGGCAAAACATTTCTCAGAACGCAGACTACGCGTTGCTGTCAGCAGCCCCAAAGAAGCACCTCGTTGCCACACCGCCGTGCAGGGATGCAGCATCTCCTGCCCTCCTGCGGCCGGACCTGCCCGCCGCCCTCCTTTCCTCAGCCGCCCAGACACGAGCACGCGGCGTTTCCACCGACAAACGCGAGACGGAACAGAATAGCGGCGCTATGGCTCGTGACAGCTGTCCCGGGGACAAAACAACAAACAAACAAACAAACAAATGGGGGAGCCGGAGGATGGGGAAGGCGCCGGCCGCTTACCTACTTAGCGCTTGGTAGGCACCGGTGTGCGGACAGAGGGCCGAGCTGAGCACCTCTCTAAGGCCCGGCCCACTCCACGGCCGCAGGCCACCGCCCGCCGCAGGGGAAGGCCGGCCCGGCCCGGCCGCCTCGCGAGGCGGCGGCGCGGCGGATGGGAGGGATCGGTCCGACAGCCGCGGGGGGAGCGCGGCCCGCAAAATGGCGGCGGCCGGGCGAAGCTCTCAGCAGCGGCGGGAGGCGACCGGAGCTCTCCCGAAAGCGCCTCTCGCCCTCGGGGCCGGGCCTAACGCTCCACCGCCGCCTACAGCTTCGCCCCGGGGCGCAGCTTTTCCCCGCTGCGGGCCTCCTGCTCCCAGGGCCGCAGGCTCCTCGGCCGCCGAAGCGACGGCCTCTGCGGCCCTGCGCAGACTGACTGACTTTATCTGCCCTCGCAGAGCCGTCACTCCGGGCTCGGCCTTGCCGGATAGCGGGGCCGGCTCCTCGCGTGGGGCTGCAGTGGGGGCTGCCGCCTCCCGATACCGCCTGGTGCCGGGCCTCGGCGCCGTGCACCGGGAGAGGCAGAGAGCCGAACCCCTGCGGGCACCTGTGCTGCTTGGGTTCTTTTTTTCTTTCTAAGTACGTTATAATAAGGCAGAACAAAAAGCCACACAAATAGGTCTGCCGAACATCAGCATGGAAACCAGTCACGACTGATTTCCTCTTTGGTACTCTCAGAAGTTTGCATCAACGTGCTGAGTTTCCTGCAGTAATTTCAACTTTTTTTTCTGCCGTTTTAGAGCTCAGAAACAAAAGCAGCCTCATTTTCCACATGGCAGCAGATGCCCAAGGCTGGCTCAAACAGTTAACTGCTCCCTCAGTAAATCCTAAATGCTGGCAATAGCCAAGGGTCCAAACAATGAAAAAGAGGATGCAGCTTTCTAGTGGTTTCCAATTTTTGACGTGGTTGAGGAGACAGCACTTGGAACTGCCTATTTTCTAGGAATTCAGGCAGATACTGCCGTCACTAAGGCAGCAAATTCACAGTTCTGTATCCCGCCTATCTTCTTCCATTGTTCATTTGGCCCAGACCAGCTTGTCTTGTTACATGTAGCAGATGGCTGACAACAGATGTCCAAACTGGAAGAAGTCAACTTGTCCAGCAGCTGCAATGCCCACAGACAACATGCTGGGTAGTTTCCCCAGCAAACTGGAAACTTTGAGCAAAGAAGGACCACTCTTCTTCCTCTTTCAAGTAACATTCAGAGGAGACAAAACAAGGGCTGTTATGAGTGATGTATTGGACATGCTTTACCCATAGTGGGTTCAATTTACAAGCTCTACTGTAAAAATACTTACAGGAAACTTATCAGAAACAAATCACTATGTATTAACAATATCAGTAGCAACAACTATGTATACAGTTGTATTAAAGGAAAAATAAAAAGACCAGGAAAGGGTTAAAAAACCCCACAAACAATGCAGACAGGTATTTAAGTGTGTAGAGATTTCTCTTTCCTTTTAAATAAAAACATTAAATGCACCAGTGCTAAATGAGATCATTTTTGTGTTACTGCGTTACAAATGCAGACTGTTAGTGCAAACCCAGACCACCATTCAGCAGCAGTGCTGACTCAGAAGTAAGCACCTATCTCCTCCCCACCTCTTGTTCCTGTTCCCATCTGATCCCCCCATTTGGCCAACACAAACTGACTCAAAGACCAGCCAGGATGTGCAAAAGATAGGCCAACAAACACATTCACCACTGCGTCATGGTAAAACCATTTGGGTAACATCTTCCTCCATAACTTCACGTTGAGAGTTTTTGGGGCAAACATTGTTCAGGGAGACACTTTTATTAATTAATTTGTTGTTAAATTTTTCTGTCACCATACGAAGACCACTCAAATGGATTTGGATTAGTTCTTGGAAGTACAAAGGGATCTTTCAGATTTTTTGGCTTTCTGCCTAGCACTCGTCCCTGTAGAAATAGCATGCCTTGGAGGGACAAGCTTTGGGAAGAAGCAAGGAAGGCTTGCCAGACTGCAATAAAGAGTCATGTTAAGAAATTATACTTCCCAATCTCCTCCTTTTAAAAGGTCACTAACAATTCAACATTTAATAAAGTATTTAAATTATGATTACACTTCAGTACTTTTTGTTTGGCTGAATAGGCTGCTCACTGATTGCAGGTAATACCCATCAGCAAGCAAGCATGATTTTTCTCTAGGGCATGAGCAGTAACGGGAAGCTGGGCTGTTTCCATCTCGGTGGCCACATACACACTGCAGACCAGAAAAGTGCACTTTACCTGAGTCTGGCAGTTTCCCCTGGAGAACTCTGAGGAATGGACACACGCAATTGTATTGTAATACCCAAGGTACATGATGAGATGAAAAACAAACAAACACCACCAATAAAAAACAACTACAGAACAGCAGAGGACACTGCCTTGTTTGTTCAGCACCCTCTTTCCACTCCTACAATGCCTAATCAACTTTTTATTTGAGCCACGTGTTCTCCCCTGCCCTCAAATATAGCTTTGATTTGAGTGGAGTCTCATTCTAACAGCTTGAGTTTATAATCATAAAATCATTCAGGCTGGAAAAGACCTCTGAGATCATCTAGTCCAACCACCCACTTACCACCAATATTGCCCACTAAACCAAGTTAGTTGTCCCTACAAACTACATCTGTCCTTTCCTTAAGCACCTCTAGGGATGGTGACTCCAGCACAGCCTCCGGGCTGCCTATTCTGATTCCTCACCACTCTTTCTGAGAGGAAATTTTTCCTAATACCCAGTCTGAACCTCCCTGGTGAAACTTAAGGCCATTCCCTCTCATCCTATCACTGTCAGCTGGAGAAGCAGCTGATTCCCACCTTGCCACAACCTCCTTTCAGGTCATTGTAGAGAGCAACAAGGCTTCCCCTGAGCTTCCTCTTCTCCAAACTGAATGATCCCAGTTCCCTCAGCCTCTCTCTTCTTGTCAAGGCATTTGTAAACTAAGGACAACAAAGAGGATTCTGTATCCCAGGGATGCAAAGCCAGGTTATCCAGTAACTGTAAAAGTAAATTTAAGACTGAAAGCTGTCCCCAAAATCTGCATTTGATCCTGTCAGCATTCCCAAACCACACCTTACATAGCCACAAAATGATTTCCCCTTGATTTTTGTTCTGCCTTCACCTCAATCAGATGTTTCCGTCCACTTACAGGCCATTAAAGCAGTGAACTCATTTTGAATGGAAAAGGTAGTACCTGCTTTTTGACCTGGGCAGCAGCCCCAGCAGCGAGAAGCAGCCAGGAGCAGCCACTAGGCATGTCTCCCTGCTGGCCTGAAGCCTTCATCGGAGGCACTGCCCTCAGACAATAACATGTGTGGACCCACACTATGCAGGAAGCTTAGCCTTCTCTGTGACAGCAGGCTTAAGGTAATTTAGCTTTAAGATCTAGCAGTGACCACATGCAGACATACTTTCAAAGACACACAATTCTGAGCCAATTTAGGCAGATTTTCAGGGGACCAGAAATGTATCTTCGTACTTGATGCAAAGGCTACTTGGGTAAATCCCAAGCACTTGTTTCAAAGCTGAAAAGACTGCTGGAATACTTTAAAGAAAAGCCCTCAGGAATTTATTGTAAGCAATTGCATTTTGCCAGTTTATTTCTGAAAACACTGAAGTCTTTTTTTTTTTTTCCCCTATCTAGAAAGAGAGAGCACAAATAGAACCTGGACCCAAATTGCTACGGGGTGGTGATAAGTAAAAAAACCCATCTTACATGAGGAAGCTTCAAAGCAGCACTCTCAACTGAAAATTAAGAACCAGCATCTCTAAATAACTGCTAAGCAAGTATTGCCCAGAAAGTGACTTTACCAAGAATAGATATGATTACAGAAGGTAGAAGATAGAAAGAATGCTGGTAAATGCAAATGAATCAGGATGCAATGTATCTACAAATCTACAAGTACAATCTCTGTGTCATTTCCAGACAGCTGTGCACCTAGTTTGCAACAGCATGGAAAATCTGGGCATCTTACTAACAAAGCAATTATAACAATGGGTGGAGAGGCAAACACTTCTTATGTAATCTTCCTATATTGAATTACAGGAAAAATACTTCCTCAATGCTCTGGATATTGAGAACAAGCCAAATTTTATGTGAAAATTGGCAGTATGCCCACAGATAGCGCATTAGTTCAGGGCTCAGTTCGCTGTTTTCAAGCATCTGTCCTTTTGCAGTTGTTCTTAGGACATTCTCAGGAACAACTCAAAACTTATCCATATCTAGATCATCTGATCACTTGCACTGTCTCACACAGCTACTGCAAAATAAATGATAGCTTACATCGTACATGTGTCTGGAGAGGTAGTTAAGCATCAAAGGCAAGCCAAGAAAAATGTATTCATAGAAAGACAACAGGCCCCAGGATTTCTTCTCTGGGAAGAGGGGGGAGTGGGTCATGGGGAAATCGGTTAACAGCCTTCTGGAGGAGAATTTCCCTCACTTCTGACACTTGAAAATCCCAGTCTCTGTGGTCCTGGGAACATTCTGATGCTGAGACCTAAAGAGCACTGTGCCACGCACTGCTGCCTGTAAGCCTGAAGCTGGCCACCATAGAAGAGAGGAGGGTGTCAACAGAATGTTGACAGTCACATTTGGACACAAAGGAATCCTTGCATAACATTATTCCTCCTTCAGATACTTATTTATTCACTCACCTATGGTTGTGCAGCAGTATCCTTTCTCATCTGCTCTGCTTACGAAAGTTTATACAAGTGGTATTTTTGTGTGGCTATGTGTGCACTGGGATTGGTGTTGCAAAGCCCACCTCTGCTGCACGTTGCTCACATCCCACGGTCCTGCAGCTGAGAGATGGGCACCTGTTACTGGCACTTCAAATACCTATGGGTGCAATCGTACCCTTCGCAACACTGCACCTGACAGAAGACAATAAAAAGAGCTAACAGCCAGCTTTCAGAACATCAAACCAAAGCTTCAGCAATGTGTACACATGTTTAAGCCTGGTGAAAGGAACTGACCTTGTCAGTAAGCAAAATAAATGCTGTAAATAGTGACATTCACCTCATTAAAGCAAAAAGCGAGAAATAAAAGTTCAAATTATACTGTATTGAATTCAATGGAATTCAGAATAGCTCTAGCTGATTTCTTCTGAAATAGCAGCATTGCTGTGTCTCCCATTAAAGTGGAAGATTCTGCATGCATGCATTTGGTCTCTGGTATATCACCTTGGAGACTGACTCAGTCACAGAGGAACTTACAAGTTCACCACCCAAGCTGAAGAAAAATAACAACAAGAATATCACATAGCAAACGAACAAACAAACAAACCACCACTTTAACATAGTGTTTTTGAGTGCTTTACATGGAAGATAATTATCAAGTCTTGTTCATTTGTCTCACATACTAGTTAAAAGCATGCCTGCCATGCACAAAATCTTACAGTATATTTTACAATTCCATACATTCACAATGTTAACAGTAGGTGATGAAATAATTAAAAATATGATGTAAGAGCTACGGTCCTATTTGATCTGAGAATACTCACACGCTCCTTTGGATGTGTGCAGCCTGTAATGCATTCTCAGTCACGCCATACAGGTTCATCCTAACTCTTATAAAGAACAAAAATAACAATAATAATAAAACAGTTCTCCACATACACACAAGCAAGTGTAAATACCAATTTGCTCAGGAACCTGTTAAAGCAGGATGCTCTGAACAAATAAGCTCTTTCTGATGTGGAATCTGCTGCACCTGTTTCTTATTCGGTGCGTGATTGATTTGGCAGGTGAAAGGAATGCAAAACTGACTGCTGCAACACAAAGGGTGAGCTCTGGAGATATGTGAAGAATATGACCCAAGTTTCTGTAAAGTGTTCTGCACTTATTGAGTTCCCACTTGTGATCACACCATATCCCACCTGTATAAGCATCTGTACAAACATAGTTTAAACATTATCCAAAAATACATATTGAATGTAGTGCGTTATATTCCTTGATAGAAACCCAACAGTTTGTTCTCTTATTTCATCTCTATTTCATCTCTGCCACACCATTTTCCCTTTCCTGATCCCCTGTCACAAGCTGTGACAGGTAAGCCCTCTCCTTGCTGAGCTCTTCAGCTACTGCAGATATTTTTCTCCCTGCTCAGTTTTCATGTATCTCTTTCTGTAATCTGTAGATTCTCCCCTATATCTTTTCCAGATTGCATTCAGCAGTTTGTCATTTCTTTTAGCTTTGTGGCCAGCATTTCATTCCTATGCTTGTGTGGATCTCATTCTGACTGTTTTCTATTTCTCTGGCTCACAATGAGAAGGAATTTCTTCTCTTAAATATTTGGGCAAATTCTTATTTTAATACTGGAATATTGTCAGGGTGGCTTCCATACAACTATGTGCTATTGCCATTTGACTCTATTAACAAACAAAAGGTATTTGGTGCTTATTCTTAACTCCTTCTCCAGCTGCAGGCGAATACTTAGTTTGGCCCTAATAGCATGCCATTTTCAGGTTAAATTGAAACAGGGCAGAGTCGCACATGTTGTTCTCTTGCATCATTTTTATGCCAATACCGGCATTTTACTTGCCTAAGAGTTGTGTAACCATGCGGGGGAATGAGGTTGTATACGTCCCGAGTGAACTCCTTCCCAGCAGTCACAAAGCTCACGGTGCTCCTGAAGTGATGGACCACAGCACAGAGCACGCAATCACATTCCCAACAGCAGCACGACAGGAGCACAGATCGCGAGCTGGGAGCTACTCGTGCTCCCGGCAGGGTGGCGGAGGCAAAACGACTCTCACTGACACAACACTCGAGTTCTGGCGTTGTTGTTAAAGCCGCTCTCTGCAAAGAGAGAAATTTAGGCCAAGCGCGAAGTGCCACCTAGCGCCGGCCTGGCCACCGGCTGCGAGGCACGGGGAAGGGAGGAGCTGGGGGAAAAGCAAGGTGAAACGCCCTGGTAAGGACGGCAGGGAACATCCTTGCTGTCACCTTGCTGTGCAGCATGCCCTTCCATAAGGCACATAGCCCGGGCTGCCCGGGGCACAGCAGTCAGCAGGCAGCATGGCTCCTGCACTGAGCTGAGTAGTTTTCAGTGTGGGGAAACCACTCGCCTGGCCCACCTGCCTTCTGCCAAACCAAACACTCATGGAGAATATTGTTCATTTTATCATGCATTTGCACTTGTATCAGTAGTTGTTTGCAGCTTGGAAGAAACACGTCTGCAGTTTTCACCACTACTATACCAGTGTCCGGCAGTGTGTGGGGAGAATGAGCCTGCAGACAAGTGTGTGGGCATCTCCTCACAGCACACACCTGTAAAATCAATGATAACACAACAAAAAACAAGAACCCATTTGGAAGGTAAATAGATGAAGGCACAGTAGCAGCCCCGCAGCACAGCTGAGACCACAGTGTATCTAAAGGACACCAGCAGCACGTCCCCAGCTTTCAGAAAGAGCCCAAGCTACTGGCAAGGAGGGGAAGTGAAAGCTGCTATTTGAAATGGAGAGAATGATAACAGTAAACACTTGTCCTTGTGCAACCATAATGCCCAATCAAGAGGTCCGTGGTCCCACAGACAGAACACTTTTGCCTTACAGTGATGAGTTGTGGCCTGGCTGCAGGGAGCAGCAGCGGTCCCTGATGCAGTGAGGGAATCAGCAGCAAGGAGCGCTGTTACCACAGCCCCTGCCTCTGCCCTGATCTCAGGGGCTGCTGGCAGACAACTGTTTGCTAATCTGCTGTGCTCTTGAAAAAAAAGAAAAGGAAAGAGAAAAAAAAAAAAAAAAAAAAAAAAAAAAAAGGAACTGTTCCATATTCCAATTGAGGAAGGCATTTAGGCAGCTTATAACTCAGCAAGCCTGAAAAATAACTTCTTTTTGAGGAAGAAAAATAAAAGAATGGCCTAAACAGAGAGAAAAACATGAAAATGAAAAAGTGACATGTTGTAATGTGGAGTAGAAGGTGTGATTGCTACATAGACAGCCTTTGTGACAGGTTTCTGATTTAGATTTGTTATGTAGCTTCTGCAGAAGCTGTATCTTAAGCCACATATGTGTTTTAAAATTGAAGTAGCAGTTACCTACTAATTCTCTGAAGTACCACTGTCTGTCTCTCCATTGAGATGTTTTTGTTCAGTAGACACTGATAGTGCACATGGGCAGCATTGGCAGCAGCCACAGAACATGTTTGCTGATCTAATCCAACTGTCTTCATGGCAGTCATCCTTTCTTCAAGAGCACCTCCGCACCTGGGCTGCCACTGAAGTGTAGTATGTTATAAGCCTCACTGTGAATACAGGAAGAAAAGATTACAGGACCATAACTGTTCCAAAAGACTGTCCACTGGCTCTGTTGAAATAAATAGCCTTAGGCATCAAAAAATAAACATTTAAATATGTTATCATCAGCTATGAAAAAAAAAAACAGAATAAACTTGTTGCTTTTTTTTTTTTTTTTTTTTTTTTTTTTTTTTTTTTTTTTACTTTGAAAAATGCAGATCGATTTCTCCATCCATTAGGAAGGAACTCACGCTCTGTCAGAGCTGAAGGATTCACACAGCTGTCACATTTCCTATCCAATCAAGCTGCTTCCTCATGGCCTGTGGGGCTGTAAAGCAGACAAGAAGTGTTTGGCCTCCATTGGGGGAAGTCATGAAAGGGTTGCACAGCATGGGGCTGCTAGAGAGGGAGAGTGCACCAACACAGCCGTGCTGCTGCTGACTGGACCAAGGAAGGTTGTGCTAGAGGGCATCCTGAACACCAGACAGATGATGGGAGGGGGTTACCAAATAAACACCTCCTGAGATACAGTGCAGCATTACTGATCTCTTTCAGTGGTTACAGAAAGATGAGGAGCATGTCACAGAGTTAAGCATCAACAAACTTCTCCATCCTCCTACAGCACGCACTACCCCATGGTGTCTTTTAGATCTGTACATGTGTTGGTGGGTACAATCTCTGTGCTGAAAGGCTTTTACTGATCCACATCAGTAACAGAAACTATTTGTATCACTGCAAAATCTACAGTCTGAAGACAAAGTGCTATTCTATTGCTTTTATGCTTCATCAAAGTTAAAGATCTGCATGTATGTGTGGAGAAGCTCACAGAATGAGCTGCACAGATACCACAAAGGCGTAATAAGCAACAAGGTACAGAAAAGGTTTCCAATGCCCCTATCTGCTCCGCAAAATGTTTCTTGTGACATCTCTGCAAGAGGGAGCGAAGCACAGGCACAGCTGTTTGCAGACAGCATAGAATGCCCATGGGGAGAAACAGCTTGCTTTATAACAAAATAACTGCTTTGGCTTTAAAGCTGGCAAGGGTGCCTATGCACCAACCCCTCTCAGTTCGGCAGAGCAAGCAGAACTTCTCCGGAGGGTTACAGTGTCCTGACAAGTTAAAGGATAAGCTCACTTAAAAGTGTAAAGCAGTTTCATTATATACAAAATAACATTTACAGGCACTCTAAGAGTGCAACTGAAAACGAAACATCTTGGTATGAAGCTCACATCATGTTACATATTTGGTTGCTTTTCAGAGAATTGTACCATAGCTGAAGCAGCTGTTAGGAACCACTTGTTATAATGGCTATCAGACAGAGAAAACCCAACCCTGGAGGGTTCTGTTTCGTTAGCTAACCTAAAAAATACATAATTGTTGTATACACATGTTTGGAGCAACGTTTAACATCTAAACTGATAATGGATTGGCCAGGACCGATTTGCTAATAGCAATGCACAGTGCAGCCAAACTGTAACAGGGCAGGATGGCTGTGGGAGATGCTGAGCCAGTGCTTGATCCTTCCTGCAACTGGAGAGCGTTTACAAGCATTACAAGTATACTGGCTTTTGTTTTGTTTGTTTTTGTTTTCTTTTAAAAGCAACAGTATTCTTTTTTGAGTTAAATGGAGGAAGGGCTGTGCTGTGTTATGGCTCAGTTCAGTTCCTTCTTCCCAAAATCAAGCAAAACCCAGAAAGAGGCATGTTTCCTTTGACTGAACCCAGAAGAGGTGGTCCTGCTAGCTGACCCTTGGGTTCATACCTTTGGGTCCTGGTTCAGGACTGCTGTAGCCAAGTTCAGCCTGCAGAACCAGCTCCTCCGCAGCCCATGTACCCGCAGCCTTCACCCCCTTCGTTGTCCTGCTACCCACACAGCCCAGGCACTGGTGGACCTTTGAATACAGATGAGCCATGGCTTTCTGTGGCCTCTGGAGAACGCAGAAACTTCTGTCCCAGCCAGTCTGTAAACTGGAACACTAACAAGTGGTCCTCATGGCTGCCAAAGGACCCACAGCTGTGTAAGAACGAACCTATGGCTAAGCCTGGCGAGGTCAGTGAGTTTCTGCATGGAGCTTTTTAGATCAGGATTTTAAATGACTTTTCTAATTTTGAAGGAGACAACAGAACTGTGGCCTGAATTGGAGCCTTCTTTGGACTTCTACCAAAGAGTCTTCCTGGGTTGAACCTGGTTCAAATCTCCTGAAAAGATGAAGTACAAAACCAAGAACAGGGCTCTAAAATCAAAAGAAAGGTTTCATTTGTATGTGATATCCTCTGGAAGCATCTTGGCAAGAGAGTGGAGATAACAGAACTGTGGTTAACACCAAATGCTACATTTTCCATATAATCTCCTCATAGCAAGTGTCAGGCTTGCAAAGCTGAGAACCAGCACCTAGAGATTTTGCCCACCAATGGACAACTAAAGCAAGGCGTGTGTACAAGCACAGCATCACTGCCCACACTTCTTATCTAATATTCTTTACGCCAAACTAAACTCTGGCTTTTCTTTCCTTGCAGACACCTGATCTTCCCCACGTGGAAGCCCAAAGCTCCAAGGCGAGATGCAGGCAGGTGAGGAGCTGCACTGTTGCCACACACCCATGCAGGCTCACACCACGTTCTCAATGCAACAGGCTGCACCAGCGAGTAAATAAAAGTAAAATTTATTTGGCATAGGATAGAAAAATAAGGAGAAAAAAAAAATCACATACAAGATAAATGTTAAGCAGAAAAATTTCACAGAACTCGATTAATATTTTATAAAAGTTCCAACTGTAAGCGCCTGAAAAAAAAAACCGTGTTACTTTCTGCTCAGCCTGCACTGGAAGTTATGTTTCTCTTTTATAGCCCTGTGTGACTTTGAGTCCAAACTTAGAGTGCCTTCTTATCACGTACGAGTTTATGCTACAGAACCTGTATCGCAAATTACAAAACGTCAGCACACCAACACGCCACTCCCTTGCCCAGGGCATGCAGCCCTCTCAATTTCCCTCAGCACTCCCAACATTTCCAGCACCCTGTTCATAACTGGTAGCAGTGCCACCAGGCAGGCTGAGCAACCCTGCGTTCCCTTAGGGACATACAGAGCTTTTCACGAGCCACTCTTCATGTCTTACTGAGCACCTCCAGTAAGAGATTCTCCCTTTTTTTCTGGTGAGTACAATCAGAAAGGTTAAAGTTCATCCAAGACACACTGTACAGACTCGAAGTACCGCAGTGACAGGCTGAGTGCACTGACAGACAGCATTCACAACCTCACACAGCTTACACCTGGCTCGGTGCTTTCATACGAGTGCCCACATCAAGCCAACTGGCTTATCCTCCATGGGTGCACTTCTCCCCAGCTCCCCTCTCCTGGCAGCCAACATTCTGCTTGAAACAACCCCACTTTGATCATCCAACTCCACTTTTTGCATCCAAGGGTAAATGGCACCCTTCCTACTTTTTCCAGCACAGAAAAAGTTGTCTTGCAAACTATGTGAACCACGACAGCAGCTCTGTTCTCCAGCAGAGAACTACTCGTAGAAATGACATGTAAGCAGTCAGTGCTGCAAGGACGAACTGCTGCTGTCCTTCTAAAATGGCAACTGAAGCAACTTCTCTAATAGCTCAGTCTTGCAGAAAAGAACAATTTTTATGACTCTTTTGGTGCTGGGAAATGGTGGCTTCTCAACGAGAACCTTGCAACCTTATTCAAGAAGTGGTTCATTTACAGAAATACATGCTTCCTGCGCCGCAAACTGAGCTTCCTTCAACAACTCTGAACACAAATCACTGGGACCTTTTCTCCCTGCAGCTGCTGCACAAAGTCAGAGCAGACAGCTTGTGTTTCCTTACAGAAAAACTGAGCAGAAATTACTACAAAAGTTATTCTCATTTTATTTACTTTGTCAAATTAAACAAAAATGAACATTCATGGCCTCTGTCATGCAATCCAAGTCTTGGTGACGGCATAAGAAAGCTTTGAGGTGTGAATGTTATTAAGAAAACGCCATTAAAACAAAATCAGTAACCGTCAGATGCAAGCAGTGAACCCAGCTTAGTCCTTTAACGCCACGCAAACATGCTGAAGGCAGCTGGGCTGCCTGGAGAAGGGGAGGTTTCCAGAGCAATGCCAGCAATGGCACCAGTGCCACCATGTCTCAACTGGAAGCTGACCCGCACCTCTCCACACATTCAGCTCACTCAAGTTAGCAGACTGAGCACACACCAGCAGCAGAACTTGGCGCAGCACTGTGCAACGCTGCTATCAGCGCTGTTGACGTTGGGATGTGCAAGAACGACGACTTCATTTGTCTTGTGAAACACAGAAAAGTTGACTAAAAAAGTCATAAGGCACCACTGGATCAACCTGTTCTGTATCCTTTTTCTTTTTAAGACTTCATAGTGAAATAAATACCTTAATACTGCTCATACTGTAAAAAGCTATTGATACGTGAAGCGATATATGGAAGATAAAATGCTGCATTGTTCTGGATTATACTAGGGAATTTTACTGCAAAAGATACAAATAGTCAAGTTTGTTGCTAGGTGAAAAAATACCTCTTTCTGCATTTTTAAGGTACTTTACATATATGCCAAACAGCTGTTCTGAGGAGGTTTCTACAGTACAAGGAAGTGGTGAAACCAACAGGCACCTTGGGTTCCTCAGCTTGTTGACAGGGCCTTCTACGCAGCCATTTTAAGTGAGACTGAAGCTGACTTGCCAAGTCACTGGTTAAGGTCCAGACTTTCTGGTCAGTGAACCTTACCAAAAAGATTAAATACGGGATATTCTGAATGATGCAGAGGAGTGGCAGAACAATCTGCAGCATTTTACTTGAAGTAAAACAGTCATACTGGAAACAGGTAAGTTACAAGACACAGTACAGCTCTTGGATTCTATTTTTTTCTAGTTTTTTTTTGGCTGCATAGCTGTTTGGATATTAAAGATTTGGCAGGTCAATGTATCAAAAATATTGTATTCTTAAATTCAGAACGTTGCTCCTCAAAGTTGTAAGTGCTTCAGTTTAATAACATGAATACAATAATTTATCCTTTAAGTTATTATCCTAAAAATCTTATTTGGACTTCTATTCACATAACAATAAGCCAAAGAGACAGGCACTTTGCATAGTGCACACGTTTAAGTGACATCCATAAAATACATAGAAATGCAGTACTGAGCTAGGCTTGATCTCAAGGTGCACCTGTCACATGGAGGTCCCATTAATATTTCTATAAGAAACTCTAACAGCCACGACCCTGCAACTTGATGTAGATACATCCCTGCGCCTGCGCACTCAATTGCAGGTTCAAGACTGTAGATAGTAACTGAAAATATGTCATTAGATACAAAAATGTAAAAACCTGTATGTAATCAAATGCTATCACAGCTAACAAGATTTTGTAAACAAATACCAAGAAGGCCAGGAAGTTATGTTGATGTGGCCGCACCCAGCTCTGCCTTGTCATGGTGACTGTCCCAGTGGTGGGACAGAGGCAGTCTGCCCCTCCAAGCCCACTGACGGGCAAGAAGCCCCACATGCAGACACTGCAGTGGGGTTCAAGCTCTCTTCAGATACATTCCCTGGATTTTCTAGGGCTAACCTCATTCTAGCCTCAGCTTAGGATCACATCTCTCACACTAGAGAAACACTTTCTTAACTAACATAACTTTTTTATTTTTTTTTTTTACCCAGTGAACATGGCTGCTGGTATAGGCTTTGTAGGGGTCCCAAGAAGCATGCTGTTGAGGAGACAGAGGAGAAATTTTTCAGGGTTAAACTTCAGAAGTCCAATTAACAAAGAGCTATGATTTGGCAATATTCAAAAATTCAGAATTAAAACCTTCCTCAAATTTTCAAAGGCATTTTACATGCATTTGGATCCTTTTACAAAACATGCTCATTCGATGAACTCTTTTCTCAAACACAAAATTCAAAAGCCATTAAACATACAAACCGATTGTCACAACGTCAGAATACTTTTCTCTTTCTTCTATCAGCATAAGTCTCGTGGCTCTCTGCTGAGGCGCCCTTCAGTGGAGGTTGAAAGAACAGGCTTCATGGTAAACTCAGAAGGCCAAATCTTCCCATCCTCTTGAACCAGTGCAGATAGCAAATTTTGGAGCTCGTGCTCCCACTTGAACACACTAACCCCAGACCTCCTTCATGACATCAAAGAGCTTCCACCTATGCACATTTTTGACCTCAGCTGCTCTGCTGTTACATGAGTCAGCTACAATCTCTCTGAGACTGTCACCCAAGCCTCAGGAAATTTTTTAAATTAAAAACCCATCATTTAATTGTACCAAAGAAACAAACGGAAAGCAGTCTGTGGAGCACTGGTGTTAGAAATGTTTTACAGAAAGAAAAATTACAATAACTGCTGCATTTCCACTAAGACTACTTTTGAAGAATTCTCTGCAGGTAGTCTCAGGAAGAGTGCGTTGCAATAATCCAGGACACGGACGACTGTAGGATAGTCCACATCAAAGTAGAAAAGCACAAAGTGATTAAAACTGACATGTTATTACAAAACAAGGAAAAAAGGTGTGAAAAAAGATATTTTTATGCTGCCAAATTCTTCACTTGTGCTCTTTTTTGGAAGATTCTCTGCAGATGAAAATAAGGCCAGACACACTCCATCCTCAGGACAGGACGTGCTATCTATTGTATAGAAAATTACAAAATTACTTGACTAAGCTGAGGTGAAAAGATTTAAGATAAACTTTTGGTTCCCATGTAGTAGGAGTATGGCTCGCAGAAGCAGATGGACCAGGTTGGGCAAACAAAGAAGGCTCCAGGGGATTCTCAGCTATACAGTATTCCCTGGCAGTTGGTTTATAAACAGCAAACAGATTGTATTTGATTGATCAAATAATACAGCCACTGTACCCCACATGAATGAAACAGCTTTGTTCCAGCTCTCGTTAAATTCAAAGCCAGACCTCTGTGGAACTCTCAAGAGGACAGGGCTGGACCCGGTAAGCATGATGCATGTATGTCGGGCATGGTCCATAAAATGCCTTTCAGGACAGCCTGCAGTATAAGCGAACAAAATTTATAGCTTTGAGCAACTATAGTTCATAAGCTTTGTCTATTACTTTTGTAATAGACTGAAGTTTATTCCAGCTGACAAGCCAAAAGTGGAAACAGAGCAAAACAGACAACTTTCCAACAATGTGGACAGGAGAGCTGACTTGAAGGAAACCTTGTAAAACAGATGTCGCCCAAAAAAGGGCCAGAGCCCACTTCACCTTGGTATAGGGGGAAGCGGGGGGACACCTCTTTCTTTTCGACCAGAGCCTCCTGAAAAAAGAAGAAAGTTTTCCGTTACTTTTTATAGTGGAAGCTTACATCCAAGCCAGAAGATCTACTCATTTCCTTGTCTAACCATTTAGAAAATATCTTTCCAGTTTCTGGTTAGTTTACTCAAGAATGCAAGAACTTCAAACAATGTTAACTTCAGTTTGTAACTACTGTTATCTTCAAATGCCTAGGAACTACTAGCATTTCAGTCCTTTGCTCCCTTTTCAAAGTCAGCAGGTCAGTCACTCTTACTGCATAAACACATGTGGTCTCAGTGCTACTTGCAACACGTGTCAATGAAAGCAGCAAGCTCTAGAAGTAATGTTTCAAAGCTCTTCATATATTTCCCCAAATAAAGATTTTCATTCAAAACTGATTTCTTTGACTCTCTTTGTGGAGTAATAGGAATGGGAAGAAAGGTAAGAGCCAGAGACTAACAGGAATTTCTGCTCCACACCAAAGCCTCATAATTTGGAAACAGGACAGACAGAGAAACATGTGAGTGTACAGATGATTACAGGATAACTATGAGCACTGATGTGACCTATTGTGAAAGAAGTGAATTAATCCTTGGGTGTACCAGGCCAAATGGTGCTAACTAATGGAATGCCTGAGACTCAACTGGAACAGCATGTAACACTGATCAGAAAAGATGAAATCAAGCTGAAATGTATACAGCAGCAACATCAGTGATCAGAGAAACAGAATTTAGCTTGGAAGAAGAGTGTAATACATCCTGATATAATGACCTCAGCAAACTAAAAGTTGAGAGAAGAGCACGACTTGTTCTAAAAAAAAAAACAAACAAAAAAGCAGGGGTTTAATGCACCAACAAGGGAGAATAAAGATGATTTTGGCACACAAATAAATGAGTCATGCATAGATTTAGACGGGGAATGAGAAAGAAGTCACAGAAGAGAGTTCCAAGAGGAGTAACAGGGACAAAACCACACAAACAAAAATCAGAAGGCGAAGCTGGGATTTTGCATCTCTGTCTGCCTGTAGCAGAATATTATGGCCAAAATGGTATCTTACAACACAGGTTACTACTTAGGAAGAAAACAATACTGCACCCATCCCACTCCGTAGTACAAGTTTAAAAGGGCTTGTGCCTGCAAACCTGTATTTAGTGTTTTCTGTGTGGTGGAGAGGAGAAAACAAGATGTTGGAGAAGTTCTGAAACCTCAGGAGCCAATCTCCTCCCCATTCACACTTTCTAGAAAGATATGTTGAAATCCCAACACCAGAGGTGGCACAAACTTACCTCGGTTTTCATTTCTTGCTAGTTTACTGGGATAACTTCTATTCACAGGTACATATGGCTCTGGAGGTGGCAAATCAGATATAGGATGAAAAGAAAATCTGCTTTCCCACTCATCTGAAAGAACAACAACAACAAAACAAAACAGAACAAGATGCATTTTACTGGTTGGTTGTGTGATACAGCTTCAGAAAAATCAACTGATTCTAATACTGAATTTCTTACATGTTTTCTATTGCAAAATGCTTTGATAGCTGAATACTGAACCAGCATCCTATTGGGTTATTTACCGGGACTGAGTTTTAATATGTTTATTCCCACGGTTACAATTAGAAACCAGGTTCTGAACCTGCAAACCACTCAGGGAAAAAAAATACATTTGAAACCCATCTGCCTTATCTGAAGTGCAAAGATGATTCAAAAGTGTGAGTTACAGTTTAATTTTCTGCTTGCTTTTCCTCATAAATGTCAGAAATATCAACTTCCATAGCCATCCATAATTAGCCAAAAGATGCATCTATCCTTTGTAAATGACAACTCAAAAGAAAAGCATAATGAATCTTTAAAACTCAGCTATCTTGAATCTCACCTTTTCAAGAAACATCAGCAAGGAGAGAGAAACTTGACATCTTCAGCAGTGTTCTGACAACCTCTTCCCTCCTCTGTCTTTCAGCTTTCAGTTTTTGAGTCATCATCTAACTTGTTCTGACTTACAAGGAGTTCTAGTGTAGCTATGGCTTGAATTCACATTGCAGCCAGAACAATCCCCTTCGGACTTCTTCATGCACTGTAGCAAAGCTAAGTATGGAGAAGCATTTCTTTTTTCTTTTATTGTTATTCTTTTTCAGACTAGATTTCAAAGGGTTATTTTTAAGCCTATATTGACAGCTTTGCAGTCCTGTTCTATCCTTTACCCCACACTTTTTTCCACGTTAAGGCCAAAAGCAGCTACACAATTTCTATGAGGGCAAGTAGCTGGGAGCACAGCTTACCGTCGCCTGAGTCCTGGAAGCCGTTCCGGAGTGCTGATGAAGGCGGTGGTGGTGGTGGTGGTACGCTTGTCCCCGGCCGGTCTGGGGGAAGCGGTGGCCGGGGCCCACCTCTCTGGTTCTCCAGCCCAGCCCGGGAAGGCAGCTGGGGAGCAGCAGGTAAAGCCCTTGAGGTGCTTCCATTCCTGCTGATGGGAGGTGGTGGTGGCAGGGGGCCTGAAGAGAGAATAGAGATAAGCACAAAAACGCTGTTTGCCCCTTATTGTGCTGTAGTGGCACACTGCTGCCTGTGTCCCGTGGCCTCTCACTAACAGAACACAGGCCAGGGTCCCTGGGTAGGGCAGACCCCACCTCCCTGCTCCCTGCCTGCAGAGGTCAGAGGAGCAGGTATACCCAAACACAAACACACCTCAGCACCCATATTCCTGCCTCCCTCAGCTGCAGTCACTCTGTAGAGGTGCTGGCCCTTGAAGCCAATTTCAAACCACTCTAAATCACATTTTCCTCAATGAGCAGTTATAGCAGGAACTTTGTAGACTGGGGATCCAGCCCATACCCCACCAACTCCCCATGTGTCTTCACAGTGAAGCAGAAAAGCTCTGCATGGCAAGGTGAATGCACAGCCCACACAGGGTGGGAAAGTGACGTTCCCTGAGCAGCAGTAAACTGGGACAGGAGAGGAAACTACAGCTTGGACAGGAGGAGGCCACGCAGAGGGCGTGGAGGGCTGCACACGGCCAAAGGTCTCAGCACCTCTGCTTAGTGCAGTTGGGCAATTGACAATTATGTTCATTTTCCTAAATGCTTCCTTGTTCTGATGAAATCTAGTTACAGACACATAGTAGAAAACCAGAATGGTTTCTCTCCCTAAACCTTATTAAAACCCATCATCTATCTCAAACCATTGCAGAACAGTATTTACATTTACAATTTATATCTCTAGCTTCCTTCTGCTCATTGACTCAGCAGAAAGGCAGTATATATTTACTAAAATCTGCATCAGAAAAGAGCTGAACAGGAATCTCCTGTGGAAGCAGAGGTTGTCACAGGAGAAGTTCCTGCAGTGTCCAAAGTCACAGCTGTACTCTGCAGAACTGCTCTGTGCTCCCGAACAAACGTGAGACGACTCCTGCAGCCAGGCAGCCATGTGCCAAGCCTCTGTGAGTGCACTGAGGTGCAGCTTCCTTGTGTTATGGGGCCCATTTGTGCCCCAGCTCCTCCAGCTCCACAAGCATCAGGCACATGAGGAGCAACTCTTAAAAGTTACAAACAGTGATTGTCAGAGGACAAAACATATGATGAAATAACCTGATGGAGACAACGCTACTTTCAGTCTCATCCTGAATCTGTGTCTAGCAGGTAATGACAGTTAGTCACGCTGCAGCAACTGCCTCCTGTTTAACAACTGTCAGATCGGCCTTCTATTAAAGTAATTTGTATTTTGTTGTGTTTGTGCCTTCCAACACGTAGGAGGCCGGGCTTTCCATTCATGACAACACTACCATTAACTCACACTGGCTGACTCAGGAAGGTGAACGTTGTCACTTCACGGCAGCTGGGTAAAACAGGTCCCTGTTGGTAAAGGATTTGGTGGGCAGCCCCTTCTTGTTACAGCAACTACACAAAACCTAGATCCGTGAGTTAGTCGGGAATGCACAGTAACGCCATTTGAGCTACGGTGGTGCCCACAAGCCCTCATTTTTCAACTGCAGGATCCCTTGTGCCCAACAGCGCCATGCCCCAGCCCCTACCTGCTCGGCTGGGGGGATCCCTGATGGGCGGAGGGGGCCTCTCACTGGGCGGTGGTGGCAAAGGTCCGGAGCGGCCGCCCCCAGAGCTGGGCGCAGCAGGGGGCACCAAGGACAGGTTCCTCTGGGGCAGTCGTGGCATTTCGTCACTGCTGGCGGGACCAGGGGGCACGGGGGGCGGCCCCGGCCTGCTGGGGGGTGGCGGGGGCGCAGGAACTCCGAGGGGTGGCCGCGGTGAAGCGGGCACAGGCGGCTTGTTGTTCTGCGGTGGCGGCGGCGGCAGGGCCATGTCCCGGCTGGCAGGTGGCCGGTGCCCAGAGGGAGGTGGCGGCGGCGGCGGCTTCTCATCCACTGGTGAGCGGCCAGGTGTGGGTGGCAGTGGTGGTCTGCCCGAGTAGGGGGCTGCTGGGCCTGGGCTGGGCTGCCGCAGGGAGCCAGCTGACCCTGCGCCTCGGCTGCCTGGGAATGGCGGTGGCGTCGGCCCCAGGCTGGGCTGGCGGTTGAGGACAGGCACTGGCGTCGAACCCCGGCTGTGCAGATTGGAGGCAATGGGCCGGGGCGTGCTGGGCACCGGTGGCGGTGTGGCATCAGGCTTAGAACCCACATCGGGCCTGGGTGGCGGCAGGCGGCTCCTTTGTGGGTCAGCAGCTGGGCTCCGCTGCCCCAGCGGTGGTGGCCCTGGGAAGCGAGGCGGGCCGCTCGGTGCTGAGAATGGCTTGGCAGCTGCAGAGCGGGCTCCAGGCGGCAGTGCGGGTGGGCGGGCTGCCCCAGCATCTGGGCAGGAAGAAGAGAGACAGGGAGAAGGCATCAGCAACCAGAGAAGGCCCTCCTCACATAGCAACACTGCGCTGGGACACAGCTGCCCAAGTGTTCGGGGACGCTCAGCAGAACAGCTGGCAGCAAATCTCAGTGCTATTTGGGATCTGTATCACAGCAGTTAGGTCCTTCCAGCTCCAGAGGAATGGCCTGTGGGGTTCAAGTGACTGCAAGGCAACGCAAGTATACAGCCCTCATGGAGCAAGCAGTAGCATTGGGAGGGAAGAAAAGAACTGGTGAAGAACAAGTATTTGATACCAGCAACTCAAAAGCAAAAGGAGCTGTAGCATTGACAATTTATCTATTTAGCAACTTAACAGCTGCTGTCCAGCAAAAGGGCTTTGCTGCCCTTTCTAATATTTGTGAGCTACTTATGTACTTGCGTATGTCAGCAAGAAGGCAGCCAGCCTTGCAGTTGAAGAAACACTGTCCTGTTGTGCCAGGAACTTTTGCATTAATACATGTTCCCAAAATAGACTATGACACAATAGAAAATACTAGCTCCAAGAGACTGTTTTGTACAAATGGGCTGAAAAATTACATTAGTCCATAAAATATGCAGGATTCATAATTTTATGACCCCTGTTGTCCAGTCCTCCTGTGTGAAATGCTACATCCTTAGCTTTAGGAAACTCAGGAGTTGCAGATCTCCTTTGTTTGAAGGGGCACGGGGCTCTGGGCAGCTGTTTAGCCAGCTAGAAGAACACAGAGTGTGCCCTCCAAGTGCAGCACGTGCAGCAGCCAGCTAGGATGCCTCCTTTACCCTAAGTGGTAAATCACACTCTTGAGGAGCTGACGCAGATGTACTTTCCAAATGGAAAGTTGATCTTTTTTCCCGGTACAGAAGGGAGAAATAATCCAGAATCCTATTGTCTCCCCTCTGGTCCTGCACACCCACAGCTAAGGAGGACCTCACTCTACTTTGCAGGCAGCCACTCAACAATGCCAAGATCTTTAGTTTTCACCAATAACTGGGAGAAGGAGTGGAAAGAGGGGTCTCACTTCCCCTTCATAAATCCTACTATTAAGAATAAAACAAGATTCAAGACAAAAATTTCATTTCTTGATAGCCTAAGATGTCTGAAGACATTCTCAATCCCAGCAGGTAATTTATTGCTGCGGTTTGTAATTAATGTAAATAATGTGTCGTGTAACTTGTTTGCACTGAAATTGCAAGATCTTTCTTACCAGCATCTCGACTCGCAGCAGATCTGAGCTTTGGCATTCCTGCTTGAAAAAGGCCTCCTAGGCCAGGTGGTCCACCACCACTGAAGCCGCCACCACCGCTGCCAGCACCAAAACCCCCACCACTGCCACTGCCACCTCCTCCAAAGCCACCGCCACCTCCACTGCTTCCCTTGGGTTCTGTTGGGAAAAAAGTCCCCCATGTTATGCAGAGAAGTGAGGCTGATCCTACAAAGTATTCTCTTTCATTACAGCAACACTTGTAAGTGGAAATAAAAGGAGAAGCTCTCAAAACACTTAAGCAAGCCCTTGTTCAGGCTGGATGTCACAGCCATCACTACCACTACTGCGCCATGGAAGAGGTGGAGCAATAAACATAGCTACTGAGTTCTACTCAGCCATCACTTTCCTTTTGGCTGCTCTGGACTGGAAAGCAGAGAAACAGTCACTCTGGAGAATCTGAAACTGAAAAATGGATGGAGCCTCTGAGAATATCATATTGTCTTTGTTAACATCTGCGTAGCTGCTTTCCATTTCTTCATACCATTGTTATCTTATCTTTCACCTTCATTTCTCCATATGTCACGTGAAGGACATAAAATGAGGAATGAGAGAGAAAGACAGAGGTGTCCTTCCCCTTGGGGGCACTTCTGGTGAATGCATGGAAGAGATTTTATTTCTGATGACTTTCCTCTATGCCCAGAAATGCAGTGAGATGATCATTAGCTGCCATTTTGTTCCAATATAAAGGAACTATTTTATCAGTCCCATTTCCTCTCCTGTTTTTCTCTAATATTTCCCACTGCTGGTGTCCCTCCTCAACATTTGTGCCGTGACAGTGTCAAGGCACTAGAAGTGCAATGAAAGCATTTTCAGTGATAAATACAGGGAAGAACCCTACTTAGAACATCACTGCAAAATGAGTAGGCCCACAGGTTGGGATATCTGTGAAGATCAGTTCCCATCAGTTCCATGACAGGCTACGTGGCTGAGACCCAATTGCTTAATTTCTTGGCCTCTTGATTTCCACAACTTTGGGTGGGTAGAAATTTCATTGACTGTAAAGTAATTAAAACCTGTAGATGAAAAGCACTTCCAATAATCCCACCCAGAAAAAAGGAGGAAGAATGTGTTCATGGGGGAATGTTTCACATCATCCCTCTGTTCTTAAGCATGTTAGCTCAGTTCTCTGACTCACACAGGGTGTGAACCTCTGGAGAAATGCTTCTAACTATGTTTTCATCTTTCTTCATGATTTGTTAATTCACGTAAACAAGATAATAAATTGTATCATTTGAATCTTACCGTTTAGCCTTCCTTTAAACCCCTTAACTTCTTTTCTCCAGCTCATTAGAATAGCTAGAACATGTAACTCAAGTGTTGAAAGCTAAATATCTGGCTGATGATAGACTGTACCTATTTCTTTTTCTAAATTCCTATTTGGTCACATGTCTGTTGGTGTTTCCTTCTTTCCTCATCACCTTTCCACCACAGTCCAGCCTTTAATTGCATGGCCAGACCCAGACTGAGTTGTATCACATTTGTTAATCTGTCTGTAGAAATCTCTTCTTTCCCTAGGCAATAAATGCTGTGCCACCGCCACAGCAGGCCTTTGTTCCTTGCCTACTGCCTGTTTCTATTCTTTCCTCCTGATTTTTGCTATGGGGGCTTTTCCAGCTTTCTCAGCATATGCCATGGTGTGT
This sequence comes from Tetrao urogallus, assembly GCF_951394365.1. Classification (NCBI taxonomy): domain Eukaryota; kingdom Metazoa; phylum Chordata; class Aves; order Galliformes; family Phasianidae; genus Tetrao; species Tetrao urogallus. The sequence goes on from NC_136821.1 coordinate 20,329,685, forward strand.
AGGCAGAGCCAGCAGCAGCTCAGCTGGATGGAGAGCTCCTCTTCACAGGCAAGCTAAGCTACTGTGTTGTGCCAGGGCACTGCCTGGCAGGCTGAGCAATGAGGCTCAGCCAAAAAGATAACACCCCTGAGTCGCTCTGGCGGCAGCCAGGCTACGTGCAGCACAGCAGCACCTGGCTGAAGCTGTGGCTCCGACTGCTTCCAGCACTATGGGTCCATTAATATGCCAATGGTGCCATGCCATGGCTGCCCTTATTTTTGTGCACTTTCTTCTCCCCGCTGTCCTCAGTACTGAAAGGAATTTCTCTCCCTGAGCTACTGTAGCTTCTCAGCAGGTCTCCTAGTAGGGTTTCCATGGTGTTCTGGTTTAAGCAAATGAGAAAATGAATTGCCTTATGAGAGTAAGAGAGGAAACCGATGACCACATTTCATAAGCAGTACTTGATTTCTCAGCTCACTTAATCCACAAAAAGCAGAATCTATTTTTTTATATATCAGCTCTGGGCATTTTGTTTTACCTGCATTTCCCATGGCAGTTCATCCAATGAGAGATACATAATTTTCTGCATTCAGATATATAGAACAATTTAAGTACACAAACTCAGCCATGCAGAATCATACTTACTGTCTAGAATTGGAGCACTTCTGTCATTAGTAACAGTCTTCTTTAGCTTTTTTCCTTTGGTGATATCAGATAATAGAGCATTTCGCCCTGCCTGTTCTGACCTGCTTAGAGTTGGTTTTTCAGTATTTGCCTGCAAAATAAAATTAAAAATGAGGAGGTAAAATAAACCTCAAATTTTAGATGCACAGTTCTGCTCCAATATGGTAGTTACCTTAGACCTTAATTTCTATTATCACAACCCACTATGGTAGTATGCCATATCTGGTTTTGTGAATTATGCTATAAGTAGCTGTCCTTGTTACTGACTCCAGGCACTGCTGCTACTCGCAGTTTACTGGAAACAGAACACTTTTGTTTGAATTTAACTTTTTTTTTTTAATTCAAGAGTCTCTGATTTTTTAAAGCCAAAGCACATCTGTGGAAAATTACTATTTTGGAGACTGAGCCTGGGCAAACTACTAACACAGTTTGATTACAGAAAAAAGATGGTCATTTCTGAAAGTCGTAGTGAAACTCGAAATACACAAGTTCTAGATAAACCAGAAGAAAGATGGAGTTCTGGCTACACGCACATCTATATATGGTTACTTCTTCCAGGAAACGGTGGTTCCTGAAAAAAAAAACAGTGTTACAGAAGTTTCATGAAGGTTAGTGAGAGCTGCCACGGAGGGTCTGAGCACAGAGCCTGTATTTTGCTTGTGGTGGGCAGTGAGGGAAAGACTATGTCATGCTGTCAATCTGGGTAACCAGCTAGGCCTTTGGTATGAAAACATTTGAGTACTCTACAACAGCATTTCCAGAAGCTTTTTCTTTCTTGTCTGCCTGATGAAGAGCAAACACAGCCCAGGGCAGGCTCTGTTCCAGCTTAGGCTGATTGAAAGCAGGTCCAGTGTAGTTTCACCCACTATGTTGTGCCAGCAGTGGTTCTCATACTTTCATACCACAGACTGGCTGAGAAAGCTAAGCTGGCTAAGAACTATCCTTATAAAAAGTAAAAAATGAGATTATTTTTTGCCTCAGGTGCTCTGATTGGTTCACTGCCAGGTCACAATATGTGTTAGAGAGGGACAAAGGAGAAAGTGAGAGTGCATGGCTGGGGAAAGACAAGGGGAGAGCAAGACTTCAGTTCCTCCCAGTTAGACAAGCTGTGCCTCCCCACCCAAGATCCACGCTCCAAGGCAAACAACCAGTATGGGTGGAAGAGGAAGTGAATGTGGCTAGTGACATCCACATGGGCACTGAAAGGGAATGGAAGCAATGGACCCTCTTGCAGGAATCAATCAACCATATACAAAATACAGGAAAACAATGCAGATACAAGCACACCATCATCCATCAGTGTATCTGTACGTCCCTTTCAACAGGACAAGCAGCAAATAGGACAGCATATACAGCGCATCCACCTCCTGTAAGACTTACCAAGGCCAGTGTTGGTGGCGGCGGGGGTGCAGGAGGGGGAGGCACAGGCATGGTGGAAGGCTGAGCTCCAGCTGATCTGGCTAAGAAATCTGCACAGCAAAACACAAAATGCAAAGACCCAGAGATTAATAAATCTGTCACTTTTGGGAGGTATTTCTTCAAACCAATCCCACATCTAGCAGGCTTATCTTTTTTTTTTTTTTCTTTTTTCTTCTTTTCTTTTTTTTTTTTTTTTTAAGATTAAGCAGTCTGTTAAAAGCACTTCATGTTTAATTGTATGGATAAAAGCTACATCCTTAAATAGGTGTTCCCTGCACGATCTCCATAGCCATGCAAACTCTAAGAAACACATACCTAGTTCTGTACACACACAACCATTGCATAGTCTTTTGCTCTGGCAATGCACAAAAATGTAACGTGGTCACATGCAACAATAGAATACAAAACTGAACTCTGTTTAATCCAACAATCTTGTTCCTGTGGAATTATGGCAGATTAACCTCTTTGGTAAAACATCAACCTCTATTTCTGCGAGGCTCTATCCCTTTAGGATGGTACTCAAAAAGGGATGTTGACCTTTTGAAATCTTTCAGCTGCTGGAAGACAACACCCCCTCACTGTTCTGGGTATGGTGCAAAGGCAGACCTCCAGGAAAGACTCATGCACCTCCTCTTCCAGCTTGCTCTCAAGAAGCCAGACTCCACCACCACCTCTGAATATACTCTCCTTCTCAGAAGCAGCAAATGCAGCCATGCTCTGTGCATGTTCCCTGAGGAGGAAGAACAAGCAAGCTGCTGTGCAGGGGAAAGCCTGGCAGCCAGAGACCACTTCTTCAGCTCTGCTGCCTGAGACCAGGCTCCTGCTTTTTCCCCACACGTAACTCCAGTAATTCCAGGACAGGCACACGCAGGTGTGTAGATGTAGAACTTCACTGAAACTGAAAATCACAGTGGACTTTTTTTTTTTTTCTTCTCCAAGTCACAAGGGCTGTTAGTGGCATTTTAGCACACTGGTAGCAGGAATTGTACCCACTGGAAGCTCAGGGGCTTTCCTGATGGTGCTGAGACATTTCAGTAGTTTGCTGTGCTGCCTGCCCCTAAAAATACTTTTGCTTTGAGGGACCTTCTGACAGGCTCAGCCCTGAGCTTGTGCAGAAGTGCAGAGCATCCCATGTCAAATTTTCAAGGAGAAGAGGGCTTGGAAAGGAAATGAGCACATCACCCCTAGCTCAAGCTGACAAGGAATTCAGAGCAGAGTGGCATGGGGCAGGCTCAAGGCATTACCACTATCTCTGGTGTGTGGAGGTTTTATTTTCCCCTGGTGCAGACGCTGTTGCTCCTGTTACTGAGAAAGCACAAGCAGAGCAGAGAGGAAGCTGATGGATGGACAGACTGACAAAGAGGAAACTGTGCGAAGCCAAGTCTGTGCAGCACTGTGCAAACACCACAGTCACAAACCCTGCAAACTGACCCAAGTCTCCCACCCACTCATCCTGCAGGAGTTACCTCTCCTATGGAGGCATCACAAGAGAGGCACAGCTTTCAGGTACCCAGGATCTGCCAGAATCCACTTGCACTTCAGACTTCTGAGTTCCCTGCAATCAGTCCCCACATAAAACTCTGCTGAGCCCTATCCTTTCTTATTATCCTAAATTCAGTACTTAAAATCTGAACTCTATTAAAAGAACTAAGACTAATGCTGCTTTGTTCAACTTCCTGTTTAAAAAAATAGTCAACAGGAAAATTATTTCTTTCAGTAGACCACAACCATCCTGTTTCTTAACACAGTCTTTTCACAGCTGCAGTTGTCTCTAGTGTAACTGTGCCAGTAAGCTACTTCACTTTTAACTCCTTCAACTGATCAAAACGAGAAGCTGCTCTCTGCATCGCTCTGGTAAGAGGCTGAAGCAGTCCAGAAAACGCCCCCTCCTGAATCTTTTTGGTGCTCCATGTGCCAAGAGAAAGCTCCTTGAGAAGGGAGGATAAAATTTGTTTTTTTATCAGACTTTTATATTAATTTCTTAAGGCAGCTCAAACCTGCGTGCAGCAAGCCAGCTAGCTGATCTACAGTGTGCTCTTCACCTAAGAGCATTTTTGCAAATGTATAACTTGCCTACCTCCCTGTTTGTTAAATTACTGCTTTCTGCATGTTTGTGCTGTTCTTTTCTCCTTCCTTTCCTTCACTGGGTTGTTTTGGGTCAGCTTCATAAGAAATTGGTGCGAATAGAGGAGGAGCAGAGTAGCACTCAAAGCCTGAGCTCTCTAAGAAGGAGCCACTGCCCATGAAAGCATTCTACCACTCCAAGACCTTCCTTGACACACTGCTTGCAAGGAGGTAAGGGGAAGAAAAGCACTGTGCCTCCTGCTTGCCTATCCCTTCCTCCAGGGAATTATCAATATCTACCTAGTAAAGATGTATGTACCTCTTTCTATATCTAGCTGTATAGATATGTATGTGTATAGATACATATAGATACATAAATACACATGCAATCAGTCTGAAAGTAATGCCTCCTATTCATAGCCTTGGAAACTACAACAGATACAAAGAGCAAAATAACACTCTTTGATAGAGCACATTCTCTGCTACAGAATATTATTTTTCAACATAGTCACCACCATCAACTGCACATTTTTGCCAGCAATGAACAAGATATTGCATGCTGTGCTCATAAAAATGTGCATAGCCATTCAGAACTTGGCTCATCTTTCACCTTGCAGTCACCACTGCTGAAATACACCACCCACTGCCTCACTGTGCTCATCTCCACTGGCTGGTCACCATAAGCATTCAGCAAGCATCAATGAATGTTAGTGGGTATCATTTTTTCTGCATGGAGGAATTCAATTCCACACCTTTGCTCCATATGCACTTCCATGTCAGACACCATTCTGTCAGACTGCCCTTCCGCTGCCATCTGTCACATGGCAACACCATGTAATGGGATACTGGTGGGAAGGTTCAACCTCTACTGCCATACCATCGACATTGCCTGACACCATGGGCCAACATAATAAAGCAGGAGGCATTACTATCAGAGCAGCTCCTGTATCTATAGATCTACCCTAACGCGTATCTAGTTTCCACTCCTGTCCTATTGCCTCTCACTGTGCCTGCAGTGCCAGCTGCCTACCAGCTAGCATTTCTGGTACCAAAGGGCTTTATCAGCAGAATGGGTGGAAGCCAGAGATGCAGCTGTACGCTGGCCAGCTTATTGTCCAGCTGCTGCTGAACAAACCCTATAGCCTGTGGTTCAGCTGCTAGGAGGGCTGGCAAAAGGCATTTTGCAGGCATAAGGCAAGTTTCTGAGACAGGTCAAACTTTGGCAGCACTGGCCTCAAATTGTTTACACGCAGTGCTCTTGCTCTGAAGCTGTGATATTTTCAGTGATATTTTCTTGGAAAAGATCTGCTGCAAAGGATGTGACAACTTAGAGTAATTTTTGGTGGACAAATCAAACTAATAGTGATATTAGTTTGATAAAAGCACAGCTCTACTCCTGCTGCTGAGAAAAAAAAAAAAAGAAAAAAAAAGAGCATCAGAAACTCAAAATGCAGCAACAAATAGCACCTGCTGCTTTTGAAGCTCTAACTCAACTGTGCATAGTGTAGCACTGGACTCAAATCCTGCCGCTGTGCTTCATTCACCATTGCTTTGCACAAAGCACAGAGGAGTCCCAGGATGCTAAGAGCAACTCTGCAGCTAGAGGGAAGCTTTGGCTTTTGTCTTGTGTGTCAGCAATGGATTCAGGGTTCATTATTTGCACTCAATCAGTGTGAAAGAGCCTAATTTAAGGAACAGACATTAACTCCAATTGCTAACAGCTGACACCATAAAATACAATAATAGCTGATAAATTTTACCTACTGAGTCTGTTAACAACAGAGCTGTTTGTATCAACCAGTGTCACAAGGTATTGAACTCATTTCAAAAGAAAGTTGGAAGGAGCATCAGAACTTTGAGACTCGGAACACATGTTCTTGTGCATTTTCTAGTCAGTAGTGTCCACTATCATCACTGTATGTAAATATTAGGCTTAAATCCCGGTACTGCAGCAGCAAGAATTAAGGTAGCTATCACCAAAATGCCAGCCTCTGGGCTCCAAAGATGGAGCATGTTATGATATGCAACACATTTTGATAAGAACTAACTGCATCCAAAAAAAAACACCCCAAAAAACAAAGCTCAGGGGAAAAACAGAGTGTATAACATTTGGCAAAGAGCCCTTGCCCTGCCAAGCAACCCACACGTAAAAGAGGCACTACACCAAAACACAAGTTCTGGGCATTTCACATTCAATTTAGTACCTCAGAGATTTCCTTTGAGTGCGACATGTGCCAAAGAAGGACATCTCATGTGGGATGCACAGCGCGAGCAACTGGGCTGCAGCTGCAGGGCTCGCCTGCAGTCAGCCATTTCGAGGCGGTCCAGGCACCCCTCGCACGCACTGAGTCACAGGCAGACAGACAGCTCGCTGCGGTTAATCGCTTCCTGCATGATTAATTTCCAAGCAGAAAAAGAGGAAGGAACAAACAACTGCAGAAATAAAACAGAAACGATAGAACTCAAGGGGGAAAAATATGCAGTCACCAATTCAATGCTGATTGTCCCTCTGTGCAAAAGGGTTCAAAATCCAAAACAGTATCGATGTGGTTCTTTCCAAATGTATTGCTTCCATGTACAAAAAATTAACTGTGAATGTGAGAAAATCAGGCTTGATCACCAAGCATTTTGCTAAGGTAGCTCTCAAAACAGAAAGGACAGCAAACTAACCACATGACAAAATAGTTGGGAAACGCTATAAAAACAATTGTTTTTCCATGGGGGAAAAAAAAATCAGCTCCACACAGACAAAAATATTTTTTCATGAACTATTGTCTAACAGAATACACGACTATTGAATTGCTTTGATTCGCCCACATCCCTTGCTTCTCCCCTTGCCCTTGGTGGGCCTGACACCGGGAGCACACACATCCCACGCTGCAGTCCTGTGTGTAAGAAGAGCTCCAGGGGATGCCAAAGGTACCCACCCTGCACAACATCATGTCAGTAACTGCTACCTGAAAAACATGGCACGTGCTTCTCTCTTTTTATTAATGCAAGAACTCGGTTTCTATAATAATAGAAACTTGTAAATATGTATAAATATATAGATGGTTTTAACCCCCCTAAAAGGTTTGACATGGACAACAAATGCATTGCAGTGTGAAGCTACCTGAACGAACCGCAGAGGAATTCCCCTAGATGGTAGAGGAGGAATATTTAGAGCCTCCCCGGTCTGTCACTCACACACACAGAAATTTGGCAAAGCTTCTGACAGTTGCTGAAGTGACCCCATACAGATGGGACTGAGACACCATTGGGATGCTTTGTACCCACCCCACACTCAGCTCTAGCAGAACTAGGTCTTCTTCCTCTTAACTGGGATAAAGAAGGCAAGTGACACCTGAAATGCTCCTCTCAGTGTTTCTGGGTCCTTTAACTGCTCTTTTAGGGGTGGTTTTCACTGAAACTGCACTGCTTTTGGTGCAGGGGTTACAGGCCCACAGGGTAGGAGGTCGGCTTTCTCATCCTGCCCAGAGGAAGCTGAGGTAGGAGAGGATGCACCAACATTTCACCCTTGCAACCATTTGTAGAAAACTGGACGGTCTAAAGAGAAGCTGACAAGATAAATGACTGTACATGCATGAGGCCCAGAGAAATTCTGTGGAGATTCCATCTCCAGAAAGTCCATTTTGTCATGGACAAATGCCAGCGCACAGCCATGGGATGCCAAGAGCAGCCTTGTGTGCTTGCTGCCCATGGGCAAGTTGTATGCAGCAGGCCTCCTCTGTCACCCAGGAGTTCTGCTGCAAAGAGCCAGCAGGGTTGCATCCATGGAAAATTACTGCTAAGAACTAGGCCACTGTGGTGTCAGAATGTTGTTTTAATCCAAGTATTTCAAGAAGTTTTTTTCTTCTCAGTGACATATTTTTCAAGATATGTGGAAGATCGTTGGCAGTGGTGAGCTGTGGAGGACTGCCTTGGTCACTGCTACAGTTGCTACGTGGAAGAAAAAAAAGCAAAGCTTTTAAACATTTAAAGTGTTTGGATGTTGACTTGAGAAAAGGCGACAACTTAAGAGCAAATACACTATAGCAGAAAATACCTCTCTCAAAATAGCAGTCACTGCCATCTAGCCCATGCTGCTGGAACTTCTTTCAGCCACTACTTAAAGAAATATTTCTGCCTGCTGGGACTCTGGGAGATGGTTTCTACCATCAGCTCATTGCTGATCCAGAAGGAGCACACGTGCCCAGGTGCCATCCCCAGTAGGAGGTGGAGCCGACGCAGCCAGGGCGTTTCCAATTATGGGACATATCCCAGCCCTGGTGCCTGTGGGACACCACCTATGACCCTGCAGCTCACTCCCTCCCAATGGAAGAGAAGCCTTTTCCCCCAGACCCTTGATAAAGAAATGCCCAGCAGCAAACAACTTCCCTCCTAGGCAAAAGTGATGCTTAGGGACCAAGCTGCTAGTATCTGAGTCCTTCCTTCAGCTGTCCAGAGCACAGTTGTCTACAACATTCAATCGTGTATCATCCAAAACAGCTTCTGGCCAGCACAAATGTTTGAAACAATGCAAAAGACTGTATTATCCTAGGCACACTGCCCGACACAGCAAATGTGGGATTCACACAGGGTTGAGGTAAGTAAGCCTCAGCACACAGTCCTAAAGAAAGGGAAGCTTGTTTTGGTGCTCTAGAGGCTATAGGGATACACTGCCCACCTGGGCACAGCATAACAGAGGGGAACAAGGATCTGCTGTCTTTCTCCATCCTACTTCCTTATCCGTTTCTCCTTGTGCATGCTGTGTTCATAAAATGCTGTTCCTAATACACAGTCTAAGAACTTCTCTCTGCTGGGGCTGCTTTTTCCAATGTCCCCTTACTGTGGAAGTTGATCACTTGGCGTCAGAGGATGCTCAACAGCATGGACTGTGCCACACAGCCTTCTCCCAGAAACGTTAGTGGCTTTTGGCACAAGGAGCTGCTGGTAGGGTGAACAGTGTGGCTCAGAAGTTAAGGCTTTTCAGAATTGCCTCCAACTTCAATTAACTCTAACTCATAAAAAAGCACACTATGCTAAGTTATCCACTTGAAGAATAGGATGACTTCTGCCAGCAGCAAACTTGTGGACATATCCTCACCACACTGTATTGCTCAGCTTTCCAACCTTATTAACAAGGGGAAAAATAACATCTTTTTTACACTGGCTTCCTTGGATTTTGACTTTCAACCCAAATACATACAACATACAGCGTAAACCCAAGTACACAAAACATATAGGGCTCTTTCTCTGTTTTTTTAGGATGCTGCACATCTGACCACTTGTTTGCTTTGTGAAGCAAGAAGGAAATTCTGCCATTTGAATCAAAGTGACAGAAGCCTGGAAGACAATTTTTCCCCTTCTCTCCAATGTTTTGTAGTACAACAGGCCAAAAAGTATCAGGAATTAGGAGTTAGTCTGAACTGTTGCAACTTTCAGCCAGCACAGAAATAAGTGAGAGGAACCAAATTTGGTAAGGGAACTCTGGGATGCTGCCAGAGGACTTCTGCTGACTGTGGTTGCACACCAGGGTGCCACAGGTCCACTGTACAGTGATGCCTGCAAGGTGAGGGGCTTCTCCACCTGTCAGCCCCAAGGCTGGGTTAAAAGGCTCCTGTCTGGAGGTGTACATTACATGGCAGGAGCTTCAGGACCTCTACTGCATTCTCTGCCATGCCCAGGGAACAGTAGCTACAGGGCTGTTACTGAGCTGTTCTCAATCACGATCTTTTTCTGACCAAGAGGAAGACAGGCAGCAATGGTAGAAAGGATTTTACTATAACAAAGGCACACAGGAAAAGATCAAGGATCTCAAGCTGTCAAATTATATTATTACTCCTCCATAGGAGTAAGTCTAGAATTCAACTGACTTTAGTTTTCCAATAGGGTTTTTTAATATAAAGTGTTTTCTTTATCACGATCAGATAATTCTTACTAAACCTGCAGTGAACTGTGACTGGCCTACTAAAGCCAGCATCTATAAAATAATATTACAGTGGCGACTCCCTCTAAAGGGGAAATATCTGAGGCACATCAGGGCCAGACACATGGAATGAATTTAAAACACTGTTTTCCAATCCCACTCTACGTAAATATTGCAATATTCCTAAAAGAATGCTGAAAAACTACAGCGTGATTAGTTCAGATTTCACATCAAAAGCCCAAACAAAACACTAAGTGGCCAGGACAGTCAGCAGGGAAAGACAACCACACAAGCCAGGCTGCATTAGAGTTTTTACAATCCAGGTGTCGACATGAATTAGAAGGTAACTCGAATACCTGTCCTTAGAGGAGCAATCAAAGGCTGATCTGTCCAGAGTGTGGGAAAAACAAAGCAAAACACAGCTCCAGATCTGCGTAATGTAAGGCAGCCCACTCAGCCACAGACAGCTCAGAGAAACGAGTACCGCCTCAGAGCCAGATTACCGTCAGTAAAAGCCTCTGTTCAGTGCAGCCAGCCCCATAAATCAGTTTTGCGACTAGGTCTGGTAGAGATTTTAATTAAAAAGAAAAAAAAAATATTTTCCATTCTGAGAGTTAATTTTGGACGATTTGAAGCTGCAAAGCACTGAGACTTCAAGTCTTCTCTAAAATGGGTGGAGATGGAGAGTCTGATTTTAGTCTCATGAGTTAATGGAAAGGCTCAGGCCAGTTTTCAGAGGGGGCTGGATGAGACCTATTGTGCCTTACAACTTTGCTGAAAGTTTGAGCTGTTTGGGATGACCAGACTTAACAATTAAGAGCACATCCCAAGACATCTCCTGACTTTCTCTGCCATGCAAGGCTTTGCACTGTAGCTTGGGATCACTTGTGAGGTCATGAATCATATTTGCACGTAAAGAATGCATTTGAGGAATGCTGTACTCAGCAGTCAAGTTGGTGGTGCTGGCTCCCAGAACACCATCTTGTGGATGTATAAGGCTGGGGTGGGAAGGACCACAGCCACAACCTGCACAGAACTAAACAGAACAACCTTACAGACTGACTTGATACTAAATGAGAACTCACTCTGCATTTAACCTTGTCTGACCTGCAAAAAAGCTGCAAAATAGCATCTGATTTGCCATTTAAATGCTTATTTTGATAATACGACTGTGAAAAGTTTAGCTTTCTTTTTATAGCAGACTCTTGTTACAAGACAATTCTTTTCTAATTCCCAAAGGGACTGATAAAAGTTTGAGAATAAAGCAAAGTGAAAAACAGTTTTTCAGCTTATTAAGGTATAAATGAATATATTCAAAAGAATATAATTTCTTGGAATACCTAAGTTTGTATTTACTATAATTGGTGTTTTATTATAGAATAGCTCTGAGAATAGCTATGAAAGGAAACTTTTTTCTTATATGATGTATGTAATAACTAACATCCAATTATTAAAAACAAATATAACTTTTAAAGCCTGAAGCATTCTGAAGCTGTGCAATGTACACTGGGTATGTGCACATGCAGGGAGGTGGATGACAAAGTGTCCATTTGCACAAGCCATCAAAGCAGCTCTCAGCATCTGTTCTCGCTGGCTTGGAAGAGGGCCTTTGCCCTCTGAGGTTTGGCCTGCTGTGTATTTTGTGTTAAGTCTCAGAAAGCTTTCAGATGGGCTGCTATGGTTTCAGTAATTATTTTAAAAGGTTCTCAGCAATATAAAAACAAATCTGTGGAAGGGATTTTAAAATCAGAATGGAAATATTAAGACAAGGGAAAAGTAGAAGCAAAAAGTAATTTGAAACAGAGTCTGCTTTAGCAAACAGCCCCCCGTACCCCTCCCAGTTACCTCTTCTGCATGCTGGAGCCAGCCAGAGCTCAACCCAACCTACCCAGATACCACAGCCAAAAGGTGATCATCTTTCCAGAGGGATCTACAGAGCTTTAAAAGCTCTGCCCAACAAAAACAAAACAAAACAAACCCCAAAGTCCAAGGTGAATCGAGGATAAGAGACTCATGAGTTCTCAACACCCTACCCTACCTGTTTTTTGTTTGAAAGGGATACATTTAGAAAACAAAAAGAAAAGCAGCAGTGCTATTAAATACACTATTTCAGGCGTGAATTCACATGATCATCTAATATCTTGCCAGTCCCAACAAATGCTGTCTCATTTTAACCCATTTAAAAACAAGTTCAATGTGTTATGGCTCTGCACTATCTGATTATTTGCCTGGTTGGAAGCCAGCAAGAAACTTCTGCGACTAGAGGAATATCCTATCCTGCAGATAAAGGAAGCAATAAATTATTGCTATTAAAATATTGTACAGTAAGAAAACTCAAAAACTACATCTATATGCCCTGTACAAATTGAATAGACCAGACAGCCACTAAATAAAGTAAGGTTGCCATTATCTCTATATTGCTTGATTCTTTGTATTATGTATAAATGCTACTAAGTCAGACCATCCTCTTCGCTATTAAAAAACAGCAAATTTTACAACATACCCATATTAACTGTGTTAACCTACTGCTTTCATTGCTACATCAAGAAAAGGTTGATTTTACATATCTAACTTTTAATAAGGATCTATCAGCTCTCCTCAGCTGATAGGAACTGCTATAGTTTCACCACAAACCTACAGAGCCCTTAGCCAGAGAAAGGTAGGGTCCAAAAGGACTAAAGTTTATATGTATGATAAATTACATTGACTGCTGGCTCATGCTCTGAGAATAAAGCAGCCTACTGGCAGGGAAGATGAAGAACTCTCTTCCCCTGCAATGCTGATCCCATCACATGGCTTGCTTTGAGCTGGCCAGCACTTCCCTGCCTCCCAGACTGGTTACAGGACAAAATGAACTGCTACCAAATTGAAAATACATGCAGAATGCCTGCAAAGGATCCCTTGTTCTATGTAGGCTTCTTGCAAAGAGCAGCTCCAAAGAGAATAAGGGGGTTTGGTGACCACTCTGCAGGTCACCACCAGTGCACGGGCCATCCTGGATGGAGAAGCAAAGGCAATAAGTACGCGAGACATGCTGACTGTTTGGCCAGCACAGGGTGAGCTCCAGATCAACGTCACGGACTGAAACCACATGAGGGAGCTGGAATGGGAGGAGTGGTGTTAATGGAGATCACCAGGCATGAAGCCTGCAGCTCTGGGCTGCTCTTTCAGATTGCCATTCAGGGAAGGACTGGTGGAAGGGCAGATCTCTGGTTTTGGTTTGGGTCTGTGTGAAGCAATAAAAACCAACCCACAGTGCACAGAATGCTTTTCCATATGTCATGAGAGACTGTAGCCTTCCGTGTCTAAGGCTGTATGTATGCTACATACTTATGTAGGCGTGGCACCCTTGTTCCTATCACCAGCAATTTCCATTTGGTCAAATCTGGAAAACATCCTGAGTAATACAAGAATGAATTTTTCTGTTAAATATTTCCAATGCTGTCTTTTGGCAAAAAAAGGCATCAAGAGTTACTTGGAAAAGGAAGGCACAGCAAAGAGATGTTTCAGTTATTTTGCAAACAAGCTGCCAAAACACAAAGAGCAAAATCCAACCAATACAAATAATTCTTTGCACTTATACCACCATAAACTAAGTGGAGATCGGAACACCGACCAACCACAACTACCTTTTAATTCACTTTCTAAAGTGCAGCTATAACAAAACTCAACTCAAAACAGCCTTGTAAAGCAGTTTTTACACACATCTTGGAGCCTGGTCTACTCTTGCAGCATGAAATAAAGCCCCATGAGGTGCGATAACACTCAAACAGCGGATTCAGTGTTTACCCCTGGCACTGCAACTGATGTCGGGGTTATGAAATTTGCACATATGCACCTGGGTACTCACAGGACACATCTGCAGTGGATCGTGCCAATTTAAACACCCACAGCCAGGGCGCATAGTTAAGCTGTCCATGCTTATTCAAACATTTTCATTGTCCAGTTAAAAGCTCCATAATTAAGTACAGTTTCTGAAGACTCTGTTTATGACATATGCTTCTTTACTTATTTTGGCAATTATCTAATAGATGACAAAGTATAAGTTCTGTTTTGTATCAGTCTGTGGTTCTTTTAAGCTCAGAGCAATTCTAACATTAAAGACTTCTCAGTCTATGAATTTAGGTTCCCTGTTCTACTTGAGAGAGGGATTAAATCCTCTATTTTTGTGTTGGTATACTGCAGTATTCAATAACGTGTTCTTGGAAAATGAAAGTAATAGAGACAGATGCGAAGTTACCACACTGTTCCCAGCACAAAGCTCTCCCACTGACTGCCCAAATCTATCACTGTCCAGTATTGGGAGGGACTTTATATGAGCAAGTGCCACTGGAAGTGGGAGGACACAGATGGGAATAAGGAAGGGGTTCCAATGTCCTGTAGAGAGGACTTGTTTGAAGTCTGGCACAAGTCAAACCCAAATCAACCAAGGACAACAAAGTAAAAAAACACCTTCCTGCTTTCCACGTCTCTGATTATAGAAGTCTTTGCTCCAATTTATTTCACTTTGGAAACAACCTTTTACAGCTGCAGATGGCAAGTACTTACTTAGCTAGCGAGCAAAAAGAAGTTGGAAAGAGTGAATATTAATGGAATGGGTTCTGATGGGAAAAAAAAGAGAAGGCAGGCCAACATCTTCCATGGATTAACAGCATCCGCTAGCCAATCTTCCCCTAAACAAAGAGGGAGCATGTTCTACAGCATCCTTCTCAAAAGGAACCACGTGACCAGACCACGTGCTGTGGTAACCCTGGCTGTCCTACACCCAGTGCCATGGCTCAACCCACACTCCAAGGCTGGTAGATCCCACACATTAAAGCAGAGCCTCTGGCTGAGTAACTGACAGTTAAACAGAAGCAATTTCATTCTGATACCTGCATTTTATTTTACTTATTTATACTCCATCCATCTTCCAGGACTTTTAACAACCAAGTGTTCTCATGCAGCAAGGTGCTCCAAGGCAATGCATCACACTACAGTAACATTGCTGGCAGGGTCACATATAGCTGACTGTGCATATATCCTCCCCACACAGGGTGCCCAAGGAGCAGCTGATTTTGGAGATAATTTGCCTTCATGCAAGAGAGCAGATTTAGCCAAGCTCCTGATGGTATTCAGAATGCAGGTTTTTTTTTTTTTTTTGCATAAAAAGTAATAGGTCAGTGCTAGTAAAGGTATTTTTGGCGTATCACACCTGTAAAAAAATACCCCCACAAAACCAAGAGCAGCCACATACTAGCCATTCAATAATTGCATTTCCTTTTTAGCACATACTTAATTGGCAGGTCCTCTTACTCCATGTGAGTGTTCAAATTCATCTTCATTTATGCCAATCTACCAAAAGCTCAGAGGAAAAAGCTTCAGGCTGGTCTGCACAGGGCAGCTGCCCTGACATACCAGGTATTTGGGGTTGGCGGCCAATTTCCCCTTTAATTTCTTTTAACAAGAGTGGCTGTCCCAGTTGTTAAACCCTAGCTGAAGTTAGCAGCACACTTGCTGAATCCTTTAAAACATAGCTGAAACTCTGTTCAATCTGTCTGAATGGTTTGGTCAGCTACGCGGGGCAAAACCAAACCAGGCTTAAGTGAGTTTGGAGACTAAGTTTAGCACATGGCACACTTCAATAATACTCCTAACATCTCTTGTTTTCAAGACCAGAATTAGCAATTAAATGTAGAGTTAAGAATCATTGCAAATCTGAGGCCATAAGCTTCTAGCAAAAAGGATGCTTTTTCAGAACTCATATGTAGAAACTCCAAACTTTTGAATCTGGATCAAATCCACAGCTGGAAGGAAGCTTTGTGTTGGATTTATCAGGTCATAAGACATTATTACTCTCATAAAGCCTACTTTCTCTCATCAACTGCAGTCCTGATGACTGGCAATCCTCAAACAAGTGATTTTGCAAGGATCACTATTTTCTTCCATATCTGTCAAGGTGCCTGTTATGTGAGACAAGTCTGCAGCCAAGTGCTGTTTCAGGTTAGCCCTGATCCATCAAAACTTGCCACTAGGAAATTCTGATCAACACTGACCAATCTGGTCTTACACAGCCAGTATGAAAGTGAAGTTCACCATTAGTACCAGAGTTTTGAGATCCATGATAAAAATGAGCTGTTTGCTGTCTTTCACTCAAGAAAGCAGCACAGCCTGGCTTTCCAGGTTTCTTTCACCTCCCTTTCATACCAGGAGCAGACCTCATCAGCTGCTAGTCATAACTCTATACTCTCTCACGGTACACAAGAAACTCACTTTAGCTAGTGTTGCTACAACGAAAAGACCAAAATCTTAAGAAACTCAGGAGCAGCATGACACTTGCCTTCCCTGGAAGGTGGAGCATGGAATATTTTGCATCATGCATACGATTTAGTGTTCACTGTCTTGAAAATAACTAAACAGTTTTCATCAGTAACAAGAAAAATATAAAGTTAGCCTACAAGGAGACTGAAATACAGTCTGGAAGAAGGTACATATATCCTTCCTCTTCCTCTGAGCCAAGTACCACTCCTGGCAGGGATTTGTTTCTCTTCTTAAAAATCTCCAGTGATAGAAATTCTGAAATATCCTTCAGTCATCTATTCTAGCACTTAGTTAGCTGCAGAGCTAGTGGAATTTTTCCCAGTATCCCATCCCAGCCTTCACTGTGCAGATTTCAAATGTAATGCTGTTTTTTCTAGATAAGGACAACTACAGATTCACAGTGCCTGAGCAAACCATATCAGCCATCAGCAGTCCCACCTGTGAAGCCTTAAAACCTTCCACTGCTAGCCCTGTGCCACTGAATTAATAAAAAGCATCAGATGTGTAAAAAGCTTGTGCATTTGGTGGAAAATTGGAACAACCTAAATCACTTAAATCTGACATTAGGAAAGGTGTGCCGCATGGGATCACATCAGTAAACTGGCATTGCCATTAATTCTACCATGCAAAAAAATGACTTTTGCAAAGAATGAATTTTGCATGTTCTAAGCAAACACTTTTAATAATACTTATGAGATGGTTCTAAGCCTTCTGACTGTTATAGGCATTTCACAGCCTGGAGAATACACATGCTGGAGACCTGTTTCCCACACTACTACTCACGCAGTAACACTTCCCTGCTCCTCCCCACTCAGATCCCAGGGTTCTGTACCTCCTCAGAAGCTGCAGAGATGCTTGGGCAGAACACGAGGCCCACAAATTCACTCCAGAATGCACCTGCTGAAGCTAATTAGATCACAGGAACATTTCCCAGGCTGTACACTCCTGCAAGGAAGAAAAAAAAAATACCCATAACATTATTACTTGCAAATGGTGGGGACCATGAAGCCTGAGTACATTTCTGCTGGACATTTCCCTGTGTAGGTATAAACTCTGTGTGAGAGCTGGCAGTGTCCAGAGAGGAAGCTGACTCCATCTAAAGAGGAAAATTAAAGGAAAATACACTGACTGCTCTCAGGATCAGTTCCTGAGACAAAAAGGCCCAATTTGTTTTCAAACAAATTTAAGATAATTGCCTTGACTTCAACAGAGCATTGTAAAAGCCAGTATAAATAGTGGAATGAAAGCAGGACAGCCTAAAAACATATGTGGATGGACATGGTGGGAAGACTGGAGTTATCTACTGCTCCTCTTAAAATAACCATGGTTTGTCAACCAACATTGTAAGGAAGAGGGTTCTACAGTTTAAGCTAGAAAAAAAATGCATGCAAAAGCTGAAACAAGTCAGCTAAATAAAAGCAAAAGCAACCTCCTTCAACCTCAGGATGGTTTTAACAGCTAACTACAGAAATGATTTGCAGAACTTCCATTCAAGTGAGGGGGAGGGAAGGGGACGGCCGGCAAGATGTCTGTGGAATGTACCGCAAACAACGCTGTAGTAAAAGACACTCTTGTCCATCTAAGGTACTTAATAATAAACAGCAAAACAACAACCGAGTCAGTTTAAAGGAAAGTATAAGAACAGTAACTGCTCAGCATTTTATTGATTTACTTACATTTAGAGATCAAAGTCTCCAGACTCCAATTCCTCAGTGGTATGAAACTCATGCCTACACTGTGTAGCGAAATAAAACCCACACGGGGAGCTTACTAAAAGCTGCCATTACAGTTTGGGTTTGCATGAGCTGGCATTGCACACCTTAACTCATACTTTCCCCTTTGCAGAAAAGAGCAACGCAGTGCTGTGGGCCCACGTGTGCCATGGACACGAAGCCAACAGTGCACTGCAGTCTGCCAGCTGATGGCGAGCAAAGCTGGCTGGTGATTAAAGTGGCATCGGGAGTGCTGTTTGTTCCACTTATTTGCAGATTTAAGGGAACTTTAAAGCTTCGGTTAGATGAAATCAACTATCTCAGAACTACTAAGTTTTATACTAATACTGCTCAAGGGAAAGAAACCAAAATAAATCATTAAAAAAAAAAAAACATACAGAAAAAGGAACGCTTCTTCCATAGATGTTATGAACACGTGCGCACACACACACACCCATTCCTCCTCCCTTCTGAACTACAGTGAAAGCGCAGTTTTATTTTCCTGAGCACATAACTTGTCCCCATCTGGTTCCATTTTTTACTACTTTCTTCTTTTGGTTTCCTTCTCTCCCATTCCAACCCATATTTACTTCCTTTTGCTTAGTCTGTATTCCTTATTCCCTCTTCTCTTTTTGCAGATTTCCTTTTTAATTTGTTTGGGAAAAAAACATTCTTGCTCTGATTTTCTTAACCCAGGCTGGTGCAAGGGGCCCATCAGGAGACCCCTCTCCCGTGCCCTTTCCCTCTTGTAGTCCTGGCTGGGCTTGCTCTTGGTACAACGTGTGAAGCTGAGGGCTTCTTTATTTAGAAAAGTGCACCAGTCTACTTTTGAATTCAATTTCAAATACCTAATATGAACCACTGTGTGGAAGGTCAAATATATTATTTACAAGCCATTGTATGTAATTTAAAACAACTCCTAATCTGTATGAGATGAGCCACTATAAAGCAGGATTAGGTTGAAATTAAAACGTCTGCAATGGGATTTTATTAAATTGGTTTTAAATTACATTCTTAGTAATACAAAGCCGAAGATTAGAAATCTTAATAGAGCAGAAAGACCGCTTTGGGACAGAACCGTGGCACTCCTTACAAATCATGCTAGATTCGCAGAAGCAGAGTGGCCCAGCAAAGGCCAGAGACTGCTGCTTGCAAAACTCTAAAGCTCAAAACTTAACAGTAAGCTCCACAAGGCTGCCCAGACACCAGGCTCTGCAATTTCCAAGTAAGAGCATCCTTGTACCAGGCTCTGCAATTTCCAAGTAAGAGCATCCTTGTCCCTGATGTGGGCTACGTGCACATCCTGTGCCACTTCCTCCACCCCCACACTGCCAGGAGCACGTGCACCTGCACCAGGCTGGGGGGGGTTCTCACTTGTGGGACTCAACCCCAGGGGGCTCATCCCATCTTATGATCATTGCTATACTGCCCATGAAAGCCACGCACCACCTGGCCTAACCAGCCTCAGGGGATGAAGGATTGTGTTTTTTGCTGAAGTTCATATGCACAAAAGGAAAGATTTCCTTCTTTCATTCATTTCCAGGGATCTCTCCCATTAGCATGATAGAGATGGAGTAAACTTAGCTAAACCTCCACCGCAAGGTTTATTTCAAACTCTGTGAAGTACTACTAAAATACTCTGTATTTTGTCATCAGAAAGTTTATCTTCTTTTCAACTTTCATGTTCGGCAATTTTAGTTAATCACATTTTTCTTAGCAATATTTAAAAATAATGAATACATTTTTACATAGGGATACAAACTGTACATCCCTCCGAATGTGCTCGCTGTGAAAGTTCCAAGTGCTGCAGCAACAAACCAGTGCCATTTCCTGCCCAACACAGGGGGCTCCCAGGCCAAAAAGCTTCCAGCACAGCAGAGCTGAGACAGACCTCCTCAACAGATATCACAAAGCATGAGAAAAAGCTTTAAGAAGAGAATACATCGATAATATCAAATAGAACAGCTATAAACTCGGTACCAGCCAAAATGACAAAGTTCCTGCTACAATGAAAAGCATTAACCTGTTAGAAAATAAACAAAACCACCAGTCATCTGTTGATTATATCAAAAACTTTGAAAAGCCAGAGATATTCTTTGTATTTCTACCAGGATTCAGCTCTATGCTGCCATCAAATAGCAAGGCAGGCTCCCAGCTTCTCACAAACTCACAGAAAACCTTCTTCCTATTTTTGCCTTGTAAGGCCCTGCTGCAAAGTCCACCTTGCCCGCCAGCTGCTAACACAAGTGCCTTGCTAACCGCTTCATAGCTCCCCGCTCCACCAAAACAGTGAAAATCAAGTGCCCCCCCCCCCCCCCCCCCCCTTAGGATGGTTAAAAGGCATTTTAAAAAGACTAACCTGTGCTATTAGAATTTGGTGGAGGTCACGGAGCTCTGAACTTCCCCAGTCGCTTCAATCTCGTTTCCTGTAGAGCAGCACGTGACCCTGCGCTTCCTCACTGCACCTTGCTAGACTTGCTTCATTTACTTTTTGAAGCCCAATGAAGAAGCTGTCTCCTACAGCATGTTTTAAAAGACTTCTGCTCCCATGACATGTTGAACCACTGACATTTGTACATACGCAGAAAGAGCCCTCCTCCGTTTCCTTCTGAGTCACTACACGACTCAATGGCCCTTTTTGTACTACTTTTATGTATTAATAAAATCCTAAATGTGATTCTATTACAATATGTTCAACTCCCATCTCTCTCTTTTTAAAGAGGAAAAAAATGCTACAGTGGAGAATATAATTACACTGAATGCATGGGAAATTTTAGTTCAAGGCATTCATTTACCAGGCTGTCAAGTGGGAAAAATATTGATGTATCTACTTTGAATAGTTGCACTCAGTGTAAATTTTTAGAAATATTTTTCGTTAGAATACAGCAAACAATTTTCATAGGAGTTTCAGTCCTATGGGAAAGGGTTTATGACTTTGGAAGAGCAAAGATTCTCTTCTCAGCACTATGTATCCACATACTGTCATTTTAGAATGGGACAAATGGGTCTGAACATAGGTCATGAAAGGATGGATGGTAAACTCATGGATCAGATGAGTAAATTTAGAGTTGTAATAGTCAGTAGCCTTCAGAAATTAACACTTTGATTTTTCTTTTCAATCCATGGAATCTTCACTGTCAGTCAGCAGGGAACAACTGCTGGCACAAAACTGGCTGCAATGCTACCAGACTACAACACAAACCCAGAGCTTATGCAGAGAAGCCCAGAGCAAACCAACACAGGATGCTTCTGTGCATGCTGTTTGGTGCATTTTACACAATTTCTAAGTGCATGACAAGATTTCCACTGAAAACGACATCTTCTAAATTCAACTGCACCTGGTGAAGACCTGGTTGTTGTGAGCGGCCTCCGATGAACACCAACCAGGGGTCACCTTCAGGTCCACTCCCCACAGGCTTCTTGCTTCAACCAAACAAGTCAAATGAGCTCAAATTCCTTCTGTTTGTGGTTAACATGACTAGTTCTGGTGGAAAATGAGAGGGAATGGCTTGCAGGAATCCTCCTCCCCGCAGAGAGGTGGGAGGAGCAAGCTGTGGCAAAGAGACAGCAACATGCAGTGGGACTTCACAGGCTGCAAGATCTGCACTTGTGCTACAACAACCACTGACAATCCCAACTGCCCTACAAGCTGGCAGATACCATAGAAGATACAGATGAACGTGGAGGGCCAAACTCCAGAAAGGAGAATGTCTGTCTAGCATAACAAGGTTTTCCAGTACAAGCACCTCAAATTTAAGGACCTATTGCAGCTACACATTGCACAAATCACATCTGCCTAATAAATGACGTGTATTTTAAATGCAGATATGCAGGGGAAACCCCCACAAAAGGAAATACATGAGTGAAAGAAGGACTACTCCATGAGACAGGTGCTCCCATATGACACTTTTTGGGCACACAGAATCCTACTTGTGCATGCACCTCTGAGCTCCGGTGGTTGCAGTCCGAATACATGTACAAACGTGTCCACAGATGCACCTGCTCTGCCCCGACTTACAACTTTGCGCCAACTGGCCAAGGAGAGATTAGGGTATTATTTACACTGGAAGACACTTGAGAGCACTGTGAGATGCATGCAGCTTAAGCACTTTCTGGCACTGAGCGCTCAGAGTTATTATACGCCGGACCCTGGGCTTCAGAGGCACAGAGGGGAAGTTGAAGAGTTCAGGAAGTTGCTGTGTTTGTTCACAACACACTGCTTCATTGTACTCGTCTTCAGCTGCTCACCCAGCAGCTCCTGGGCTAACAGTTGTCACTGACAAGAGAGCTTATTGCTCTTTTTTTCAAGGGGCTATGTTTACAAAATCACTTTTAACACGTTAATGCTGCAATGACATATGCTACACCATGCCAGAGCAGTGCTTGGAGCCTCCGATGGGGGAAATGGAGTTCTATACTCCCCCTCCACATTGTTCAAGTTGCAGGGAATGCATTTTCTCAGTGAGCAACTCCTAGCCATCTCCTTCTTAAGCCATGCCCAAAGTGTCCTCCAGGGTGTCACTCCAGCCAGCGCACCTCAGTGCAGCTCCATGGTTTTCACTGGGGCTGCACATGCAGGTGTGTGACACCTGGGGGATTCACCAAGCCCACACAGCCTTCACAAGGCCTGTTCTGGTAAGCTTCTCTGTGCTTGGGCCACCAGGAACACCAAGGGATCTGTCAGCTCTGACTGCAGAAGGGAGGCATCTGAAGTCCTCTATTCATCAGCCATTTACTTCTCTGTCCTTGTCATAGATGAGGAATCTGTTGACTGGCACCTTTTGGAAGACTGTAGCTCCTCTGGGATTTTTGGTAGCTATATTAGGTGGTAAGCCAACTGCTTGTAACTGACACTGAATCACACTTCACATACACGCAAGACAAAACCACTTTATCTTCTGAGAGGAAAGCCCACCTGAACCTCTTCCTTTCATGCACCTGGGTGACTAATAAAATGTGCCCATAACATTGTAAATGGCAAAAGTTGTTTTTTAAGACTCTAAATTGACTCCCCATCACTTGTGACTCAATCAAACAGTGTTTGATTTACCAAAGAGGACCACCCCAGCTGCAATAATAAGTTGCACAGTGGCCTGACAGATGAACTACACCAGGATGTTAATGGTTGTGGCTGTAGGGCCTTTTACATAGATAATTTACTGTCCTGGGCCAGCTATGGGGTTCTGAGGGGCTCTGAGGTTTTAGATTAGAAACAAGCATAGCTACATCTCAACACATTTGATAATTCTTGTCCAGGTGATACAAACTAATGGAGCATGCTGAATGCCACAATTCAAACTCACACATATCACTGGCCTTACAAAAATAGGCACTATTTGTAATATAGAATCTCACCTATCTCACTGATATGGCCATATCTGCACACACACACAGCAGTGGATTCTGTGAAGAATGTTTTCCATCTGGTACCTGTCACCAGCAAATACAAGCCATTAACGTCCCTGTGACTGGGCAATACAATCTGTACTGCTTCTGACCTCGAGCGGGCATAACACCTGTGAGCACAAGAGTACATAGTCATACAGGGCTGCTAAAACAACTACAAAAATCCCAAATCTGCTTGCCAAATCACAAGAGCTCAGCAGTAACAGAGAGGTGTTCAAACTTCAAAGCAGGAGCACAGTCAGCAAGAGTTTGTTGAAAGAATTACAACCAGGCATGGAAACTGGGACTTCTCAGTAGCATGTAATCCCTGCTGTTTCCATTTCCTCTTCCTCATTATCAGCACAGACGGGGGCTGAAGATTAGTAAACAGTGGGTGTTTGGGGTGAATTAGAGCATGTGTGATATAGAGCTCGCTATCCTGGTGGCATCAGCGTGACTTCGCAAAGAGATGTAAATATTTAATGGTGCCCACTATGTCTCTTCAGAACTATGGAATATTAACACTTCCTTGGAGGTAACAATGATGGAGGAATCTTACTAGGACTCCATCTTGCCCTTCATCTAGGACATGAACAAAGTCTTACAGCCAAGACTTCCCTCCTCCATAGCCGTCTGTGGGGAAGATGAAAGCTTCTCACACTGCTCCTGTCCAGTCTAAAACCAGAAACAACAAACTCTGGGACAAAAACTTCAGTGTAAAGAAATTCCCTTCTTCTGAATAGAGGAAAAAAAATACTTCCAGTGTAATCTTTAAAGGTTCCCAACCTGCTAGGGTATTGGGTTTTTATGACCATTATACCTCGACAACAAATGCAAAGGCAAGCAAACTAGTAGCGCGATTAGAAATTATTCTACTTTTCTTTAAGCATTTACTTTTTAAGTGGGTTCTCTTCTCTTCTTTGCCCACTGCTATAAGGAACAGTCTTAGAAAAGATTCTCTCTTCTCACACCCAAAATCTGATTTCAGCTGTCATTTCAGGTATTAAAATGCCACTGCCACGTAACTAACAAAGAAAAATACTCCCCTACGTTGACGTACTCGCAATTTTGAAGAGGAATCTGAAAAAGCAGGAAAATTCTAAATTATTTTTTCTGCTCTTGTTCTCAAGTCTACATAGAACTAACAGCTGCGTGTGAGAGATGTTCTATATTCAGCTGTTGCCCTTGCTTGTCACAGGTTATCCTTTCAGGAGACAGCTATGTAATAAAAGCCATTAGTAAGAAAACACAATATGCCTAGAAACACCTACTAATTTCTTGACTTGAGAGAGAACTCCTGAATTGACAAACCGTGCTCTCAAAGTGATTTGCTTGTCCGGCTCCCAGCACCCCTGGCAACATTGATATTAACGGACTCCTGAGGAAGAGTCCTACTCTGCTTCTTTAATTAGGATAAAGCAATCACAAGATACATTGTAAGAAGGTAACTATTTCGCAGAAGTTTTTTCATATCACTACAGAGAATTCAAATATTTAGTTTGTTCACAGGAACAAAAACAAACAAGCAAACTTCTACAAAAAGGAACCTTACTGCTGGCTGCTTATAATACTCGATTTCACATAATACCTTGTTTCTCAGTTTGTGGCCTTTTTACACAATAACCTTGAGACATGGTTTCCCCTGGACTCGATCAAAGAATGAGATTACACAACAGACGCACAAACAGAAAACATTTGCTGTCTTTCCAAAGAGTATTTTCAACAATTCTTACCCAGTAAAAGCCGCCTAGCCATTTTTCCAGAACAATGTATTACATCTCATCAGAGGCATGCCTACTGCCTAATTATCTCTCTCAATATATAAGCACTGTTATGATGGTGATAATATCGGATATTTATTATTGAGCAATTTGTCTTTAGCTATTAACATGAATTTTAAAGTTTATGAAGCTTCAGGTATGAACCATATGATGAAGAGTTTTTATATACTTGGTTATTTCAGTAGAAAATACTGTTTTAAAAGCAGTTAACACAGTTAAATTGAGTAATACTTTATACTCAACTTCCCATCAGCATTTGTGCATGTACACTCACACACACACACACACACACACACACACACACACACACACACACAGGGGAACAGAGCAAAATAAATCTGCACCCAAGAAATAGTGATCTACTACAATGGCCATACGTTTTAAAGCTACAGAAACAGCATTTTTTTATGAGACCAGGTTTCCAGCTGACATGGCCTACAGTCTGAAAGTGCTACCTCTGTACCAAGTTACATTTTCTCTTCAAGTGGGATGTCTCTATCTAAATGTCTGTAGCTAAAAGTGCCTGCATGAATTGGAGCTTAACATATAAATTGAAGACTATTAAGATGCATGACAATTAAACCATTATTTTGCAAAAAACTGCTATCAAATTCTGTGTTCTTATCATTTGATTTTTTAGGGGGATTTTGCCTATTATTTTTGATTGTAAATCAAAACCCTTTTTTCTCCATCATCTGTTCAACACATGCAATTATGAAATCCAAGCAACTAGTTTCATTTTTGAAAGAGGTCTACTACTTTCATATAATTTATTTCCTCCTCTACATTCTGGATGCTCATAATAGAAGCACTGAAAATTTGTGATTATCTACAAAATAGAAAGAGAGCTGACAAATAGCAGGCTAATACAGGAGTACTTACTGGCATTATTTCACTGGCATAAAGATCTGCACACAATGTTACAGCAGCAGCATCCTACCCAAAGCTCATGCCCGTTTCTTTGTTTTGTTGTTTGTTTTTTAAATAAGTCCTCATGAGCAGGAACTTTAGTCCATTTTTTACATTTTTCCCATGGGCGGTATTTTCCACATCAGGAGCCTCTAGATGCCAAATATAGACACAGATCAGAGTCTGTACATACTTGCTGGTGATTATAAACCAGTACCAGCTCCTCTGCTGTGTAGTGGATGAGACTTGTTACTCTTCGCACATGTCCAAGTGCCAGCAGCTCCACACTGAGCAGAGGTGCGCCCAAGTAAGGAGAACAAGATCACATCACATACAAGATGGGATCGTGGATTTTTCTTTCATTAACACGTACCAAAAAAGAATATTCTCCCAAGAATAAACAGGAGAAAGGGAGGCTCAATTTATGAATACACATACGCACTGCCATAATCTCAGTTAACTATCTTTGCTATCCCTAGGAATTAGTGGAGTTGATCACTATGAATGAGGAGAACACTAGCCAAGCTAACGGAATTTCAGACTCCATGAGAGGCACATGAAGACAAGCCTTGAGTCTGAAGCTCCCTGCTTGCTCAGGAAAGCCAGCGCTGCCGCTGCCCCTCACATACATGCAATTGCAGCCCCCTGGCAGTTGCATGGGCTGCATCCAGAGAGCTCACGGTGATTTCAGAGCCATCAGGGTGCATCATCAACCCACATCCATCACCTGGCTGCTCC
The DNA here is from genome assembly GCF_951394365.1 of Tetrao urogallus. Lineage (NCBI taxonomy): Eukaryota > Metazoa > Chordata > Aves > Galliformes > Phasianidae > Tetrao > Tetrao urogallus. The sequence continues at coordinate 20,356,564 of NC_136821.1, forward strand.
ACAGTGCCTTCCAGTCTGAAGTTGCTCCTCAACATCATTTTGAGCAGGAACCACTGTAGACTTAGGATTACCAACTTATTGCAATTACACTACACAGAAACTGATAGAAAACAGTGATGTTTATTTCCAACTCATTGAGCTTACAGATAAATTGCTGATCTAGCAACTAGTCTCCCTATACTGCTACGGCTCAGCTGCTGCCACGAGGCTGCACTGACCAGACACAAAGCAGCCCCTCAGCAGGTTAAGGATGCCAGCTCTCCTCACAGCTTGTCATGTTAAGATAAGCTGGGTTTCTGAATCCATGACCATAGAGGTCAGGATAAGCTCCCAGTTTCACTAGCTGAGAGTAAAAGTAGGGGCAGCAGTTTAGTGCTCTGGCTTGGAACAGCAGAAATCCCACAGAAGGCTATATAGAAGGCTATAACTGCACTTTTAATCACTTCTAGTCATTTTGGTAGAGTCACATGCCTGTGGGCCAAGTCCCAGCAGAGCCAGCCTGTCACAGAGCAGGAACATCAGGCAGCACAGGGAGGTGATGCTGTGCACCACAGCTCACTATGTGAGCCCGAAGGTGCTGCTGTAGCCACCTCCTGCGCTGCCAGCAGGGGCTTGGCTATGGCAGCTGTTACACAGGCTGTTTGCTCCTGCTTCAGGTTCCACTGTTAGCACTTTGGAGCTAGGTAAACTTCGTGACATATTTAACTTCAGGCCTTTTGCTGCTAATTGGGACAGTTCTCCTAACTTTTAATGAGAAAGCTAGTGCACCACGGTGCTCTTGGGAATGCTGGTTTTGGCGACCTTTGAACACTCAAACTAACTACTTCCATAATTATATTTTTAAGAATAGTTAAAAAAATGGTCCCTAATTTTACATCAAGCAGGATTCCCTAGTGACAGGGTTGTAGATCCTGCACTGGTGTGCATTACAGAAAACTCCAGTGCTACCAGGATCACATGCTCTGTTGAGAAACAAAGGAATCAGGACCTGAATATGCCAGAACTAAATACAGAGAAGTGAGATTATAAATGGTGAAAACTTTACTGGATAGAGCTGAGGTGTGCTGCATCAAACACGCCTGTAGACTGTAGTTTCAACCCCCCTCCAAACAGTCGCACACCACAGTGATAGCCCAATCCCTTGGAAGAAAGATGTTGAGGTTGTGGGAGCTTTGCAGCAGGAACAAAGTTATCCTGATTTCCAAAACTAAGCAGCCACCCCAGCCAGAGGGAGCAATGCATACACACACACACCTCAGGGACAACAGCCTGGGGAGCCCGGGGAAGAGGTGCCCTGATGCTGCCAAGGGCAGTCCCACCACAGTGCTCCTGTCCATCCTGCAGTGACCTCACATCATACCAAGGGCACAATGGGACCAAGGAGTGCCACTGCCTGCTGTTTCACAAGTTCACTGGTGGGGTTTTTTGGTCTCTCCTCACTTCCTAAGGCACAGAGTCAAGCTTAGCTGTGAAATGGCAGTGGGACACTTCCTTATCTCTAGATAAAAGGAAGAAGGTAAAAATACACTGTGTTCTTTTTACTTTCCCTTCTTGCAGGGTTTTTCCATTGTGTTTTTATCTGCTTCTGTGCATAGCTGACAGTGAAGGCCTTGGGAGCTGTTAAAACACCATAGTATACAGCATCACAACCACGAGTTCTTTAATGCCTAATCAGTCTCACTGATTAGCAAACAGACAGTGCGCAAACAGGCTTGCAAGAGGAATAAAAGCTCCAAGCCTAAGCAAAGAGCAGTGTTATACCACTTTTATTGTAAGCAATTGTAAACTCTGTTATTGCTCCTAAGAGGAAACTTTCCTGGCAAACTTTTGAAGTAACAAAAAGCAGAAGATGACAGTTCTTTCCCCTGGAAGCACAATGTCCCTTAGTGTTCTCACTTAAGTACTGTGCATGATGACATCCAACTGCCTTTCACCCTGCAATTCACTTGCATTATTAGGGGTGTTCTACTAAACAACTGGCATATTTTAGAAGAATAAAGGAGGAACCTGTCCAGTTTGTCAGTTACAGAATATCCTATTTTCTAGTTCCCTATAGCAGCTAATGTCTTCCTCCAACTCCAATCAACATGCATGAACATATGCACGAATGGAAAAGAGTAAGCCACAGTAAGTCTTGGAGATATCAAGCCTGTAAAGATCTGCTATGAAAAGCAAAACCAAAGGATGAGGAAATAAGTATTCCTCTGGATTCTCTTAAGAAGGCATTACTTCTGCATTACTGCATGTAAGCATGCAGTATACCCCAGGATTTTGCTATCAACTAAATTTTATTTCATCCTACTAGAATAGAAAATGCATTTTAGAGAGCATTAAAAAAAATGCATCCCTATCTCAGAAGTCCTGAATCTAAGGCAATATGTACAACTATAAAAAAAACCACCAAGGAGCATGTAAGTGAATGGAGATGCAGAGAAAAAGGTCAATACATCAAGTCATGCAAACTCACTATGTGCATGACCAAGGGCTTTGTTTACTTGCAACATACACAGAACACCCTTTATAGTTTACATTCGATACTTCCTTTTAAAACTCCTTCAAGTAACTTGAAATGTGAAAGTAAGGAAGAAAATTCTCTGTCTTTCCCTGCATGGAAATACAAAACAAACATTTGGAAATACCCTGGGCCTCTTGCTTTGTCCAGAGAAGGCTCTCAGATAGCAGTAAAGTGCTTTGTAAAAGTAATCTGCCCCAGTCTGTAACAGTTACGATGTGAACAGACTTGGTAGGAGCTGAGATGAAGTTCAGCTTGTATCCAGCATGCTTGATCTTCCGTGGGAGACTGCGCAAGAACTTGCTTGCTCCTGTATGGACTGCTGGAGATGTAGGACATCCCAGAACAGAACAGGAGACACTCCACTGCAGAAGGCCAAAGCTGGGATGAGGCAGAAGTTAGAGAGAGTCTGCTAAGGGCCCAGGAGATGAGGCTAACAGAAAGCCATGCAAACTGAAGGCTAGGAGAGGATGAGCTTTAGGAAATGCCACAACTAAGGCTATTCATGTGCTAGGCAAATCATAACCTGAGGAGAGCACTGACTAAAGTGACTGCTGTGGGAGGATCGATGAGATGGAGAAACGGAGGTCTGCAGAGCTTAGTACTGCTGATGCAAAAGGGTTTCCACACAGTAAGTGAAGAATACTAGCTGTTTTCTAACAGCCACTTCCTAAGTAGGAGGCAGGGGGAGAGAGTAACCAATTCCTCCCCTTCCTCCAAGGACATCCTTCCCTTTAATCACCTATAGTGATAAAAAAAGGGACCTAGCTAATGCTAGTTACAAGTCAGGCACCATTCTGCACAAGCTGCTTATATAAGGACAATCCCAGTTAGCACCAGTGTCCTGGGACCCTGCAGTGCTGCCTCAGGCTGCTGGGGACCTGAGGGCTACGCCGATCACCCGATGAAACTCAGAGGCTGCCAGACCGTGAGCTCATGAGGCCCTATCCACTGTACTCCCCAGAGGTGGGGAGAAACCACTGATTGAAGGTAGTGAATCTCAGACTTCACTGTTCACATTGATGCTTAAATGAATAAATAAATAAATAAAGAGAATGGAAGTTCAGGCAAACTCCTCTCTTGCTTTCTCATTCCAGGGAACAGATCCGAGCCACTAACAGAGACCAGAGTCCGAAGGGATACCCTACTTCCTGGAACTCATTTTACCATTTTAATTCCACAGAACAAGTACAGTAAAGATTGCGTGTTTTGCAGATTTGATATCACTGCAAAATCACAATATTGATTTTACAGTTTCTTGCCTACAGAGGTCTTTCAAACAGCAATGCAGAGAACAAGACAAGAGCAATCTGAAGACAAAAATCAAAGCCTGGATCAGAGAGCTCATTATGCAGTCTGTGACTTAATACCCAGAACTGCAGTGGATTAAGTCTTCTGTATTCCCTGAAGGTTCTGTGGGAAGGAACTCATGCTGCTAACTAAATCCCATGTTGTGCTGACAGTATTACAAACCCAGAGGCAGAACCCAGCTCTGCCAGCCTCGGGCTGCCCACACCAACACACTCTCCTTCACAGAGACAGTTCAATGGCCAAGAGACCTCAAATTGCCAGCTGTGCATACTCCCAACGCAAAGAAGCCTTCTCTAACACTGAGGACAGCTTGCTGTATGCAGCCATGTCAGAGAGCATGGCTAACCTGCAACATGCCCCAAACCCCTACACCTGCTCTGCTCCTACTGCCCGTCTCCTGGCCCAGACAATCCCACTCTGTGCAGCTGGCAGCTCAGCTGTCGGGGAATCAGCCCAACACAGCCCTCCTCACAGCCTGCCAACAACACACGTGCCAGCTGCACAGCACGCTGCTGTGACAACACAACAGCACATTACTGTACCCCATTTCTACGACTTAAAGGATTTCCCGACCTCCCGTGCCTGCTGATGCTCTCTTCAATAGTTTGATGCCCGTGTCAAGCAAGTTACAAAACCTATCTGTTGTTGCAGTGAACAGATCCACAGAATGATGCAAGGCTCTGCTGACTGCTAGCTATACTTATGTAACTCAGTAGCCTCACAGCTGCTAATAATTAGCAGACGACCTGCGTAAGTGCTAGACAAATACAGGGAGATGGAAAAGGAGAACCCTGCTTCATCTCTTCAAAAACAAGCCAGCAAAATGGGAAAAGGGACTTTTAACAGATCTATGATTCTCTTTCTCTTCTCCCAACAGAATTCAAACCCAGCATAATGAATTCAGCATAAATCTTATAACTGAAGATCTGAATGGCGCCTTGTTCGTAGCATTTGGATTTGGAACACAGATGCCGTTAACTCACTGCTTAATGCCTTCTATCATACTCTCTAAAATGCCGATCTGCTTCCTCAGCTTCCACGTTAGGAAAACAAAACCAACAATCTTTCTTCAAGTGATTTATTTTTTTAAATGACGAGAGATCCAAACTTGAATTCGGCACACAGCTTTCTCTGCTCTCATTCTCTCTTAAAAATAAGAGATTAATTGTTATGCAGCAAACTGGGGATAACATCACTTTCTAAAAATTTCCTTTGCAGCTCTTGTCTTTATTTCACAAATTCTTTTCCAGATCTCATGTTCTCAGTGTTGCCTGAGAAAATGTAATTAACTGTTAGTATAAGAATCCCTCTAAGTGACAGATTGAATATATACACACATACATACGTACATATACACACATACATGTTTTGGGGGTTGCTATTCTCTTGAGTAATCTGAAAGCAGCTGCACAGGGTAAGAAGCTTTTCTGTTCAAATACGACATCTTTTAGCTGCAATGGCACCAGCCCACTAGTCAGGAGATTTCTGATCCTTTCCCAGCACTATTACTGACTTGCTGCTATGAGACTTCAAGCAAAGCCATTTTCCTTCACTGTGCTTCTCTGCTCACTGCTCTTAGAAGCCTTTATTCACACTTTAAGGCCATTTTCAGATGTTCTGAAACCACTTAGCCCATATACTCTGGGGGATAATAGTCTGCTCCACTCTGCCTATTCCTCACAGCAACAGATCTCAGTATTCAAGCACAGCATTCACCAAAAACATTAAGAAGGAGTAGGAAGAGGGAATCACCCCACTTCCTGACTTTATCACAAGGGAAACATGCACAAGCTATTTGGGGCTTGCTGAAACTGCTATGAACGTTTATCTTAGCCTCTATATTTCTTCCCATTAAAGAGCTCCCTTGAGTTTCTGTAGCAGAAGAGATGCTAATAGTTCAGAGAAGTTCCCTCTGGGAACACATGCGTGGAAGCCAAGAGTGCTGCTCACCCAGGCTCAGCCCTAGGAGGGAACAAAGACCATGGGTGCCACAGAAGCAGCTTAAACATTGGGAGCTTTGCTTCTGCAGCAGCAGTAATTTAAGGTACAAAGAGAAACATTTAAACTCCAAAGCGTACTTACGTGTGATAGGATCCAAATGTAGATGATTCCTAAAGGAGTTACACCAGAGTTTAGAGTTACAAAACGGATTCTCGAAGTGCTACTTGTGCTTCCTGTCCATCTCCTTTCAGGAACAAGGAAGCTTTCTATTCTGAATGCCTTTGATCTCAAATTTCGATGAAACTGCACCCTCGCTGCCCATGTCTGAGCCTACAGGCACTGTACTGCAGTGACCTGCACTGGAGGGAACCAAAGCACAGCTGCTCTATGAGGCCTGCACAGCTGAGCAGCAACAGCATGTCAGAGCCCTCATCTCCAGGGTTAATCCCACACGAAAAATGTCATCGTTTTCCCATTCAGACTTCACCCACAACACAGCAGCACCTGCATACTACTTGCAAGGAATCACAATAGAACACCAACTTTATCCATTTTCTACGTATAACTACACATGGAGCTGATACTACACAAAAGCATACCACCACCACACTGATCACTGACAGCATCCAAAATATTTTAAAGCAATCCTGATAATTTTTTTTTTTTTAATTAAATTTTGTTTTTAAACCATCCTTTTTTGGGGGTATTTGCTGACCAACAGTTCCACAGTCATTACTCAGCAACAGATGGATTTCTATGTACACCTGTGAGGCCAGCAGCTAACGAGAATGCAGGTAGTTACACAGTCAGCAGCACCCAAAGCAAACAGCTCTCCTGAAGATTTGTGGCTACTCCAACATTCCCACCTTTCTCCCCACATAAGGAACACTGCCTCCACCCTATCCAGCTCAAACACAGCTGGAGCCACGAGTTTTAAACCAGGAGACCTGCCTATCCTTCATGGCAGTGGATGCTATTGGCCAAGTGTCAGAGTGCACCACATGAAGAAAAAGCATTTGCATTAGAACCAAGAATAAGAGAAGTCTGTAGAAAGAACACAGAAGCATTTCACTAGATTTGAACTTTCACAAGGTTTCATACTGTTGTGAACTTGCCACAATTAAGACATTCATGTTGGCAAGAGCACAAACCGTAAAGAAATTCCCCTACCCTTGCCACTGCTTCCTTACTTCTCATGGTTCCTAAGCATGTCAATTATCTAGATAAGATTTAGCATAGTAAGAGCTTAGAACATTTCTAATGGCTGTGCAGAGACATTTTACCACTGTGTATATATATATATATATATACACACACACACACACACACACACACTTATATACACACATACATCACAAGAACAACATACTGCTGTGAAAGGAAACCTATGAAGTTCTGTCCTCACGTCACATTTATCAGACAACACCAACATGTTCTCTTTTCCTCCGCCAAGAAAAGCCTGGTGTTTACACAAGTGAAGCAGAAAGCAAATGGCTGTTAAAACTAATTGCACTGTCAGTAATGGAGAGCAATATTGAAAAGCAGCTCCTTCACAAAGCTATCAGCATTGCCACTCAGCAACCTTCACTGAGAAGGCTGGAAGGCATCTGGTGCGAAGACTATAGTTAGGAAACTGTTCCTTTCACTCCTCTAAAGGAACATTTCCATTTCTGCCTCTGCTGCATAAGAAAAAGCATTAATATCCCGATGCAGTGTTGTAATGACTCCGTGTTTCTCAAAAATATAAGAAAATAGAAACAACAGCTACAGCAGTGTTGTAGCACACAACCCCACAGACAACATCTTGCTGCCTGTTGCCATCAAGAGAGCAATGCAATGCTGTAAGAAGCACAATTTCAGTAGAGCTAGAAAGCAGCAGTGTCAGCCAGAGAGACAGGAGTGCTGTCAGAGCAAGAGGCAGCCCAGGCTGGGAGAGCCACTCCTCCTCCCATCTCCTTTCTGGGCAGCATTACCCTGGACTGCTGAACCTGTCAGCACACCCACAGATAACTGTGGCACAGAACAAGGGCAGGTGAGCAGCAGAAGGAGATAAGGGAGAACAGAGATAGCAGTCCCCTCAGCTCCACCATGAGCTGTGTAAGTACACTCAGTTGCATCCAGAGACCAGCTAGGGACAGCACATCCCTCACCATTCTTAAGGAAGCAGCTGCAGGAACGTTAGTCTCCACGTGAGGGGCTGCAGGGCAATCCCATGCACACAGATGGGCTAAGGGCAATGTCCTGCTGGAGTCAGAGGGTACTGAGGAGTCCAGGACACACATAGGGCCAGAGGAGCTAAAAGCAGTAGGAGGAGCAGTAACAAAGACTCAGAAATACAACCTCCCAGTCTTAGGCTTGTTGCCGTCACTCTTGTTAAACAGCCCTTAAATGATGTGCATGTAAGCATGTTCTCTCCGCTCCCTGCCTTCTTGCACTCTTCCTGGACCGCCCTGTCCCTCCCTCCCCTCACGTGCTCCAGCAGCACAGCGGGCAGAAGTGCTCTGCAGCAGTTGCATTTCCTCCTTACGCGCTCCAGGCCCTGCTCTGGCAGAGAGGAGCACGCAGCAGAAGGTCCTCTGAGCTCTTCCAGAAGCAGCAGCAGCACCACGCACCGTTTTGCCCAGTGCGTGAGATCAGGCAGCTTTCCCCTCAGCCATGCTACCAGCACAGCTGCCTCTCACACCGTTCCTTAAGCCAGGGCTGCTCAGCTGGGTGCCTGTGGGTGGTGAGGGCAGGATATCGCCACACAAAATCCAAGCCTTGCCTGTGGACAGGGAAAGATGGAGGTGGAAGAGGGCAGCACACTCTGCCCCTCCCTCACACCCGGTGTGCTGCCCACCCTCTGGAGACCAGGAAGGCCAAGAGCAGCCCCCAATAACAACCCTTTCTTTGACAGCGCACCACAAAAATAAAGAAACAATTTGAAGCTACCTCGCTGCAGATTCTGGATAGGCACATGCTACTCAGCGCCAGAGGCGAGCTCTGTGCCATTTTTCAGTGCCGAGGCCCAGGAAGAGCACGTGGTAGCAACGAGGAGTGCACGCAGAGGAGGAACAGCCCTGCCTTACAGGAGGGGTTTTCCTGAGAGGCAGGAACCACAGGGTAGCGGGGCCACACAGCCTGGAGGAGGGCTAAGCTAACACTTTAGGACTGCTTACGTGAGGTCTGCAAGCCCGGCTCCTCCACAGCGATCCCCGGCCCGCTCTGTGTGCGGGACCCTCGGGCACTGCCCCCGCTCCGAGCTCCCGCTGCACCCGCCGGCCGCGATGTCACCCCGCAGGGTGCCGCAGCTCGGGGCACGTGCCGGGTGCCGCCCCCAGCCGTCCCGCCGCCGGACCGACCACCCGCCGCCCCCGGGGCCGGGCAGAGCTACGGCCCGCAGGGACCGGGGTGCTCCCGGAGGCCAGGCCTCGTCCCACGCCATTCTCCAACCCGGGGAGCGAAGGAAAGCCAGAGGAAAGCGGGGAGGGATGCCAGACGGGCGCACAGAGGAAGAGCAGGAACAACTTCAGAAGGCAGAGCGCGTCCCAGCCCGAGACAGAGCAGTCTGGAAGAAAAGAGAGAGGGAGAGAGCAAGCACGAAGCGAGCCTCGGCTCCCGGCTCGCCACGCCTTGTTTACCCCGGGGCGCCGAGCGGGGCCGCCGCCGCCGCCGGGGAGCCCCTGCCCGGTCCGCTCCCCGCACCCCTTACCGCGCTCCGTCGGGCGAGGCGGCGGCTGCCGGCGGCACTCCAGCCGCAGCGCGGCCGGGGCATGTTGGGCCGGGCGCTATTTATAGCGGCAGGAAGCGCCGCGCCGCGGCTCTGGGGCGCCGCTCCCCGCAGCCCCGTGCGCTGCACATGGCCCCGGCCCCGGACGGAGAGCGGGAGGGCGGCGGGCAGGCTGGAGCCGGGTGCGCGGGGACGGGGAAAGGGCTGCGGGGCAGCCGGCGCTGCGGGCTCCCCGGGGTGGGGAGCTGCCCCGTCGCCTCCCGCGGTGCCCTGCCGCCCTGATGGCGACCGGCGAGGCTGGGGAGCGGCCGCGGCACGGCAGGGACGGGCAGAGGAGTGCAGGCGTCATTAAACAGTGAATAGAGGTACTTGCTGCATCCCTATTAAGACCTGCAGTATGCAGAGGTGTGGGAAGGTCAATTACTTCTCTCCACATGATGCCCTCAAAGGGATCTGTGCTTCTTATCTCAATTAACTCACGCAGAAATGGATTTGCCAGGCAAGTGATAGAGGCTGCTTCCTATTCCTTCTAAGTGTGACTGAACTAGAAAGAAAACTTCTGTTAATGTCTTTGGGTGCAGTGCTGTACTCTTGAATGAAAAAAATGAGCGAAGCATAGGCGATGGAGCAGCTCAGGGATAGGGGTGTATTCTGCATGGCAGCAGGACTGTAGCTGTGTAGCTGTGGGTGCCTGCTGGAGCCATTACTCATCCTGCATGCCTTTCACATCTTGGAGGCATTTCATGGTTTCTATTTAGCCCGTGCATGACCACAGTTCAGTTCAGCAGCTGCATAACACCACTGTCTAAAACAGGATATTATGGACAGGTGTCCTGAAAAACTGGAGTTTGTTCTTAATTTCTCTGTTGCAATATGTTCCAGCAAGGTCAAAGCCTGAGCAATCTGCATGCTGAGCCAACCTCTTACGATCTGCTTTTTGTTTTTGACCAAGAGATTACAAGGTGCAAAGACAGTGTTGAGGTGAGATGTGCTCACCAAATCGTTGCTGATTTGCATTTGGTGTAAGACTTCAAACACTGCCAGCCTTTTATGTAGGTCATGTCTTTGTTTTTGTGTCGTTGCATGCTTGGGGCACTACAAGACAAAAAAACAGGTACCGTGGTTTTATCTTTTTCCTCTACCCTCTTTGCCCTAGGTACATGACCTAGATTAGTTTGCAAGCAAAAATTATGGAGCTCACAAATGGGAAAGCTGCAGGTAGTCTACGCTTACTGCCTTTATGGAAACACAGACCTAAAGTTCTCCAAAGGGGCTCACAAATCCACATGGGGTTCCTAAATGCTGCATCCTGCATTCGGGTCATTGGTTAGCTGAAAACAGTTCTGAAGTCACATACAGGCAAGCAGCTTCCTTTTGGCTAGGTAGTAAAGAAATATCATTGATGTGTTTATTCCAAGCTTTGTAATGGATATAAAAGAAGAGCTCACCCAGATGTGCTTGTTTGCCAGCTGTGGAGAAGATCTGCACAGGAGTGAGGGACATAGTAACAGCCCTTGAAGGACAGCATCCCCTCCTTTTGTGGAGCCCACCAAGTGATTGGTCATCACACTGCTGCCATAACCAAGGAGCTCCTCTACAGTCTTGATCACTGGTCAGCCTGGCATGCACTGTTGTAACGTATGAACCTGCCCCCATCCTTGCTCAGCTCCATCACACGCACTGCAGGTAGCCCCTGCTGCCCAGCTGGACTCAGCAGGGCCCTGAGTGAGCTGAGGAATGAATCCATGCAGGTTGGTTGCTCTCCATAGTCATGCCTGCCCTTTATCCTTCAGCAGGAACTGAAGGGTGATTGTTTTAGAGAATCTTTTGCAAAGCAGAGTGTGATTGCCTGTAGCTGAGACTTGATTTCCAGAAAGGGGAAGGTGCTCCAGAGCTCTCTTGCAAGCCTATATCTAAACCTCATTCATGAGAGAAGCCTGGGAGACTTTGCTCCAGTTTCACAATGAGGACAAAACACACAACAACCATTTTTCAGGGAGGGAACAAAATTAAGTGGGGAGGAATTGACAGCCCAGGAGCCTGGATGTAGTGCTAGACTTTATCCAGCCCTAGTTAGCATATAAAAACACAAGGTATGTAACTGAGACCGCATACAGCAAACTTTTAAAAGTGGCTGCTCTCACAAACATTTCTGATGTGCCAAACTACCGATGACTTCAAAGGCAACATCTCATACGCCACCATACAAGAAAGCAAACTTTCCAGGGGTGTAGGATATGTCCTTCACCCAACAGCAGCACAATGTTCTGCATTCTGCAGGCCTACCTCATGCTCTCACCCTGCTGTCCCCTGCCCCTGTGGTTTGCTTCAGCTGTGGAAACAGGAACTGCTGAGTCAGCGTGCTGGTGAAACTCACACTGCTCTCATGGGGAGAGGGCTGCAGCGAGGGGGCTGGCAGCAGCTCACAGCCTGCAGGAAAACAAGTACTTACATTCTCTTACGGTGGCCTGAAAAAATAAATAATCCCTTTGCTTAAAAACTCTCAGACTGCAAAGAGGTAGCAGAACCTGAAGTGTAAGTGTGGGGGGAATGATCAGATCTGGCAGATGCCTGCTCACGATCAAGCATTTAGATTTTGGGAAATGTCATTTTTCTGTTTGCTCTGTTAACAGCTCAGTTATGCTTTAAGAAGCCAAGATGCAGCTGGCTGAACAGACAGAACAAGGCCACCACATTTGGCTCATCTGCCTGGTGCCGATAGAGAGCAGCAGCCCGTTCTGATTACGGACTCATGCAGAGGTGAAATTGCTCCCTTGGAACTGGTACAAGGTAATGGACTTCTAAAAATTCAACTAACCCCCTCAGAAGAGTCAAGTCTCCCAAGCTGTGCAAGTACAAAAGGGGAAAGAAATTTGGGATGACTGCAGCTCGGAGGGCGAATTGTAGATGATACAGTAGAGAGTAGTTGAAGGTCAGCTAAAGGGATGCGAAGGGGAAAGTTAATTGCCAAACTGTTAAAAAATTGCAAAGAGAATCGGAGTTAAGAAGATGGAGATGTTCCAGAGAGCCATTCTATTAAGGCTATAAATAGGGTGCTATCCACAAGATCAAAGTGAACAAAACCACTTCTAGCAGCAGGAAACTGGCAGCTAAAAGAGGGAGAAGGTAACACCAACCTTCAGCTAAACTGGGGCTGCTCAGTGCAATGCCACAGCGCTTGGATGGCATTACTTCTTGCACTTACTAGAGAAATGTCACAATCAGTGAAGCCACATATCAGTAGAATTGCTAGTTGAAGCTCAGATCTGAAATTTAAATTTGCTTTTTGGGCCATGGGGCAGCAGAGCAACACATGTGATTGCCCAGGTGGTGCCCAGGGCCCCCTGCCTGGAGCTCTGGTGAGACACAAGTGGAAGAGCCTACAGCGCAGTGCTACAGGGGCAGGGAGAGGCTACAGTGCTGCAAATGAGAAGTTGTCAGGCAACATGTACTTAAGCATAAATGGCAAATTAGCTTTGACAGCGGCTGAGACAGCCCATCTACAAGCTCCAAATGTACTGTTCCAACAGATACATAGGCATGCTGACACTTGAAAAGGACAGTAGCAAACAAGACAGACTGCATGTGGGTAAGGGTGTTTCAGTAGATGGATATTAATAACAGAGGCTATCAGTGATACCTAAGAGAAATGTTATCATGAAGGTGAGATAGAACAAACATGAAAGGTGGTTTGCACAATCTGAGTATTCAAAGCAAAAAAAAAAAAAAAAAGAGGTGCATGTAAACTTCCCCCTGGGGTGCCCTGTTGATGTTTGGAGGACTGGCTGCACGGAGAGGCAGGGGACAGATTCTGCTACCCAGGAAGAGAAAGTATTTGCTGTTTCCCCTCAGTGCCACACCTTTGAGACATGCCCAGTTCATCAAGACTGTGTGATAGGAAGGCAGGAGGTTTACTGTGCCTGTAAGACAGAACAAACGATCACAAATAAAAATTTTCACATAGGTAACATGTAAAATTTTACATAAGTAATTTCTGAAGTTTCTTTGAGGAAGGGAAAGGAAATGACTACAACATGGCAGCTAGCTGTGCATAGAGGGAGCCAGAGCTAGAGTGGTGAGCACACACTCACACAGATGGAATTTTGAGACCACTACCCAAAGGGGTGCCTCAAGGAAACCTAACAGAGGTAATGCAGCTACTTACCCACAGATGTTGTTACTTGTTTGTTTTTAACTCCAAAATTCAACCACAGGTTCCCCTAAAAGGATTGTCCTGCCACTTCAATACCAATCACCATCTCTCAACATAAGCGGCATCACAGGCACTGCTACACTGCAGCTCAGCTCCTGACAAGCTGGTGAGCTCCATAGCTTCATCCAAGGGCTGGAAGCTTCACTGAAATTAAGCAGAGCTGCAGCAAGCACTCCATCTGTCAGCAGGGGTTTACCTCAGCACGCATCTCCAGCCATTGTTTACATTAATGATCATCCAGGGAGGCAAAGATTACCAAAGTCAAAACCCAAATAGCCAAGCAGAGTGCTACAAGTGAGCAGAATGCTACAAGTGGTTGACCGACCTGCACAAAGTGTTTTGGTGAGGACTGCAGCTCAGCAAAACATTCCCAAGCTGCCCTATGCACGAACAGAAATGTTACTCAACTGCCTGATTTCCCCCACGGAGGGTTTCAAATGCCTGACCTCTGCAGACACGACACATTCTTGTAGAGCACAAACATAAAACATGTTATTTTATTAAACACACAGCAATTGACAGCAGAGTAGTCCTGGTTTGAACAGCGAGCTTGGAAAGATGGGTGGTTTGTATCATTTGCTTCACTTGTGCTTATCTGTTTTTAAGAATAATAGGCAGAACTACTCGAACTTGTACTATTAGTGTGTACTACACACTGTACTAGTGAAACAGACATAGGCTTGTTCCTTGGGTTGACTAAAAACTTTTAGTCTTATTTACTTAAAAAAAAAACACCATTGCAGTATCAGTTTTTGGGCGAAAGCAACTACCCGCTTTTGTCACTAGAGTGAGCTGCTGCTCAACGTTTGAAGGAAGCTCGGTTGAATCGGCGGACATGGGGGGAGGTCCGATCCTTTCGTCATACGCACTTGCATCGGAAGCGGTCGTTGCAGTACTGTGCCGTGCCGGCCTGCTGCTCCTAATGCATTCCAGCAGGGCAGGAGGTGCTTTTCAGGGAGCAGAGGTGCGGTTAAGTTATCGTACTGAGCACCCCCAAAGGCGAAACTGTGCTCGCAAGGCTCATCACTCAGTGTGAAGAGGGACACCGAGGTATGCTTGCTCTCAGTGTGCATGATAGTTGTGTGGCCACAGAGCAGAGCTCAATGATAAAGAAGGGTGAAAAATCTTCAATGTGTCTTTTACCTTGGGCCTGCATAGCAAGAAACAGCAGTGGATCCATTTCACAACAAGGAACATTCCCTCTATGCTGGACCAAGAGTTCTGCAAGTTAAGAGATTGCAGATTGACACATGAGAGTCAATCACTTCTGATTTGTACACAGAAATCAGATGCTTTACCAAGGAGCTTGAGACACTTCTGCTGGCTACAGCCTGTGTTACAAGAAGCATTTGTGGCACTGCCAGTACAAAAACCACAGAGCAGATATTGAAACCAGCTTGAAAGCTGCTCTAAAGCTGAATACAGATTTGCAGCTCAGATAGAACATATTACTGCTATTGATGTCACTAGAATCATATTTGTGGATAACAAAGTCAGACGGTCTTATTAACATGTTAACATTCCTAATAAATGGTAAAATGGACCCAAATCTGGCTGACAGCCATTCAGCCTAGCAGTAGAGCAAGCGTGTCATTTTGGCAGTGAAACAGCACCAAGCAGAAGCTCTGAAGTGCTAAGCACATTTTAGTATCTCTGCTCGGTCCCAAGGGAACTTCCATGGCTGGCCAGGTTTTAGCAATTAAGATGCTTTCCAGTCCCAGCCCAGGCAGTGAATAGTTTCCATTTGATGTTCATCCTTGCTGATTTAATTCAATAAGGCGACCAGCAAATACAGCTAATGTTCCAATAATGCAGACTAGCATAAATATTACGAGGAGAAGATGATCGAGCACCATTGCAACAAACTTCCACTCATCAGCCGCCTGAAGAAGAAAGAAAGGAGACAGTAAGATTTATGCAGAGCTGTATTTGTTACGAATATGATTGGGCCAGAGCACATTTCCACCCTGTAACTCTGCTCTAAGGACCAACACGTCCCATCCCTAATCTCCCTCTACTTTTGCCTTCGGTGCACCACAAGTGGAAGAAGCTGCTGGAATCCATCTAGAGTAGACTGCTAATCGGGAGTGCTTTGAGGTGACTTGTAAGCAAAGGCAATGCCGTGACAGCCTTCAGAAGCCACGGCCTTTGGTTTATTTTGGGAATGCGACTTCTGAAATCCTCTGAAAGTGATATCAGTAAAGTCTAGATGACACAAACAGCTGGCTCCACTTCCGATGGGAGCACTTGCCAGTAACCGAAGACCCTCCTTGTATGTGCAGAAGGAAGCAGAGCCCAGAGGCACTGAAACCATGCCAGCCCTGCTGAAGGTAGCACTTGATCTGCAGAGGAGCCACCGGGAACATGAGACTCCAACCGGAGCCGTTTACACGCTGCTGGAACGTGGCCACAGGAACAAACACTGTGGTGTAAATTCTGCCTGGGTGAAGGAGAGGCCAGATTATTGTCCCACAGAGGTCCCTCCCCACCTGCAGCCTGTCACCACTGGGCATCCGCTGCTAAACAGCAATAAGAAAGGTGAAGAACTGATCCTGAGTTATCCATTTAAAAGCTGTGCGAGCTGCAAAAATTGAAATGAAAGAGGGGGTTAATTGCACTGAACGTGCTCAGAGGAGGCAGAGCTAGGCTTTCCTGTGGAAAACTGCCATATGTGACTCTGCACGCATTTATCCTTCCTTTGACTTGTAATGTGGAAAAAGTCAGTAATCACAGCAACTCATGATGTGTTGTCTCACTTGCAGGGACTGCTTGTAGCATACATGGATTGACACAAATCCTTGTCAAAACTGGAATTATTATCTGCAAGTCACACTTCGGGTTTCTCAAATAAAACTATGTTTGAATTCTGCTGCTGTGCTACCTTCTGGCTTTTCAAAAGCAAGGAAGGCCACTTATCCCTGTGGGAAGATGCCCAAGCAGGGGACAGGAGGAATGTGTTATGGAATTGCTTACAGTTCTGGTTACAATTCTGGTTACAGTTCTGCTTACAAACTGCTTTGCTACTCGTGTGCCATCTCTGTGGCTTCACACGCCCTGTTAAGAAAACCACTTTTCTTTCTCCTTGTTTTCAAACTGAGATTCATTTACCACCTGTGACAATTATCTGTTACTCCTTAATGACCACACCACAGGCAGGAGACTGTCCCCTGCTAAAGCCAAAACAAGATTTGGAGTGTTTTTGTGATGCCTGGGTAACTGTGAAAAAGAAAAAAAATAAATTAAAAAAAAAAAATGTAGCAGTATGAGAGCAAGAAATGAATCATGCACAAAGAATGCCTTACATTACTGGATTCTTGGTCTGACTTCATCGTTTCCGCAATGTATTTGATTCCCTCTATAGCGTTTTTCACATCTGGATTTTTGGTAAGTGGGGAGTAGAAATTGACAGGCACAGGACCTTGCTTCCCGGAAATTTCAGAAATATCAATATCTTCTGCAAAAATTTTCTTGTCTAGTTTATCCCTGGATGGTCGTTTCATTGTAGAGAAAAACATGATGTTTGGGATTGTGTCAATAAAGATCTGGAAAAAAAGAGAGGCAGAAGAGGAATACTCCTGTTTGGAGGGGCTGCTGTGCAGATGCAGCTCTGCAATAAACAGAGGGGAGCTACGCCAGTCGCAGATAACTTCCTCTCCTGGACTCACTAGAAATTCCACTTTGGAGTATGTCATGCCACGTGCCACATTTACACCGTGCTTTTGTCTGCCTCATGTCCTGGGGCAGGCAGGGTCACCCCATGGCCTGCCTTGTGCTCTCCAAAAGCAGCTTTGCCTATCCGTGTATTCTATACATACAAATCAGGGCTGTACCACCACTGGTCAGGTTCACACTGCTGCCAGCTGACTGAGCCCATCCAGCTTGGGACACACACCCTAGGGGCCTGGTTTAGGCAACACAGTTTGAGGGGTGTCTCTTAGCTGCTTTTGCTTGACTTTGCTATTACTATGCAATTTGCATGACCTGAAGGACCTGTCCCCTGGCAGGCAGAAGTGTCCTAGAGTCACAGAGATCATTAGACCAATAAGATCACTTGAGCCCAACTGACTTACTTTCCTCTCCCTATACCATCAGCTGCCCCTGTATTGCCTCATCCATTCCCTGCAAGGCTCTATCCAGTGGGCAGTTTTGTCACATAAAGGAGCAGCCAGGCTCTTGGATGTCCCGATCCCTGTGTTCCCTGTGTTGGATGAGGCCCTGGGCAGCCTGATTTGGTGAGAGGCAACCCTACCCATGTCAGGGGATTGGAGCTCAATGATCCTTAAAGTCCCATCCAACCTAAGAAATTCTATGACAGAATTCTATGATTCCTTAATTCTTGCTGACCTTGAGGAGAAAATCCGCCAACAAAACACACACTGCTCTGTGGAAAAGAAGAAACACAAAGCCTTGGAGCTCACCTTCCTGACCCAGTGTGGCATGGTGTGAGTGCTGGGAGAGCGGTGGTGGGTGTTGATGACGATGACAGTGATAATGATGGAAGCGATGACAAACACCATGGTAAACAACATGTATTTGCCTATCAGAGGCACTGCACTGGAGGTAGAAGGAATCAGCTCCACGATGACCAGCAGGAACACAGTCAGTGACAGCAAGACAGAGATGCTGAGGGTCATTTTCTCACCTGCAATGCAAAAAGAAGACAACATCACTGGGTATGTAGATATTATTCAGTGCTTAGTAAGTTTGAGAAGCTTGCTTGTGGATGATGGCTATTCACACACATGTGCTTTTCATGAATCCAGAATGCTCCTATTTTACTAGCTCCCAAAACAGTACTGAATCTGGCCAGACCTGAGCCCCTCACATACCACCAACACCTGCACTGGCGTAGAAATCACCAGGTACAACTGGACTGACATACAGGTGGTGTGTGCAAAAAGCTTCTTTGCCAGGAGCACCCCGTGGACTGTGGGATTTGATTGATGAGGTGCATGCACCTGGTTAATGACTCCATAGCCTCTTGGGGCTAGCTGCCTCAGCACAACGTGAGCTGACAAAATGTGCATCTGGCGCCAGGGATCAGCTTTCAGTAGGTAGGGCATCAGAACTGAACCAGAAGGCAGAGAGTTTTTTTCCTATCTGCTTCAACTTCATGTAAAGTTCTCCACCAAAAATCTGTGAATCGGAGGTCTTCCACAGAAGAGGTTCAATGCAATTAAGCAGGGTGAAAAGCTGATGCCAATGTAAAATGAATAAAGCATAAGAAATGGTTGCAGGGAGCACAAGCTTTCTGCAACAGAGCTGCTCAGCAGAGATGAAGCACGCCAGAAGAGGCCAGAATTACTCTGTGTCAGTGAGCTCACAAGTGTGCACTAACCACAAGGTCTCTGCTCCAACACAGTGTGCTCAGGTACTGTTTGACATCCGAACATTTTGGGCTGAGGGACAAAATCAGAACATCAGCTAGCCAAGTCTTTGCTCTGCATTAGTCAACTGGATAGTTAACCAGTGTTTTCCATGGGAAATCCACCCAATTTGTCTACGTGAATAGTTTCAGTTTAATTTGCAGAATGTTTAGAGCTGTCGTTTTGAGCTGAAGCACCAGTTTAGCACATGCGGGCCTTCAAGTTGGCTGCTGACTGCAAGCACTCCAAATTTCTCCAGAACTTGTTAGAAGAGCAATTTCTATGGCAGTAGAATGACTAACCTCACATACCTGAATCTGTGGGTAGATAAAAAACAAACCCTGTCAAAAAGGAGAAGAGCAGGCAGGGGATGATGACGTTGACGATGAAGTAGAGCGGCAGGCGCTGCATAAGGAAGTGGTACGTGATGTCCAGGTAGGGAGTGTCGGGGCAGCAGGCGTAGTAAACCCAGTGCTTCCAGCCACGGTAGTCCTTCATCACCCACTCACCACTCTCCATGAAGTTACTCAGATCAGGGCGATCGCTCTCCTGACAGCAAATAAACACAACACCACAGACCAACGCATTATTCATACTAGACATTCTGAACAAACTCACATGGTGTGGTCTCTCAGGAACAGAATTTCCAATCACTGACGTGCTTTGTGCGTTTTTGTGACTTGAACATCCATTCTTATGTAATTTTTCCTTACATCATCCTTTGAGCCAGGTTCAACTAAATATTTTACAGAAGGAGTTAGGGATACTCTGCTAACAGGAAAGACCACTTAAATACAGATGGAAGACATACCTAAGAGGCAGAAAGTAAGAAAAGTCATGAGCAGAGAAAAATCACCCCCACACAACAAGGAAAACAAAAGCAGAATGGGCACCACCAGAAACAGTGGCATAAGGTTGTAAAAAGGATAGGCAGGCAAAATGTTTGGGGAAGAAGAAGCATGGGAAGTAAGTGTAAGTGGAATTTTACAAGTCAAACTGGGCAATTTTGTACGACACTTACAAATGGAGCTTTTACATTATACTGGTAGTATCTTGTTCTTCAGTCAAACCAAGATTATATTCCCTTTTAAACCAGAGAAGTGCCTAAAAACATACCCAAGTCTCTGCTGCTTTTTCCAGTTACCAAATTATTGCTTACCGGGTTGATAACCACCATTGTACCATCATACGTCCACGTTCCCAGCTTCATGCTACAGTTCTGCTGATCAAATGGGAAGTATGTGACTATAATTTCACAATAACTTTTAAAGATAGCAGGAGGTGTCCAGGTGATCTTTCCCGTGTGTTCCAGAAGGACCTTGGTGTATTTAACAATGGCAAAATCACCGTCTGCACTGCGGAAGGAAGAAGGATGGTTGCAGCTGCCTGGTGGCCTGAGGGCAGCCAGGCTGAGCAGGCAAAGCAGCCACTGCCCAGGCTCTGGTCCCACTGGCTCTGCTCCCTGCTGCTTACTTGTTGTAAAGGACAAGATCTGGGCGCCAGATGTCATCTGATGGGATGCGGATTTGTTTCACGCCACCATAGTCATCTGGGTTCCACTTCAGGTTGATGTCTGTCCATTGCTGCAAAGGGAGGATTGCAGCTGCTGAGAACTTCTTCCAGTGCTACTTGACACTTTCTAGGGACACTTGCCTCCTTGCTTTGTGCAGAAAAGTATCAACACATCCTATTTGGCCCTCCAGCTCATTTTTGTTCTCACACTAAATTAAATACCAGTTTAAGACACTCAATCCAATTGGTCCAGGGTGCCCCAAAAGTAGCTCACACCTGGCTGTCCCTATTAATTTGAGTGGGAAGAATGGGTAGCAATATTTAGGGTTACCTGCTTCAGGCGTACGTTGGTTGTTACAATCTGATTTACTTCATCCTTGAAAGGAAAAAAACAAAGAGAAAGGAAACACAAGAAGCAAGCATTGGGATTAAAGGAGGAGAACGATGATATTTGGCGATAGCATGCAAAGCAGCAGCTCTGCCTGCCCACTGCCTACCACATTGATGAGCTGAATGAGCTGCAGCCCGACAGTGACGACGACGACATCGCGGTGATTCTCCACAGGGCGCACCACCTTGTTGTAGTCCCGGAACAGGTCGTCGACCAGGCGCGTCTCGTGCTCATAGCACAGGGCCGGCCCGGCTGTGTGCAACAAAATGCCATCAGTAGGAGGGGTGGGATGCACCACGGGGCTGTCGCAGGGACATGCTGCACATAGGCAGACCTGCGGCCAGCCGGATCCTGCTCTCTGCAAAGCCCCCTTGTCATTCATGCTTCCCTCCCCATGCTGTGAGAGCAGCATGGGCGGCCAGGCCAGGTTTTGTGCTATGCTTCATTAGCCCAACCAAAGCCCCTCACCCTGCTGCCTTCTGATGGCTGGGCAGGAGTTCAGTTCACTTCTGGGATTTAGTGAAAAGGGTCTAGCATCATAGAACAAAGTCATTATTCTTCTAAAGAACGATTTACAGAGAATCATCCTGGTACAACACAACCAGCTGCAAAACAACCGTGTGTCCTTGTCAACACACAGCTGATGAGATTTTGCACGTCAAGCCACATTTGACAGAGCCTCCCACACATCTTGAAATAAATTTTGAACAAGTGTAAACGGCACATGGCATAAAGATGGCAAACATGAAAACAAAACTCCTCACTGCAAAGTATCTGGTGGCTGAAATTAGAAATATTGTAGCTGCTCCCAGATCACACCTTCATACTAACACCCATGCAAAGCCCTTGTCCCACACCCGCGGGGAGGACCCAGCCCAAGGGGGTTGCCAAAATGCGCCGCTTACCTGCGGAGAAGATCAGGAGCAGCACACGGCAGAGCTCCATCACCTGAGCCCGCTCCTCTCAGCACCGCCGTGCCGGGGCGCACACAGCGCCTTTAAGGTCGGCCCGGGGGAGGGAGGGGGAGCACGACTGCCCAGGGATTGCCTTACACCACCTGTTCCAGCCATGACAGCTGAGGGCCGCCGCATCGGCTGTGGAATGGCAGCACAATGCGTTGCACCGCTCAGATGGCTCCTAATGGTCACCAAAAGCCATTTTTTTTCTGAGCGGCACTGTGAGTTGTGGTTAAAAAAAAAAACCCACACAGCAGACATCCCTAGCTGGGAACAAGGCTACACATCACTCTGTGACTGGAGCAGCTTGCCCAGTTTGGGATTTCCTTTTTCCCAGGGCAAACAGATCGGCTGCTGCTCCTGCTGCACCCTGACCACATACCGGCTGTGTGCGGGCATTGGGATGCTGTTACCTCTGCTTCATGGGTGGAATTCTGGAGCAGCGAATAAATACATTCAAGAGATATCCATCACCTAGAATCTCCTGGGGTGCTTATGAGGCACAGGGTAGAGCCCCTGTCTTGAGAGCTGCAAGCTAACCTTAATAATTGCAGTGAAAGGGAGAACATTCCCATAGATGCCTCTGGACTTACTGAGCTGTGCAAAGGCAAAGGGTAGGGAAATGAGACTGTCTTCCATGGCAGAGCAGGTGCACAAATCCATGATCTCCTGAGTGCTGCTCATAGTTCTGGTCAAAGGGTGGTATGGAAAAGACACAGGAGAAAACAACAAAGACCATGCGAGGTGTGAGTACAGCCTTTAAACCTAGAGGAGAAGCCAGAGAGAGAAAGGGCTTCGGTGGCATCTGTAAAATAGACTGGAGAAGGGCAGAAGGCAGTTGGGTGAATGAGTCTCGTTCTGTTACATACAGCACGGAGCTCTGCCAAAAAACCCCATAGCCACAAGCCACGGGGGCTGCAATCATGTCCTAGGGAGCACTGCACAGCCCATTCTTCTGCACTTCCCTCATATTTTCTCTGGAGATGGGCTGCTGCCTGGCTGCCTGGCCATACCCACCACACACAGTGACCTGAGCATCCCTTTTCAGAAAGCATTCCCACATAAAGCTTTCCCAGCTTCGCCTCTGGGTGACACCAGCTGTATTTGTATTTCTCAGAGCTGTCCTCTGTGCTGCCTGCCAGCTGCTCCGTGATGGATGCCTTAATTTTCTTTTTTATGTGTATTTTGTTCTTAAATCCCTCCCCCTCTCACACTCCCTCCCACTAACCAACACCCAGCCTGCATGCTTACATTTTACCCTCACATCAAACCTCCCCATGGCTGCAGCCTTGCGTTCCACCTGCGGCTCCCATTGTCCCTGATCCCATTGCGGAGGGCGATGTGCAGCTGCTGCAGGCACGGCAGCACCGCCAGCAATGCGCCGGCCCATGGGCACCCTGCCACAAGCCTGCAGGCCACAGTGGGGGATGTGGGGCTGAGGTTAATCTAAAGAATACCAATCATCTTCTGTAACTCCATCAGCACCAGTGGCCCGGCTTCTGGTATCACTCGCATCCCACATCATACAGTGGTTCTCCCAAGTGGGACCGCAGGCAGCACTTACCCTAAGGGACATCTCCAGGTGTTCACACTTACAGGTTTGAACACACTATTTTAAAAAAAGGTTTGGCTCTCTGCTGGAGTAACTGCGGGGCAGACTGTTACTTCCAGCTCTACACAAAGCAGGCAGCTTGCTTAGCTCCTGTGAGGGGCATCACGTTTTGGCCATGTGCTGGACTTCAGAGCTTTCCTTCAGATGCTTTGGAGAAGCCCCACCACATAGCTGGGATTAAGGGGAGCTGGTGGTGTTAGCAGTGTGTTTCATTGGTTACCTTCACCTATTCAGTCCAGAAGGAATAGTTATATTCCCTCAGCTCTGTTAGGACACGAGCTCTCCGGAGTGCTGACCCACAAGGAGACCACTGGCACAGCCTTTGCACACTGTCACTGCTGGCGTGCCCCACAGATACTCCCCATGCAGCCAGGATAAGATCTGCCACTTGCAAATGCCTCCAAGACCCCATGGGAGCCCCATGGCACCTAGCATGGCAGCAAGTCTTTCATGGCCAGCATTAACTGAGCAAACACACAGAGGTGAGTTTATTTTTCTTCTAGTTCTGAAACTACAGAGTGGCAAAGCACACACAGCAGTGCTCTGCAAAGCATCCATCTCACCTCAGGAAGCACTGCTGACTGCCCAGAGGCCCCAGTGAGCTCTGCTCGGTCCCACAGCCCCGCTGCCCTGTCAGTGTGCCCCAGCAGCTGCTGACTGCATGCCAGAACATGCACTCCTATCACTCGCCTTGCGAGCTCTGCCAGCGCATGTACCGTGTTTTCTTGGTAATTAATAGAAAATGCTGACTTCCTGCAGTCCCTGTTGTGCACCTCTCACCTGCCATGCTTTAGGTTGATTTTGCCCCCTTGCAGGCTGGAAGATCTCTGACACATTTGTTTGCTTCATTGGCCAACAGCGAGCTTACAAGTTGTAACCGAGGAAGCAGAAAAACCAACACCATGTCTTCAACTGAAGAAACACTCGCAAGGCCACAACTAACGCATTAAAATAACAACAGCAAGGTGCTGGGATACAGCTGCAGCCAGCACGGCTCTGTGGCCCAGCAGCCCGTCCAGGTGGAACTGAGCGCCGGGCTGCACAGTCTGTGATGTGGCACTTGGGAACATGGGTTAGTGGGCATGGTGGGGTGTGCCGGTGGTTGGACTAGATGATCTCAGTGGTCCTTTCCAACTGTCATGATTATGTGATTCTATAAGCAACGCAGGAGCAAACGCAGCACAGGAGAAACTGGAATTGAAATAAAGAGCTCCAGCTGAACCAGTCCAAACAACAGCTATTTCTCAAATTAGCCCCGTTATGAAGTTCATCTCCTTGGCAGACCACAGCCACATCTATGCGGAGGTGTCACAGAGCATTGTGTTTTAAAGGCCACAGCCTGTGTTCCCACCTGGGAACACACAAAGCCTGGGCAATGCCTGCAGCACCTACAGAGCCCACCAACCCACACCGCCTTCACTGAGGCAGGAGGGCACCCCTCAGGGCCGCCTGCTGCTCTTCCAGCAAACCGCAGCAGGTCGCGTTTAGCCGGGCCGAGGCTGGCTGTTAAAGTTGCCCAGGACTGAAGGAGACTCAGGTGCAGGTGTCACAGCAGAACAGCTTTGTTCTTAATTAACACTATCAGTAAACCAACGTGACAGCTTCGGAGCAAGGCCAGATCCACTGCCAGCACTGCAGATGGAATGAAGGACTGTGTGGGGGGATTCCCTCCCACCAGAAGGAGAGCAGCAGGCCCCAGCACCCTGCAGGCCCACGGCTGCTTCCCCTGGCTGTGCTAAGACCTGGGTTCAGCAAGCAATCCTTCCAGCAGGCCTTGTGGTATGCCACCAAATGAATATTCATCCAAAAAAATGCATCATGTTAATAGTTGGGCAATTCTGTTTGCATTTCTGACGCAGCACTAAAGCATGGAAAAAGAGGCAAAAGCTCTACATTCAAATTGTAAAATTCGTAGCAAGGAAGAAAAAATAAAATCACAGACAACGCAGTGCTTGGAAATGAATCCTGGTTGGCTGCCAAGCTTTTTTTTTTCCAAGCAATACTTAATTGCCTCAGGAAATACATTAATCAAGGGGTCCCAGAATCCCAAGAATCATTTTCCACAATCCACCGAGGCGGAGCAATACAGACCTGGGCAATACAAGGAGCTGCGTGCGTCCTTGAGACGCAACGCTTACGGGAGGAATAGGAAAGGATACCAACCAAAAGCTCTTAAACTCCTCGAGCAGCTTATTGACATCACACTTGGGAGAGCTCCGATAAGAACAAACGACACTCTGACCGCAGAGCCAGCAGTAGGAATTAGGGCAGCTCATGAATCCTGCTGTCAAACTGAAGCACAGAAGGTGGCACAAGGAGTGCTGTGCAGGGAGCAGCCCAGGCCAGCACAAGGATGCTGTCAGCACCACGGCTCTGCAGCGGGTGCCAGCACTCCTGGCCCCAGCTAGAGCAGCCAGGAGCCTGATGTCCCTGCAGGAGGTGCTGCCAGCACATCCCAGCCTAGCTGCCCATGTCCCCTTGCTGGCACTTCTTGGCCATAAGCCGCTGTTCTCATCAAGGGGCAGAATACGGGGAGCTCTTTCCTCACATGGCTTGCTCAGCAATCATTTTTACCCACAATGTGTTTCCTAAACCTCCATTCTCATACATTACATAAGCTTTCCAGGTCTGATCTGCAGTTGCTAAGCAGTAATTTTGCATGACTAAAAAAGCAAATCATGATTGCTAGGTTCACTTCATGTTTTTTTTTCCCCTTGTTACAACATAATTGTAGCTATAATACAAACACCACAGAATGCCCATCGCAGGGAAAACCAGACTGAGAACAGAGCAAGTACACCAGAGCTGCTTTCTAGGAGCCTTTACCTCCCCCTTAGCCATTGCAGGAAGCAGAAGCTTGGTATAGCACAAACCCATATGCAGTATGTTTTCCATTCTGCCAGGTAATGTAGCAAAGCCAAGCTTCTATCTCAATGCCACAGGCATGAACAAACTCTGTGTGGACAGATCTTCAATCAACAGATTTTTCACCAGGGCTCCCAGCCACACCCCATGCACTGTCCTAAGTACGTGCTTCCCCAACAATTCCTGTATTTAATTTTTTTAAGACAGTAACTCCCTGTCTCAATCACTTGGTAAGAATTAACTTGATCTTGCTTTATCTTCTCTGAAAGATTTGCTTTCCCCTAGACATCACTCAGGTCCCCTGACCACCGCTTCCCCTTCCCCTTCAGAAGGCCCAGAATGGTCTCCCTCTGCTCCCAGCTGTGCTCTCTGCCTGCTGAGTGCCACTGGAGCAGCTCCAACACGGCCACACGGGTATTAGCTGTAGGCATGTCCTGCAGCAGTGGGAACCCCCAGCTCAACTCACCAGCTACAGAGAATGCCGCAGGAGCCTCTGTCAAACCTCTCTACCAGCACTCCCCATGCACTCATCTGCACGCACACCACCTTCACCTTCTTCCTTCCAGGAGAGCTGCTCACAACCTTCCCCTCCCTTTCTGCCTGGGCACAGGAGGGAAGTATGTGATGCAGGGAGGCAGCTGACTGCTCACAAAAGAGAGCAGCTGGTTGCAATTCTAAGGTGTTCCTACCTCCTCCTCCTAGCTGCCTGAGTGGAGGGCTGGGTGAAGTCCCAGGTAGCCTCACCTGGCTGCTCTCTTTCAGAGCAGGTAGCAGAGAAGGTGCCCAAGCAAAGCACCCTAGTTTTAGCATCTCATTATGTCTTCCTTCCCCACAGGTCCCTGTCTACATAACCCAAAGACTGATCTCTTCCTCCTACTGCCCTTTTACTGCTAGCCCTTCAAGCTGGGACGTCTGCCATTTTCCTGGGAGCTGCCATTTCACAGCACCTTCAATGTGAAGCCCGTGTTCTGGGATGTATTTGCATTCAACCTTCAGTGGTGTGTACATCTTGTCAGGGCATCTACAACTGTATAGAGTGGCAAACCACAGCGCCAATTTGCGTACAGGCCATTACAGCAGTGTATGTAACCTATGAAGTAGGAGATGACTTGATGGCACTTGGTTTATTTCAGAACTTTAAAGTGCTCCTGAGAAGTATCCTAGCCAATGCAGACAGAAATTTTCAAATAAAATATAAAGAGAAACTCGTTGGATCCTTAGCAAAGCGCCAGGCTCCAAAGCATTTAGAGCAGCCGTCTCATCAGAAACACCAATGCTCTGTGCTGCTGCTTTGAATTCAGAGGCTCTTTGGAGGAATAGTTGATAAGAATGAAACAAACAGTATTTCTGAAACACGCTCACAAAGTACAAAGAAATAACTTTAGAGTTCTAAAGGCAAAATTTAATAAATTAATATATGCATGCCAGATAAAAATACAAAATTACAATTGAAACAGCAATAATAATAAAGGAACACTGCTCAGCATTGCAGATTTCACTGCAACCACCATAAACATAATGGAGGATTACTTAAAAAGTACACATTTTGTTTCTGTTAAAAACAAATTACTGTATGATGAAAAAAACCTGAAAGAAACCCAAGAAGAAATCAGCCAAAACAGTGGCAGAGAACGATATGAAATGCCAATAAACTGCCAGAGGCTCCATTTCACAGAAGTCGGCCCTCTTTTTAGTATCAGAAACCAATTACATAGAACATAAAAGCAAATTCACAACAGGTTTACACTGAGAAACATGCTGAATTACAACCACAAACTATCCAGAACAAAGATGCCGCACCAGGTCCGCTGCTTTCTTCATGGAATGATTCTCACCAGAGCAGGGAGAACAGGGAGCAGATCATGCAATAGCTGTAGGCGTCTCGTTTTTTATTTTCACATGATAAACACCCAGGATTACTAGTACTGGAAAGTATGTGTTAACCTTTTTCAACATCAGCTGAATGGCACTACAGAAATGACAAAGAGTTCCTTCATTTTTATCCTCAATACATCGAAAGCTCTAGCAAATATGGAATTCAGCAACAAGAGCCATTAAATTACTTTAAAATATTCCTTCATCCATAGAACACTGTTGCTTCCTTTTTTTTTTTTAATTACAAAACCCCCAAAATATTCAAAATAAAATGTCTTCATTTTTTATAAGCATCTCCACCACAAGTCTCTGATAACGGATGTCATTCAGTGCAGCCATCGCATCCAGTTCTGGCGCTCTCATAAGTGTTGGTCCAAACACGATGCCCAGGTTCTCTGCACTCATGAGATTTTCCTTCTCATGGAGCGTTACTCTGTAAGAAAGGACAGAGTTTGTCACTCACTGTGAGATGCCTCCTGTGCAAATAATGACCACGTAGCCTTAAAAAGCACCGGGAAGGAGAAACTGCGAGCAGCTTTTTGGATCTGACACATTGAGTGCAAGTGTAAAAATGAGTCACCCTTCTACTTTATCATTCAACTATACCACAAATACGATGTGCAATGTCAACTTGCTAACTGGACTGCAACTTCTGAGCAAGCTAAGGAAAAATCATCTTCATGTGTCACAAGCAGTCAGGTGGGGTCTTTTTTTTTTTTTTTGTTCATGCCTCTGTTCTAAAACATCCACTTGAAATGTCACTGGTATAAATGAATAAATGGGCAAGTCAGGCAGAAGCCCTGTAGCTGAATTCTGCCTGAGGCCCTCTGTAGAGTCAACGTATTCCTACTCGTGCAAGAACTATAAAATAGAAGAGCTTAAAATCAAGTTTTTTTTTTTTTTTTCCCCTAAAGAAAGAGAATAATTCTTATACATTGACAAAAGTTTGTGTTACTAGAGAAACTGAAATGGATACCCTAGCACACCACATGGATTTTTCTCCCCTACTTTCTGGAAAAAAATAGGGCCTGTGCTGTTGTACTCAATCTCCAACTGTCAGTCTTTCTTGAGTAATATTTAAGCTTCCACCTGAGGGTTGTGGAGGAACCTCACACAGAACCCACGTTCCTAGTTTTGAGAAAGTGGCACCTGCCATGAGAGGATCCATGCTGGCAAACCTCACCAGGCCAAGTGACTGTGCCTAATGGGTGTCAGCTCAAGCCCAGTATGTACTCCCTTTTTAGTTTGTCAGAAACAATCACAGAAAAAGACTCCAATCCATAAGCACTAAAGTGTGTTAGTTTCTTGCCCCAGCAGTAGATTACTACTTCCAGAGATAAAGACTTTTTTTAAAACTATTTTTTAAACTTCTTAAAAAAATGTTTATTTAAAAATAAATGTTCACTGAAACTTAAAAAATAGCACAGATTTGGCAGGCGTGACTTTCTTGCTTCAAAGCAACGGCCTTTTTTTGATTTTCATCCTTCAAATACTTTGTGACCACTTTAAGTGGGGGTAAACATCAATGCTTGGGGAATAGACTGCGCACCAGTGAATACTCCCCACCACAGCCAGCCTCCAGGGGCAACTTCAAATTTGCAGAATTTGGCGTGCCTTGCCCACTTTCCTAGAGGTCCTGACGTGGACTTTGCTCTGCAGACAGTCTACTTACCTCTTCAAATGTGCCATGAGATACCTCAGTGTTTCACAGTGTGCAGGTGGCAGCAGTTTCAGCGCCTCGTGGAGAATTTCCAGCTGTTCATCTGGATCGGTGGTTTCTGAAACACAGATGTTCACGGTCACCACACACACAGCCAGAACTCACGCACGGCAGGATAGGAATGGTGGCCTGCAGGAGAGCAGGACCTCACGGCTCTCTTCATTTACAGGACCTATCCAACCTTCATCATGGAAGATCTGCTCACCCAAAGCTCAAAGCACAGTCAGGCTGTGATTGTTTTGGACAAAGAAAGCTCCCCCCAAATTGTGCTCGACTAGAGGATTCCATGCAGCCTACTAAAAAGAATTCCCCTCGCAGACCTTGCTGACTGGACTAGTTTTTTCACGAATAATCCACAGGTGTAGCCCTGGAACAGCAGAAGCTACTGGGAACCTTGCCATCAGCTTCTCTGGCTGTCCCCATTCTGCTTGGAAAGAGCCTTCTCCAGGGCGGTGGCAAGCCCAGCACCCAGCCCTTCCCTTCTTCCCACAGCTCTCTCACACCTCTCCAGGTGGGCCTGCTAAATGCCAGAGATGGCTCATGCAGCTGGGATGCTTGGCAGAGATGCTCCAGCTGGGCTTGTTGCCCTGCTTGCAGACTCATCACCTGTGAGACCAGCCTTGATGGTGGCCTTATGGTGAACGCTTATCAGCCTGTAGAAACAAATGGCTTCTTATTTTTAAGCATTTTCATAAATCACCTTCTATCTAGCAAGACAAAAACAAAGACTTCAAATATCCCTGTCAAGTACTAGGAACTCACACAGCATGTGCAGAGGGATGGAATCCACGATGTGTGAGGGAAAGGAAACATCGCTGGTAAAAAAAGGGGAAGACAAATGTGCCCACAATCATGTAACACCACACGACTGTGTTACAATGTGCAACAGCTCCTAAATAGGGCATGCAGAGGAAGTTTCACGGGGACAGCCATTAAACCAGCAGGCGAGTCGTGCACACAAAGGAGAAGAAAAAGAGAAAAGTGTATTACACATACTTGCGGACTCTATAAACTTTGGGTAGGCATCATACGTGATGAGTGGAATTGGCAAATCCCTGAAGTACAGTTTAAGTGCACCAGTGATAATATTGATATCTTCATACATATTCACAGAAATATCAGCCTTCTCCCCATCTGCATGGAGAAGGCAAAGACATTAAACCTTGGAAATACAAACAGATGTAAAACAGCATTCAAAAAAGAAAACAGTATCCTGCTTAAGTAAACATTATTAAACTGGACAAAACTACAGCCTTTGGATTTATAAGCAAAACCTTGTTATTGGTTTGCAAAGTTCATCATTTAGCAGTCGAGGCTTTTTACTCAGAAACGTATCATTTCTTCACTTAAAATGATAAAAAAAAATGCCACCTCAAGCACTATGCTATAGAAACGTGTGGAAGTTGAGTTATTCCTGTACACACTGCACTGCCAAACAACACGTTTGTCAGCACTGCATGAGAAAGTAGGGAAAGTCTGAGAAGAGAAAAAAAAAAAAGCACATGAAGTCATCTTTATCCACAGTCTCCCCGTTTCATAAGAAAAACATGTGTTCACCATTTAGCTACAGCACACTACCTACTCCTGACCGCAGCGGACATGGATCCAAAACTTGGCTTGTGCAGCACATCCCCACCCTGCTAAGGCTGCAGAGGAGGCGGATGCTGTGTGAATAGGTCCAGCTCTCCACTGAAGCAAGAGGGAGAGTTTACAGAATGGATTTTGGCCTTGATTTCTACTGGGATAGAGGGACTGCAGCTGGAAAGCCTTTAATTGTCCTACTGCCTTCTGTCAGAGAGAAGAGTTTGTCCTCACTGACTTCCTTTAGAGTGTAATAATTCAAACTCTGTTTGCATGATTGTATTTATCTTATTATTTTGGAGCTTTCATCCAGAAAGGCATTTAAAATGCACAGCCCTCTTAAGGCACTTCATCACGTGCCTTGTCCTTCCCCCACCCTGCTGAACGCAGTTTTACTTGCAAACCAAAGCACTGCTTTAGAAAGTTTTACCACTTCTTATATACGAGGTCAATAAGGACAGATACTGATGGAAGAAGAAGAGCAGATTCAGTAATAAAGACTGAAGAGAATCTGATATGCTTTTCTGATGGAGCAGACCCCCCTGCCCTTCTGTCAGCACAGCCCCCCACTCCCTCTAACTGCTGGCACAGCAGAGCATGAGGCAGGAGAGGGCTGCACAGAAAGGCTGTGTCTATTTAATAAGGCAGCACAAGGGAAGAACATACCTCTGTCAAATGCCATTTTGACATCTTCAATAAGATCACTAAATCCTGAAACTCTGTACAGTCCTTCAGAATTAAGACCTGCAGGCAACATTTCAACAAGATTAAAATCAGTATGAATTTTACAGTTTCCTTCCACCCAGTCCTTTCTTTGCCAGGTTCTTCATTAAAGGGAAGAAAAGCAGACCAGCTAATGGCCTGATCAGGTTTTTCTTAGTCTGAAATGAAATCTTAGCCTGCCCTTTTAACTCTGACCTTTGTATTACCTGCTTCCTCATATCAGCACTAAATTATGTTTATGCAAACGGCTTCAGAGCTGAAGAAACATATTAAACTAATTACAGCAGATTCAAAAATAACTGAGATTAGCATATGAGATGTTCTGTCATCATTTCAGAGTGAAAATAAGTATTCTAATTCCAGAAAAGGATATCTGTGGACTATGGAACTGGCAAGAGGAAACACGTCCTCACTAACTGGCTTTGATTCCGGTACATGCACTTGATTTTTTTAATAAAAATATTACTGGAAAGACACGTGCTAATATGTAACAATCAAGTTAACAATCAAGTAGTAATTGTCCATTAAGCAGATCTGAGCAAAATCTATAAAATAATAAACATGTACGAGCCGTGAAACAATGCAAAGTATAACATTTACAGTGGAGGGTAAGCGGCAGCCATAAAACGTCGTGTGCAAATCTGTTTGGAGCAATCATACGCTCAGCAGAAACCCAGATGACCCAGATCAATCTAAACGGATTATCAGTAAAGCAACAAGAGCCCATTAACTACGCCTTACCTCGGGATTCAATCTCCCTAATGCACATGTCTACCACCATGGGTCTTTTTGTGAAGTGCGCTTTGACTAGAGTGGTAAGGTCACAGCTGTACACTTTTTTGACGTGCTTCAGGTCTGGCTTGCAGTCATTTGGGACCATCTTGGAACACTGCTTGTGCACATTTAAACCACAATCTGAGGGAAAAAGCAAAGGACAATTAGGCTGGTATTTGGTGAAGATGGATCCTGAGGCCAGGGCTGCCAAGCATGCAAAGATCCTGACCTGATCCTGCAGCTGCAGCTTCTGCAGAGCCACAGGCTGGGTGTGCAACCGTGCTGGCAGTCACCAGGACACTTTCATTCATTTAAAAAGTGACTTTGGGAGGACATTCCATTTACTTATTTATTCATTTGTTCATTCATTCCTTTATTTTTATTTTTAAGCATGAACTGCTCTACAGCAAAAGGAAGATGAGACTTAGCCTAAGTGAAGTTCAGTTGAAATCAGATTATGGAAAAATGTTTCTTCTGTTCAAAACCACACAGAACATACTAACCAGTGTTTGGGAAAAAAACCACAATCTTACAGGAAACCAACACTGATTATACAGCACAGCCCCTTTTCAGCTAAGCACAGGCAACTACGTCTGCCATCAGCGGTGTCCAGCCAGCAGCCAGCGCCCTGAGTTCACTGCCAGTTCTTCAGTTCTGTAGTGGAGACCTGCAGGCCTTTGGGAGGGAGCAGCAGCCAGCAAGAAGCATGGCATGGTGCAGCCATGAACACATGCGAGCTGCAGCCGGCATTCAGTGAGACCCCAGCGCTGCCTACATCTCCGTGCGGCTCTGCTGCCGGGCCCAGCTCCCTGTGCTTCTACAGCAGTGCAATGAAGGGATGTGGAAACCTGAAACATCAACAGCTTTCTGCAGAGACTCCCCTTGGCTTCTGCCAGCAGTTTATTCACATTACTGCGAAGAACCTCGGAGCACATCGGCCAGTGCGGTGAGGGCGGCTCTGCCGGGGCTTTAAATACCACCAACACTCCATTTCAACGGAGCTCTGACAAATCAGGTCCCTCAGGGCTATAAATAGGGAGCCCAAACTCTTTGGAAACATGTGATCCAAATCCTGCAGTGTAATCCTCAGTGCTTCAGCTCTGAAATGGAAAGGGGATGTTCTGGCTTTCTCTGGCATAGACACTTGCTGGCTGTTTGTGGGAAGGCAAAGAAGTTCCTCACCTTTTGGAGCAGGGTTTGAATGCTGTGCTGTCAGGACGAGCAATGGCTCCACTTTCAACAGCAAGGAGAAAACAAAATTCCGAGTAGAACTAGCAAGCCAGAACCATCCACTCTGCTTCCAGAGCATGGATCAGCAGTGGAGGTAAAACAACATGGAGCCTAAGAATGAGGCACAATGCCTTAATGCACACATGGAAAGGAAACATCCTGACATCCCACAGGAAATCTTAATTCTTGATTTCTCTGGTTTTGAAGCCCTAAATTTGCAGTAGAAATAGTATTTATGACTGCAAATATCAGGATTGTACACGAATTCCTAAGGCTGCTGCAAGGAGCACCTGTTCCATCAGAGTGAAAAGGTCGGAATATTAAAATATTTCTCATAGCATAGAAATGCTATCAATGTCTGTCAAAACTGCTCTACGAAACAGTCTACAAGACTGGAATGGTTCTGTCTTACTCATGAGGACTCACTAGTCATTGCAAATTAGCCACTTCACATGAACAGCAATATAGCTTAGAGTTACGTTTCTGGGAATCCAAGGCTAATTAAGACTAAAATACATAAAAATAGAAAAACATGCTCCCAAGCATCTTATACTTGACTTAAAGCAATTATCACATTCACTGAGCTCATCCTAATTATATTTACATACAAGAAAGTTTTATTTCATTAAGATATCTAATTTACAGAGATGTTTCCTATGTGAAAACCTTGCTTCTGAAAATAATTGTGTTACTGCTAATCCCACAGACTCAAACAGGCTTTGGATCTGACCTCATTAATGCCAGAATTACAACAGAAATAGTCAACTTTCCTTCTCTGTCTTTTGTTCTTCCTTTACACTTGATTGGATTTCATATACTGACCCACTGCTTAAGGGCTTACAAACACTCCTGAGAAACATTTAAACCTAGAAATACTTCAGATACTGAATGCTTACAAAGCACACGAGCACTGCTTTCAATAACATCATTGGGCTGTGCAGTATCTTTCTAACAGTCAAGGCTCTTTAGCTCTTATGTGAATGTAGAAGACTCACTCACTTTATCACTTGAAGCAATATCTACTTGTGAGAGACTCCAGTGTATCTGCAACAGAAAAACGCTACTCGTTACAACAGATGAGCTGAAACTCTGGTACTGCAGTTTGTATCAGGTGGATCCCTTTCCTGAGCTAACAGCCATGTCTCGGTCACTGGTCTCTGACCAAGCTGACATCCAGAGTCACGCACGGCTGAAGGACGACTGTCTGTCTGTCTCGCTAACTCAGACAAGGTACAAAGCACGTGGCCACAAGGTCAACCCTCCGCTCCACAGAGCTGTGTGTGACGTGCCAACCTTCTGCTCTACTGATATCCAGCTTACTTGTTAGTACTAAAAGGGAGCAGTTACACTGCAAATTGTGTGTTATTAAATACATCTGCCCTCTGCTCTCACTGCAGATGCTTCATCAAGGCTCTGAAACCCGTTATTTAAGAATTAGCTAGAAAGAAACAGGAAAGCCTAGACCTGATTTCTCTCTGTGCCCTTCTGCATGGCGAAACCTCAGGTGTGCCTGCCTTGTCTGCATGTATCTGCATCATCTGGCTGGGTTTGTTGAAAATCACCAAGATTCTTCTGATTTCACTCTTAAGGTCTATTTACTTCTACTTACATAAAAATAAATCCATAGTAGCTAAGTTGGCATTAGCAGCTTTACTCTTGATCTACTGCAAAGTAACAAGGAACCTTATCTGTTTCTTACAAAGTTCATCGGTGCCTACCCACTGACCACAGCAAGAATTGCAGAGGAGAGAAAGAAAAACCCCCATAAGCATAATATCTACCAATAAATCCTATAACGAAAGGGCAGATTTAAAATATGCACTCACGACCCCTGGCAGGTCAACAGGGAAACTTCCACTGACTTCAGTTAATCAGAATTTCACCTTTACAGAGATCATTTCTCCTGACCCAAACCGTAAGTCATGTGTGCCATTCCTTTTTATACTACTAGCAAACTGTGGCCACCTCTCAAGTATACAAAATGCATCCAAAAAAATGCTGTCATAAATTCAAGATCACATACGAAGCATGGAAACTTAGGAAAAAAAGAGTCAGCTTTAGAAGTCAGTCATAAGCTACCCTGACTTTAATAGCATATTGATCTAGGAGCTCAGGTGGGCTGTGACATTGCTTCTGTGAGACCTATTAAATCTAAAACCAGCCTGACAATACTTTCCCATGATGCCCAGAAAAAGGTTTTGTAATGTTTAAGAAACAGCTTATACTGATGTTAGTCCACTGGGCTGAAAGGACAAACAAGGTGTTCATATTAACGCATGAGCACAACCAAAAGATATATGTACTGTAATATCACCCCATGAGCACACATCACACATATTTGCAGAGACTAAAATATACTGAGCTGTCACTTTTTGTTATCGGGCTGATTTGATTTTAGTCAGTTTTAGATTTCCTTTGGTTTGATATACTGGGTAACATGGTTGCTGATCATGCTCCTCTGGAATTATACCATATGCTACAATACATCATTCTAATTAGATTTTTGAATTATCTCTAAGAAAAATACACACATTTGGTCAGTCTGACAAGAAGCTTTATGAGCCCAAAGGTAGACGTATCTTACCTGCAAAAAGCCTGCAAGATTCACTAGAGGTGGGCGGTAAGGGTGGGAGCGGTGGCACAGCACGATGCCTTGTGCAGGACCACTCACTGCAGCCCCCGATGGCCATGGCCGTGCCACCAGCTGCAGGAAGCTACCTGAGAGCAGGTGATGGGTTCTACTCATGCACAAATCATTGGTGTCGTTACACTTGCAAAGGTGAAAAGACTGGAAAAGAATTTGCTCTCATCAATCAGTCATGAGCTAGAAGCTTTTCTTTAATAATTTAGTGCTCTTTTCTCGAGTAAGGAAAGCAGTGTTTTCTATTCCCTCAGACCCAGTGTGTGTGAACGAGCATGTAAGAGCCCCAGAGGCACTACGAGCTGCACTTCATGCTGCCAAGCACAGGGCTCATGGCACAGGGCTGTGCTACGAGGGTCTGCTCTCCACAGCAGGGCTGTCTCAACCACCAGACAACCGGCCCGCTGTGCTGCCCTGCCTCACACGCGCCATTTGTCAACCTGCAACACATATCTGGGACAGCCTTTATCCCACCAGAGTCCCAAGCAAAACTGTTGCTGCAAAATTGCTTTCAAACGTGCACGTTGGATCCCTGAAACCTGCTAGCAGTCATACCACTATATGGTGCACGATAGGGTACATTATTCTTTAGGAAGCAATTTCTAGAGGACAGCTGGTTACTTGGCAACACATTTTCCTTATACTACAGAAAAAATCTGGGCTTATGAAATAGAATAAGGAAATAAGCCTCTTGAACTAAGCCAATCTCCCCTTGCCCCAATCAAAAGAACACATATGCCTGTGCTGCAAAAACTGACTGCAGAACAGAGGTGAGATGTTCTTTCTAGAGAATACATTTGGTGGAGGAGGTTGGATTTTTATGGAAGTTTTGAAAGATCACAGGCAATTTGGTCAGAAACTTCCCTGGCTGTGGGCCAGGACACCTGCCTACCTCCTCAACAGCTTCCCTGCTGGGCTGCTGGCTTGCTCGAGGCTCCCGGGTCTGCGTGGGCTTGGAGATAAAGCCGTTTTTAGGACACAAAGTTTCAGCTTCCCCATAAGAACAGCTTCCCCATGGGAACAGCTAGGCTGCACTGCCTGATTAGCATTTAAAACATTACAGCTCATTCCTCAAAGGAACACCACCAGATCCCGTGCATCTCCTCCAACGGCATCACCACCTGCATGAGGTGGGCTGAGCCTGTATGCCAAAGAGCCCCCTTCCCACAGCCCTGGCCCTGAACTCTGCCTCTTACTGCTCTGCTTTGCTCTTGTTCTGGCCTCTGTACAGTCAAGGAACCCGGCAGAACCTGGGTGCACATCTCAATTCTGGATGTGCTTTTAAGGAACAAGTGCAGGCAGAATGGGAGTTTATCACACCCAAGGCATGCCAGCTACCCTGAGGGTGGGCAATATGATGGGCACAACAGGGCAGCTTCCCTGCCTTCCCATTTGTTGACATACCATAAGTGTATCAACTGTTTTTCTAGCCATAAAAAGCATGAGCACTGTGCCTGCGCAACTGCTGCCTGAGGACAAGCAGCTTTCTTTGGGGTCTCCTTCATCTTCACACATCAGTGGGACAAAGGAGGGTTGTCCACCAAAAAGGATTTAGCAGCAAGACAAAACAAATGCTCAGCCAGCATCAGCTGCTTGTCCCTGCAGTGATGGTCCAGTTGCAAATTTACTTCAACCAGCTCTTCAGAAAAAGGTCAGCTACTCCAAGGAAAGCAGAAGACAGGTAGCAGCTCCATGGGCAGCAGGCTAAGACTGCCCACAGAAAGCCTAGCTAATTAATAATTTTACAGCAGCCTGTTTTAAAAAAACCTGCTGATTAAATCACTTAAGAACAATAAGCTAAAGGGTATGGAGGAAGGAGCTGATTACACAGTGCCTTGAACACTTCTGATGGGCTATGGAAGGAACAGTATGTATACAGCCATTGACACGTCTGCTGGTCTACAAGCCTGCTTGGAAGTACACCAATGCAGCATTAATGCCTTTCTCTAGGCTCTGATAACACACCAGTCTCCATAAATATTTCTGGGTCTTACATGTTTATACCACTCACAAAATAAACTCTCTAATGCTTCTCTGCAAGTTTTCTTTGGATATTGTTCCAGGTTCTCGTTTTGAACACATTCTGGGCAATGGGATGAGCACAGTAAGCACAAGGAGACTTACATAGGAGAAATATAATTAAAAATACGTTTTTTCAGTTTTTGTATTGAATTTGGAGCTGAAGATGCTCTTAAGTCTTCATTAGCTTCTGCTAAGCTTCAATGTTTACACAAGCTGCTGGCATTATAATTTCAAACACTTCTTCAGTTATTTCTACTTAAGGCAAAAGCCCAGAGGAAAGCATGCTGGAGATGGAGCACGTCATCAGAAAATACAGACTCTTTGCATACAGATGAGCCTTCAGCTCAATAGAATTTTAAGGGTCTATGGGTAGGATGCAAAAATTGGAATCATGACCCTCTGAGACAGTAGGGTAGAGGCCTGTGTTAAGGATTCAATTATTTCAAGAAGCTGAAGAAATAAAGATAACATTTCAGAGAATAAAGTTGAAGGAAAAAGAAATTTTTCCCCTTTTGCTCAGGATATATTTGCAGCAGAAGTCAGACTAAGTGCAATTCATTTTCCACAGCGTCCAAAACCTGGACATGACCCTGACTCTTAATTTTGGAACATAAAATCTTGCTGTGTTCCGTCACATGCATTAATCCCAAAACATTCATAGTCAAGACAGGATCCAGCGCCTTACTTCAGCTGATAACCACAGCTCAGGTGGTAGGGATGGTGGCTACAGTTATCTCTGGTCTTTTTGGAAGGGAAAACACATGTCCTCCATCTGCACTAAAGCGTGACCTTGGATGAGCCATGGAGAGCCACCTCCCAGAGGCTAAGTATACCAAGCAGTGCCTGAAAAGGCACAGAATGCACTCAAGGTTGTATTTTGGCTGAGGAGGACACATTCAGTCATGCTGGCCTGAAACAAAGCCTGAGCCAGGGCAGTTCAGGTTGCTAAGGCATCCTCACTGGTTGCTATGGCATGTGTACAGTTGCGAGTATTTGGTTCTGGCTTATTATTTTTCAAAGGATAGGCTTGTTTGTGTAACAAAAGCTAATCCATCAGCCATTACAAATAAGCTCCACTTTTTCCTCTGGCTCCTCCTCTTCTGTTCTCAAATGGATGACATTTATCTCTGTTGTCGGGTCTTGGACTGTCCCACACGCCTACTGCAGCATGTTTTTGTGCAGGAATGGTTGAGTGTAGCCCATGCAGTAATCCCTTTATATTTGTCAAACTTATCACTTCTGTACAGCCAACAGATTCCTCTCGAGATGTGCAACTGTCTGCTGTAAAAAGCAAATGCTTAAAAAACATAAAATTACATACGATCAGTGCAGTTTTGCTCATAGGTATTTTCAATAAAATGATTACATACACCACAAAACAGATTTTGTGGATTTCCCTGGAGTGCCATCAAAAACCTATCTGAATGCAAGTGGGCTGCCTCCTGTTATAAGCTGTAGTTTTTCTCTGAAGCATAAAGCTACTCTGGAAAGCAATGGCCTTGTATAGCTCCCTATGTATGTGCCTCCTTGTTTCCACATTAAAACAGCTCAGTTCAGAAGCAAAACAATTACTTCTTTTTTTTTGTTGTTTGTTTTTTAAATTGATACCCATGCACACTCTGCCAAAGTGGTGGCACTCCAGCCAGGGCTATGGTGGCAGTGGTGGCTCTCCAACCCATTCGAATGGGAATTTAAAGGCACCTCCACACAGGAGACTCAGGCTCTGCTCAAAGGGTGTTTGCCCATCAGTGGCTGTAAGGTTGGCTGAGCAGTACCTGAACCACCTCTCCCACATCAGCCACCCCAGCCAGCCAGCGTTGTTGTACAGTGTGAGATTTTAAACTATGGAAAAGGTCATTGAAGGTGCTGGAAGCTACCAACACCAACATGAAATCTTACACAAGACAGAAAGCCCTAATTACAGTTTCTGAAACTATGAAGTCATCTAATACACATATGTTCCTCTAGACTGTCAAAGAGGAAAAAAGGCAGGCAGTACTCATTGCCATCCCCATAAGGAGGAAAGAAAACTGCTCCTCAGAAGCTTTTAGAGAAACCTGGTAAAACCAGAGAATCAGCTCCATCGTAGTTAGATTTAAAAAAGCATCACAAACACTTTTGATTTAATTATAACAACAATATTGTTAATTTCACACTGCCATGGAGCATCGCGAGCCTTCAGCTCAAAATGCTGAGCGTTTCAACAAGCCAAAACTTTGCGCTCTACCTTAGGTGTGAAAGGAAGATTGGCACATGAGGGCAAAAAATAAATGCCTTATTCAGAGAATGACTCAAGAACAAAATCATGTTTTTTCTTTCTGTTCTAGCACTGTTCATACATCTTGTGCAACATTAAAAGCAGTGAGAAGCAGTAAGAGTTTTAGCGCAACAGTGGAGGAGGCGGCTGCAAATAAATAGGGGGGAAATACCAAGAAAGAAAAAAAACATTTTTGCCTAACCACTTCTTAAATCAACACTGTTTACTGGACAGCTCAGATCTGCTGATAATGGCAGACTATTGTGTTTCAAATAGTTCTAGGGGGAAGATTTTAAAATATCTCAATTCTGTTTGTCCATTAGTTAATTTTTATTTTATTTTGGAGTTCTTTGATAAAGACCTCCATTATTTGCTTGAGACTTCAGAAAGCTTTAGACAAGCAGATTTCTTAAATTAGCTTGAAAATTCAGTTTCCAGGGCAACATATGCAGGTCTTTATACATCAACATTTCTTTGCACCACTTATATAAATGTGGCTGCTCAAATGTCATAAGATACTTTTAAATTCAGTAAACTATTCCGATCACTTTGATCCTTTTCTGCCTTTGAAAAAAGCTGAGTGCCCCTTCTTTTCAGAATCACATCCATAAAATTGCTAAACTGTTTTCCTTTGGAGAGGCTTAGTCCCAGAAATGCCTGCAGTGACAGGCACGTGTGTAACACATTTATATCAGCACCTGAACGCTTATGCAACATTTTTGCTCACCTCCCTTATTCATCATCCTCTTTCTTACTATTGTATTAAGTTTGCAGGCTCAGGAGGTGACTTAGGGCACTCTGGGAGTCCACTGCACGAAACAGAAAACAAATTCAAATGCCCATTTCACAACTGCAATGTGAAATTCGCTGCTTGCCCATCCTGCACACAAAGATTCTCGATAAGGCTCTGACACCTACTAGTAAATGCAATCAATTGTAAAGGAGACAAGGTAAAGAACACATTTACCTATTTTCTCTCTCATTCTGCTATTTCCCCCACAAGCACTTAAGAGGTGCTGTGCTGCTACCAACACGGGGACCTGAAACCCTCAGCATTGGGAGTGTGATTTTGGCAGGGGTCAGATCACACCCTTGCTGCATGGGTGTATGGTGAAACGTGCTGCAAATACAACAGTGACAGCAATCGGGGTGACTCAAGTAAAGGAGAGGGAATGAGCATTACCTGCACACTTGACTCCCTGAGCAATGAGGCCCCACATAAAGTTGGCGCAGTACTCACACCAGTGCGGGCCCCTGAACGTGTGCACCTGGAAGACAGCAGCAGAAAGGAAAGTTACAGAGAATAATAACTGTTTCAAAGACATCAAAAGCAAAGTGTCTCAAC
This sequence comes from Tetrao urogallus, assembly GCF_951394365.1. NCBI lineage: Eukaryota > Metazoa > Chordata > Aves > Galliformes > Phasianidae > Tetrao > Tetrao urogallus. The sequence continues at coordinate 20,399,120 of NC_136821.1, forward strand.
AAGCCAGAACTCCTCCTAGAAGGCACTACATACATTCACTAGAAGTTTCTCTTTACCATTGCAGGAGAAGAAGAAAGAAACATTCAAAGGACTGAACAGCCAAAGGGCCGGCAGTGCTGTGGGAAGGTGCTGCCCATCCTGCACCACCTGGAGCAGCATGACTGGTGTTGGGGTCTGCTCTCATTCTGCACTATTGTAGGATGAGCAATGATGGTGCTCCCATACTGTCTGCTGGCACCCCTTGGTCCGTGCAGAATTGCAAGGAGTGCACCTCCACAAGGGATGCACCTCCACAAGGGATGCACAGGGTGATGAGTGCTGGAGCAGCCCTGGGTGGAAAGCGTCCTGCCTGGCAAAGCACCAGCGCAGCACAGACACTCCAGATGCACCCCAAGGGCTTTCTAGTTCAGAACAGCTCTGTAGGAAATTAATTCTCTCCAGACTAATGCCACATATTGAAAATCTAAATGAGTCTACTAAGTGAAAACAAGAACTCGCTGACCCAGGATGAAATTCAAAGCTAAAGAAGAAAAAGCCAATGCTGCTTTCAATCCTGGTTCATGCATGAGCTGCAAATCCTGCAGACACCACAAACTGCTTTGGGTTTTATTCTGATAAAGTGCCTGCTTTAGGAGACCACGAGACTCTTTGCAGAGATATCCAAAGCTTCCTTAGCCAGTGTTCAAGAAACTAGTAATCATAAAGTAATGAAATTCACAGTGAAATACAATAAATATTCTCAAGGCTTAACTCAGTTGATTCTCCAGAGCCACTTGGCAGAGAGCACCCCCTCCACCAGGTGCGCCTAGCAGCTGGACCCCAGATAACACTCACCTCCAACAAGTGCCCAGCATTCCAGGCAAGGTCCTGCTTTGGCTGCAGACCTCCTGCACTTACTGCCTGCCAAGCTGTAGCAGTGGGCAGGCTGGTGCACTGCTCTGGAGATCTGCTCTCCAATTCTCCAAAGTACACAATGGCTCCCAGCCCTGCTTGCCGCGAGCATCTCTGGAAGCAGTGCTGGGTGCCCCTAGCTCCAGCAAGCCAGTGCCACCACCACCAACTCTGAAAGTGCAACTGTTCCCTTCTCAAAGTTCCAGCTGACTCCCATGAAGTAAATGATGACAAGACTGTCAGCAGCTGCAATTTCTATTTTCTTGTTCCCTCTCCACACAAAGAGATTTTTCACACCTTCTTCTCCGTGAGACACCTGCACTACCCACATCCTCTTGGCTTTCTTCCTCAGCCCCCTGCTTTTCTACAGGTCTTTGGCAGCCTTCCCTTCTCAGAATCTGATCTCCTCAAGCAAAATGCTGTGCTTTAATGCCTCAGGGACTAACACAACTTCTGCAGGAAACAACATCTGCCTTGCAGTCACCAGCAAGGACTGGGCTCAGGCTGCCTGTCCCTGTGATGGTGGCTGCTGTGACCCAGAGGTAACTCAAAACAAAAGGGCAAGGCAGGCTCCCCTGCTTCCCTCTTTCCTATCAGCACAGCGTACCATCCTTCCCTTTGTGAGTTTGGATGGAGATCGGTCTTTGCCCTTCAGGATCACTGTTTTGGAATCACTGCTCTCGCCCCATACAGCCAGACTCCATCCAAACACTGCAATGCCTTGCTGTAACATCTCCTTAGGAAATTACCTTCTCAGGTGAACATTTGTCGCAAGCCTGCTTAGCTTTACCCTGTACCATTCAAATTACTTCCTTATTCATTATTCTGAATGCAAAATTAAAACAAATTAAAAGCTACAGGTGGGTTTTTCTATTTTCTGTCATGCTTTCTCTTGCTTTGAGCTTTCTCAGACATGCCAGAGGAAGTTCCCAGGCAACATTAATTAGGGGCCCTCTGGCCCACGACGCCCTTCCACCCCTGGTATGTGACCCTGCAGGACAAGCCCTGATGCCTCTTTTGGGGTCTGGAAGCATTACTGCCTTTGCACAGAGCTCAGTGGTGCCAGAATGTTCACATCCCACTGCCACAGAGTGGAACTGGAGGTCCAGCCCTGCACAGGCTGAATGCACAGACCGCAGGAAATGAAATCAGAGGCAGTAAACCATGCCAGAAAACATCAAGAAGTGGTCTTCTGGGGCCAGAATGGCCCTCTGACTGCTTCACATTGCAGAGCAGGGCCAGGCAGCACGCTAGAGGGGAACATTTGCATCCCACTGCTAGCGAGAGGGCCAGCACCTGCAAACAATATTGAGCCTACTGCACGTGACCCTTTAATATAGCATTCTGATTTTTACATTCAATTCCCCATTCTAAAAACCTGTCAAGTGACTTGCTTATTTCAAAACTAAATCATGCCTTTCCAAAAAGTTTTCTGACAACACACCAGGCAGAATTCCAGAGATCCTGATTAAATTACAAGGTGTGTCTTTCCCTTTATAAAAAGAGCATGTGCCATATGCAGGCATCTTATAAAATGTGAGGGTACAAAACTGAAAAATTGGGCTTTGAATCTCCCAAATCTTTCATTCTCACTCCTGTCCCAAAAATCCTCTTCTCTTCCTCTTTCCACAAGATTTCAAGTGTGAGTTTAAAAGAAAAATCTAATTCTAGATCATTTTACAGGAAAATACTTACTTCTAAACTGAGATAAAATCCAAATATTAGGCTGCTCTGCAAGTCTAAGGATAACAGTGGAATCTCACATTGGCATTTCTATTTTGAACTCTACCACAGCAGCAGCAAGGTATAATAAAAAGGACTATGATCTTATATAGGAAGAGAGTGCTTTTTTGGGTCTGAAAGACATTTTGTTACACGCTGGGAAAAATATCTTACCTCTGGTGATTAGCTACTGTATGATGTATGTTACAGAACACCATTTGGGTTTTTTTTTTAATTTAATTAAAATTAAATTAATTTAATTAAAATATTGCTTATAAAAAGAGGCAAACTTAAGCAAATAAAAAAATGATCTGATGACTGACAACAGCCTATACCACAAGCTAGGAGCTCCTCAAGCAGATCTCTGATAATTCTCGGGCTCTACGAAAGTCACTGCTGCAGTTACCCATGTATCGCACAAACCCACTTACTTCTTATGCTTTTTGCTTTTACTGGGCAGTTCTTTGGCTGTTATCTGAAAACCAGGAATGAGCCAGCAGATAATTAGCATTCAAAACTGGGGGACTTGCATTATATAACTTGTCAAGATAGTGAGAGAATATCAGCAAAGTGCTTTGGAAATGTGACGTGCAAGAACATGATGGATGTGCGCAGCTTTAGCAAGGCAGAAAGAAAGGCTGGATCTGACAAATTACGTATACATAAAATAAACTCTGAGCTTGGAAAACAGTCTCTCTGACAGCACACAACAAAGCTGTCTCTGTTACAGGCTGCCATGGTCTCCCTGGACAGCAGCTCCATCAGGACCCATGCTCCACATTGAGCAGCGTAGCATCTCCCATAGCCCTCCATGCTGAGATGCTGGCAAGAAGGGGATTTGGAAAATTCGGGCAACATCATCTGCATTGGAATGAAATACACTGACTGGAGAAAGGATGGAAAAAGTATTGCAGCTTCGCATTTTTCCAGAGCTCTCTGCGTTGGACAGCCCTGCTGGTGCTTGGGGAAGAGACCGAGCTGGCTGGGGGCTGAGCGATGGCACACATCAGGTACCTGCACTGCATGGTGCTCCCAGGGTGCCGTTCTGCTGGCTATCGCAGTGTCTTTCAGCCAAATGCCTAAAGATCACGGGACGTTGCTGATGAAGCCCGTCAGCTCAGTGGTCCTCGCTGATTTGCATTTCCATCAGCTGAATTCTGCCTGTTGGGACTCCACCAAGCTTTTAATTGATACAGGAGACACTGTAAGTCTCAATTAAAATGATAACTCGGCCTGTATTATTAATGTCTGTCTCCTCAGTCATAGCTGATTTCATCAGACACTGGGTGTACCCACGCTGGCACCCAGTAGGCATGCCCTCTGTATGTACCCCAGGTACAGACAGAGGACGCCTGGACGTTAAGGGCATAGAAGAGAGATCAGTGAGAAAACAAACTGCTTCAACTTTGGTTTGGCCAATGCTTTAACTCAGTGTATGCATATATTGACAATAGGCAGGCCCTCTAAAACAAGGGTCTCAAGCATGCCAAATATTACAGAACACGACTTTCCTACTGCGAGGCAAACGCTGCTGCTGAGTAATCTCAGAAACAAGAAGACTGCCATGACAACAGCATGGCACAGCGCAGCTGTAAGATAATTCACTATCACATGAAGGTATTGCAGAAATGAGCGTAATGAGAGTACTGCAACAAACCACCAAAGACTGCCTAACCCAGCTGAGGTGCTACACGCCTGGGATCGGGCCAACAACTTCTTCCAGCAGCTCCAGAGAAGGGGGCCGTGATTCAGAGCATCAAGTATAAATAGCATGGCAATGGGCAGCGGGCACAGACATGAACGCTGAGCAGGCAGCCCTTTCTCCCAGTCCTCGCTCACCCGGAGCCTGAAGCGCTGTCATGTTGTGTTGACTTCCTGGTCTGTGCAGATCATGTCAGCAGAAATGAGAACAACTGGAAAATGGGGTTAGGTTCTGCTCTAAGAGAGACAAGGCAACAAACGGCAGAGAGAGTAGCGGGTGTGCGCTTTTTGCCTTGTAAATGCAATGAAACTGATCACCTTCCTTTCAGAATGGAAGAGCAAATTTGTTTTTTTTTCAAATTGATATCTTAGAGATTAGAACACTATCCATTTCATTCCAGGCCTAAGTAACTCAACACCTGTGTCTATATACAACATTCAGAAACCACAGGTGAAAATACTTAAAATAGTATGTATATATACATGCCATATACGCTCCACATAATGACATAAATGTAATACAAAACCTCAACAGATCCCTAAAGAAGTGATTTTGTACAGATGCTACATTTAATTTAGAGGCAAAAGCACTGATGGGAGCAGAAGCAGTGCTCCCTGCCCCTGGAGGCACTGCCCAGTCCCTGCAGAGGGTTTCTGAGCCTTGCCACTCATGGGCTGCTTTGTTCCTATGGCCGTACGTACGGGAGACCCACAAGAGCCACACCTAACGACTTAGAAAGCTACCAGCAAGGTGGGATGGAATTACAGCTGAAATACAGATTTAGAAAAAGAAAAAAAATGAAACAAAACCCAAAACAGAGCCAGATCTTGAATGCAGGGATTAGCATTTAGAAAGCAGAGAGGGTTAAGTAATAATGCACTACTGGGAATCTGTTTTAGAAAAGCCAAGCCTTAAAAAAAAAAAAAAAGTTAAAAAGAAACATTAAATAAAAATAAGAGGAAAAAACTAAATCCATCCATGCCTAAAAGCTTTTCTGGCTTGAATTGCTGTATAACGCAGCACGAGTTTCAGAAGCAGCTATACAGAACTGACACGATCTTCTCCAAAGTTTTGTGGAGGATTTTCTCCAGTTTTGCTCTCCAGATATTGCCACTGCCTTTGAAAATGTTTTCCCCGAGTACCAGGAGCCCAGAAGAAACCTCCCATTTCCCGAGGCTTTCTTATCTCTGACAACGCGCAGAGGCTCTCCCTGGGGACTGTGCTAGCGGCGCCCAGCTCTCCTTCTGAATATTCATTTGAGTGCAGTGACTCATTTAAAGATGTTTTGAAAATCTTCTCATTGCCAGGGCTGGACTTCAACAAAAGCAGCGCTCTCCTTTCAGTGGAGACCGACCAACGCACCCCAAATAGGCACATGCCCCACTTTTTGGAAGATCAGAAATAGAAATGAGTTCATGTCAGAAGTCACACAAAAATGGCTCTGCTCACTGCAGTAAAGGTTTGTTACAGTTTCAAGTCTTCTTGCAGCATTTCTTCTGCACTTTCCACTTGCCGGCCCCCAGCGTTTAGGCATGGCTCTCAGGAGCAGCTCATTAGAACAATGTGATTTGGCATGGAAATGATTTGTTATGGCTTTTTACACCAGCAAACACCTAGCAAAGATGCAATTACACGAGTGAAAACTGGGCCAGGTTGCTGTATTTGTTTCAAACAAATGACTCTTGTTAGTACCAGCAGTCTGTCTATTAAAGTGGTGTGTGAGTCCCTCCATATTGGCAAGGTCCCTCCAGCAGACACCGGTGTCACCAAGTCCACTTCTCACACATGTATGGGCTGCTCTGCCTCCCTTCCAAAGGGGTCACCGCAGGAGGCTGCTTCAGCATGGAGAAATGAACTGTAACTAGCAAGACTAACCTAACAGCGTGGCTTAAGCAACAATGGAAAAACCTCTGCTCTCTGGAAGAAGCATTGGTTTGAAAGGGAGTTGTGTTCTGAATGTTCACTGATCTATACCAGGCAGCCTTACAAGTGTTATTTATTGTAATTAATTTGACTGTGCTGTCTCGGGCATTAGTGAGATAGTGACTAAGTAATAGTGTGGCAGTATCAATACTGCACAGAAAGATAGTGAAAAACAGCCTTCTGGAGACATACATATATTAATGAAGAGCAAAAAAGAACTAAGACAACATGCTAGGGAATGTGATGCATGGAAACGCAGTGCTCGGCCCAGCTCTGATGGGTACAGATGCCTTCTGGCTTCTGCAGAACATAAAGCATCTGAGCCTGGGGCTGTCAGCAGCTACAAAACTGCAAAAAACTGCAAGTGTCATCACAGCCAGAGGTGACTGAAGGAATACCCACGGGTTGCCAAGGAAGCACAGCACCCTAACCCTAGACTTGCTCCTGGGGGCTGGCTGCCATCTCCTCTGCTCTATGAAACCAGTACTAACTGCTGTGCAATAACCAATCTCCATTCCTCCTCCCTCCACTGAGATGCCATAGTACCTCCAGTGTAAGAGGATCTCCAAGAGTTTGTCATTTCTATGACTGATCAACATGACTGGTCCAAGCAGCAGCTGGGCAAAGGGTCAGGTCTTGTACTGCCTCGTGCCTGCACTATCAAGAGAACGTGGGCTGCGAGAGTGCAGAGCAGTGTCCTCCTTGCTGCAGGGCTCAGTTGCTTCTGGTCAGCCGAAACCTACGCCTTCATTTTGTTTCTTGTTTCAAATATCTACCACCAAGGAGAAGCCCAGAAAGGATTTTTGGGCTGACATTTACTTCCTTCCTACAATGGGTGGCACATTTTCTGCTCGACAAGCAACCTAGGGTACTTACTGAGGCATTATAAATGGTAATGTCTTTAGAAAATTTGGACAGATGTGAAGAACAATAAAGCAAAGAAGCACACAAGCCACTCATTTGAAATCTATCACGTAATCATCCTGAAGAGTTTGCAGTTATTCCTTACAGAAAGGAGAGGAGCCACACTTAGCAGCACACCCCTCCAGGTGAGAGCACTTTGTTCTGCTCTTCTATAGCAAAGTTATCTATGCAAGCTGACTGTATCTCACTGACCTCAGAAACCAGCTGCTGTTAAAGGTAAATACTTCAACCTGCTGTACATGTAAAGGAACTACAACATGACTACATCACATTCTTGTGAGAGAGCCACTGGGGAGCTGTGAAGTGTTCAGAAGGCAGTTTGTGGACACGGAGTAGTGCTGTGCTTGTGATGAAGGCCCTGCGTGTGTATGCATGTGCACTGTTGGCTGACTGATCCAAAAAGGAACAGAGCATTGCATGCTGTAGGCAGAATCTGTGTTGTTTGCAGCAGGCCAGATAACTGCTTTGTGGAGTCCAAAAGGCTGCAGAGCTGTGGAGTGTGGCTTTGCAGAGATGTTAATGAATGCGATGTCTTTAGAAAATTTGGACAGATGTGAAGAACAATAAAGCAAAGAAGCACACAAGCCATTCATTTGAAATCTATCACGTAATCATCCTGAAGGGTTTGCAGTTATTCCTTACAGAAAGGAGAGGAGCCACACTTAGCAGCACACCCCTCCAGGTGAGAGCACTTTGTTCTGCTCTTCTATAGCAAAGTTATCTATGCAAGCTGACTGTATCTCTACAACATGACTATTACGAAGAAAGCAACCTGCACAGGAAGCTTGTGCTGTACCTATGACCTTGGATCAGACATAAGCCTATTTCAGAACAAGACCTGGAAAACTCACAGCTACACAACCATTCAGAAACAGCTTCAGGGTAAAAAAAAAAACAACCAAACAAAAAAAACCACAACAGCTAAACTCAAATGAATGAAAATCAAATTATCAGGTTATTTTCAAAACAGCTGTAATTCAGACTGTTAAAGAAGAGCAGCTAAGGAACAGAGATGTCTGCAAAACTAAATACATACTACCCTACATAGGCTGTGGTACATGGGAAACCACTGCCTGCTGGCATCTGCAGGAACCACCTTTAGACTCTAAGGAACAAATGAAAGTTGCAAGATGCTTCAGATCTCTAGGACAACTCAGGGTCTTGATGGAAAAAAAAAAAAAAAAAAAAAAGGCTCTGCATTTAGTTGACAGACAGGCAGCAGGGTTGGTCCATGCCAAGAGCTCATATTAAATGCTGTTTTTATATAGCATTTTGTTTTCAAGTTTGTGCTTCAGTGAAGAAGTCCAACAAAACATCCTGATCGTCCACAGCTTCCAATTTTTGTCATCATCTGAACTGAAAAGTAGAAGGAAGTAGATAAAATCCAACAGCCTGGAGGTAAGTATGCATACATGCACATATGTGCACATTCACACATGCACACGTGTGATGGGAATGAAAATCAAGAATCCGAGATAATTAAAAAATTCATAATTAATTAAATCATCAGACATCTATGTGCCATTAATGGCTTTCCCTTCTCCTAAAGTTGATAAAAGCAAAAGTTATATAGGGTAAAAATTCATCAAAACAACAATATGGGCTTCATATCCTGCCTGTAAGTTCATACTGACTGCTGCAGGAATTTGGGATGACATCAATTCACTCAGCCTTACAAACAAGGACTGCACATTATTTGACTGCCCAAGGTTAAGGTACTGAATCTTTACAGGACACTTATTACAGGCAGACACAAAACATGCATGTGCTGCATTGACACGTCTTAATAAAGAACATAAGGCATTTGTTGCTTACTTTTTAAAATCAGCACAATAGCGAGAAGCAACATAAAAGGCCAGGCAGATTTGGTTACACAGAGTAGTTGCCCATGTCAGCAGCTCCAGCAGCCCCATGTAAGCCACGCTCCTCTCGTCACACTCAGTTCATTAACATGAAGGGAAACAGACCATCTGCTCTGTCCAGATGCAGCAGAACATGCTTCTTACCTCCAAAGCTATTTATCAGCGACAAACTGAGATCTCTTTAATCCTCTAATCAGATCTAAATGACTTTTCAGCATCACATCATGGTAAGTAAAACTGAACTACAGCGACTTGAATGGAAAGAAAAGTTGGCAGGTTTCATCACTGTTGGCATCTCCCGGTACCAAACAAGTGTAAATGGAACAGATAACCTGGATGTGACAAATGGCATCAAACACACACACACACACACACACACAAGCAACCAGCAATGGAACCCTCAGTGCTCTGAAGATGCCCAGCTGCTGTGACTGGCAGTGAGCTGTAACAGGAGCAGGTAAGTTTCCGAGTCAGAGCCCGCAGATGTACGACTGCGCTGCAACACCACAGCAATTCCAAGTGAAACGCAACCCCCCACGGTACCCTTAAAAGAAATAAGCAGTGGAATTCCTTACCTTGAAGTTATGAATCTTCTCGTATTTGGGAACGTGCTCGTTTTCTTTCAGCGTTGCTCTTCTGACAAGCGATGTCAGCTGCGAATAAGCAAAGAGTTTCAGAGGTTGCCAGATCGTCACCGACGACTTCTGCGCGCCCAGCTTCATCCCCAGGGCTGCTATCAGCAGATCGGGCTGGCGGCCCTCTCGCTTGGAGTTGCGCACCGCCGATCTATTAGCTCTGTGCCCCGGCCACGACTCTTTGGACGGCATTTTGGAACTGACGGGGGGAGAGCCGGCCGCGCCGCCGCCTGTCAGGCTCGCTCTGACGGCGCCGGGAGGGGCATGGCAGCGGCGGCCCGCTGCGGGCACGGCTAGCTCGGCGGGACGCGGCGCTGCGGGGGGCTCCGCGCCGGCATGGCGGCACCGACCCGCAGTTCTTCCTCAGCCGGTGGCCGCGGGTGCGGAGCGCTCCCGCCGCCCCGCGTAGGGCAGAGTCGTGCGGCCGGCACCGCCCCGCGCCCCCGCCCCGCAGCCAATGGGGGCGGCGGGGCGCGGCGGTACCGGCGGGAGCCGGGCGGCGGGATGGGGGTGAGCCGGCACCGCTGCGTGGGCGCTGCGGGCACGGGAGCTGCAGACCCGGCCGGCGGTGCTCGGCCTTGTTCTTCTAAAGTCACTTCAGTCAGTGTGCTTGACGTAAACGGATGCTCGACAAACTCACGTCAGGTAACGACCTCTGCTTCCAGCGGGCAGCGCAGCTGCCTCCTGAAGCTGAGCCCGTGCCCCCTCCCAGCACAGCCCTAGGAGCCCAGCTGCCCTTCTGTAGCGCTCCCGGCACACCAACGGAGTCCCACCACTGGCACACACGGCTGTGCATTCCTGAACAGTTCTCATCCGGGCAGCAGAACCGCACTGCTGGTCCATGCCACGGGGTGACCACCGTGTCCCTTACACATGGTTTGCACCACAAGGACCTTTTCCTGTGACAAACTGCCTGGGGAAGGCAGCCCTGACTGCTTGGCGCAGGCTGCAGCACTGCAGCCGCTCTCCCTCCTGCAGCAGAGGTATTTTTATCTCTCATGACTCAGTAACAACCAAAGACAAGCGCAGTTTGTCGCAGACTTCTGGATGGAAATGGTGTGTTGCAGCTGGATCGTGGTGTCACTGCACAGCTCAGTTCTGCAGGTACTGCTGGCCACGAGCCTTTGGCATTCCCCTACATGGCCAGCACTACCCTGCCCCTGGGCTTTAATTACCTGCAGAGAGGCAAGCTGCAGAGACTGAAGTTCAACATACCATAGAATTGCTTGATCTTTCAGGATTCCTTCCAACTCATGTAGTCCAACTTCCCTGCAATGAACGGGGACATCTGCAGCTCGATCAGGTTGCTCAGAGCCTGGTCCTTATCTGCTTCACCAATCACTAATTTGTACTGCAAGCAAACTGCTAATAATCCAGACCCTGGCCAAACATAGAACAAAACTGCTCATACACAGGACCTTAGGAGTGCTTCAATACATGCAGGGGACTGCATGATCTCCCTACCAAGAGATATCTCTTGGTCATCCAGTGGCTACCTCAGTCTGTATGGCTTGCTTTAAACCACTCATGTCCGCTGCAGGTGGATAGATGTGCTTCTCTCACATTCCTCTCCACATCCTTCTGATATGTGTCACATAGCAGTGGGAGATGAAGAAAAATGAAGAGAGTGCTCAGGGATGCCACAAACTGACCACCTCATCTTCACACGAATGTGAAACAGCAGGGCCACACGAGGAGGAAGCAGGCCTTCGAGCTCTTTCAGTCCCTTCTCCCAACTCCAAGATTTCATTCCCAAAGACCACATTGGGTGAAAGTCCATGTGGAACAAGGTGGGTCTAAACCTGGCCCAGAGGAACCATCTGCTCCAAACCCAAAATTCCTCTGCTTTTATTTCGAAAAGGGAAAGAAACACTTCATACCAGGAATAAACCCCTTAAAAATTGAATTTGTTTTGTTCCAGAGCACACTTACTATCAGAATTGACCTGTACTAATACCTGCATCATTTCATTGAAGAAGCAAGATAAAGCATTCTGAATTTTCCTTTCAGTCATTGGTAGAGGGCATATTTGTAGAGGTTTTTTGTTTGTTTGTTTGACATACTTATTCCTCAATTATCAGCTTTCTTCTGTCTAAAGCTTTAGAACTGATTTATTTTCAATTGCACTTTAGAGTCACGTTAGTAGAAACTGATCTCTGGATCCTGGAAAATTAAATCTTAAGATTGCCAATAAAAGGGTAAGCACAACTACCCAATAGGGAAAGGTCGTATCTCATGGCTCTAATTATGAAAACACATAATAATCTGAAAAGTAGTTATAAGATTATGAATTTTAATTCTAACACTGCTTTGTGTTACAGTAATCTAACTAAGACTGCTGATTGGTTTTACATAAATCTGTTTCCTAGTGATCAGTGCAAAGCATTTTCTGCTGTTTACAGTTACAGGAATGCTGCACACACATACAGCAAAGAGCCCCTTATGTGCACTGCTTGCACTGTAACTGTGCATACCAAAAAACTAGATTGAAATAAAGAGAAAACCATAAAGTTAGCCACTAAAAAAAATTATGAAAAGCAACATTATCAATTTCTTACATATATATCCCTAACAGAAACCAGCGTTACAGTTAAAATTCATCTCCAGAAAAACTGCTTTCAGATGATACAACATCATTCTTCTGCCATTCACTAACTTTGGAGGTTTGCTATTGCAAGACAGCACTCTTAGCACAGCCCTCATCCTCTGCTTTGAAAACTGAACTGGAATACCAAATTTCTGTTGTACACACCTAACTGTTCACCCTGTGGGTCCGTGGGCAGGTCCAGATCCTGTACATGAGGTAATAGAGTGCAGGGAGCAGCCCCTACAGGTGAGCCACCGCCACTGAGAGCACAGGCACGGCTCAGCTCAGGTCATGCAGGATGTGATTTCTCTCCTGACACTCTCTTCTGCTCCGGTCAGCCCATACTGCTCCACCTACACCCTTGATCGGTTCTTGATTCAAGACTTGCTCCATCATGGCTCCTACATGCCCCTCCACTGGCCTCCCACAACACTTCCCACCGTCCAGAGGCAGAAACATGAAGAGCAAAGTCTTCCCCTTTCCACTTCTCAAAGTCAAGTCCCAATGCTATGTTATTTTTTATCAGTTTGTGGCAGTGCAAATGTTGATGCATTGATCAATACACTGGGCACACTGCAGGAGAAAGGAGACTGGAGAACTTTTTAAGAGAATATGTGACTTCACAGGGTTGAGGTGAACTGAAAACAGAATGACTGGAAATAATAGGCAGGCCAATCTCAGCAGAGCAGCCTCTCAGCCCTCATCATTTTAGTGATCGAAACAAGCACTTAAAAAAAAAATACATAACTCAAGCCCAGAAACACAACAACCATTAAACAAGACATGTGTTCAGAGGTTGCACATTGTACACATGGTCTAAAGGAAAAAAAAAAAAGAAAACCAAAGACCATAGCCTGCTATTTCAAGTGTTCACATTTGTCCAAAAAATCTCAGCCACAACAGGGCTTCAATTTGGGAGTCTTACTGAGACACTGCTTTCCTTACTGCTCCCTGAAGCATTTCTTCACAGTGTGGTGGAAGCAGCTATTTTCTTGAGCACTATTTGTTCTCCATGTTATTTGGATAATAAATGCATATTTTCTGGTGCTAATCTCACAATTAGTAAGTCTTATTATGAAGAATCTACAGAATTGATTTTAAAGTCATCCATGGCTCGCAGTAAATTCCAATTAGTCACTCTCTGAAAGTCACATTATGCAAGTTTAATCCAGTCATACAATTCAGTCAACATCAAATAATCTTTCTATAAAGGCAAATCAATGCCTTTCTCATTTGTTGAGGAATAAACTGAAATCACTGCAGGGGAAAAAAAAAACCCAAAAACACAGAAGATGGAAACATCAGGTTAATCTCAGAAACCCTAAAAAAGGCTGGGCTTACTCAGACATCCTGAACTCCACACACATTTCCAGCACAAAAGCGTTTATTTTCACGACCACCTGGCTCCTCTCTCAAGCACAGTATCATGTTTTCTTCAGTCTTGGGAATGCGTGTGCAGCACACAGCAGGTTTTTCATTCTCATATGGTATTTTCATGTTGCAATGACTAAACATGCCTTTATTGTTTCAGACTATATATGTAATACAATCTCTTCCTTCTAAGGAATGCGATTTAATAACAATATTGACCAGCAGTTATTCTGCAAGCATTTTTTTGAGAATCGCAGCCTACTGTACACATCTCAAGGAATAGCATATCTGAAAACCAAACCTTCAACCAAACTTGTGGACAAGTAACGCCAGGCAGAGCCTCCATCCCCAAGTAAACTGTGTGAGCAGAGGGTAGGAATGCTATTTAAGGGTTCAGCCCAGTGCTGGTATTTCAGAAAGGTGATGGGAAGGACCAGAGCGTCCTTTGGCCACCAGCCACAGCACAAGGCCTGCAGGCAGCATTGGGCTCACACAACAACCAAAGCGACAGAGATCCCCGTGCAACAAGCAACTTGCGTGCCAGGCAGCAGTACCCACTGCTGAGTTTGGGTTGAAGACACAGGGGAACAGTGAAATCCTATCGCTGAGAAAACTTCTGATTTTCATAACAAAATTCCAAGTGGACTGGTTCCTAATTAAATAGGATCTTTTCCCCAGTATACTATTTTTAAAGCTAAAGAAATGGCTACTTTTGAAATTTTTATGGTTTTACAAATTAGTTTTGATGACAACGCTCTATACTATTCCACAGCAGGTAATGTTAAACATTTTTATATCTAGAATTTAATAAAAGTTTAAAATAAAATGTTTTAACTGATGCTACATCTGTTTTTATAAAAAAAAAAACTGAAATGTTTTTTAATTAAAACCTTACCAAGGTTGAGTCTGCATGAATCTCTGGCTTGCTTTAAAGTATGATTGTTTAAAAAACAGAACTTGTTTTCTCTGGATAGTGATACAGGAGCAAGGCACTTCTCAGTGGCAGACAGTTTCTCTGCCAGTGGAAGGGGCTATCTTGGTACGTGACCACAGCTCCAACGATGGTATAAATGCAATAAAACACTCAAAGTTCCTCCAGACACAAGTTCAGGGGTTTCTTTTGTGGTTCTGGAGGACTCTGTAAACATCGAAACATGGCAAGGCGATGAGGACTACTCATTGGGTTCCAGCTCACCATGACACCGACAGGCACTGCTAGATCAGGGTGCAGAGTGACGCGTATCGCTGCTGGGACCCACAGGATGAACAGCTGGTGGAGCAAGGAGGCTGCCTGTAGGCCCTGCTGGCCCTGATGGAGTTGTGCGTTCCTGACCAAGGCATGACTGACTGGCGCTTGCTGCAGCGAGGCATTGCTCCAGCAAAAAATCCCTTGACTTGTGACACTTCAAGGCAAATCTTATTCCAAAAATAAATTCAAAGTAACTTAAAAACGCCCCAAGACAACGTACTGTATAGGAGCAATAATAGTAAAAATGTAATGCAAAACTGCAGTTGCGTGAGGATTACTCTAACAGCAAATACTGTTTGTAACTAACATGCTACACGTAAGTATCACAAGGCAAAACAGACCATTAGGCTAATATTTTGAAACTATAGGTAACTCATGATAATTTATTTTTTATCTGATCCACATTGATAGAAGGTTTTCCTAAGAGAGAGAAGGCACATAAGAACCTTAATCATACCCACTGATATGGGAGCCGGCCTGTCTCCAAGCAAGGGAATGTTGACAGTGGCTAAAAACTTCTTCATCACAGCCATGTAAGAATCACATTGTTAAAAGCAGGTATTATTATAAACTCCTGCAAATTTATGTAACTGAAAATTCATAGACTCGGGAATAACGGTACTCACATAATCCACAAAGTCTTTCTTTCTATTATTACATTTCCTAGGTATTTTTAATTTATTCCTCATGGAATGGGAGTCTTGGATACTGCTATAGCATAGGAAGCAGTATGGAAATCTTTTTTTATGTCTCATTAACATTCTCTTGCCTGATGTATAATATTCATTTCACATTAGAAGCATTAGATTGCAAGAGAAGACTAATCGTACTTTTTTTTTGTTCTACACATTAATTCAATTTAGAATGATTCAATATATGTTATAATTGAAAACCGCAGCTCATTAATTTCTAAAAACTCTCTGTATTTCAGACTACACCTGTTCCTTTGGCACATCCTGTATTTTGAATTCATCCACTTCTTCCTGAGCAGGCTATGTTGCTATGATACACGTGCTGTCAGAGTTTCTTTCTTCAACTTGCTCAGAGACCATAATCATACTTATTTAGCAAAAATAAGGAACTGCAAAGCCTTCTAATCTTTCTTTAAATAACTCTTAATTCAACTCCACGAATCAAGGTGAAAATGTTTGTTACTCTGAAAGAAACCAGAGTTGCGACATTGGCAGGAAACACACACAATTTACAATGGTAAAAATCTGCTTATGGACCACCTCCTTCCAGAAAAATGGCAAAACGTGGTAATCCCACATGTCCATTGGCACTTCTGGCAGACCCCAGCTAACAGTTATCTAGGTTCATCTGCGCTGTGGGCAGAGCTGCACCGCTGCAGTGGGTCTAGGTCTATGTTCATTTTAGATAGTGTAATTAGGCAGACTGAGAAAGGCTGATCATCTTTCAGATGAGCTTCTCATGTTGGCCCCTTGTTTCCTTGCCATTTCCATCTCTAAGGATTGATTTGAAACTTGCAATGAAGGAAAGCAGGGTGGAATTACACACTGCAAAGTCCCAAAGTCCAATTATCTGTTTATTGTCACCCATAATATCTAATCTCTGATTAGAGACTCAGAAAAAAAAACCAACAAACAAACATTGTTTTACATTCTGTTGAACAATTTCCAACTGTTCCAATTTTCTCATTCTCCTTTCTCACATATGGTTCATCTTTCCTATTTATTCCCTCTAAGTTTCCTAATTAACATTTTTAAATGCTTCTGTCATGAAAATTCTTGTTGTAAAGGCAGGAAGCATTCCATTTCCCTAGAGGAAGCTATAGCTATTAAAATTTCTTACTTGTGACGAGCACTCAAGTAACCATTGTATCGAACGGCCAAAATCAGAATCTTGAAAGCACACTTAACATTTTGATTTGAAAACCGAATAATTTTGAATGATTCAAAGTGGGGAGTGCAAATCTCCATCATAAACGTGGATTATTTATCTTCTGGGGAAGAAGCAGGAATCAGTACATGTACAGGTGGTACAACTTCTGTTACAGACAAGGACCTTTGCTTTAGGTTAGTTTATTTTTTTCATTCAGTGAGTCTGTAGTTTTTTACTACTCAGTTTTCAGGTGATGTCTATTTCCAGCTGTCTCAGGTCCCACTCAGTAAGTCAAAGACCTGACAGTCGGGATATTAAAGGCATATGATCTTTGAACAGAAGCTCTTCTCTTGACGCACAGGGCATGTTAAACATCAAAAACTAAGTCTGGGGTGTAGTTTTATTTCTTCAATTCAGTTATTGACAATGGCAATTACGTATTTATCCAGCATCACCGCTTGCTTCTTACTTAGTCACATTTTTCATCCTAAGTAACAATTTTTTATTTATACTTCCACCCTCAACTAGTACTCAACTGGTGGTACTGCTCGGAAGATTTCTAATGTTGTTTGAATTTTCAGCCAGAGCTGCCTAAGAGAAAGCCCACAGAGTCTCCCAGTGAGCTCCCAGCCCCGTCAGTCTGCTGAGCAGTGAGCCTGCCTTACAACCAGCCTATGATGAAGGTGATTGTTTGTTTCCGAGCGCAGGCTGCAGCTCTGTTTGGAGGCTGGATTGAATGGAAAACTGTCACTGAAGACTTTTAGACTCAGTGAAAGACAAAAACATCCGATAGTTTTCAAAGATTTTGTTCATTTGTTTCAAACACATTGTTACTCCAATCATCAGACAATTTCCAGAAATGCCTGAATGCAAACCCAATCCACTGTCACATTAGGTTTAGTAAGTGCTCCAAGGCTTTTCCAGCAATGCAAAATCACCAGAAATTTTTAGGCAATATGTCATGTATCCAAGAGCTTAAAGTGTAGAGCTCCTCAAGTATTTCACCCCTACATGCCAAACTGGAAATTTGGCTTTCTGATTCTTCACAGTATTCATCCTCCGTTCTCTGTTAGGAAGGGGGAAAAACCACTTGCCTTAATCAGCACCATTAATCCAATACACAAATTGGAAGCCATAAGAAAATGTACTAATTCAGATACATGTATGAATAAAGTTTACTATATCACTTTATGCTTTGTGACACTAGCTCTAATATCCCTTACACAAACTATTTCTACTGCTTTAGCTCCATACAAAGGCAATAATCTCCACTAGAAAGAATATAGCTTAAGGGCATTATAACGTGTTCATCACTGTAAGAAACATCATCCTGTGATTATCTTTGAAGTTGTATGGGGGTGAGGAGTACTAGCGCTAAGATAACAAAGGACAGAGCAACATCTATTCAACAACAGTCACATTTTTCAGCTTGATGGTTCTCATGTTGCTTGAACATTAGGACTGTACTAACAGCAAATGCCAGAAAAACACTATTTCTAACTGCTGATGCCATGCACAAAAAAACGTTAAATATGGAAAAGTTGAACGCTCTCAAAGTTAATGATATAAGGAAGACTTTAGAAGACTGTCAAAAGTTGCTGTCTTTGCTGCTAACTAGTGTGACAGGTTTGAAGCAATAAGAGCAAGTAGTTTTCTGAGCTTAGCAACAAAACTGCTTTCCTTACTTTGTTAAAATTCTGAAGAGAAAAATATTCAGCTAGAGGCTAAAACTAAGCATGAGAAATTTTATCTGAAAATATATCTGCTGCTTGTGAAAGATCAGAAGGAAAGAAGCAAAGGCTTGAACAGATCTACTTTTGCAACATTAACCACAGGATAAAGGATTGCTCTTTTTTCTTTCATAGTCCAGTGCTTCCAAATACTTCATTTAGGCACCCTAACTACTTCTCTTTCTTCTGGGACTTAGACATTTCACTCTTTAGCAGTCTTATGGGTTTGGTAACCACTTATGAATAGGCAATTATTAGTGGCGCAGATGTGCCTGCCTGTCATGGGACTACCCAAGTGAATGGGTAATGACAGACCAGACCTTCACAGGTCCTCATCCTTTCCATCTTTGTACAGAAGCCAACTAATACCTATTTGTACTTGTGAGTATGTAAACAGTGAACAGTACAAAATGCTTTCCCCTCCTCCCATCTACATAAAAATCAACCCCATGCTACAAATATTAATCTTAACTGAACAGAGATAGAGGTAAGTAGAGAAAATCCTTGGTTATCTGACTCGCAGTGCTGAGTTATGCAGGGTACAGAGTCTTAGAGGATAAAACAGAAGACATCCTGGATATTAGTTCACAGCAAAAGGTGCTACTCACACCACTTCCCGCTGCCTTGGGGAGTCTCATATTCAACGAGTGACCAGACCTGACCCTGCCTAGTTTATGAGATTAGACACAATCACAGCCCAAGGTGATTATCACCAGCTATAGAATGTCACATTATAAAGTCTAAGTGAGGTAAGAAACCTGTAAATAATAAAATTATCCTTTTATAGGTCTCTTTATTCAATAGTCCAGCCTGTTTCCTGGAGAAGTGATTAGTAATAGAAAATAATTAGGAGATGCCAGATGGGAGGAGGAGTTTTAAAAAAGAAAAAAAAAGAAAAGAAAAAAAAAAAGACCCAACACACAGCTATGGAAACAGAATAACAAATGACAGAGCTGCCAGCAAGCAACCCACTGCAGTTCCTCACTGCCCAGGAAGCTTGTGGCGTGAGTGAGAAGTGGTAATCACACTCCTGCTCTGAGAGAGATCTGCCAGTTCATGTCTGGGACCACTAGAAGGACTATGAAGTTGTGAGAACAGAAAAACAAACAAAACCAGTTTTAAAGAAAAGGCCTTCATTTCCATATATAGGGATGTGGGGCTTCCTCGCTATACATCTCAGCAGCCTTTCTGGGAGCCACAGGTAAACAGCCCCTGGACTTGGGAAGCAACAGACTCCTCCTAGGACTGAAGCCACAATCTCTATCTTGAGTCTGACCTTTATTTTCATGCCCATCTCTTCAGATCCATGATAAAACCTCTCTCCACCTGAAGATGGCCCAGACCAAATCCACCTCTCTGACTTGTTGTGAGCTGAGGGAGCTTCCTCCTTCCCTCCGCTAGCCTATGCCAATGAAAAAGGAAGGAAATGCCTGCCAGCCAACAACAGAGAAGCTATGGTCAGGTAAGAAAGGCAGTAAAAATGTAACCAGATCCAAACTATCAAATGTCAGAAACCCCGGAAAGGACTGCATTTTACTAGCAAGGGCTACACAGATACACTTCTATCAACACTGAAAGCACAGGAAAAGAAAAGCACCTCATTCATCGCTAATGGCTTCATTTTATCAGCAACAACACAAGCAGTATTCTTCAGACTTAATTGCACAGCAATCATACTGCTTTACAGCCTTCTTAACGGTTTTGTTCAGCGTTCATTTTACAAAGGCTTGAGCAGGCACATGAATACACCGAGGGCAATTACCCCCTGTGCTTTTGTGGAGGGCCTGGTTTTGAGCCTGAGGGACTACCCCTAATTTCATATGGCAGTTGGCCCCTTGGTATAATTCAACACTGGACTTTACAAAAACTCCACCTCTGTGTATAGACCTCACATGCCAGATCACGAAAAAGCTACACTTACTTGACAAAGCAGAAGGCAATGAGGCAACTCTTCTCAGTGAGCAACTAAGTGACAGGCACCTACAAAGCAAGGCTAAACTGGGATGCTGATCCTCGGCTATGCACATCCACAGCACAGCACTGAGATGGGAGGCATACTGTGCATTTGAAATGCAACCTGACCCAAGCTGCTCTTCACTTCAAAGTTTGTGTGGCCTTAATTGCTTTTAACTTTGCAGTACTAGACCAGCAGTATATAGTCAGGCTATCAACACAGACACGTAGCTTTCACTTCATGGCAATTCTCCACATCACTCTGTGGCCATTACATTAACGTGCTTTAGAAGCACAGGTAGGTGAGGTTATGGAAGGTTAAATGGAATCAGCTGGGATGCCATTCACAAAGCACAGGAACTAAGAGGGCACAGCTGAGTGCCAACAGGACTAGCAAGGAAAGAAGATGACAGTTTGCCTGGGAAAATCAGTTGAGCCAAGGAGCCGTGTTTAGCACTGGAGTGGAGACACTGGTCCAGCTTGAGACCCTTGAGAAGAGTCTGGCTTGCTAGTATACCTCCTGCAAGCACAGAGCACCAGTGAAAGACGAACAAGATATTCTGTGACCTGGGGATTCAATTAGCAAACTTTATGCTTCATTTGGAAGCACTGAATCTTAAAACAAGATCAGTTTATATAATCTTTTTAGTGTATCAATTTTACTGCCACACTGAACATGAATAAGGGCGTTACTCTCAGTGACTGTGAGCAGAAAAAGCACCCTGCAGAAAGGAACTTTCTCCTCGTGATGCCTGCATGCTGAACAGCACGTGTGATTAGCTCATCTTTCTCAGGTCTTAATAAACATACAGTTAAGTTGAAAACATATGTGCTTATAAAACATAAAGCTGCCATTTACAGTCTTATTTTGAACTGCATATGCCGTATGTAATGGCAGATATGTAGTACTAGGTCACTGCCACCAGAAATGCCAAGGACCAGAAGGGAAGATGAGAAAGACTGAAGTAACCTCTGTGGAGCATAATGTTGCTGATGTACTGCAGCAGCTACCTAAAAAGCAGACTCATCCTTTGTTCCATTAGGAGCTTTCTTGGTATTGACAAAATTGTCTGTGCTTTGAAGCCTCTGCTGAAAGATGGGCTAAGCCCAGAAGAAATAAATAGAAGTTTTTGCCTTCCACAGAGTTATGTTTTATTTATAAATTACATTAAACTTCCAGAATGATTGTCACAGACACCCGCGCAGGGACTGGGGAAGAACATTTGTGAGAAAAGAGTTGACAATCTCCTCAAGTTAACCCATGGGATTCTTCAGTGCTCGGCCTCGTGTGTCTTTAAGTGTACTTCATGGTAAATGTTTATAAGCTGTACGTGTAACAGCATTACTGCTTTGACACTACCTTTGATCTAGCTACAGCTTGTCTAGGGTGCCAGACCTTACACATCCATCTTTTCTGATAAAATCATTAATTCGATTAAGTGGAACTATTTCAAACAGCTTCCAGCATCAAGATTTCCTCACTCCCAAAGCACCAAAGTCTTCTTCTATGATCACTAAGGCCTTGTCTTCATTCCAGCCCCCACTGCTCCCAGCCTGGGCGTTATGGGTGCCAATGCAAAAGCTGCCTTCCCTCATTACAGACTTCCCTAAAGGGGATTATGCTTCTGCCACAGAATACTGTATCATTCTCAGCTACATTCTCTGATATTCTTTCTCTGAAAATAAAATGAACCACTGTGGAGAGAGATTTTGAGCAGATTTAACTAACAGATTTGAGCGAGAACAAGAGCAGATAAACAGTAATGCTCTTAGTGAAATTACCAGTGCTGGCTCAAGATTGGAATATGAGACTGGTCCTCTGGGAGCAACCATAACGGTGACCCTCCATTTTGGATGTGGAAGCTGGTATGAATCCATTAAAAATGTACACAGATATTGCAATTAACTTTGTGCTCTGGATTATCTTTTGAGGCAGGCTTAAAAGCAGGTTTCCTACTAAAATGACATACATTTACATTTCCAAATCTCTTTGAACAGAGTTGCAGACAATCAGCCTTCATCACTACAGAGGAAAATAAACGGTATCACCTCTCAGACCATAAAAAATAGAACAAAAGGGTGATTTTGTTGTATAATTGCTGCACAAACCTTCTCTCAATTCTTTCCATCTATGGGAATTGGACTGAATGTAGCACAGTTTAGAAGGGGGTTTCATCTGATTTGCTCTTACTGCAGCTTCTTGAAGAAACAGCACTTGTCACCAGTGTAAACAAGAATAGATACGATTCAGTTGCTATCCTAACATTAACTTCAGTATTTCATTCAGAAAGACAGGAGAGCTGATAACTGATTATTTTGTTTTCTTGTAACAGATGTTAAATTTTGGATAAATCATACACCTTACATTAATATCTCAAAGCATGTCAAAACGAAAAAAATAATTTCACGTTTTGCAGGGCTTTCAAGAAGGATTTTGATGTATGTATCTAGGTATTTATTAATTTCATAGAGCTACCAGTTTTGTAAGGTATTTAACTCAATCAAGTCATCTCTTTCAAGGCCATAATTACCCCTGAGAGAGGAAAATGTTCAGAAATCCATCAGTATTCAAGGCACGAGAGGAACAGTAAATCTTGTGATAGTGGGTATTATTTCCATCCCCACATTCGGCCATCTGACTGAATCCACCTGGGAAGCCCCTTTCAAATGAATCCCAAGCCTGTCTCTAAACAGACAAACCACGATGGCTGCACAATTGAGTCCTGAACAATCTGCAGACTGTTTTGGGAACCAGCAATACCCTTATAGCATGGCAGCTAAAATACCCATTCAGGGCACTGGAACACGTCAAGCCCTCTCCCATTTTCAATCTCCACTGCTCCAGTTATCTATTTAATTCTTTCACAGGTTATGAAAATCATAAATCAGTACCCAGTAATTTTATTTTCAAGTTCTACAAAGTAAACAGTAAAAATCCTTCTCATAACCAGGGAGGCAGAGTAGAATGCATAATATTCTCATGCTTTTTCTATTAAGAGCTGCAGCTTAAATCACTCCATAGTGCGGTCTGTTGCAGGACTCAGTACTTAGGAGTATTGTGTCCTACAGTTCTCATCTACTGACTGTAATTTTTGCCTTTTCTACTTCTATGGTCTTCAAAATACTTCCCCTTTCCTAAAACTCATTTTTAACGCATTGGATATAACAGGTCACTTAGAATACAATGAGTTCTTCTAATACAGATTAATAGCTGAAAAGAGTGCAGAACAAATGAAGCAGTATTAGTGCATGCCAGGAGGGATCTAACATACATCAGTGGTATTCTCTGCCAAAGCCCCATACCAAATTCATGGCAAGGCAAAGTGCTCTTAAATATTTAATTCTCAAGTTGGAGGTGTGTTCTCTGGCTGCCCAATTTCCTCCACTTGATTTTATGTCAGGAAGTGAAATTACACTCCCACCAGCTGTTCCCCAGCCAGTGCATGTCTCTTTCCTTTTCTTCTTCTGAAGGATTTATCTTTTGTACATCACTCACACAGGACTGGGAAACAGTCACAAAGCTTAAAGTTGGATCTGAACATCCACTGAATCTGCAAATCTGGGAGCATATTTAGTCTCAGTACTCAAGACCTAGACTTTTTTCTCTGTTTACAGAGGAGAAACAGACAGTGATAATTGAGGGAGAAGCTTCCTGACAACAGTAAAAAGCTGATAAAGGTGCATTAGTTGCCAAATATTGCACTGTGCAGAAATTTTCTTCATCACCATTCCCAAGTCAGTGTTATAGTACACAGCTTTTGCTTTTCAGATGATAAGACAACTTTTTTTTTTTTTAATTATTGTATTTTGGACAATTTTCTTTGCATTCTCTGCTAGAATTGTCAATGTTGATTCAGTGATATACTCTTGATACTGAATAATTCCTCTTGCCAAAGGTAAAAAGAAAATACCTGACCTATTCATCAATGTCCTGCAAGAAAGCTTCCTTCTACCATGGCTAAATTATTCAAGTGATTGCTCATAATAAGGCTGGGAGTATGTGATTATAAATTGAAGTTTTCAAGTAAATATCAGTAAGAAGCAGGAGCCCGCACAAAAAGGGTACAGTGACCTTCCAAGCAACTTAGTAGAGGACATACATCAACAAAAAGCTCATAATCTAGAAGGTCTCCTTTCCCCAGCACTCCTGCAGTGCACACACATCCCTTGCATGAGACACTGAGCAAGGCCACTGCTGCGTTTCTCTCCCTCCCCACATCCTACAACTTACAGAGGACAGAGGAAGGATTTGGCAAGCTGTGCCCCAGGGCTCACTGCAAATGCTGAGGTTGCTGCTGGGACCAGGTACCAGTCACATGGCTGAGCATCTCCTTCCCCTTGGAGATTTGCTGGGTGAGGTAACACTTGGCGGTCTCTGCCATTTTCCAGCATGGGCGCTAAGAGGTGGACACAGGCAGCAAAGGTGTGACCTCTCTGCCACTCCACAGTAAAAGGAATATGCTGTGCCTTTCCTGTGCAGCCATGAGTAGTGATTCCAACGGGCAATGACTTTAAATTAAACTGGAATCTCCACATTTAGCTGCACTGACATGACTGTGTGCCCCACTGTGTCCATGTCAACAAGGTTCCAAGGCATATACAGTGAAGAGATTCAAAAGCTGGGCTTTAGGCTGGCAACCATTACTGCAATTCAGCCACGTTTCAGACAAAGCAACTTGAGTTGCTTGTAACTTCCAAACAGTGTGGGATGCTGCAATTACACAACTGACCTCTCAAAAAGTTTTTCACCTAAAATTTCAGTATGCGAGAAATGCTTAATAGGTATCGAACTATTGAATGAAAAATATTTGAAACAATATTTATACTTTGCTGATGAGTCTGACATAACACCATGAATTGTACCAAAACCCCAGCATCTTTCAGCAATAGTAATCAAAATCCCTTTTTCATCAGTCTAAAAAATGTTGTGGCAGAACAGTCGTGTTGTTACTTGAAAGCTGCTACATGCAGTAAGAGTCAATTTTACCCAACCAAGCCAAAGTGGTGGCTTCCAGAACTCATACAGAAGATTTTTACCCAGGCTTTGCATTACAACGAACCCTCTGTGATAACACAAAGAAATTCTTTTGAAACAGCACGCTGCAAGTCAGTGGCTGTCAGGAGTTGTCACACCCCTACCACCAGTACTTAACAGGCAACAAATCCAATATTAAGTGTGGCCAACTAGTATCAATATGCCCATTGGGATTTCTTTCATTAAAACTATCTGCCTGAAGTAAGACAAACTGAGATTCACTCTTGAACCACGTTGGTAGCTTCATCTCTCAGTATATTCAGCACAGGTCTGGTGCTTCAGACTGCTGGAGAAGGACTTGAAGGACCAAAACTACGAGTCTCTCTTTGGATTGTGAACACAACTTAGTTTCATTATGATGCTTGTGTATGTTGGAAATCATTAGTGAGACCCCTTCTTCCCCTCAAGACAAACTGCGATCACAGACATATTTCTGATTGGAAAAACAAACACATGTTCCAAACTAAGGCTAGTATTTCTTCAAAGCATTAAAAGCATATTAGATACTCCTAATGTCACTGTGAAGTCAGTGAAGTAAGGGAGCAAATCAGATTATTATACATGCATTCACACATAAACATATGTAAGAATATACTTTAAAGAGACTTTAACATTCTGGCTTTTCAATAAACAAAGTAATTAGCTTAACATGATGGAATCTATATTTTGCTTTCTTTTAAACAGTCTCCATCAAGTGAATAATGTTTCAGGCAGCTGCTTTGTCTGCTTGATGCCTTCCCACCTCCTTTAATATTTGTTTTCACTGGTTCTAAGATTTCTTTTTTGTTCGTTTTTCTTTTTTGATCCACAATGCAGTCAGTTCTCAGCTGATAATGCAACTCTCTGAAGAGAGCAATCTTTCTTCATAAGTCTGGCTGAGGCAAAAAATAGCACTGTCAGCTTCTGACAGACTGAACTTAGCCAAGTGAAATGTTTTAATTTTTTATCATTTTAATGAACAGACTTATTTATAATGTGGATGACTTTACTGTCATTGTATGCAGACTGCAGCAGAGATTATGGAGTGCATTTTGTTTGGGAAACACAGTAAGGAATGTAAGGAATACATTTTTTTGACCAATGGGCAATTGTTTTAGACACTGTAAACAATCTCAAGATGAAATATTCTTAGCCTACTTGGAATAAAGGAATGACTTAATGGTAACATCTGTAATAGTGAAAAAAACCTGAAGAAAGGAACCTTACAATGACAAATAACAAATTTCTGAATCTGAAATTTGCAATATGCACAAGCACACCATTTAAAAAAAACACGGAAACAATGTAAAATATTACCACTAATGCAATACTAGAAATAATTGTGTAGACTAAATATCTACAGGTAATTTTAGTACTTTATAGTGGGATGGGAAGGTTAAATGTATAAAATAAAAGATTTAACAGAAAGAAGAGTGTGGGTTAACAATTGCTTACCCTCTTTTCTGCTACCTCATCCTCTCCTGTAGAGTCTTTGCCATCATGTGCATCTCTCAGGGTTGGCATATGTTTTTTGTGTGCTGGCTCTCTGTTTAAAGTTGTATATCCTATGTGTTCATAAATTGGATTTATTGTCATCTTGGCAATGTATTCTGCTGCCTTGGTTTCAATATAAAGAGTAATCAATCCATCTGTCACCAGGTCATGGATGGACTCAAAACGTTTCTCCCCAACAAAGTGCTTTCCATCGTAGTAGAGTCTGAAGTTTCTGGTTTGACTTCCAAATCTGCCTCAATGAAATGGGAAAGTATTTTTTTAAAATAACAGTAAGCAAAAACAAAGAAGAGTAATCAAGCCTTTGCAAACAATAAAAAGTACTTTATCACTTAAAGCTGTGACTAAGCTAAGTCCAGATCAGACGTGACTAAAAAACTCAACTACTGCTTAGGACAGATAGGAAGGAGAGATTAACAACTGCAGATAGATAGCCAAAACAATAACTGTCCCAGAAGAAGCTGTTTATTCTTGTATTCTCTTAGCCTCTTGATTATTCTGTGGAAAAACTGAAAATTACTTCATGTTCTTTATGGCGTTTTTTAGTACTTTACTACTGCACCGCTGTAGTCAATTTGCCTGGCTCTAATATGAAGGGTTCTCACAATAAAGTCCTCTATTACAGCTGATCAATATGGAGTTTTGATGCAGTCTCAGACCTCTGCACCTCTGCTTTCTTGCTGGAAGAGGCCATTCAGGGCTCAGCTTGGCTTCAGTGCCAACAATTACAATGAAGCAGAACTGCTGCCAGCAGTGGAGCAGCACAGGACGAAATGGCACAAGGGCAAACATTCTTTATTCCTGGCCAAAGGCCAAGGACTAACTCTCCAAGCTTTATACAAAACTCCTTCTGTGTTATGGTTGTTAAGTCCTGAGCTTCAAGCAAATCTTTGTAACATGCATAACACGTAAGCTATCTGATGCTAGGAATTCTGCAGTCTAGATGCAATCAGACTTTGATGCAGTCTTTAGGCAACCACAAGTAGGAACACTGATTTTACCTGAATATCAGCACTTTTCAAAATCTATACTTTGAACCTGCAACAATTTGCTGCCTGAAAGTAATCTCACCTTGTAAAACACACCCGTGTTTGCACTTGGAAACAACCAATGCATTTCGTGCAGAGACGATAGAGGCAAGGAACTTCTTTCATAGTTCACTTAAGTGTTGTTGGTCAGACAGCAGGAAGGGTGCTGCTCGGGGCACTGGGCCTCTTTGTGAGGTCAGATAAGCCAAATGCATATTAGAAACTAAATTTGGAAGAATGAATTGCTTTCATTTCACAATCAAAAGTTTCATAAAAGATGTTAAGGAAAAACACTGGTGCTTTGCTGAAGTGATTTCTTTCCAAAGGGGCCTTGGCCAACAACAGAAAGCATATTAGACCTTGCCTCGGGTGAAATATACATGCAATCTTTCTGCAAGTATGGGCAAAATCATTTGTTCTTTGATGTGTAATTTTTCCTCTTGTTTTCTGAATCAAAATGCCAAACTTGACAGTGACTGTAATTTCAGGAGCTACTACATTTGAAGTACACTTAATTGTGAAGCAACGCATTCCTGGGGAGCTCTCAGGAATCCACATCTGGCTCACTAATAATAGAAGACATGTTGTGTAGAAACTACATGGCATTTTACTGGAAATTAATTGGAACATATATTCACATTTTTATGCCACACAAACAAAATGTTCACCGTATCACATTGAAAAGCAAGACGTTACAAAGCAACAGGAAAAAATGCATTTTTACCCAACAATAATTTGATCACAAACACAATTTGGAGTGAAAACAAGACATTGAGAAAGCAGAAAGACATGTCCCAGGTTAGAGCAGAAGGGGTAGGAATATGTTCAGGCTCACTCTTCAAAGCATCTTCCTTCCAGGCACATGCTAGACAACATTTTTGAGAAAACTGGGCATAAATCAATTTTAATTGGACTGTTAATTCACTAATGAATTTCTTCTTCCTCCCACACATTATTTTTATTGGTTATACCCAGTAGCTAGATGTGACCAGTATCATCCCAACATCTCCTCAAGCTGCCTATCTCTACTTCCATGCTTTTTTACTTCCTTCCCTGCAACAGTAAGCTTTCTGAGGCATGCACTGTCTGCAAGTTGTGTATTCACACTGCACCAATCTGCAAGAGGGACCAGTCTATCCTGGATCTCCTGAGTGGCACAGCAGCACAAATACTTTACTGTATAAAGAGGCAAAACTGGCTCAACTTAGAATGTGACAGGAAAGTTTTGCCCATGTGACATTTTCCTTGCATGCCCTCTGCTATCCGTAAGGTCAATGTGAGCTCAGAGTGCTCAGCACTGCACAGTGCCAAAGCAAGTGCAACCTTCACTGCCTCCTGCTCAAGTCAGCAGGAACGACGCACATGGAGTACAGACAGCGTTAGAATTTAGCAAAAACAGTAAGTTTGAAGACAAAGAATAATGGGCCTAAACGATAATATCTAATAGAATGATTTTTATTAAGAGACGCATCAGGTGAATTGCTGTTCTCATCAGTAACATATGCTCTGGCAGTACTTACAGCAGAGCTTTAAAGAAGCAGAAGGTCACTTGTGGCTCTTAGCTTTCTAGGAGAGAAAGTATTATGCTAATCTTATCAAGAAAAGATAAGGCACAGAAAATCTTCTCAGGGCTGATTACTACCCATGGTCTCTGCTTTAATAACATCCTTCAGTCTAAAACAAAGTTCTGAAGATAGCCAAATGCAGAGAACGATCAGAAGTTTTTCAAAGATTTATGCTCTTCCCATTGGGGTCAGCAGGTGCATGGCTGTACCCCAGCTGTTTTACTGAACAGCCCTTATGCTGTACATCTGTTCACACTGCTGCCCATAAAGCATGAAAGATAACACAAGGAATAGGATTCCCTAAAGGGCATCATCTTTATCCCACTACTGACCCACATTTCAACACACAAGTACACAGTTTTAGTTCTTTAACAACACTCAAACTTAAACTCGTCTTTTAAACCTCGCAAACAGGCTGAAACCTCTTCCCATATGGATCAGGAGAGTAGAACATCCATCCCTTTCTGTATGCATGGCCTCCTAAAGGTGCACTCAACCTCCTCAGTTCAAAATACCTTGAGATAATTTAACAATTAGCTCTTAAGGAAAGGTATTTAGACAAACAAGTTACTCTGTGTCAATGCCATAATTGTTTGGAAAAGGTGTTTCAGGGGGTGAAAATTGAATGGTTTGCCTTTATCTGCTTTTCTATTTGTTCCGCATCGAACTGTTTTCTCTCTGTTCATTTCTTATTGGAAACACTGTGGGGAAATGTATTGTTTTTTAAATTGAATAGCATTAGCAACAAGGAAGAAAAAATCCACACAAATCAATGCACCAAGAATCTCTTACAAAGACTGTACCATCAATACAATGTCTGATAACTCTACAATTTACCTTTCTCAAACTCATTTAAATTTCTCACCACACAACGATACTATTTTGATGAAATTACAATATAAACACAAATGTACACACCCATTTGCAAATGATCAATCCAAATTTAATCTTCAGTCTTATTTAATGTTATGGTTTAATTTTTTCCATTAGCAAGAATATTTCCTTATGTTTACCTTCTATAACATTATTGCAGCCTACTTTATACATCACCGTGGAAACTAAGTAGAGCCAAGATTTGATATTTCAACTTCCTGATGGTCTTTTCCTAAAGGCAAGCATTAGTACCAGCTGTTTTTTGTTTTAGAAATAGAAAACAGGACACAAATAACGTACGTTCTCCTTGGATTAAACAAGGGAACATTAGATGTTTTTTCAAGAAAAAGAAATAGACCTCTTACACGTCAAACAGTCCCATTGTATCTATTCTGCATTTGTTTGCAAGCAGCAGGACTACAGATAAAAGACTTTTCTTATTCCAAGTTGTCTGAAAAGCAATCACTCTGTCTAGTCCCCTTGGTTTCCAGTGGAGCAGAGTGGATACAACGTGGGAAAATGGATTAAACGGTAGAGTAAATGTGGCTAGTAATAAAGGACTGAAGAGCTGAATTAGGTATCATAGCATGAGAAAGGCGGGCTTCAGACTCCACCAACCACTCTGTAAGCAGCATTCATTGATCAAACAAAAGGAAGAAGTGAAGGACTGAGAGCCCATCTGTGCTCTCTTACCATTTAAGATGATGGATTTTACAGTCCAAACACAGAACAGTACAGTAGCTATTCACTTCTTTCACAGGCTATTTTATGATGACAAGAGTATCTAGCCCCTACCTAAAGACAAAAGCGCTGTTTAAACACTTAGCTGCCACCATACCATAACCTTAGCATCCCACAGTGATTCCAATATCCTCATTAGTTGTGACACTGTCATCTTCATATTTGGAGCTGGGAAATCTTAAGTTCCGTGCATGTGACAGAAGGTCACTTGAACTTATTCTTCCTTGGAGAAAAGTGCCTTTAATGCACTTTGTGGCCAGAAGGTAGAAGTCTTGCAAAAAATTGCATGTGATAATTTCAGCTCTAACTTCTGAGAACTCTCATTCAATACTTAAGAGTCTTGATAACTCCAAAAAAAGCTACAGAAATGTAAGCAATGTTGAATGTCTCCTGATCACGCTGCGTTCATGTGAAGGAAAACAAATTATTCCACAGATCCTTTTTTGGCCAATTCCCTGGTCAGAAAAACACAGATCTTGCATGCTGCCAAAGCTTACACAGTTAATCCAGAAGGTCTCTTACTCCTGAGAGTCATAAAAACTTTTGTTTTTATTTATGTTTTATTATTTATTGGCAATATTTCTGAGGATGGCCAGGGAACTGTGGAATGTGCCTCTTCCCAGGGTATCAGAGGAGGAACGTTATCAGCTCCAAAACCCAAAAAACAGCAGTAATTCTCAAAAACATAAATGCATAAAAGAAATCAAATGCATTAGGAGTTGAAAGTAAAGGTGCTTTTAATAAAAGAGGAGACAAAAAATCCCTACTGTCCAATGAGTCTAGGAAAAGTGGCAGAATACAGACTTCTGAGACAATTTTCCTGTGCCATCTGGAAGGGCAGTACTTGCTGGCTGACTACTATAGCTTGATTATCATTAATTAGTTGTAAAGTTATCCCTGAAATCTCATCAGACCCATGGGTTGGATGAACATATGAAAATTTAAATTAACATGGAAAAAAATGTGGCATCCATCAGAAGAGAAAACAAATCCCAGAGCTGGAAACGAAATGTGGCTACTCTATGCCAATGCAGACAAAACCTTCAACTCACTTAGGATCAGATAAAATAATTCAAAGCTAGTGCTGTGTCCTTGATGACAGCCTTTCAACAGTCCCTATCAAATGAGGCTGAAGATTATTTCACTGTTTTGTTCCCTAGACTTCCTTGCCCAAAAAGGAAACAGCAGTGTGCAAGTAGCAAGTGGCAAGGAGGACCAGAGCAATGACAATGTTCTTTGGATCCTGAGCTGCGCCACAGACAGCACAAGTGAGAGACAACTGCTCTAGGGTATCAGCAGGAGATAACAGCTGATGAAAACAGTGAACTATGAAACTGCTATCAGCCCCAGGTACTGTAATAATGTATTTCATAAATAAATCCAAGGAAATTAAGGGGAAAATTTTTCTTTTATCTCAACATCTTATTTTTAATAGCTCTAACAGCTGATTCCCACCATCTCAAATCCTGATCAAAGACCAGCTGATCTATCGACAACCATGTATGCTATTAATGTGCAGTAAGATCACTCAACACATAGAACCACTCAATGTTCCTGATCAGTGATAGATTGCTTGAAAATAACTTTGAGTTCTGACATGAAACTGCCGTACAGAACTATTACCTCTTCTTAGTCCTGCAGTTGCATGCCCTATTCTGTTTAAACTTGATAGGACATCTCTGGGATGGCTCTGATGATTCAATCAGAATCAATACCAATGTTTGGGTAATATTTTATAGCTTTCTCTATCTGGTAAGACCTCGGTGCTTATTGGGAAAAGAATCACCATGGTTAGTGGTTAAGACACATTTGAAATCTATATACACATGGGAAAGGAGCAAAGGCTTGCTGTTTTCCCTTCAAATGAAAGCAGTACTTTAAAAACCTATGCTGATATGCCTGGAAAAAACACCTTTTGGAATTGTTACTAGCAGGAACGTTAGTAATTTCCACAGTTTCACATTAAGCAGATACAGTTATCTTCTTTTACAAAACAGAAACAACAACAACCCCCCCCCCCCCCCACCTCCCTCTGAGTGTTAACGTTACAGTGCAACTCCATGGTTCCTATATTCCTTTAAAGCAGAACCGTGTTTTAATTTTTCTAAGCTTAAGTACCAACTCTTCCCAGCGTCTGCTCTGCAAATTTCTAAACGTGTACAAATTTTACTTGGCCTGTGCATAACATTTTCATTTTAGGTCATATCAGATGGTCTTTGTCTGACAAATTTAGAAGTAGAACATCAGGTCTGTAATGGAAATTCCACTGTAATCATTAAAACAGTGAACTGCCATAGTATAATGTTCAAACATGTTCATTTTTGTGTCATTTATGGACTTTCTTCCTCAGAAGTTCATAACCACCTCAATTCAAATGCTTCTACAGATATTCTCATCCTAATAGTAAATTGCTCTTAACTGATCTAAGACAACATGCATATTTGAATTCACTGTATCACAAAAACACGAGAGGAAGACAAGGTGAAAACAAAAGGAATGTCCTTTATCATTAAATAGCTTTGCAAGTGCAATTAACTTCTTGATTCTTATGCCATTCTGTCCCTCTCCGCTATCTGCTAGCATGGTTGACTATGGAGAGGGGAGTGGAGAAACACTGTTCTGTTGTTTCTGTATTGTTTGTTTTCTTTACATATACTTTAAAGGATATTATCAAACATCTCAAAGTTTATGTTCAAAACAAAATAGGATTATTTTTAAAAGTTTTCTTTAGATTAAAAATAACCGCAGTAAGATTTCTGTTCCAGAAATTTGGTCAAATCTTATTTGCCTAAAACCACTGTTAATCCCAACCTTCCAAGTAGGTTTACTCAACATACTGAAAGCTATTACATTATTT
The DNA here is from genome assembly GCF_951394365.1 of Tetrao urogallus. Classification (NCBI taxonomy): domain Eukaryota; kingdom Metazoa; phylum Chordata; class Aves; order Galliformes; family Phasianidae; genus Tetrao; species Tetrao urogallus. The sequence continues at coordinate 20,433,101 of NC_136821.1, forward strand.
GCTGCTTTCTTAAAAGCTGCTTTCTCAATGTACTGTATGGAAAATAAAAGACGTGCAAGTCTAAAATAGCATTTTTCTCCATCTACAGATTTCAGCACTCACTATCCCTGTACTCACATGAAGAAAGAGGGTGGTTACATGAACTGCAGTGACAGTGGGCCACCAATATCACAGAGCAGGACTCCCATGTGCAATATGTGCTGTTGGACATGCCCAGCCTGCAGTGTGTGTGTACAACTGGCACACCAATGTGCTACAGAGATTTGGGCACAGCCAGAGACCTGTTCTGTGATTTGTCAGGTCACAAGAGCACTGTGGAACTGATGGCATGCTGTGATTTGTGACATGACATCTGCATGTGGAACACTTTGTACTAAGAAATATTTTCAGATAAAGTTTAATTTTAATGCATTAGACTAAAATCCATAAACTACACAGGGGAACGTATTCAGTGTGTTCTTATTTTCAAAACAGTGTTGTGTTGCTAATGACAAAAATAACTGCTCGATGTGGACAACTTCCCGTGATGTCTCATGGCCATGACTACATAAATAAATGATCGAAGAATAGTTTAATTACTATATTGCTACATTTTGCCATCTCTAAGTGTTTAATTGCCTTAGGTTGATGCCCAATCTGTCATTAAAGTGTTTTGTGAATTAACAGAGGGAGAAATTAGGTGACAAAAAACTTTGTAAAATAATATGCGCAGTAATCTTTTTATTTTAATGGGACAGAGTAACTTATTTCTAGAATACAATTTCCTCCTTGGCACAAGTGCAGCAGCAGGTAGGCCAGGTTTCCATTTATTCCTGAACAAAAGCTACAATAAAAATTAGCTTGATTCTCTTCCTAGCATCTATGAAATCAGGCCAAACCATACTAAACTCAGCAAAGCTACATCAAAGTATGTATGAGCGGGAGAAGGAAAAGTGGGCCAGATAACAGTTATTCCTGTCGGTTCTTTCAGTGCTTGAATAATTCATAAATGTTTTGATAAAAACAATTATGAGATTAAACAGCAATGTGAGGCTATTGTGTGTTACTTTGAAAACATATTTAATAAAGCACCCACAGTATCTACAGCTGAAGGACTTTTTATGCTTATTGATGAGGCACAGGAAAAGAAATGTTTCTCTAAACACAAAGATTTCTAAGTATGTATTTCAACAGCACACAGAAGAAGAGGCCAACCAAAGGACTAACTTGAAGATACTTTTCTAACTGTCACTTTCTAAGGGCATTAGAGCAAGAAGGCACTCCAGCAGAGTCTGTCAATGACTGAAAGGCATGCATCTCTGAAAGGGAAGGAAAAGGGAGGAAGAACAGAGCAATGTATGCTACATATATTCACCTGATTATGCTATACTTGGACTTTTTATTGCTTCAACTCTGATAGACCTCAGAAGCTTCAGGCCAGGCAGACATTAAGAACAGCACAATAGATTCTTGCTCAAGAGTTCTAACGGAGGTGTCCTGAGAGCTGGGGCACAACTTTCCAATTCTTCGTCTAAGCCATTTTTAAGAGATGTGAGGCTGATGTACTGAACAGGTACGTGAGACAATGTAGGAAGGAAGGTACTGCCTCTAATGAAGAAGTGAGGCATGGAGAATGTAAAAACCTTGAGCTGAGTCACAGGCAAAACCAAGAAACGAACTCAGATCTTCTGAGCTCCATGGGAGTGCTTCACCACCAGCTCAGTGCCCTCACTGTGCAGCACGATACCAGAGATCTTTGTGGCTCAGCAGAAGCCATAGTCGGAGGTGAAGAGCATAGTATAAAACGCATGAACTACATGCACTGAACACAGACAGCTTTTGGACAAGTAACAAAGTTTACACTATTACCAAAGCGGAGAATATTCCTCCCAGAACTTCCATGAGCAGGAGAAAGTCTGCAGCGAACCAAATTGCCAAAGATAAATTAGACACGAGTCAAAAGAAAATGGAGCTGACAACAACAACAGATGGGAAGAGGAGGAATGGAGAACAGGAACACAGCAAGAAGACGTGAACCATAAGGAAAAAAGCATTCTAGCCTGTGGGAGGGCCTAGGTAGCCAGTTAATTACTCATTAAGGTTAGTAGCTATTTATTATTATTCTAAATACTTCACTGAAGGCATTTTAGTAGTGCCCAGCTGCACTTTACGTAAGACAGACAACGTGCAGGACAGCTATGTTATTTACTGGGAGCTGAACATCCCACTTTATTGACAGAGTAATAGAGTATATTATTCAGTACAAAATTTTATATAGAAAAATAAACTTATTTTACAGGGAAGATCATTTAAATAGAGGTCCAATTGTTTTATTTCAGAGCATAAAAGTGAAATCCAAAATTTATCAGCACGCTGCTTTCCCTGGGGCTAGCTCTAGCTCTTGCTATGTATGCAGCCAACAGGATGACAGCTTTAGTTTCAGTAGAATTTAAGCCTTCATAAAAGAAATATTTGGCTGTTCACAAGGAAGAAAAGAACAGCCCAGCATATCAGCTGGCATACCTGTTATGGTAGCTTATTAAAATAGCTTTAAGCATGAACTGTTTCTTTCATCTTAAAAGAAGCTTCAGATACCTTAGTGGCCAATTTCGGAAACACTCACATGAATTCTGCACCTATGGAAGTGTGACAGGCTAAGCCTAAGGGAAAAATAAACCTTTTTCCCTGAGAGCTTCAGCTCACCACCAAGGAAGGAGCACTCTCTTGCCACTTCATGCAGAATAAAGAAAACTGATCAAAATGGGCCAGGCTGAAACGTGCATACTCCACAGGTTAAGTTCAGTCGTGTTTTGGAGCAATTCTATTTAACCCAGCTGAACTTAGGGCTGCATGCTTGCGTGTGTGTGTACACAGACACACAGGTTACATAGTTACCCAGGTATCTCAGATGAGAATTAAGGAACATTGTGTAAAAAAATTCCAAAATTTCTAAAAAATTTCTAGAAAATGAATTCAGCTCTTACTATTGCCATCACTGTCTGCTGTAGAGCTGCACATTGGTTAAAAATATATTGAAGTAGAAAGACGTGCAAAGTTTAGTCTTGAAAAATGTCTTTATGATTTTTTTTTCCCCTACCAACTAACATGATGTCAGAACACTGTCACTGAGGTAAAGTGAAAGGATGCAATCAGTTCTGTGCTGTTTCCTCTCTCAGACTGCTTGTAGATCAGCTTTGGATTCAGGATAAAGTATGACTAAATTTTGCTACATTTACGATGAAAAAATGTAATTCAGCTATTATTACACAGAAAGTTGTTTCGAAATTCTCCTTCCCTAGTTCCACACCTCTGGCCCCAGCCTCTAAAAGCTGGCTTTCTAGCAGAACGCAGACACACAGTTCTGACCTTTGTGTTCAGGAAATCTTTTGCAAATGTTCAGTTTTAGATGTATTAAGGAATCCCAGGGCTATCAACACATCTTCTGGAAGAGCACAGTGTGTACATCCCAAAAGAGCCCACTGAAAATGAGCACCATTCAGCTATTAAAGTAATTGTCTGCTGAAATTAAAAAGATTCATTTGTACCATTATAATCCAATAGCCTGCCAGTTACGTTGCCTTTTAAAATATCAGTGGCTAGTTTCTTAATGCAATTTCATAGTTTAGGAGAAAGGATACATGGATCAATTTCTCGCACAATACATGTAGTTGGTTGACTAAGCTAAGCATTACTTATTTTTGACATTCATTTTGCCTTCAGAATTCTCTTCTGATGCCACATAATCTTGAGCGTGCCCTGGCCCCCAAACACAAAGAAAACATGGCTCATAATCACGGCTAACATTATTACCTTTTTAAAAAATCCTGCTGCAGAACCTTATTTCAATTCATTCTCAGTATCGCAACAATAGAATTTGCAGGAGGGGAAACCATGGTAACCAACTAAATGTGCTACAGCAGATATCTGCTCAAAAGAACATGCAGTACCATCACACTTCAACGCCTACCGCTAATACAATCTCTACCCATTTCCCCTTTATCCTCACCCTAATTATTAAACAAGCTCCCAACCACAAAAGACTACATTGCAAACCATGTCTTACTGTTACTGTCATTTGCTATAGGTCCTAGCATTAAGCACTGTATTACTGTTTTGCCAGTTTTAAAGGCAGATCTAATACCTCCAGGAGTTAATTAGGAATTCTCATTTCCTTTCATCCGTTTGGAACATCTAATTAATATCAAAACATATTTTATATTTGTATAGTCATAGAGACACCACGATATGTATGGACACACAAACATACCTACAATAATCTACTTACGTTAGTAGCTCTTTTAAAACCTCAGGGATGCAAAAAAATTTCAGTGGCATTCTCTGACTAATTAACTAGTAAACACTGGTGGTTTCTGCTGGGCTTTTTAAAAAAATAAACTGTGAAAAAACATATTCATGATTAATTACAGGCATTAAAGATAGCAGGGTGCTGACTTGATGCTCTCACATGTGTTTATGTTCCATTCTATTTCATCCGGTGTCTGAACTGATACAATTTCACAGGCCTTCTCAGCCGCTGAACTTCAATTTTATTTGAAAGATGGCTTTGGATATTTAACCAAACTCACACGCTTAGAAAATGATAATTTAAATGTGGGTTTGTTTTTTTTTTTTTCCTTAACAACATACTCCTATTCTGATATAAATCCCGAAAAAAAATGGTTTTCTGAAAACAAAAGCTCTTTTGTTTCAAATTTAAATGTAAAAGACACTCAATAAAGTCATGAAGCAAACTAATTGCACAACGATGGATGAATGTAGACAAAAATAGCCCATCAGAAGGTGATCAAAATGCAGCTTCTTATGTAAGCGACAAGCAGATTCTACAGTAACTCACAGACAACATAACTAACTGAGAAGTTCTTGGGGGTGACAATCGCTTGTTCTACCTTATTAAAGAAGAAATATTCCAAACTTTGATTTTGACCTCAGTTAACTGTTCCACAACATCACACTAAGAATATCTGAGTGACGTGGCTATTCTTGTAAAAGCAATTAGTTGCCCTGTCCTATACGTGAACATTTCATCTGTGCTAGGCTATGTCTATAGCTCTCGCAGCTCAACAGCTGCAAGGCCTTTAGATTTACTGGAGCTGGTTCTATAAAAGCATTAGAGCCTAATGCTCCACAGTAAAAAAAATCATTTGGAGAGAAATGAAGAAGACAGGGAGAACAAAGAAAGAAAACTTCATGGCCCACTTCATTCTGAACAGGATGTGCAGTTCTGGCCTCCTCGCCTCCAAAAATCACCACAGAGGAAAAGAAAGGCACACAGAAAGATGATAGAGATGATGAGAGGTATGAAACAGCTTCCCTACAAAACCTGAATGTATAGCCTCGGGCTCACTGACCTGTCAAATGAAGAATAATGGGGATGTGACCGGCATAGAAAAAGTAAACAGAGAGCATCAAATGTAATTCTGAGATGAAATCTTCAACTTGCTGATATAATAATAAAGCTATACAACTGAGGGTGGGGGGATAAATCCTTTGCAAACAATTAACCAGACCTCTTCTCAGATCTGCACCTTTTATGATGATAAGGTATCCCTACAATAAGCCAAAAAAAAGCAGAAAAAGCAAAAAGAGAAAAAAAGAGAAAAAAAGAGAAAAAAAGAGAAAAAAAGAGAAAAAAAGAGAAAAAAAGAGAAAAAAAGAGAAAAAAAGAGAAAAAAAGAGAAAAAAAGAGAAAAAAAGAGAAAAAAAGAGAAAAAAAGAGAAAAAAAGAGAAAAAAAGAGAAAAAAAGAGAAAAAAAGAGAAAAAAAGAGAAAAAAAGAGAAAAAAAGAGAAAAAAAGAGAAAAAAAGAGAAAAAAAGAGAAAAAAAGAAAAAAAAAAAGAAGAAAAAAAGAAAAAAAAAAGAAAAAAAAAGAAATGCAGAAGATCTGTGTTAGGAACGGGAGAACACCAACAAGAATCTTCACGCATCAACTGCATGTGGATTCTGTGCACTTTAGCTTAGCTGAAGCTACAACTTCATGTGATTGTCCAATCTGTTCCAGATTTCAAAAAAATATTTTTTTTTTCTATCTGTGAATTCTGATTGCCTATAAAGGAGTTATGATATGGTGTTAGTAGTTTATTCACTATCTTCTAGGAAGATTAAGCTGTTTAACAAGTGGAAATCTTCAACAGAGCAGGCAGTGACTATCCCTGGAAGGTGCCCACTCTAACTACGGTCTAGAAGAGAACAAGCATGAGGATACAGAGAAAACAGGAGAGAGTGGGTGTTTTTCTCATAAGATATAGCACTCTGTGAGGTGATCTTCTGTAGTAATCACAGTACAAAGATGAGCTAGGATTCATTAATGTCTATCAGATTTGCAGCACAGAGAATGATGCATTCAAATTTACGTTTGGGTATCGATAATAAGGAGTTTTATCCCTATCTCTTGATCTAGTTTGCTTTGTAGTCAAGATTTTGTTTTTTCTTTCAATTTAACTGTGTTAGAAACTTCAACAATACAGCACAGACCAGATGTAAAAGTAGAATAAATAGGATTATTCTTAAAAAAGTAATGTAAAGTAAATATCAAATAACAGGATATTTTCCTTTCAAATTCTGCAAGAACATGTAACAGCTTCACTTCATTTATTAACACTAAACTGAAATATTAGAATGAATTTGAAAATGTTTTACAGTTGAAACTAAGTTGTTAGTTACTGCAGGTTTGGAGCACCCCTCTGGCACTGCTGGGTAAACTTATTAAAATAAGGTGAAACCTACTCTGTGGATGTTTCTTTTCGTTTTTTCTAACAGCTGACCAAGTTTTCTTCCCTCCCACATCTTCTCAAAGGTTAAAAAAAAATAAAAATGGCAGACAGCAAAAAGAAAGTAATAATTACATAGAAGTGATCTTAAAATTAAGATGACTCCAGGAATGACAGAGTGGCGTTCAAGCTCTGTCTGAAAAAATCACATTGATTTACACAGCTAGAAAAGAGAAAGATGAAGCTGGAAACCCTAAAGTCAATCAAAGTCTTCTCTCAACCTTTGAAAGGTTTTGCCCGTTCATGCTACCCTACTGACAAATTTCCTTTCTGGCCATGGAAATTACATTCCCAAATTGTTACTGCAGTTAACAAAGCTGCAGCTCTCTCTTCTTTCTGGCAGTATAGCGACACATGCACAAATGATGGTGTCTGTCTGGAATCTTATTGCACAAACAGTTACCTCAGTACAACACTTTTTTCTGAGAAAGAAAACTAACTCCTGATAATCTATTATTTCAGGATATTCTTATTTTAATCATAATCTTATTTTACCCATATAAAGATTTCAGTAACTATCTTCTCTTTCAATGCTTTTTAACAGAAAAACTTTGAGTTAAAACTGTGCTACTAGCACTGTTTCCCATTTGACTATTTATGTATACAACTCAGAGCAGAATAAACACAATTACTTTAAAAGTAATTAAACTATATAAATTCACAACTATTCAAATTATTTTTTGTTTCACTGAGAGTATTATCTGATCCACTTGCTGGGATTTTGCAGGGCAAGGAAACAGATCTGCAAACACTGTCAGTTAAGAGAGGCTCAGACAAAAAGACACCTGATTTAAAGGCTGTCCCACACAGGGGCTAGAGAGAACTAACTGCTCTTCAGCAACAGCTAGCTAGCTAGTAAGTAACCCACAGATTAGAATACTCATGAGACCTCATAAGATGCCTTCTGTTTCTTGACTGCTCTCTTAGTGACTAAATGGGGTCACGCATCTGGAAGGCTAGGGGAGAACAGCAAAATGAAGAAAAAATCAGCAGAAACACAACTGCCGCAACCTTGGAGGTGCAAACAGAAAAGGACCATTAGCACTTCAGAAGCAGCTAAGGGACTTCAGAAGGCTAAAGATACCAAATCTGTAATTAGGGTAAAAAAGTGCGAGTTCCTTAAATGCTTACTGTGATTTTTAAAAAATTAAAAGAATCACAAGGAAGTTTAAGCATTAAGGCCAACAACACAGTACAATCTTTTGAATATTTTATACGTTTTAAAATGAAATATTAATTACCAACCTTAATGCCAAAGTGTAGGTTCCAGGTTGCCTTTGGCTTTCACGAATGAGATAGCTTCCCTCTGCAACACTTAATAACTGGTCAGCTTCTTCCCTTGAGATCATGCCATGAAATCTAAGGAACAAAAGCATTTTGAAACACATGCTGTTTCACTTTTAAATCACCTCCTCCTCAAAAAACACCAACTATGGTATTTGAAAAACAGAATAACATAAAAATGATTGCTTTGCAGAAACCTACATCTTAAATTAATCTTTCTGGTTGTATTTCAAATTGCTTTAAATGGTTCAGGAAGGCTTCTCTTTATCTGTTAAACAAGCATACTGCTTTTATAATTGACAGTCATCAATTTAATATGTAGAAAAGAGTCCATTTCCTCCTCTTGGCTTCAGATGCTTTGTGCCAGAGGCATGTGATCCAATAATTTACAACATTCAGGAATACTGCAGCAACTCGCTATAATCCTGGGGATGGCATAGTCTTACTAACTGCTGGTTTAAATACCGAGCTAGGCATCTCTTACCAAAATATACATAAATCAGATCTGTTTTTCTTCCCCCTAGATCTAGATCTAACCATCTCTACCTTATCAGTCTGAAAACAAATACACATACAAGATATCCATCAATGTTACATTTCTGTTTCAAATCTTCTTTTTCCTGCATGCAAACATCTTTCACAAAAGCCAGTTGGAAAGTGGAGTAAAAAAGAGACAACTCCCTGAAAGTGCAGAAATATATGGCTTTCTCAAGTAAGTTATCACTCAATAACATCTACAGCCATCAGAAATAGCAGCTGTAATTTTTGGTAGACAAAAATGGTAGCACTGCAATAATAACACGATGGTGAGCAAGACGTGCTGCAAGGAAATAGAACAAAAGCTCTTGCTGCCAAAGCAAAATGAGCAGCCTGGCAGAAGTAACAAGGCTGAGGTACAACTGTAGTGGCTGATGATGACAGGCCACCAAAATGCAACTTTCGACCGTGCCAAGGTCTTGCACAGTGACAGCTGGGCAGATGCAGGAGCAAAGCACTGCAAAGTCACCCACTGTGAGGGAAAGCTGCCTTTGAAGGGTGCAATGGCATGCCCAATCCTCTGTGCTTCTGTGCAAACCATGCTGAAAAGCAGTGTGTCCACTGCAAACACTTTCAGGCTTTCCTGTAAATGTTATCAGCCAACACATCATGGGGATAAAGCACGTTCAGATGCATGTTACTTACTCTCTTCCATAATATTTGGGACGGTTCTCTACCTAGAAAAAAAAAACAGATGGAAAATGTAATGTTTCACATTTACAAGTGTATCAACATAATGTCCTTAATAGAATATTATTAATAGGTAGGGACATAACAGTAAGTATGTATCAAAATCATTGGCCATCCCAAGGTTTTCTCTGGGAGTGGAATACAGGAAGTCAAAGGTGGAACTTTAGGAGAACACTGCACTTCTGAAAGGCTTAACATGGGGTGAGAAGGAACAAGCTGCTTGGGTCACGTCCATGGGTCTCTGCTAACACAAACTGATGGCATTAAGTGTTGCTCATGCAAATTGTCAACAAATGAAACAAAATATTCATTTTGCAGAAATGCTGTATTAAGGGCACTAGTGTAATGAAACATCTGCAAAACTCTAAAATGTAAGTAGTATCTTCTATCACACAGCTGTTGCTGCCACTGGCAGAGGAAATGAAGCTTCTGTCATGCTCAGGGAGGGCAAGTGGCAGATTAAAGGCTCATTAGCAAGTGACTAATTCACATACTACTCCACTGAACTGTGATCTACAGCACCACCTAAGAGAACTCAGCATCACACGAAAATGTCCTACTGCATAACACAAGGCAGCCCATTCTACAGAGACCCTACAGTGTGAACAGACGCACCAGGCAAAGGGTGGCAGGAGTCAACTTTCCTGCCAAGTATTTTGGATGAAGCAACTCAATTGCAATCGTTTGGGAAGTTTTTGACAAGAGAGGGACTGAAGACCTCCTTCAAGTAAATTCAATAATCTAACCCACCAGGTTATCCTTCTTAGCCAAATTTAGAGAAGGGAAATCTTTGGAAAATAAAATTCAACGCTTAGTTATACAACTTGAACTGCAAGAGTCTAAAACGATCCAGCTGCAATAAAATAAAAAGTACTCGCAGTAAACTGCCACTCTAGTTTCCTTTTCCCATCTTTCAGAGAACTGCCTATTAAAATTAGCACTCCTTTCCGGAGTATACCACACCACAGTGGAGTATAAATAAATACTTCAGATGTCCAAAATGTGAAAAAAATACAACCTGATGCACAGTCCAGTGACAACTCTTCTGTACTCCCAGCAAAAAGCTGTTGTGATGGTTTATCATTTCTGTGAAAACATTCAGTCACTGGAAAGATGAAAACGTTCTAAAAATATATTCTTTTCCCCCACAAAATCAAACAGAGTGATAACTGTATTGAAAGGTACAGAAGAGAGACTGGATCAACTCAAAAAAAGGGAAAAAAAATAATCTTTCTTTTTTTTTTTTTGTTAAAATTAGGCTATTTTATTAAAAGGAACACAATATGGAATCAGAAAAAAAGTGAAATTATTTTGCAGTTGCTAAGGACACCCTCAGAATAATTGTAAATTTAATAGAAACTGTAATGCTGCATTCTGTGAAATTACTTGAAAACATGGATCGGCAGATGACAGGAGCTCACTGAGCCTCCGGCCCATCTGAGCCGGATTTGCAGTTCATTTTGGTGGACTGTGATTTAGAGAGCAAAATAACTGCTCTGGTTGACATTGAGTCCCTACTGATCAGTTTTACGAACTGCATAAAAACGTCAGTGTAAATGTTGATGTGCAACACAGCCTGCCTTTATAAGACCCTGTGCAACAGGAACCCACTTGGTTCCTGGCCTGGTTTTCTGTGCGTGTCTGTGTGCTTTCTCAATAACTTTTTTACTTATCATAATATTAGCTTTTTGTCACCTAGGCTGAATGTGTACATTTAGTTTCTAAGGCAACTCCACCTGAGCTCAGCGGGGGCCTTCTTCACTCCCCACTAGCTGGGCTACACATCCAGTGCAGTCCATGTGAATGTATGAAAGCAAACATTTCTTGTAAGCCACATTTATCGTGTCTGACAATTTGCACCGTGCTTCAGCTTTCTTTAACACTTCCCGCAGTATCACTGCACCAACTTTACTCACAGTAAATTAGGCCTAAAAGAAAGCATGGCATTTGCTCTTACTTCTGCTGCAAGCAAGATGCTGCTTTCCTGGGTTTTTGTGTCTGTTTGGACTTCCCAGAGTTCCCACCACACTGTATTTCTGTGTCCTCCAGCAAAGCGTGAGCACTGAGAGCCAATCAGGTCAGCACAAAGCCTTGTGGGGTTGACTTGCACTGGGTCAACAGCAAGCTTAGGGCACAAAACAGAAACGTTCAGTGGGACTGGAACTAAAACCTATGTGAAAAAGGGAATATGCTTTGAAATAAAACCAAAGCAGCTGCATTAATTCTGAGATATTTGTCCTCAATTTGCTTTGTACTATACATGCACTTGAGGCCAATGGAAAGATCTAGGCCTTGCTGCGATGTCTACAAGAAACACGAAGGTGAATGTAATTATCTAAACTGCTTTGTTTATGATTTTTTTCCCCCTGCAAACTGAGGTGAAGCCAATGTAACTCAGTTTAGGAACAGATAACAGGGCAGCCCCAGTAAGCACATAACAGGAACCACTCCTTTGGAGAAGAGCCTACGTACCATGGAGGCTGGGTCATCCTTCTGGGTGAGTATGATAAAGACAAAGCCACCTCTATGAACAGATTGAACATGGATGTGCATTACATATGCTCGGTCTGATGTGTGCAGAGGCCATTTTCACAAGGCTACGCAGAGATGCTGCTTAACAGCTTGTTTACTACTAGCACCAAATCAGAATGAAGCCTTGTTATAGGGCAGGAAAGGGCAGTGATCTTAAGTATCTCCTCCATAGGACTGTTTGATAATTTTTCATTCCTAATTGTTTAAAATATATCACAAAATGCCTTCAGATGGCAGTTAAGGATGCCCTACATATGCCTGCATGTGCAAGCACACACATATGTATATAGAAGATCATATGCACAATAAACAGAAATTTCAGAGAGGTAATACAATATTAACTGGACAAACAGCATTGTAATATTGATGCAAATCTCACATAGAAATCCAACACCCTTGTCATATTGCAGAATCACCAACTCTGAAGTCTACAAATGAACATCACACAGAGTTAAAAGACGTGGCTCTACGGCACATTTACAACAAAAATCCCCAGAAGCAGCACTGCTCTTTCTAGCTCAGTGTAATTCCACTGATCTGCGTGTTGCTCTGATACAAAACTGGTGCAGCAGCTCAAACTCTCTGTATTTGAGAAGCATTTCATGTTAAGTAGGTCATTCTGTTGAACGCACCTCTCGGTATCAGCACTTGTACACAACATGCCTTTGCACCTCAAATAAGAGTGGGATTTCTTTATTTTAAAGTGTGACATTCATTTATTCGTTAACAAGTGCTTTTCCTCTAACCATCAATCTTGCTTTTTTTCAACAAGTGGAATACAGTAACAAGGAGAGCAATTTAGGCACTAATACCTCACCAAATTACATGTTGTTCCCTCCCACTGACCTCTTTGATGTTCGCTGGACCAAAATTCTCCTCCTAATATTTATGAATTTGTTTATACAGCTGAATAATTCAACCACTTAGGAAAAGACTCTGCTCCCCACTGACTCATGCATGGCTGCTAATAGTAACCCAGCTGAGAAAGAGCAGATCACAAAGCTCAACACTAGCAGGAGAGGCTGAGACCACAGAGAAAGGTTAAACATGTTCCTGATCAATGAATACATTTCCACATCTAACCTGAAGCAGCTGCAAAAACGGTTCCATGTTTATAATGAAAAACACTTATCTGTGTTGTAATGTATTATTTCAACTTTACCTTCATTAGGTAAAAAATACACTTCAAAGAGGTTGTTTTTTTTTTTTTTCCTGCTGAATGGATACCATAAAGGGAAAAAGAATACTTAATATGTGCTGCCATGCAGCTAAATGTCTGCAACTGACTCATTCTTTCATAGCTCTTTTACTTAGCTCAATTCTTACTGATTTCTAAACCATGCAGATTTTACTTCTCAGTTTCTACAGCAGTGCTCACGGTACAGACACAGGTTTGCTCAGCAGTTCAAGAGCTCAGATGAAGCTATTTTAAAACACAGAACGTCTCCCTTCTTTTTTGTTGCACAAGGAAAGTTTTACACTTTGTTAAAGTTCAACTGGTGCAGTTTTTCAATTTGCCGCCTCTATAATATCTGATTAAAATTTTATTTTTATAATTAATAGAGAATTATAGCGGTCAGTGTGACTTATTTGAATAAGCTTTAAACAGATACTTTTATATTCACATTTATATTTATATATATAAATATTCACAATATTTATATTGCATGACTAAGTCTTGTTCGATCCTGCAAAGAGGCCAAACTGGATCTGAAGGATTTCCATCACCCCAGAGAGAGAAAATACTGTGTATGATCAAATACACACACTAGTATCTCTGCTTGTTTGCCTGAGTTCACCCAGCTGAAGCCCAATAGCATTCTAAGAACACTGTGATGAAGAACACTGTGTAAAATTTGCTTGTGACTTCTCATCACCCAGGGCTACAATGCTTGTAAAATTAATGCATTCTTTCCTAGAGCTAAGTCTTGCTTAAGTGCAATCAGCTATTGTTACGTTGTTCATAAAAATACAAATCCATCACATCAACAGAAGTCAAGAGTGTTTCCACTAAATTAAATATTTTGTTTCTGTTAAATCTCTACCTTTTATCTTTAAAACTGACAGGCTATTTCATGGAATCAAAATTGGGCATTTGAAAAGATGACAGCGAAACGCCTGGTTTAATTGTGTAAAGTAATCCTTTTTCTGATCTAAACTGCAAGCTATAAGTGTTCCTGACAGTGCTGTGTCCCTCTGTATTTAATACTACATCAAAATGACTAACATATTGCAAGGATTAATTTCCTTTCTCTTGGCACATGATAAAAAAGCTTAAGTTTTATTGCAGCAATGTAATAACTTTCAGTGGTTACGCAGTTATGCTCTGTAATACTGTTCACATGTCAAGCCTAACATTTTGGTATTTTCGTAACTGAAATTAATGCTTCACAGGTTCCTACCTGAAGCTGCAAGAGAGATGCAGCCACAGGCAGACCCTTGCTGGCAGGGGTAATTGTACCAGCCACTGCCACCAGCACCGCAGCTCTGAGGAGGTGTGAGTCCGCTACAACACCATGCAGGATGTGCTGGCAATTCAGGGTCTGTCACAACACCCAGCCCCAGGAGCAGGTGCTTCTGTATCACAGCCTCTCAGCAAGGCCTCTGTTTCTGTTTGGATCTTTAGAAGCTTTGGCTCTGCATAGCTTAGCAACTATATTGATAAGCCATAAGCACTGAGACTCAAAAAACAGAATGCAAACAAGTATTAGACTTCCGCTTGTTGATTTATCACTTACACCAATCACACTGCCATGTCTCCCACAAAGTGCTGTTTGGGCTGCACAACATTACATACAGACTCAGAATTGCTGGACTTTATAAAACTGAATGTTAATACCTACCTCACAAGTGCAGGTTATCCTTCTAGGATGGGGAGCTTCCTGTTGCAACTGATACACTGAGAGAAGGCAGAAGTTACATTCTGGTTAATACCAAATCACTGTACCTGTTAGGCTTTTTCATATATATTTTCTGTTTAATAGACAACTTACTGCAAGATTTAATATGAATACACAGGTATCAAGGTCTCAAAATGGCTTACAAGATGTCAGAAAAGAGCATATTTCTAGCCAAACCAAGATTATTGATTATTTTTACAATTAGTTGCTCAAGCACTAGGGAGTCTCTGGCCAAGCAGATCAAAGAAGGAATTAGGATAAATGCAAATTAAAGTTTGTTATATGTGAAATCAGGCAGCTATCACACTTTTTGCAATGAGTGAACCCTTGTTGGATCACCAGAAATTCGGTGACAGACTACAGGAGTCATCCAGAACTCTGCAGAATCAAATCCCATGCTTTTGCCACTACTCAGTGGCGACCTTTCTGAACAAGGGAAAAAATGGCCTTTGCATTCGTCAATCTAAAGACAGCAGGAGTCAAATAGCAGGGTAAAGCAGTTAAGGCCTAAGTTATGACATATACTTACTAGTATCTTCCGAACCTCTTTTGTTTTTATTTTTAATATGAGACTCACTAAGCCAATTAAATCGTATGAGCCAGTGGCAACTTTATAGTTTAATACCAGCTGAGCAACTGTCAATTTCTATCATGAAACCAGTTTGGTTTGGTAAGTCACCTGCAAAACAAGGCTGTCAACACCAAATTATTACCTGAATAGGACCAGATTCAATAAAATGGAATTTGGAATTGTAATGTTTTCAAATTAAATTATCTTTCAATCATTAGTGCTAACACCAAGGGCTGACGTGTGCTGTCACTTTCTTCAGGTAATAAAACCATACATTACTTTATACAGTAAGATTTCAGGCCGTTACTCTTCTTATTTGATGATGAGGCTTTTCCAATGACAAATAGCGTATTTATGTGCAAAATTACATGAGAATGGAAAAAAAGGCAAACTGCCCAATGATTTGGCAATCATAAGATCAACTGGAAAAACTGACTCCCTTTGTTCCAAACAAAAAAAGCTAATGTTTTCTTCCGATGTTACTAAAAATCAATCCTAACCATTCTGTACCGGTATTACAAAAATGATTTATGCAACTGATGAAAACCAGCACAGACATACATAAAATAGCAATCTTCATTTCAAGCATAGTGTGATCCTTTATTTGCCTACAGAGATCGTCTAGCTTCTATTGTAAAAGCCATTTCTGATGGCACCAATCCTTGTCTAGATCCAATTCTAAGAACCAGAGTAAGGTTCAAAAAGAAAAAAACCAACAAAAAAACATAAAGTGAATATAGGTGTCTGTGAATTTCAAAGAAGAGTACAGCAGAATCAACATATTTTGCAGAAATAGGCCAAAAGTTGTGAACTGTTTCCCTCTTTACTTCAAGCTGGTTTGAACAGGTTTTCTAGAAAGAAATTCCTTGTCCCAGAAGACAATACCTGTTCTCATCTTCCAGTCAGAAGCACAGCAGATAGACTAGCGAAGTGACAAAACAAAATGTGCATTTTTTCTCTAATTGATGTATGCATTTCAAACCCGAACATCAGTTTCCCTGCTGCAATTATCGCTAGGGAAGTCAAACAAGCCATTCCCCTTCATCCATCAGGAGAGAGAAATACAAGCAAAGCCCGTGACTGTGCACTTAATTCTGCTCTACGGGAAAGGTTTGCTGCGGTGAACCAAAACAGTGCAGGAGAGGGGGTGTACATATTCATGTGAGCCTCCTGGCAAGCTAGCAGCCAAGCTGTGGTATTAAGAAAGGTTGGACACTCCTATTCCTGACTGCAAGGAGATGCCCAAACAGGCAGTGCTACTCAGGTTCATGGAAGATACAGAAGCTTTTGGTGCTTCTTAAATTTATACTCAGATGTTACAGTTAGAAAGATTAGCATGGTGGAATGGCAAAAGAGACAATGGCAAAGGAAAAGAATGCTCACCCACACCCAAAGATCTAGGCTCGCAGGAAAAACGCCACAAAGGAGGGATCTCCAGAAAGAGATCCTTCTGCAGTGGCAATCAGCCCTTAAATCAGGTCTAGAAGAGATGCAGCCAGGCTCCACCTTCACCTGTGCTCCCAGGCCTGACCCAGACCTTTCCCCAGATGCTCAATCAGTGCTTCAGGTCTTGACTCAACAGTTCCCATACACATAGATGAAAACAAAAATGAGTCTGTTTCCAAGGTACCTGGCTGAAACTTTTTTAGCTCTGACTTGAAAAAAATAAAAAGCTGAGATACTTACAATAAGATTTCCAAACAGGTGGTCGGTATTCATCAGTGTCTGAAAGAACAACAGCAGTTTTTAATGTTGTGTTAGAAATGTTTTAACACAGAAAAAACATCACAGAAGCACTTGCAGTATGAAGATAAATATTGCACCTGGATTCTGTAACTATTTTTAGTAATGAAGTACAGAGCAGCCTGACAGAAGTTCATCCTCTTTACTTAGAATATATGGAAAGGTATTATCCTTAGCCACAAATAAAACCATTTACAAAAAGACAAACATGCAGATCAGGAGCCAAAACATCAGAGGGGACAGGTAATGCGTAGTGTTTTATTATGCACATAGAATCACTGAATGGTTTGGGTTGGGAGGGACCTTTAAGACCACCTAGTGGTCTCACCCTAACCTCCCTCCAGACCAGGTTGCTCAAACACCCATCCAGCCTAGCCTTGAATGCTTCCAGGGAGGGCGCATCCACAACCCTGCTGGACAGCCTGTTCCAGAGTCTCACACCCTCACAGTAAAGAACTTCTTCCTAATATACTTTAAGTTCCTTGTTAAACAGCAAGAGAAAGATTTTCTAATCTCAGTTAATACCCTGAAAAATCGCCCCTCACCAAACTCACTCCTGCCATCACCTTCTTCCTCTTCTGGACAGCAATTAACTACTCCTAAAATAAAATCCAACACGGAAGTCCGTGTTTTGCAAAAAGAGAGACTTTTCCATCCTGTCTCTAAACCAGGTTAAGCGGAAGGAGATATTTTCCATTCTCAGTGTACGCGGGGTTTTCAAACGCAATTCCCTTTATCGCTAAGGCAGCGTGTGGTCAAACAGCCACTGCCCAGAGCAAGGTGACCTTCAGAAGGCCCTGGAGATGTGCCGCCATGCCCTGGGGCCCCGACAACACACCCACAAACACAGAGATCCCCAGCTGCCCACCAGAGATGGAGGATCAGCAGCAACAGATGCAGCAGTGGTCACCCACTCCTACTCCGGTATTTTTAATTAGGGCAATGCGAATCGATTCATTCCAGAAGGATTGTAATGAGATCCTTTCGCACTGCAAGGCCACGTGGAAAAAGGGCAAAACATGAAAGTGAAAATAATGGGTTTAGTCCCAGGAGAGGACTCTCATTCCCCTGGCTGCATTCCCTTCTGCTATAGCTTATTTTTGGCAGCGTCGGCATCAGTTGCGTTGACAAATAAATAACGTCAGTGAAGGACAACACTCCGTATTTGTAAAATATGAGCTGACTGTTATGAAAATACAAACATTTTGGCAGCCTAACCTGGACTTGCTCGCACTCAGGCCATGTAATTGCTAGGGTATGGAAAGCACGATCATAAAACTGAAAAGCAGCATTATTTGTGCCAAACAAAAAACCCCAAACCTTGTTAAAGTCAGACAAGAACAGCAGTAACTTTCATAAAACAAACATGTAACGTTCAAAAATTGAAAGGAATGATTTATGTTATGCAGCTGTGCACAAGTATTTTGTTAGAAAATCCCTCTGTAAGCTCTATTGCCTTACCAGTGTTAGAATACCCCCAGGCCATCCCACATGAAAAAACAAAAGGTCTTACTTATTGTGATTCAAAAATAAAAGTTATCTGATACAAATACTGTAGCAGCAAGAACAGTGCAGCACCAACAGTGAAGGAGAGGGTCTGTAGTGTTCCCTTCCATGTAAGGATGTTTTAGAACTAAAATCACTGCTACACAAAAACCAAGGAGTACATGCATTGGATTAGCTGTCAGCTTCCTGTTTTTAAAGACCAGTTGAGGTGGGCCCATCTACCAAGGGCTTAATTTTCAGACAGTACAGGCCTCTGTGTACGGTACCTCCAATTATGCGTCCAAAGAACCCAAAAAGCACTTTAAGGCATGATTAGTAAAACACAGATGCTGAACCCAAAATACATTTTCTCACTAACACTGCATCACCTTCCAATTAACACAATGAACTCCACGCTAGCAGTTCTCAGATCTTTGTACAGCTCCCATCAGCACGGTATCTCAGCACTGCTAAGCATCTCCATAATAAAATCAAATCATTTTCTACCAGATACACTATCCGTGTACAGAAACTGCGGTTTTAAACTCAGCCTGGTGGAGCTGGCAGGTGCTGGAAGTTAAGAGCCTTCCTAACCTTTAGAAAAGAAAATGTTTGATAACTTCCCACTATCCCAAGCAATGAGACATCTTGAACTCTTCAGGAGTTCACTCTGATTGGAAGGATATGAGGTTTTGTTTTTATATGATTTATCGGAACTTCTTCCAATTCTATGCCTTGAATCCATACTGATCTTCAATCATTTTCCATCCTAGACTAGAAAAGAGACAGCTGACTGTTTAAAACCTGTACTTTCAAGCTCCTAAATAGACTTGTCATATTATCAATACATACTCTCATAGAAAGAAAAGAGTAAGAATATCTCAATCTGATTCTGATCTTAAACTGTGATTCTATGATAAATCACTTTAAATCTCAAAGCAAAGGAAAGTTATAAGGGTGAGGGGAAATAACGCTGCAGGACACATGAAAATTAATGTACAGTCCTCTATCCTGTAGATCAGTTCTTATTCTTGAACCCACAGCAAAACAAAACCAGCCTGCAAAGCGAGTACGTTATTGCAGACCTGTAATGCTGAGGTGTCTCTGGTTTGGGATCCCTGGCTGTTTCTGCTGTTCTGCCAGCACTCACCGTGCAGCAGACCCCTGCTGGGAAGAAATACCATGGTGGGACAGGAGCTCTCCCTTCTGCGCCCAGCCTGATCTCCCTGAAGCATGTAGATTAATGAAAGAAAAAGGAAACTATGCAGACCTGTGCAAGAACTACTTGCAATTGAGAAGCGAAAAGCACAGGATGACCGTCAGAAATCCATGCTTGCACCAGAAAAGGCTTTCTGCCAACAGAAATTCATGTAGCCATTGAGAAGTTCACATACAGACACAAGTACTGCGAGAGCATTTCAGATTTTTCCATAAATTTGACTAACGGTGACATTACAATGCAGCATTTCCCACCATTATTTTCTTCTTACTGGCTGCCATTTTGTCCATTAGATAAATCTACACAGCTTTAGTACTTTCTGAGCGCATGTTTTAACTGCAGATATGAAAACTGTTACTATCGCCTCAAACTGTTTAGACTGCTTGTCTCTGTGTATTCCTTTTATAGAAAGAATAAAAATATTTACCTCTGCTTGAAATGGTTCCTTCTATCTCCCCACTGAAGACCAGCCAGCCCTAGGGTAGAGCAGCAACAGCGTAACCATGCATGGTAACCCTATCAAGTAATTTAGGGCTTGCTGTGAGGCTTGCTACAGAGAATTCAGTTTTGTTTTTCTTTCACTGTACGTCATCTCCTGTAGCATGGTGATCTGTAACCTCATGGAAGAAATCAGTTTAATGCTGTGTGGAAGGAAATAACCAGCTATCTGCTGGCACAGCAGCTCTTGCCCCAGACCTGGGTTGTGTTTGGCAATATCCCTGTCAAACAGAGGTGAGGCCTCAAAAGGCAAACCTTGTGGAAGAGGCTGACTCCTCACCACGTGCACAAAACCTCAATGTGATTAGAAGTAAATCTAATTTCATGTTTTCTGAACAGCCTAGGCCCAAGGAATGGTATGTCATAAATATAAAAAGATACAAGTATAAAACCTTCTTCTGTACGTTACAGTCTAGTAAGCACTAACATGTGTTTTAAGATACTAGATCATGCTTTATTTGGCAGCAGTGTGGGTCAAATTTTAACTGCTGGGGAGGTGGATGACAAGCAGCCATGGCCGTTTGCTGACCCTTTAAACAGACTCCTCCTTGTGCCCCTGAAAAAACTTCTAGAAAATTCCTCCTCAGCCTCAAAATGTTGCTTATTAGCACCTTCTATATGCCCAAAGGGTTTACTCGATTTACAGAAATAAAGCTGTGTAATTTATATTGTTGGTGAGATTCTCAAGCCACAAAAACGTCAGAGCTGAACAGAGAATGTCATTTCATCCCTGTTGTCAGAGTGCAAATGCCAACAGTCTTTCAGAAACTAAAATCAAGGCATCACAAAATGCTTTAAGCAGTAAACGGGCCCTAGCCGTTTGGGCTTTTATGCACTCCAACCAAAATAAAACTCAAACAGCATCAAAGTAATTAAAGGATAAGTACAGCCACAGCCCTAGGCAGAAGCAGTAAACCAGATAGATGCAGCACCACAGCTTCAGAGTAGATAGGAGCTGCTGGACTCTGCCAATGCCAGCACTTGGCAGCACAAAGCATTTTGCAGAAGCCCTCATCTGTGTGCTGTGGCAGGAACAAAATATGCCATGGGTCCTTTGCCACTGCCAGATGAGACCAAAGCTTTCTCTACAAAGCCTATGTCCTTCTACTACCTGCGCTACTAGCAGTCAGTGAACAAAATGGGCTGTGGACAGAGCCTTGGTGTGAACTGCAAGCCACACGACATGGTGATGGCTGCTGCGGTGGAGCAGCCAGCCCATCCAGCAGGCAATGGGCACCAAAGGATGCAAGAGGTTTGCTTCAGCCCAAGCTCAGTGAGCAGTGGAGACAGCTGAGGTCTGCTAACCTGCCTCGTGTAAAACGTGCTCCTAACGAAGACTTCTTTAGCATGTAGCTCCTCCGTGTGAACATGAAAAGAGAAATGACCAGGAACCTCAGGTACAGATGGCCTGCACCCAACTGGAACACACAGGGTTTCACAAGCCACAACAGAACACCACAGGGCCTGTCAGGGAACAGGATGATTCCTGCAGGGCAGCAGCTATTCTTGGCCTTTTCTCATCTCTCCAGAACATATGATACGCTGTTTGACACTCGGCCATGATGACTGACACTTCTAGACTGCTATTGAGTCTTTGATGCTATTTTAATGTTATCCTTGGCAGGATTATTCCTTTGAATTCAGAAAAAAAACAGCTTTGAAAACTTTCAGACGCGTCACCGCTGTTCTTCAGGCAAGGCACCACTATGTACTGAACGAGCTGCAGTGCAAACGCTCCCAAATAAATCACAGCTAATTTCCTCCCTGTCCTCACGAGAATAAAGCATCCCTTCATAGAGTCAGAAAGTTGGAAAAGACCACTGAGACCATCTAGTGCAGCCACCAACCCATCCCCACCACGCCCACAAATCCATGTACCCCAGGGCCACTCCTACCTTTTTGGGAAAACCTCCATAGCGCTGACTCCACCAGCTCCCCAGGCAGCCCCGAATGGCTGTGGCACAGCACTAAGCCACACTGTGACTCTGGCCTAGGAATGTTGTACTGGGACAAAATTTACTTATTTGCCTTCGCCCTTTTGTTTTCATATGTTTTTGCTTATATCTCCAAACAAGTATAACTAGGTTTCTAATTTTACGTAAGTAAAAACAATTAAGAGAAAGCAACTGTGAACTATACCCAAGAAAACTAGAAGAGTTACTTCCAGTCCTCTAATGCAACTAAGCAATGGCTTTGCTTGTGAGAGCACTTTCAACAAAAGTAAAAGGCCCTACAAAAGGCCACGCTCTGATATCAGCCCTGAAGTTCCCTTAAAAAAAAAAAGAAAGAAAAAAAAGAAAAATAAAATAAATAAAAAAAAAAAAAAAAAAAAGAAAAATAAAATAAATCACATCGCCATCCCTGTGTCTACAAATGTCTTTTGTGAAGATGATAAATTCAGTGGAAATGCTTCTAATGGGTCAGAATGAGGCATCCAGTGAAAACAGCCGGAGTTCAGAGTCTTTTCTCATCAGGTATGCTATTACTGCCTCTATATGAATAATGTGAAAACTGTAATGGGAAATATTTTACCTATCATGGACACTGCTGTTGCTAAATGGACTTGTCTGCTATGTGGTTAGCTCAAGGCTGCAGTGGTCTTTTCCAATCAGTTTCTAGATTTTCTCTGAACTGAAGCAAGGGAAGCAAGTTCTTGTTTTCCCTCCTCTTTGCCACACAAACACAGCAGCATCTGACGACAAGAATGATTATGAATAAAAACTAAGAAAACAAACAAAAAATACTGATTAAAAAATTTACTTTGAAGTTTGTAACAACTGGAATTTTCGTGTCTGCAATAGCAAGCAAAGTACGCAGCTCCTGCCGCCCTTTTCTTGACTGTAGTTTAAATGGAGAAAAACACAGTTCCATGAAAGCAGTTAGCTCCTCTGCTAGAAGTTTCAACATCTTTTCAATTATTTCTCAGTATTACAATATGCATAAAAAACAGGATTCAGAGAGGCAAAAAAGATGCCAGGTGCCACCTTGTGGACATTTAACAAACAGAATTTAATTTTATTTTCTGTTTATAGAAGTCTGCCTTCAGACAACAGGCTGCAGGGGATTTCTAGCACCACTACCCGACACAAAGTGGGCTCGCTGTGGCTGCTGACAAGGGAGCCCAACTGGTAGCTGCCTCTGACCCTCTGATGCAGACCACTGTAAGGCTGATGATAGCTCTTTCAACTATCTGTCAAAATAATGCTGTCAAAATCAAATTTGTCATTTTCATTTCTCCATTTCAGTGAAAAACAGCCCGTCAATTATTTATTTAACCCACTGTGCTAAAGCTGAATGCACTGTCAGCTGCCCCAGGTTACTGGAACAATGAGATGGGCAGCTCTTGACCATTTCCTATGGGTATATGAGCGGTCTTTTGCTAACAAATCCTGCAAGACCAAAGTTGACAAAAATACACTTACTGGATGAATCATATTTCCTAGATCCAACAGACGATTTGTCCAAATGACTTCTATGTGAGGAAAATAAAGTCTCAGAGCAATTCAAAGTAATGTCAAGTAACATGAACACTGTAATCAAGCTTCCCTAGTGTAAATCCAGACTGGCTTTCATTAGAGTTGCTGCTCAGTGCTTTGATCATGGTCAGATGAGTTTGCTTGGAAGTAGGCAGCAATTCACGTCAAAGCTATTGCTCTTACACAGGCCTCACTCTGGCCAGAACAAGTCATACTGTAGGAGAAAATACTAACTTTCCTATATTTCCCTTCCTATTATTTATTTCCACAATTCCTTCTTTATCTCCTGTTCTAAAAATCTCCCTGCACAGGGACCAAGCTCACTTCCCATCATTTGTTTCAGTTGTTCCAAACAGTAGTACCTGCAAGGACACCATTACTTTTACCTGAACTTCCAGCCAGTTACAACTCCTTAACCACAGCCTAAAGCCATTCACAAAAATAATTTCTTGACTCAATTTCTCTAACATATCTTCCAAAAGGTAATTTTGAGTGAAACTTGATTGCACAAATATTCTGACCAGCCACTCTAATAGCAAAAAATCCCAACATGATGTTACAGAAGTGTCTTCTAGCTGTAAATTAATCTCTTCCCCTGAATAAGAAATCTGTCCTGTTAAGGTTGTGTAGAGGAGACCCTAAATAAAGGAAGAGCTTTCAGGCACTTTTGAAATACAATCCCTCCATCAATTGCATAATGCCCTAATTTACTGAATCGAGAAGGCATATTTAATCACTATTTGCTTGTTTGCCTTGAATGTTTTTCACAACCAGCATTGAAATAATGAACGTACATTCACTTTCCTGCTCTAAAATATTTTTAAATACAGTGTTGTGGTTTTACTAAAAGCTGAACCACAACAAAAGAGCACAACGCTGACCCTGCCTCCCCATGCATTGCTAAAAATCTGCTGAGAACTTGTCCTCCCTTCCACTTCAGTCCAAGATAGCTGCTGTGAATTCATTAGCCTCCTGTGGAAAAACACAAACAAAACCAAACCACCCATTAGCAGCCTAGGCAAAACCAGAGTCACACGAGAGAAAATTAAGAGCAGATTTGATTTCTGACTGCTGTTATGAACAGTCTCAGGGTGGACTCGTGCTCCAAAGCATGTCTCTCTGTTGTGGTGTAATAGATGTTGTTGCCTCTCCTTTCCCAAACTTGACCCGTTTATGTTCTTTGACCATCGGAGTTATAACAAACCTATTATGATTCTTATTACAAACAGATTTTCCATTTTCTAAAACAGTTGTCAATAACACAAGCCATTGCTCATGCAAAAATATGGCTTGTGTTTGCACTCTTATTTCCAGAACAGATGCAACACATCAGTGCTCATGGCTGGAAGGAGGAGGACAGACTACCAAGTCCTCTTGCCTGGAACCAGGATCACTTTATAGTATTATGAAGGAAACTCCTAAAACACATTATTGGCAGGGTCAGAGAAAGGGAAATGGACACAATGTGGTGGAATGCCTTTTCTTGAGTTGGAATTAGTTTTTTTCCTCCAAATGTCATTCTCCAGATGCTGTGAGCTTTCACTCAATCCAAAACGTGGAAGTACCATTTCTTACCTCTTTCTGTTCTCATAGAAAACCTTCAAGAGGCCTCCAAGGATGCAAATAGGACATTTCATGTAAAGCAGATGAAAGCCACACCTTCCTTCTTGGCAATTTCACTGCTCACCAATATAACTACAGCAACAAAAATTTATCCATCAGACTCTCCTTGTTTGCAGCATTAAACACATCTTTTTCATAAATCTCCTTCTCTGTAGGTTCACCTGTGGCTCTGGAAGCACCAGGAGGCATGAGAGATGCCCTCCATTTGTCCTCAGCTCTTGCTACACTTCTGAGGATAAAAGCTGTGCACTGTGGATGAGGACAAGCAGCTCAACACAGAGCTTGGCCACTGCCCACAGGGAACAGGAGAGCTGTCTGCAAAGTTCCATATGATCAGTGCTCGAAGCTAGCCCCCAAAGTCCCTTTTGGATAATCCCACTTTTTCCTTCTCTTTCTTCTTCTTCTTTCCCCCCCCCTCCCCCCTCTTTCCATATGCTTTATTTGGATGGCTTCTTACACCTGTTCTGAACTTTTTTTCTGGGATATTGACCCATCCTTACTGGAACTGAAAGCTCATGGCAACATCCACAAGCAAAGAGCAGACTTTGTGCTATGGAACATGATGTCTAAATAGAAAATAAGAACAGCTGCTGGCAAGAGCAGCAGAGGCTCACATAGATGAAGTCATCCTATAGACGAAAAATTGGTATCCCTATTCCTGAGGCCCAGCAATCCAACAATGCCCCAGGCAGCACTGCCTCTCTGCATAACCTCTTCTGGTGTACTTAGCTCTACTCCATAGAAAAAGCTTCACTGTGGCAAAACACAAAAACAGGCACATGGAAAGTCATAGGATGAGACAGATCACACTCCAGACTTCAGTTTAAAAATGGTTCTGGCCAACCTATGTGGCTAGATGGGGACAGCTGCGCAGCAGAATGCTGCACGCAATTGTCACAGATTGCAATCTACAGGATTTCTGCACAGAAATAGGGCAGATGCTGACAGAGCTCTGAGACACAGTGAGCGACAAGCACTCTGTTAGAGCAGCCCGTCACCCATTAGCTCAGAGATATTCACCATCTCCCAGCAGCACCACATCCTCTGACCCTGCCCTGCACAGCCCAGGCACCGGGGCTGCAAGTCACCTGCTGCCAAGGCTGAGCCTGCAAGGAGCAAGCTGGGGCAGAACCACCATCCTGGGCTGGTGTGGGGTCAGAGCCGGCCTGGAGTGCGTGGGGGAGTTCTTTGGCACTGCAATAACATTCAGCACAAAGCTCCCAAATATCTTCTCTACAGAAAGAAAAATCATTTCATCTCATTGCTACGTTTTGAAATATTTCTCCGCTCCTGTTGAAATTCTGAAGATTATTCCAGCGCCTTCACAGTTACATTTGTAAACATACTTTTTGGAAATCCTGAAAAGGAAATCAGTAAAATTAATCACTGTGTCAAAAGCATGCTTCCCTTATTGGGTGTACATTCAGCCAGCAAGGCAGAGGCAAGGAAGAGCTACATCCTGTTGCATTTTTTGTTTTGTTTTCCAGTGAAAAGCAATCCAACTCTGCACTAAAGCAGATTCATATGGAAGTCATAAAGTGCAGATGAATACGTATGGAAGACTGCCCATACCAAATAATTATCAGCAGCTTTTATAGTCTGCTCTGGCTTTTATACTTACCAGATACTAACTCAGCATTGAGGAGACTGAGTAGTACCCTGACATGTGAGAGCCAGGAACTATTAGGTACTGCACTAACAATGGGTTTGCTTTTCCTGCCCATGCTATTACTCCGTATTTCACAGTCCCCCACCTTCTCTGCAGAGAGAATAATTTGGTTGCTCTTTTTCCATTGCTGCAGCAGCACTCAAGACTTCGCTACCTGGTGACCTTGGTGCTCCATGATTTAAATGGTTGCAGTGGTGGCTCTGCAGGCCACGTAGCACGACACCATGCAGTGAGCAACCAACCTCCAGCACTTAGAAAACAGTGCTTGACCTTTACTTTCGGAGTGGGAATTCTCCCTAAGCTGCCCCAAAGCGTTTGGTGAGCACGTTTTCCAGAAATTCTGAAGTGACTTCAGAAATTTCCTTCTTTTTCTCATT
Source organism: Tetrao urogallus (assembly GCF_951394365.1). Lineage (NCBI taxonomy): Eukaryota > Metazoa > Chordata > Aves > Galliformes > Phasianidae > Tetrao > Tetrao urogallus. The sequence continues at coordinate 20,460,472 of NC_136821.1, forward strand.
CAGATACAGGATGAGCAAATACTCTGAATGCTGGAAATGCCAAATGCATCAGCTCTTCCACGCTGGCAAAGGCTGTGGCACATCACACTGCAGGCTGCCCAGCTGGAGGCAATCAGCCCTCCTCCCAAGGACTAGCACCTAGATTTAGCAGACCAAATATTTCAGTGATTTTAAATTACACTTTTCTTTCGGAAAGGCAAGATCTAGAGGGCTTTCAATTTCCTTCAATCTTTTACGAAAATTTGCAAGACAGATACAATCTATCCCACTGAAGTTACAAATCCTGAGTGTCTGCAAAATCCTCAGCCAGGAGCCTTTATGCCAGTTTATGATTACATTGTTTAAACGCTTGCAAAGCTCTGTGGGCAGCTTTTGGGTTTGTCTTGCTGTGCTTTATCTGAAGCCTGCTTCTGTGGAACTGCACGATCTGTCCACAAGGTGGAGCAACTAAATAGCTCGAGATGTGAGCACTAAGCTGCTAGCTCTGGAAGAAAAGAAAATCATCTGACAGGGAAGGTGCTTATCGAGAAATTACCTGTACTCCTGAAGGATTCTGATACATGTGCTTTCACTTGGCACAAGCAACATGATCTTCCAAAGAGTTTGTATTAGGCTTATGTTCTGAATTTACTGATTAAAACAGTACCCAAGTATAGTACTCTATATGCAAACACATTCTGGACACTGAGACATGCTTTCTATCACATAAAAATCTGCATCAACAGCATTTGGGAACTCCTCCGTGGTCTGACGATCCAGAGGACAGCCCTCCCTGACAGCACCAGGTGAGATTCCATGCTGTGCAGGTTGCCTCCATGTGTGAGCAGCTCACAGGCAAGGAGGAAAGGGATGCGAGAGGATTTCTATGGGATAAAAGACTGTGGAGAATTGTTAGGAGGGGGTGAATTCAGAGGGCTTCTGCTGTAGCTGGCATGAATTAAAATCTTTCTCTGCTCCATTTTATTTCTTATTCCATCTTTCCTCTCTTCCTCAGTTACTTTGGTTTACTTAAAAGAAGGCAATGCGATTATTAGACACAATTCTTGACCTAATTCTAGCCTCTGGTTCCTGGGCAGATGCTTTGATATATTCTAATAACAACAGATATATTCCTGGAGAGCACAAGGCGCAGCAGTAACATTTTCTGTGTCAATCTCTACCTCTCTGAGAACATTCCGAAACCCTGTACTTTTCACACGTGGGCACAACTGGATCTGACCTTTACAGCTCCAGTAGTTACCTCTGTGATATTTCCTACAATATTCAGTTACAGAAAACACAGTTCTATACTAACCACTGCCTGAAGCACAATTCCAAGCACTAAGCTGGGAAGCCACGAGTGAAATTTTTCCACCTCATTTATAAGCGTTAAGTGTCACTTCTCTAATACTTTGATCAATGGATACCCCTGTGCCAGTTAATAGATTCATCCTCTTTTCCCTGCTCCTAAGTAGGTTTTTATTTCCATTCTTCCTTGAGACTGCATTGCCAGCACAAGCTTTTCAAGGTTGCTGTCCTTACTTGCTTCATTAGGTCTTACCCATTAGGTAGGGTTAGCACAGAACCTAGGAGAAAATAACCTTATGATTCTCAGCACTTGGACACTCTCCTTCCCACCCACACGAATGGGATTTGGAAGATCAATCAAATTCACCTCTAACATGGCTTCCACCCACGCTTAATGAATCACCTTCGCTTCTAAATCTTGCTTAAAAATAAAACAAACAAAAAAGACAGACAAAAAACACTGCTGTTATCTATAGTTTTGTCTAATTGAATAATTCCAAGTTCTTCTCATAACTAGATGTTGATGTGCTTAAATCTCTCTTAAAATCATTTGGCCTGAGGCTACTGTTCACCTCACCACTCTTGTAATCCCTGTAGCGATAACAACCTTATCACAAACGCACTGATTCCATGAGAAAACTTCCATCACATCTTTCCACGCAGAACCAAACTGAAAGAACACTCTTCTGGTACAACTTGTTTCTTTAACTATGCTACTGTTGGAAAATACTTGCCATGACAGCTTGCCACGAGTTTTAAAAGTAGTTCAGGGCAAAGAAGAGAACAACTTGAGTTGTGCACCACCTGCTTACCCCATTCTTAGTGGCTCTGCACAGGCAGCAAGAAATAATCACATCAATTTCTGAGCACTTCCCACCCCACGGTGAATCCACAGGCGTTACCTATAGGTAAGCCTTCTGGAGAGGAGCTTTGGCTTTCCATGTTCCTCTCACTGAGCCATCCAAGTAGCAGAAAGGCTAAAAGCCTTTCCCGTGCAGGCAAAACACTCAGAGAACAAGGAATTGATTTCACTTCCATACAGTACCTTTTTTAAGACCGCGACAACCAAAAAGATGTGTTTTGCCAAAAGAATCACAGCCCACCTTTCAGGGCAGCAGTGATGAGACAGTGGGGTTTTGCATGGAAAGCAGTAATCACAAATGCACAGAAATGAAAATGGTCACTTGTTCACAAGCACCTCAGTGATGGAACCATCTCTTTCCAAGGCTTGCTCCATACTCATAGCAACAGATAGATTCATAGGAGGTTATTTCTGCAGTTTCATGTCTCATTTCTTACCACCAGTGTTCAGGAAGGGAGTTCTCATCCACTTGTGTGCTCTGAACAGGAAAGCAGTGTCACAAACAACTAACGATAAATGTGGTCAGGAAGAGCTTCCCTGGCCATTTGGAGACATCTTCCTCAGTTCACACAAGGCAGTTTGTTAGCAAACAAACAGAAAGTGAACAGACAAGCAGTAACGCATAACAAAAAACTCTTCCAAACAACACTGACTTCCTTTAAACGCTTCTCAGGACACCCAGAGGCAAAAGCATCCTCAGCAAACAGCTGCAGCAATAGCACAACTTCACATATCCTCTTTTTCCTCTACCTTGTTTGTTATCTCTCCCATATTTCAGCCATCCAAGCAGAATGACAGCACACACCTCAGCTTTGCCTCCACAGCTCCACCTATTAGCAAATGGGCCTCAGGGAATCCAGCCACAGAATCGCATCTGCGCGCTCTTCCTCTCTCCAAGACAGGCAGCAGAGCAGAACCTAAGAGTCCCTTCAGCTGCTTCCCAGCACGCAGCCTCTGCACACCTCCATGCACCATGACTTCGTGCTGAAATAGCAGGGATGGACGCAGCTTAAACTCCATTCAGCTGCTGCAGCAGGCAGGAAGAAATGGTTGCAGAAAGGAAAAAAAAGGCTACTGACAAGGCTGGGGTGACTGAATGTACAGCCAACCTTCTGAGAGCCTCCAAGTGCCACCCTGAAGGCCCCACCTGCAGCTAGCATTCCAGTGGCTACACAGAGCAGCTTGGCATTCTGTAGCAAAGGGCAATCTCCAACGGGAGAACTCTCAGCCATTCTACCAAGGAGATATAATGCAGCCTATCCACCCTTCCAACTGCCTGATAACCACAGGTCTGGAATATATGATGTCACCCTGCTTTCTAGCCCTGTCCCCTTTTAGAATAGCCTTTCACCTACACACTGAAATAGCCATAAATCAACATCAAGAGCACAAAAAAGGCATGTTGCAACACTTCCCATCCCTCTCCTTGCTCTTTCTGTGCTGACACATATACACATTAATTGAAAGGAACTCACCAAACTGGGTGGATTTTCTTCCCAAGCTGACGTGGTAATTTATCTCAAGTTTTACAGTCTTTGTGGCACATCCTATCAGAAGCGACCCAAGATTATGTGAAATTTTATTCAGATATACTATTATAGGTTAGAAAAAACATGGAGTATTGAGCCTAGAATGTACATGAAAGTGCAGAACCACAGCAAACAGGTCCTGAGGGAGGGTTTCGCTCAGGGTACTCATTGGCATACCAGGGGTGCGAATTTAAAACAGCACAGTTACAGCTGTGTAAGCCAGGAATACACATACTCATTTAGGTATGCTTCTCCTGTCTTTTCCCAGATTTGCAAGAAGATTACATTGAAAATGGTTAAAAATACTTCTATATTCTTGAGTGGAATATTATTGCATTGAGATACTACGGGTCAGAGGCAGCGTGGCAACTGAGAACACGTCCATTCAGAGGCAGCCACAACCAAAACAAAAGCTGAAGGCTGTTCTTATGCTTTAAAGCAGACACCTTTGGGTCTGTTGTTGTGTGTGAAGAGACAGCGTGCAGCAAGTCACAGCAGCTCAGAGGACACAGCAACATATGAAGCTGTGATAACTCCACTGTTAGCGAATCACAGCTTTCCCTGCATACATAGCACTCGCTTCCTGTACTAACCCAACTCCCCCCGATGCTCCTGTGCTCATAGTTTAAGATGCGCTCCTCTGCTTTTACACTTACGAAGGGTTTCACATCAATTTATTAACATATAGTAATCTTATTTGCTGTGCCCTTCTATTGTCCCTTTGTGGTTCCTTATGAGGGTGCAATCTTCAGATTATTTTATTTTATTTATTTTTACCCTTGGCAAAATTTTATTTAAGCCCTTGGCACAGCAGGGCCTGCTGCTCCATCTTCTGTTTGCTCATTAGCTTTAACATGCATCAATGTCACTAACAGCAGATGTGAGAGCACGCGCAAACCCGATCCAATTTCCTTTGTAATGCAAATTTATTGATCGAATAACGTTATCAAGCAGATAAAACTCACAGAAGTTAAAAAAATAACCCGGTGAGTCTAAAAAACAGGTGCTCGGTTTACAAATGTCACAGAATCATCACAGAATCACTTGAGCCAGAAGGGACCCTTACAGGTCGCCGAGCCCGCTAAAAACAGCGTTACTTCGTTTAAAAGCCGAAGTTCAAACACTCTCAACTCCGTAGCCGAAGACTACAAGGACACACATCAGCTACTCACCGCGGCAAACGCGCGTTGCTTTCAGCAGGCGGTGAGCTCGGCCCCTGCAGGGCCCGCCCCGCCCGACGCGGCGGCCATCCGCAGCCCAGCGGGGACCGCGCAGCAGCTAAGGCGCGCCACGGCCAGCTTCCCGGCCGACAACTATTTTGCAACACGTGCTGAACTTGTCGTCGGATGGGGCTGGCGTACAGGAACAACATAACAGGTGCCAGATCTTAAAGAGGAGAGACGGAATGACGCTCCTTGTTTTACGGGACTGCGTTTGGGGCTGCGCCAATCCGGGCAGCGCGGGACGATCGCATCGCGCCGCTCTCTCCCGCAGAAGCGACGCCCGCCGCAGGAGCGGCGCCCGGCCGTGCCGCCCCGCGCTCCTCCCGTGCCGCCCGCGGCGCCGCCGCTCTGCTCGCCTCGTGGCTTCCAGCAACGCGCCTTTGGGCAGCGTTTTAACCGCGAAATTAATACCGCGCTTAATCAGAGAAGCCCTGCGCTTAGCAGACAAACCACGGCTCTCCCGTTTTCCCTCCAGAGCGCCTCGAGCATACAGAGCCCAGCCCATTCCCGCAGCCCTGCCCGCACGCCCAGCCCGCCGCCCCGCGCATCCCGGTTCCGCTCTCCGCCCGGCGCAACTTTTCCCGCCGCCGTGCCTGCGCCCTGCCCGCGGCCCCCGCCCCTCCCGGCCCCGCCCCGCCGCGCCGCGCCGCAGACAATGGGCGCGGGCCGCTACTCACCGAACAAGGTCAGAGCCATGGCACAGGCGGGAGCTGGCCGGCCGCAGCGGGGCCGGCATTGGCGCGGCGGCGCTTCGCGGCGGCGGCAGGGCGCGTCCGCAACGCCCGCGGCCGCGGAGCTACCGGCTGCGACCGAGGGGAAGGGGATGAGGGCCGCGAGGGGCCGCCTGGGCCGGGCGCGGCCCCGCTCCGGCTCCTCCCGCCCTCCCTGCCGCCCGCCCGCGCTCTCAGTGCGGCCCGCCGCCTCGGGGAGCCATCTTGCGCCGCCACACGACCCGCCTCCCGCCCTCCTGCCGCAGCCGGCGGGGCCGTTCCCATGGCAACGCGGCCGCCCCGCCGCCGAGGCACAAAGAAGCGCCGGGGCCGGGCGGCAGGTGCGGAGCCCCGGGCTGCTGCGGCCCCGAGGAGCTGCGGGCACCGGGCGGAGCGATCCTGGGACAAAGCGCTGCGTTTAGAGCAGGGAAGGCTCGCTGCGCGACGGAGCGTTCTCCTCGCGGCCCCTGCGGACCTCCTGAGAACTCCCCGGGTACGAGAAGTTCCAACCCGGCGGCCGCCAGCCGGCACCGTAAACGGCAGTGAAATCCTTCAGGTGAAAGGAGAGCATCGTGCCGAACTCGCTGCCGGCGCTTGCATTCCTACCCTAGGAACAAATGCTTACGGACAGGGGTTACTTAGCACACACACGGCTGGGTGACTTGACGGCTTCGCATGAAACAACAGTCCTGGCACTTGGGAAGAAGGAAAACTGAGCAAGTGTAGCATGGTGGACCTGATTTCACTGAACGTTTTTATTTTGCACGTATGAAGTGTGGAAGTTTGTAGAGCAGCGGGTCTGCTGTGCAATAACACACTGGTTGCAGGGCTAAAATGAGACTTAAATAGCTCGAAAATGGGTTGGGAGAAGCAACAACAAACCTCATCCCCGTTTTGCCTACATGACGTGGTCTTTGCTTTGCTTTTTGAAAGGAGGTGGATCTTCACACAGGCTTCTTTTCTTACATTTCCTAAGATTTAAAGTCAATTTCCCCTCAGATTTCCTTGAATTACACAGTCAATTTTTTCTCTGCTGCTACACCGACATCTTTATCTAACTACTTGTTTATGTTAGAAATGTTTTCTTGTCCACAGAAAGTAACACTTTGACACATCAGGAAGAAATCAGAGGCACAGATCAGGAGGAAAAAGCACCCAAACAGCCCTGTGTTCTCTAAAGCAAAGGTGTCTTCTCCCACACCTTGCTTTTTGAGCAGGCCTAGAATCATCATGGCCTTTTCCATGTAACAACAGTATCTTACACTTACATAATACCTTGTGGAGCCAGCACAACTCAGTGCACTGGCAATGATGTCTTAGCAACAATTCTGGGAGTTTCCGTAGTGAGCACTACTGAGGCACCTCGCCATTGCTTCACAGGGAAGCAAGGATGATCTTGGTATGTAGTTCCTCTTGAAGCTCCCTATTTTAAGAAGTGGTTTGTTAGCACCATGCTCTATAGCAGAAGCACAGTTACACTTGTTGCCTGGTGGGAACGTTCAGGGTGCACCGAGGCTGTACTCTGGAAGAGCAATGCAGGTGCAGGATGCTATTTTCCGCTCCTGCTCTTTGTCCTTCAGCTGCTTTCTCACCTCCTCCCCTCAGCCTCAGAGCTCTTAACATTCCAGAGGCAGTTACCACTGTTTCATTCTCTGCCTTAAATCTCCTTACTGGGATTTAGGGCTGGCTGCCAGGTCTACCTCTCCACTGTGGCCCCTACCCCTGTGCCTCTCGCTTCTGACGTGGGCACAGGGAAAAGCCTGCTACCCACTGCTGTCCTGCATTGATCCATCTGAATGTCTGAGGGCCTGGTGCAAAATTGTGCCTAATTACAAGACATTTATTCTTCAAACCTGAACTAATTCACTCATTATATATTGATAAATGAGATTTTAAAATTAATTACTGACATTTACAAAGATTTATACCCAACTGTAAAGAAAGGTTTCCAGCTTGTAAATCCAATATTATGTGAAGGAAAATAAACATAAAGTAAAGCTGTCCCTTATTAATGGGGAATACCAAAAGTGAAGGCATGGTGAAATGTTACCTGATGAATAGGGGTAGCATCTCAAGACAGCTGCCCCTTGGCAGCAGGAGGGCAGCACAGCAGAAGCCTAACACATAACTGGCAGTGGCTGCGTTACCAATGCCTCCACGGCTCCTCTCCTCTGCAGTGCAGCGTTTCCTCCCTGGAAAAGGCAAGGCAGGTTTCTACCACTTGCTCAGTGGTTCTTCATAATTTACAAGTCATCAATAAAAAGTTGGAACACTGACTGCTGAGCTTTCTTAAGCTTTCTAGTTAAAATTAACATTTAGTAAGCGCAGCTACTTCAACATAACAGCAAGTCTACCGCAAATACAGAAGCGTCACTGCATGCTACCAGTATTTTGAATGTTTCTTGCTTTGATGAGAGAACTGTCATTTGAACTTATCTTTCCAATACTCTTCATTACCAATGGCCAAGTCACTTAAAGTAATATTACCTGGCTCTGCACAGGCACAGAGGGAGGCAGGAGGCCTGCATCAAGTACAGCAGCAATCAGTGACCTGTGCAAACCGGGCATAATCAGCATGTTGCTTGCACCAGTGCTAGTCTGGGGATTTCCATGGCAGTAAAATCTTTTTTTTTTTTTTTTTTTTTTTTTAAACTGTCAAAATAAGCGAATCACATCTAAGCAATTTGCTCCATTGAGATTGATGGCACGAGGCCGTTTTGGACTTTGATGGCATCAAAGAAAAAAGCTCATTCTCCTCTATGCCACCTGAGCAGAGCCCTTTCCAAGACACTTCTTTAGGGCTTTCACATTACGGCTCCCACTTAATGGAGCCAAGGCATTTGCGTAAATGTGATGAGAATTACATCATGAACTATGGATGGTATATAGTAAATACTATCTGTGGGTCTTGGAAAACATATCTTAAGCTTTGATGTAATTTCCATTAAAAAGAAAACACACCCAAATTACATTTCACAGCCAGCTTTTCCCACTCAACAGATGACAACAGCAGCAAGTTACAGTGCTCACCTTTGCCCCAACTTTGCTTCAACACCAACGATGCACGCAGCACTCAAGGCACAGGGCTGGCTATAATGCAACAACTCCTTTTGCTCTGCATTGGGTGGCTATTTTCACCTTCTCAAGTAAGTGATTCTTCTCTGTCTTTCAGTTCAGAGGTCACTTGCATGCCAAGAACCACTTAATTTCCATCTTTTCCTAGCTTTCACCTTCAATCCCTTTGATTTTAAGAGCAGCATAGCAGTGAGATTAAAGATGATTGTTACACACGGGAATTCATGATGCAGAATCCTAAAATGGTCTCTTTAGTTTTTGGCCCCTTTATTCAATTAACATCATCAAAACTCCTCTAATGCTTTCAAACATGAATTTAAAAGTACTTCCAATACAGCTCCACAGAGGAAATTCTTCTAATTCTGCTTTTCTAAGAGCAGGAGCTGGAAAAAGATTGGAAAATGAACGGAAAAGCTATACAAGTTTTTAATTATTAAAGATAATAGTCATCATATAAATTGCTAGATTTGACCAAAATTGACCAAAACTTGCCTCCCATTACATCATGATCTACGTGAGGGTATGAGCTTGGAGCCCAGAAAGATGTGCAATGTGAGCCATGCAGCATCCTCTCACAGCAGCTTCCACGAGACACTGAGAGCAAGAGGTACAAGCATGGGCAAGAAACCAAACTACTTAGAGCTGGAAAAGAATATTATTATTTGCAGCTGGTCAGAATATGCTCTAGCAATAGACTCTATGGAGCACCTCCCCACAAAGACAGGCTGAAGGCTTGTTCAGCCAGAAGAGAAGCTGCAAGGAAACATCATTGCAGCCTTCCAGTATTTAAAAGAGGATTACAGAAAGGAGGAGAATCAAGTTTTTACAAAAGTAGACAGTGATAGGACAAGGGGGAATGCTTTTAAGCTCAAGAGAGAAAGTTTAGATTTAATGTCAGGGGAAATTCTTCACAGAGGTGAAGTGCTGGAACAGGCTGCCCGAGAGGCTGTGGATGCCTCCATCCCTGGAGGTGTTCAAGATCAGGCTGGACGGGGCCCTAGGCACCTGCTCTAGTACCAGATCTGAAGGTTGGGGTCCTGCCTGTGGTGGGGAGATTGGAACTTGATGTGATCCTTCGGGTCCCTTCCAACCCAAGCCATTCTGTGAGCTATTCTATGTGAGCTTCCTTATTGCTCTATGTATGCTCACTAGTGGGTCTTATCAGCAGATATATATAATGCAAGACCAGCTATTCATTATGTTTATAAGATCCTAGAAAACTCCGTAATTGCTTGTACTTGCTCAGATATATGTAGAATGATATGTTCTCTTATTTTTTAAGAGTCCTGCATATGAAACACATAATGTTTTTGATTGCTTGTTTTATTAAGTGAAATGAACAAGCTAATTAGAGAAATTCCAGGAAGTGTCTGCTTTCTGTCTCTAGGGACAAGCCTCAGGCATCAAAGGAGATAATACTGATGGCTGTAAAACACCCAAGTGTGTTTATATTACCTCTAAAACGCAGCTTACAGCTTCTATTTAACTTTCATATTTCCTTTTTATATCACGTTTAGAAAGATTCAGGCATTAGTTGAAAGAGTGCTTGTATGCATTTGGAAAAAAATGGTAATTACAATTAAAAAAAACCCAGAAGGTAAGGCATTTGCAGGATAGTCTTGGGAATAAACTGTTACAATTTTATCCATAAACACTAAAAAACAAGAAAAAGCTGGATTCAAAAATCTGCAAGATACTTCTAGTCCTCACTTTGAAAACGTCTTCAACCCTCAGCAGATGAGCTCCTGCTTGAAGCCATAAACTGCACCATGGAGTTGGCAGTGGTTCTTCATGCAATAAACTGTAGCTTCTGGATCCACTTCTAGATCTAGTGGATGGCTTCGAGGAATTGCCAAAGGTATTAAACATTCTCATTAGCAACTGAGAACCGCAGTTCTGAAGTGCTGTGTAGAATACTCAGTAGAGAGAAGTATTTTGTACTAAATCATCAACTGGAAGTTTTTATCCCCAGAAAACGCTGGAAAGCTCTGTTTAACTGCTTTCAGGCAGCATTCAAAACTTCTCAGTGCAATTATTTGATTTTCTAATATCAGAGCCCTCCAAATTATTTCTACGTTCTTAGATAACCCAATGCTGCTGAAGCCATTTGATAACAAAATGTTTTTAATCAGGGAATTAGTTGTCAGGCAATACTCACACGTCTTGCTTCTCAGAGCTGCATCTCCTAGGCACTTAGGGGTCTTTGAAAGAAAGTTCAAGCTTCAGAGCACATGGAACGTTGAAGGATATTTTAAAGCTCAGTAATTTGCTTTGTACGAACAAAGGGAGGATAGGCCCTGTTCAGTCAAAATTCAGCTCCAAATCTCATGCAGTTTTTGTGCTACTGTAGAAAATAGACTGAGTAAGAACTGAACTGTGGGAATGTTCTGAGAATTTCCTACCGTACAAATTACAGTCTAACTGTCAAGTGGAAATTCATCCATTGCCCTCGTAGAATGAACTTTCATGAGCTGAAGATGCTTCTAAGTCCAAATCTCAGAGTGCCTAGATAGCAAATGCCTTAGATAACTGAACTGCAGTTCAGCCATGTTTTCCATGCATTCCATCAACAAGAATGCATCAAAAGAATCTGCATCTTGGGCTGCATTGAAAGCAGCACAGGCAGCAGGTTGAGTGGGGTGATCCTGCCCCTCTGCTCTGTGGTGGTGAGGCCTCACCAGGAATACTGCATCCAGATGTGGAGTCCTCAGTACAAGAGAGACATGGACCTGTTGGGAGTGTATCTAAAGAGAACCTCAAAAATGATCCCAGGGATGGAACACCTCCCCTGCAAGGACAGGCTGAGAGAGCTGGGGCTGTTCAGCCTGGAGAAGAGAAAGCTCTGATAGTGGTCTTTCAGTATCTAGAGGGGAGCTATAAGAAGGAAACAGAGACTCTTTACCAGGGTCTGTGGTGGTCACAGGTTGCCCAGAGAGGTGGAGGATGCTTCATCCCTGGAGACATTCAAGGTCAGGCTGGACAGGGCACTGAGCAACCTAATCTAGCTGTGGTGTCCCTCTTCATTGCAGGGGAGTTGGGCTGGATGGCCTTCAAAGGTTTCTTCTAACTCAACTCCAAAGACTTTCAAAGGAGAACATAAAATCTTTCAAACTGAGCTAAAAAAGCAAACACACCATCGGTAGCTTTCAGCTTTGCTGCACATAGCACAGGCAGCTCTGCAAGAAGTCAGGCTAACAGCAGAGCACAACAAGCATAGAGTAACACTGGAAATAACTTTCAAGTCCCGCATTAGCTCTTGTGGCTCACAGGGAGATGGCATTAACTAAAACAACTTCAAAGAGCTGGAACTGAGCAAAGTTTTTCTCATAATGATTTTAAAGTGTTATTGAAGGGATCAATAGCTTCTGTTAAACAAACAAGCTGTTTAAATCAAGTATTATTCCTAAAGAGGAGACAAACCACTCTTGGAAGTAATAGTGGGGGATTTAATTAGGATTGGAGATTTTCAGAATTTACTAACTGATCTCCCAGTCCCAAAATAGTTATAGTGAACTGCAAGTTTGCAGCAGTAAGATTCCTTATGAAGGGACAGAATTATCTGATCCCTTTGAAGCCCTTTTATCTGTGCCAGAAAGCATAATTTATTATGTGGTTTCCGTAACTGATGTCACCATTTTGCTGGGGAGAGGAGGGCAAGGAAAGGGGAAAAATGAATGTTATTTCCTTTTTCTTTAGTAATAAAATAGATGCATCCCTTGATCGTGAACATTTTGCTTATTGTCAGCTAAGACATGTGGAAAGTACCTCACAAAGCAGAAGTAAATTAGCAGATATCCAGGTCCTAAATTGGCAGTGCCAGAAACAATTACTAAGACTTGGCGTGTTATTGATTCTCTTGATAGGACTATAAAATGTATTGGTTATTTAGACAACTCTGTGCAGCATGAGAAAAGCAAGGTGGTTGTAAGACACAGGGAAAGCTGGCTTTTATTGTGATGGTTTGTGTGTGACCATAATTGCAAAAGAATGAGTGGGTTTCTGCTCCAAGAGGCCAAAGCAATGCACTATGCTACATGTAAGCCCTGTATCTAGCATCCTATACTCTGATCACCCTTGTTCACTCATAGAAGATGGAGTTGCATTAGAATTCTGGCCCTTACCTTCCAGGTGAAGTTCCTAGGGACTAACACAAGCCAGTGATGACCTCCCCAGTGCTGGCAGTGGCACCTGGATGAAGTTTAGCTCTGCAGCTGAAGCCTGCTGGACCTTTGCACTGTAATGGCAGAGCTCATGTGGGTACAAGACATGGCATGGAGCTTGGGCCCGCATCCCTTGGAGCTGAGGACTTTGGCTCTCACTAGCTGCTACTGCCAGGAGCCCAGCAAAGACCATTTGCCTGCTTTTTCTAATGTGGTTTCTTTTGTATCCACAAAATCTTTACCAGAGGCAAAGAAACAGATGAATATGAGCATAGAACAAGGAGGAAAAAGGAGGACAAAATGCCCTTTTAATGCAGAAAATCCTCTCTCTTCCTCCACCCCATTGCTTCAAATGAACTTTTCACCTCCCACACGGAACTCTGAGCCCTGGGCTACCTGCAGCCCTGCCAGCGACCAGGCCCCGCTCCTCTGCTACATGAGGAGACCTGAGCTCCTGCTGGGCACTCCCACCACATACCACAGATGAATAAACAAAAGTAGAAAAACCCTATCATGACATAGAGCAAAACCACCAGATGAATGGGAGTACCCCCTTGGGTGGGCTCAGGCAGAGTGTCACCGATGGGTCCAGCCCCCAGACTAGGGTCACAAATACATTTCAATATCGTTTGAGGAAAAAAGTATTCCTTGTTCTTGCTGTAATAGCAACGCTGTGGCTGGCTCATGGCAGAGACCTTTTCTGAGAGCTCCCTGCCCAGAGAGAGATGCAGAAGTGGCTTCCAGCATCTCCTCATATAGCATCAGCCACACCAGAAGTGCTGCATACTACCATTGGGTAACAGTGAGACGCAGCCTGCCAGCTATGCTTGGAAGCTTATCCGATCCTTAGCAGGGGAAAGCTCAGCTACTTGCAGAAGGACAGAGGAAGGGAGGGAGGGAGCTTTCCAGAAGCACCGAGACAGACAGTGCTGCCCCATACGTGTTGCTCCCCAGCCTCTTCTGCCCCTCTCAGGCACAGAAAAATACATAAAAACTTTTTGATAATAAAAAGAACGCATTTACTCAAAAATATTGAGCAGTTACCACTAGGTGGCATTTTGTTCCTGAGCAATTAGAAACTCCCACATTTTGAATTACTTGTTACAGACAGCAGGAAATAGCAGGAAATGAAATTACTTACCTCATTCGGTTAATAATTTATTATCCATCATCTTGTATAAGGAAGACATCACTAATACAAGATAATTTTACTTGCAAATTTATAAATCCCCTTTAACTACAGACTGCAGCTCCCCTCCGGCCCCCTCTGCTTGGTAGATGAGGAGCAGAGTCGCAGTCAGCACTTACCAAAAATCTTGACCACATTTTTAAATGAAACACAAATGTAAGCCAGCCCTCAGATTTGGAGCATGCCACAGACATCTGCCAGAAATGCTTTGCTCCAGTAACTGTGCGCTGCATTTCCTGTGTTATTTTTGGATAAAGCCTCAATACAAATTGCAGTACCAAAATCATTCCCACTTAGGACTAGAGCTGTTACAAGCCCCAGTTACAGACATGATACTTTGAGCCAGGTCATTTGAATTCCAACGAGGAGAAGCAAGCTGTGATGCACAGATGACATTTCCATTCTCCATCTTTGCATGGTAAAACACACCATGCTCAGAAGTGCAGTGCAGTTGTACTTTCCATACCGTGAAGTGGGGTGGGGGTGGTTTGTTCAGTGTCCACAAGCTGCTCAATACCAGATGAAAACAAAACATTTCCTTTAATGTACAGCAAAATGTAAGACTGAGAGGAGAACTACCAACTTTGAAGGAGAAAGACTAGTGTATTTAATTCTTACTTGTGGAATGTCAAAACAGCATCAATAAACATAATTTAATGTTGCTTACATGCAGGTCTACGCAATATCTTGGCGATGTTTTTTCTCACTAAATTGTCATAAGTACCACTGCACTACGTGCAATTTGTTCAACAGTTAATCACAGCACAACTCAGCAGCATGGATGCTGACTGCTGCTTAACTGAACGCGGATATGGCAACACCACAGAACCTGTGAAGCAAAGGAATGCTAGAGGGGACAGGAATGAAGGAAGGGCTGCCTGCTGGATGCCCAGTCAGCTAGGCTGCAATGAGTTCCCAGGGAAAATAAGGGAAAAAATAAAAGCAGTTTCTGGATGCAAGGCATTTCAGGTCAAAAGCAATCCCTGAACCAAACTCTTTTATCTTCTACATAAAGCATTTTCTATGGCAGAGAACAAAGTCTAAGCTCTCCACAATGCAAGACCTGCTCAGAGAGGACTGATACCCTTCTTCCATTCAATGTCTCTCCTCAGGATTCTACATTAGCCCTACAAAACTGCCTCCTAGTAAGCACTGTTTTTGCAATTAATTTAATTTTCCACTGGAATTCTGAAGGAAAAAACAATCTCAAAACCAAACCCCAAAGACATTCCACACATGCTGTTTGAAAACCAAACGTGGTGTAATCATAGCCACAGGATGGCTTAAGTTGGAAGGGACCTTAAAGATCATCTGGTTCCAAACCCCCAACCAAGTTTGTTCACTTTTGGAAGACACTCAGTGCATCTGAAGCAAACATTTCACACCAGCTCTTCAGCTCCAGCAGCCACAGCAATCAGTGCTGCTGCTGTCAAGGGAAGGTAGCAAAATCTTTAAGGATGGAGCCTTACGGCAGCACTCAACCCACAAGTGCTCATTTCATTGACTTTTGACCACCAGAAGGTCTAAATTGAGAAAATATTTAGGCAAAAGCTTCACTGCTGACAGTGAGCCGCTACGAGGCCTTAGGTATGTCAGTGGCTTCTGAGGAAAGAAGTGCAATTTTGAGTTACAAAGGAAGAAGAAACATGATCTGTGTGTCAGGAGCCACTGCAGTCCTTTACATTCAACTTTTCTTAAGATAGAAGAACAGATGGTGACTAGCAACTGGTTAAATCATGTTCTGATCTCTTGTTTGGGAAATGTTGATTACAGAAGTTGCTTTAGCTTAAGTTAAATAGTTTTTAAAACTGTACTGCAAAATTCTAAGTGTCTTTGTATTGGTTCAGAAAGAACATACTTTTTTTTTTTTTTTTAACCTTTACTCTTTTTTACACTATTACTCTTTTCTCAAGCAACATGTGCTGAACTGAAATAAATCAACAAATATCAAAAGAAAATTCTCTAAACGTTTGTGTTTATACCAATTTAACGTTTGTGTTTATACCAATTTAACTATACCAAAGCAGAGACATTTAGGCAGACAAGATCCCCAGTGTAGGAGGAGGCAATGCAACACCCCAGCACCCAGATCCCTGGATAACAACTTTTACACAGCATGCAGGAGACCGCTGTATAATTTACAGAAGAAAAAGGAGTTAAGTCCTATTAGAACAAAGGTTTGGGTAAACTGGAAGAGACAGCATAATGAAACCTTTTATGTATTCACAGACACGAGTCGCAAAATGTGACCTTACTACTTTGACATCAAGTGTTAAAAATGTTCCCATTGCACAGTGAAACATACAGCATCTGTTCTTCATTTACAAGGATTGTCTATTTCTTTTATTTCAGCAAAACATTAGCTCTTTAAAATAACTCTGGTGAAAGGGATACAGAAAACAGGAAAACTGAAATATTGGCTTGGTTTTGAAATCATAGCCATGCTGACTACAGTTTGTTGGCATTTTATGGATAACTAGAATATTATGTAACCTTTAAGAGCATCTTGCTCAGTGCAGTCACGAGCAATATGATGTTCTTACTACTTACCCCAAGTGAGATCAAAACATTTGATAACAACATTATAAACATTTTGAAATAACAAATAATCACAGAGTGTATCCTAGGATCAGAGGAAAAGGTTGGTATAAGAAGTAAAACATAGTATGTTTTCCACAGGAAATAGTTAACAAGTTGTAATGACTTTCTCTCCGTTTCATTTCTGCAATTTATTCAGAAAGGCAATTTGTTGTGTTTGCTGCTAATGCCAAAGGCTCATTCTCTCCACTTGTCTCCTTCTTCTCCTGATGAGAACCTGAGATGTATGACTTGGATGTGATTTTTCATTTCACTTTTAATGATAACAAAACAAATTAGCAGCTTTCTAAAAACTATCAGCCAGGGATTTATTAGACAGTACCTGCCTCTGTAATGGCCTAGGATGAGCGGTTCAGATCCGGGGAAAGAAATACTATTTACATACCAAGCAAATAGCAGCCTGCTGCAAAACAAGAGAAAGAACTTTTCAGGTAGCGAAAAGAAAACACAAGCTAACTTTTGCCTTATGAGTATCTCAAAAGACACACATCACAGTATTCAGGCCCCCTGGGGACAGACTGCAGTAGATGGATGTGTAACAGCTCACGCTTGCATTTGATACGTTAAGCTCACCACAGGCAGGAGTTACACGAGGAAAACTTCCTTCCCTGCAATTCTACTCCTCTGAAGCCATCTACATGACAGCTCCTGTTCCCAAAGCTCATCTGCTCAGTTGAGTGCTGACTGATCTCCCTGAGCTGCACAGTGCTATTCTTTAAGCTCATTAATCATAAGCTGGGAGCACC
The DNA here is from genome assembly GCF_951394365.1 of Tetrao urogallus. Classification (NCBI taxonomy): domain Eukaryota; kingdom Metazoa; phylum Chordata; class Aves; order Galliformes; family Phasianidae; genus Tetrao; species Tetrao urogallus. Next base: position 20,477,851 of record NC_136821.1, read on the forward strand.
ACCAGGCCTGTTGGCCAAAGCCAACAAATAGTACCAGCTCCCTACTTTGTGTGCTAGGGATATTTAAAATAATCACTACATTTTTCTGATTAAATATTCACTTCCAGATTAAATCTGCTACCTGTAGTTTATTTAAAAACTTTTTCCCTCCCCTTCCCTCAAAAACAAATAGGAAGAAGTGCTTGGAAAAACATGTTATTATAAAAATGACAACAGATGATGGACAGGACTTTGAGCAAGGTTTAAAGCTTGTTAGAGAGTTAATATAGCCAAGGAAGAATCAATGTGCAAAACCAAGAAATTCCACACTGAGTATATACATGTTCTTTCATGGGCTTATCATTCAGAAAAATATTTTGGAGAGAAAGAAAGTGAAAAGCAAGAAAGGTCATGGTTATAAATTTTGTGGGTTAGTTAAAAAAAAAGTCACACTGAAAACAGGAATTATAAGGACAAGAAATGTTCCCTTAATTAAATAATAAAAAACTTTGAAAATCGATTTTTTTTCATGATGGTGCCATCCATATCTACCCTATTCAGTGTTATATGAGGCTGGTTAAGTAAATCCTACCTACATGACTGTTGACACAGCGGATAAAAATAAATGTAAAAGGAAAATACTACTGTAAGCTATCTAACACTTCATGCTCTGCAATGTAAATGAGCACAGTCAAAATTATCTCTACTGAGGGAGGCAACAGGCAGCGCATAAATGCAAACAACCTTCATTAGACACATTGTCATGAGTATATTAATCATGTCAAGAAGCATTGCTGGAGTTTCCTTCAGCACAATTTAACATACCTTACTTTATTAGGATGCACTTAATTTCACCGTGTTTTCTCCTCATTATCATTTATGATGACCAATTAAAATGTTTGTATCTGCCTCTAGGCAAATTACTTCTGTAATTTCGGTAGCTGAAATCACCACTCATCCAACACTTGTCATCTACTTCCATCAGTGTAGTATCTTCATATCTTTATTCGCCCAGCCTATATTAGCATTTTAAAAAGAAAAAGCTTACTTGGATATTTACGTGTAAAATCAGAATAGATTTTTTTTTGTTTCTTCTTTTTTTTTTTTTACAGTGGAGACAGTAAAGAGTGGATATTTCTTTTTCCTCAGTTGCCCTCTGTCACAGTTTTCATGATTCTTCCTTGAAATGATGACCATAATTCATAGTTAAAGAAAAGAATCATAGAATGTTTTTGGTTGGCAGGGACCTGAAACATCATCTAGTTCCAACCACCTGCCATGGGCAAGGCTGCAGACATCTAGATCAAGAGGATGCCCTGTATGCTTCTCACAATGGGCTCAAAGTTACATGCAGTTTAATTTCATTTCCTTTGTTGAAAAGATGCGATAATTTCAAGTACATGGCAGTTTTACTTCCTTTTTTCCTCCAATGCTCCCACCACAGTCAAGAGCTTTTCAAACAATAACAGGATGTGGCACCCTGTCTATCATGTTTCCAACATTCATAAGTAAGATCAAACTACTTTTCATATCGTAGCAAACAAATACGAGGGTGTGATTTCTTCTCAACCTCCCACAACAAAACTGTGAGCAGTTCATCTGTTATTTCTTAGTTTCACGAGTATTAAGGTAAGATTAAGATACCTGAAATGTTAGCAGGAAATTCTAGTTGCACACAACACCTTCGCAGTGGCACTCACTGCGACCAGAGATGGCTGAGCAATGCCTCTGATCACCGAGCCGCTTGTGGACTCCTGTGGATTACTTAGGCTCCTAGAATTAAAGATATATGGCCAGCTCCTCAAAAGGTGCTGGGTGTCAACTTCAAAGCAATGAATTTGGTTTATTTCCAAAAGAACATTACGCATTCTTATTTTTGTAACGTTACTTTGACATTAGAGTAATAACTTCCAAATAAATGCTGATAAGTGTAGTGATAAAGAAATAAGTTCGAAGACGCTGCTGCCTTTTGGAACAATTATAATTTCATTAAAATAGGAACATAACTTAAAGATAGATTTTATTCTCTTTGATGATTTACTCATGCAAACTGCACATAAAAGAAAACAGTACAGTTTGTGAACATGTCAAATGTAAAGACCCAAAATGCTAAGTACAGAATTAGTGTGACATACGCCTCCAAACAGAATCCATGGTAGTACGGCTAATTACTGTTTTCTATTTGCTGAATACAGATTTTAATGGTTCTTTTTCCAGCCCCACTGTTAAACTCATTAACTGTTTACACGTCTCCTATACACTTATCAAGACTTACTTTTACAAGCGTGACAGCTGTTATAAAAAAAACTTCACTTATATAAATATGATTTAAAAAGCTTTTGTGTTTAGGAGAGCAAATTATAGCACAATCAATAAGGCCTTGCCTCGTCCACCAAAACTACAGTGAAAAGTGACTGTATAGCTTTCCTGCAGAATTCACATTTTGTGCCTTTGCAATCCATTTCCTTCTCACAAGATGTCCATTATAGGTTACCATCCCGGAAATGATCAATAACTTACTGTTTATTCCTGAAATTGGGAAAGTAAGACTTCTAAACGCATGAGGGTATCAACTCAACTTCCTTAGTTTACAATACAAAATACTTAGAATCCTTGTTATTTGCATGCTTAAAGCCCTGCAACGATAGATATATGACCTAGATATCTCTTTGTCCAGTTTCGTGGTAGTACGGTTGTATACATACTGTAGAAATCATGATTTTCCTGTGGATCAATCACATTTTTTAGATTTTAAACTGAATCAAATAGAAATCTGATGGCACTGACACTTAAAAACACGTAGTATAGTGTGGAGAAGGAAGAGCAAATGAACTACACAACCCATTATAAATGCATTAAATCTTTGTTATATACATAATGGAATCCTGCTTTACTGCCAGTTGCTACTATGCATCTGTTTTTGCTATTATACAAAGTTTTCCCACCTGAAAGCACACATCTATATTTTTTTTAAACAACTTAATCTATTGTAAAATATTGTACTGTATTTTGAACATGAATACAGAATCAAAATAGATAATGGCACATTTAAAAAACTCAATATCCTACAGATGATTGGATAATGAGAAAAAGTGTACCTACAATCATTTCATCAGAAACAAACTACATCATGGAATGTTAGTTATCCAAGTTTGCACAGTAAATAACATTTTAAAACTGCAATCACCTATCAGCCAGCATCACATTGAAGGCATCTTTAAACATTCAAGCAAAAGACTGCTGGCATTAACTACTGAACCATTCTCACGCACACACCACACACACCACATTATAATTACATTGTTTCCAAGATACGGTAGATACTGATTTTTTTTTTTTCCACAAGAAAGGTATCAAAATTTTTGCTACTAAAAGATGACAGTGCTTACACAAGAATTAAGTACAAGTTAGCTTGCAAATACAAGACAATGACAAAAAAAAGTCTTGAGTTGTCTGAAGGATTTTAGGCTATTCAGGCATCCAAAACCATGAGTAAACTCTGTCTGCGACTCAAAAATCCACCAAATATCATCTTACTTTGGAATACTAAGTATTCCATACTTGATAACCCCGTACTTTACAATATGCTTACTGGTTTCAGCCAAACAACAAAGGGTAGTTACAGATATCTATGCTTACTGAAGAAATAAAGCTCTCCTCCCCTCATAATGAAAGTGTTGGAGAGGGGAAAAAAAAAAAAAAAACAAAAAAAAAACACCTGACAAATTGAAAAAAAAAATCTATTTAGTTACGATCCTCATTTAGGACAGGTATGTGCATAAGAGTACTGTATTTCATATACTGTACTGGCCCTATTAAACAAATTAAAAACCCAACGGTTAAAAAGCCAACCAAAATGCTATACATAAAATAACCCAAACATTTTTCTCCCAATGTTCTTCCTCTCATAATGTGCAAAACAACAAAAAGGCAAAAAGACTAAAAGCAAATTTACTGTTACGGTCTTTCTCTTGCCTAGTGCTTTATGACCTTGCTCGTGTTACAAAGTCAATAGGGACTATGCAGAACTTTGGTATAAAATGTCACATAATATTACTATCACAGTCTGGGGGATGAACTTTAGTAACTCACCCCAATGTTTGTTGAAATAATACCAAATTAAAAATGAAATAAACCACGTTGTACTGTACATACACTTTACACATTAAGCACAAAAATAACTAGTAAACCTAACACTTAAGAGAAAAAAAGTCTTTTACAAAGAGACTTGTAACTGGTGTTCTGTCTCACCTTCACCTGCCAATCGTTAAAGCCAAATTTAGGTTTGAATTTTAAAACCGAGTAATTTTAAGCTACAATTTCTCCTAGCTGGAGACTGGTCTTTCATCGATTTCCCTTTAAAGTCACAAACGAATACCTAAGAAAAGGATGCAACCAAGTTCCTAATCAACTCCCCGAGGGCTGCGCCTGGGAGGGCGGCACCACACCGACCTGGGGAAGCCCGGGCTCCGAGCTCTGGTCCGCCAGCTGCGTGAGCACCGAGGTGGCCACCGCCTCTGCCTTGGAAGTGGAGCTTACACCGTTGGAAGTGCTGACGGAGCTGTGCTGAATAGCTTCCGTGTGTGGGCTGCTTGGCACTGAGACGTCTTCTGAGCTGTCATCTTTATCTGCAGCTTCAGAAGAGAAACTGGTTTAGTTTTCTTTTCCCTCTTAACACAAAACCACTTCCCACGCGACAGCAGTTCCCTCCTAAACAATCAGCATTCATGGTATCACTTAGCACAGCAAACTGCAAAACAATCTAATTTTCATTGCTTTTTTCTTTTTTAGACAACACTACTTCACATAAGCAAAGATGTGGATTGCATTATGGAGTATTCAGCAAACAAGAACATTTTCACATCTTCAAAACCATGATCAGTGCCATCTGATTCCCCACCTAGTAAATCAACTGCTGGGTACGGTGCTCACGCTGTGTCAATAAGCAGCACCAATAGATTGAAGGTGCTACCAGCTCTGCTGCTGCTATACGAATTTTTAATGGGTGCCATTTACTTCATTTGCTCAGTAGTGAAGAGACTGGTTCTGTGATCAATGATCATGATATCCTCTCTGAAAAAGGTGACATTTATAACCTCATACGTTAGACAATATTTCCACAAGTTTTCAGACCTCATTCTTTTAACATATTAAAGTTCAGTGACTTCTTTAGTGCACAGATGTCTCTCATTAGGATTTAAAATTATTTTTAAAATAAAAGTTCCAATATCTTTAGAAGTATTTATTCTTAGTATCTTTAAGAATAATTCACTTTGACTGAAGTGAGTTTGCCACACAGTTGCCTCATTTTTATCTCATGACAAAGGGTAAAGATTCAAAAAAATCTTACTATGCAAAATTAGAACTTACAAAATGAGCATGATTTAAAATGTCTCACAAAGATGTCCTAGCCATGCTAAAATTATCCTTCTTTTCCCCAGAATTTCAAGTTAGCCAAAGCATGATGCAAACACCATCAAATAAAAAGCTGAGTTAAAGGCTAAAAATCAAAAAGAAAATAAATCTACTGTTGTTCACACATCTAATTTTGAGTGAAGATCAAATTTAATTATAACTCTTCTGTAGCACTTTGTGCTATTTATTGTTCTTCAAGTCACTGCATAAAGCTTTTGTGAAAAATACTTAAAGTGAACATACAAATGAAAGACTGGGAAGTCATTTTAAAACACTACTGACCATTGTGTCATCTAACAACATAGACCTACACAGACAGAAGAAGCAAGAACCATTGTGGGTGGCACAACAATTGAACAAAGCTCGATTTTCCCTAGATTTGCTTTTGTAATCCTCTTCAGATTGCTTGAGATTGGCCTACAAAGTTGAGCTACACAGGGTAGAAGAGATAGGAAAAAATGACACAATAAAAGATACCATAGCCCCATTACCACACAAAACCAGGATAACAGCAGTAACCGAAATGAAAACAAAGCATGAAAAAACAATAATGAAGTTTATGATGCACTGGCGTTTATACGACATACTAGAAAATTCAGTAAATTAGCAAGTCCAGTCCACAACATAAACATCTTTGAAGCAACCCTATGCATACTAAGAACCCGCTCCTCACCACTGTTTATTACCAAGCACTTTCAGAAAAGAATGGTAAGGTCAAAGAAGATATGTTAGTAAGCAAAACAGCTGTATTCCTTTGCAGGAACTGTTGCCTGGTTGATGAACAAGGAAACAATTTCTCTTATACCCCTTCTACAAGTACAAGTTCATAATCATTCGAAAGCATCACAAAGTTCTTAATCACAAGATTACCTATGTTACAGATGGTGACTTTTTTTTTTTCTCCAGAAACTGATTTTTCTAATGTCCAAAGCATTAGATAGACAACATTGAGTTACCTCTGCTGACAATTACTACATCGTAAGATTACATGGCAGCTGAATACAGCAAGAAAATAATTATAGTACTTCTGAAATGTGTTATGATCTTTAATAGGATTTGTCCATGCAAGAAAAGGAAGAACACGAGTGAGTGCCAATTTAGTTCATACTATTGAACAGGATTTAATCTTTGCTACACTTAGCTGAGACTTGCAGGATCTGATGCAAAAACAAATAAAAAGGAGCACACGCAAACTTCCTTAAGAACAGAAAGGAATTCTTGTGCTACCTCCTGAAAAATACTGAATTACTAGTTATGAGAGCAGCACGTTTTTCCCTTCAGACAAAATGGAACAGCCATGAGCTGGACACTTGTGGATAAAGCCTCCCCACTATCACACCTGATACTCCTCTTCAGACTGTTGTTTCTTCTACGAATATCAACTTTCCCATCACCTTTTCTTTTTTGCTGATCCCTGATTTTCCTGGTGGCAAAATCCTCCTTATCCTCAAAAAAACCATGAGATTTAAACACTACAAGCCAGAGATAGAGCATGAAGATAATCTTTCAGTCAGAAGGAAGATCTTCCATTGTTCTGTACCTCTTAATATGTATGGTCTTAATGCAAAATTAACGTTTGTAATAACATCACAACAAGAAAAAACGTGAAGAGTTGACTTTCTAATTTTGGTTGGAAGATGATCTGAAGTGCAATGAAAGAACCAGTTAGGGTAACACTTATGACTACCACTGCACAACAGAAACTTCAGTATAGATGAGAAGATGAATATACTGCAGTGAAGAGATAAAAGGAGGTCATTCAGATATTTTCAGACACTGTGGATGTGGCAGGGAGATTACAACAGTCAGATGACTATGTGAGATACAGATCTAATGCTTGCTTATACTAATGACTTCCACTGGAGGTGTAAGTCCTTGCAATAACTGCAAAACAGTATTTTGCAATGAGGTACTACCCTGAAGAAGAACTTCTTTCATAGTCCTAAGTTGACAGGCACAGCAGCCAAAAACTGAACACAGAAGTCCATTTGAAGAACCAAAACAAAGCAAGAAAATGTATGCAATGAATACAGAGTATCCTCAGAGTCACCTCATTACAGATATTATTTGTCACCTTAAGCTCAAAGATAGATAATTAAAAAACAAAGACTTTCAGAAGAACAATGGACGATAAATTTAAATTCAGACAGATTTTCCTCCCTCATGCACTGGAGAATTTTCTTGCACAGCGTTGAAATTGAAGGGTGCAACTGATACATACCAAAATCATAACGTAGATAACAATGTAGAAGAGAGCCTGGACATTTTAATGTCTCCCCTGGTTTTGCCTCAAACCAAGGAAAATGCAAGATCCAAAGTAGAAGTGAATCTACAGAAATAACATTTGCAGCGTATTATAAGGCTTAAACTTTACAGACCTACATCACATGAACATTCCTGAAGGTTACACAGTTCCTAGACAGGAACTCTGTCTCACAAAAAGGAGCAAGTATTTCAGTAATGCGCTGCAAGGAGGGCTGGGCTGAGCTGCAGACAAGATTTTAAATAATACCAAACAGAACACATAGAAAACTTACAAGGATATGTAAAGCACCCTTGCACAATAATCAAAACTTGCTACCATTTACTTCTTACCATTGCTTACAGGCAGCTTTCAGCAACATAAGCAAAGAAGGAGTTGCAACTTCAGAATAAAAACCCAAATAATAATTCCCATATCCAGATCTAGTCCTCTGACATTCTCCAGAAAGGAAACCTTATGGTAATTGTCAACTACAGAGAGACTACAGAGGAACTCACTGGAAAATTATCATTTCTAGACTTGAGTTTGCTGCATCACTGCAAGGGCACATTCACAATTTTCTGAAGGATTGTTGCTTGCTTACACAGAACGGGCTGTAGAAACACCTGAATAGTTTGGGTTATCCAAGGTCTGAAACTGGCTAGTTACCCTCTACTGTTACTTTAAAACTAACTTGAAAAAGAATGCACAAAAAATTTCATTTTCTACCACCTGCCTTACAGTCTCTATCTTCTTTTACATTCAGTTTCATATAACTGATCCTGAAGACTATGACATCCTTTTGAAAAATATCTGAAACTTTTTTTTTTTCCTCCAACAGGAATTTTCACATTTTCTTTTCACAAGTTTTAGCTTTCTTGCTTTAAGTCCAGAAAAAAATAAAATAGAAAATACCTGCAAGTTGCAGAATACTTTTAGAAATAATCTGGTTTTGAAGAAGTAAAATGAAAAATAAATGGACCGTATTTAAATTCTTTGTATACACTACAATACCCCAGTGTTTAAAGATACATTCAAAAGCAGTACTATTTTTCATTAGGGAAAAAAAAAAACCCAAAAACTTAAACCATCTGAAAACACAAAAATTGAAACAATTTTGTCCACAATACCTTGAAGCACCATAATAATAATACTTTTTTTTTTTTTTTTTTTTTTTTGACCTTCTGTTTTTGGAAGTAGGCACAAGGCTTTTTAAATAATGAAAATATGCATTCAGAAGCAATTTTCAGAAGGGACATCTTCACTGTTACGCTTTCCTCACTTGTCATGAGGCAAAAAGGCAAAAATGTGCCTGAACAATCGGAGGATCTTGTAAGATATGTAAGTAGGTGTCAAAAACATCCTGCAAAGCAATAGATTATTTCTGCCTATACTACATCATAGGTGAAACCCTATTAAATTGTAGGCTTAGCTGTTAAAATACAGTCTACCCGGTATAAAATAGCACCATCTCAGCAGTGTGCAATACTCAGCACTGCAGGAGCAGTGTAATCTGGTGTCTTCAGTTTCTTCCACAGAGATCCTGTTAAACCGTTCAATACGTTCTTAAGCAATTGAACTTAATTTGTTTATTTAAAAATACTTTGCCAACACTGTTTTCAGGAACATGTAAGTTAGCTGAAACTATTTTTTCCACCCATGAATTATACTGTGGGTAAATCAGTTAGCCAACATGTTTTCCTAACAGTATGCACATGAAGATGATGTGACAACATTCTGTCAGAGGGATGTCATTACAGCCATCCTTTGTGCTGAACGCTGACTTTCAAAAAAATTAAAAAACAAAACTGAACAAAGACAAACAAAAAAACCCAGAAAAACCAAGGAAGTGAGCTATGCTGCCATTTTTCTCCTATTATTAGTTTTTTCTAAACTGTGGTCTTTTTTACACTGATCAGTGTTGTAGCACATATTCATTTTGTTTTCTTTAATAAATCAGGAATCTTATAATCCTTTTTCAGAGGACAGAGAGCATACAGTATCACTAAGAAGTCTGTCATTAGTATTTCACCAAAGAAATCCTTAGCATATAATTAGCTTGCCAGTCTAAGACTTATATTTCTGAATTTGCATTAAAAATATTTGAACGTGTATCCTCAAAACATCAAAATTCAAGAAACCTACAGTTGCTGCTCTTTTTGGGGCTTGGGGAGGGGATTGTTAGTTTTGGTTTGTTTTTTTTTTCCCAGAAAATCTTGCATGCATAATGTTATTCCCTAGTAGCTTCTGTATGAAATTATGTTGTGCTGTCAGATGGGAGCCATAATGGCCTCATCCCTGCAGCAATCATTGTTAATATAAATCCCAAACATATTTCCATACTGTTCCAATTTGCTCCAAGATGCTATTTTCTGCCTTGTCAAAATGACTGGAGATCAAAGGACCAAGATTTATAAGCTCAAAACTGACAAAATCAGTATTCCAAGTATACGTGGCAAGAGAGAGTTGCTAAATCTCCTGAATCTTTTAAATTAAAAAATATTGCCCATTCTGATGAAACTGCTTACAATGACTACAAGTAAAGATGGTGGCCATTAAGTTTTATCGCAAGCACCTGAGGATCTGTTTGCATGCAATACAAAATGTTCCTTTATTCTCCTGAATTACTGACACTGGCAAATTAAAATGAAGTGGCTACATATGGCAGAAACAATCTTCACATTTACAAATATCCTGAAATATCACTAAATCATAAAAACGAAAGCTGTGGGTTATATATTATGAATGTTGCCTAATGCATTCCCGGCTCAGTTACTTGTAACAAATTTGTGTACAATGGACAAAATTGGCCATTTATTCTACAGCAGCGGCAGCAGCTGGTTCTGGCACTGCGTATCATATCCAAAAATGAAGTTACAAGTCAGGAAAGCATAATTAACCTTTAAAATGCTGGAAGGATAAAAATCAAATAAGCAGCTTACAGTGAAAATATGTATTAGAAAATAAACGCTAACTAAAGCATTTGGTATTCCCTTCATATTTCCTTTTTAAAATGCCCCGTTAAAAGAGGTTGTTTAATGTGGAAATCAAAACAGCCTAGAAGACATTGTACAGTAGGAGGCACAAACCTGCATCTGATTACTTTAACAGCTTGACTGATCCTGGATGTTATGGTAAATGAGGACAGCTGTTGTATTACCTTTTCTGAAATCTCATTACTATAAAGAAAAAATCCACAAGGACCTTTCTCTGTACTAGGCTAAGATAAAGTATAAAGAAATGGTTTATCATGTGCTCTTAATACTTTAATTATATTTTCCAAAGCAGGTGTAGTAGCCTACAGTCCATATATGCTAATTACCACGTGCATTTATTAAACCAACATAAAACCCTGAATGATATGCAACAATTCAACTGAGAGGACCTAAATATTCCATATACATTCCTGCCTTATAATAACCTTTGAGATTAAAAAAGAAAATCTTTAGTATAATATTAGAAACGCACTTCTTATTTTTAATGTTGATTCAGTTCACTTTGGCAGTATTTCACTGCCGCAGACTAAGGCTATAGGTAATGGAACATTACTCACTATGATAGCCAGATTTCTTCTGCATGGCGGTTACAGGGCAATCTTTATGAGCCAGAAGAAGCTGTTTCAGCTGTGCCACTTCATTTCTCAGCAGGGTGACTTCATTCTAAAGGAGAAGAAAGTTATGTACTTTACCAGGCTCAAACTACACGCATTTTGAAAGTCAGTATTAAGTTTTATAGGATTTTCAGTTGATCATTTAAGGGTAAACAAAATACAAGAATTTTCCATTTGGTGTATGTACAGCAAAAATGTATGCTTTTTTTTTTTTTTAATCTTACAATACTTCTTATCTGAAACTTGATTAACTTTATGATTTCCTTAAATAGGAAACTCTTTTATGGAAAATACATGTTATTCAGTTTGCAGATGCAGAATCTACGTATACTCTTATTCACATGATCCTCTACTGTAAGACTCTCCTACAGATTTTTATGAATTCTAACCAGAGTAAATCTACATTTAGCTACCCTCGTTCAACAGATGCTACAAACAAGAATACACTTTTTTTTTAAGAAGCCTATGCAGCATTGATTTTGGCAACTACATTTGTACTTGGACTTCAAAAATCTCACATAATGGAAAATAATTTAGAAAATGTCTGTTGATTTTCACGTTTCTCCTTAACGATCATGTATAAAGCAAGTACTGTATGAAGCAGTAATTAAGAATGATGACAAAACCTAAGTGTCAGTCTATACCGCCAAAGAGGAGCATAATCTAGGAGACAGCACTTGCAGAATCTAGTGACAGTGCTCGTTCCCAGGCTGTGCCTTTCCACTACTGGGTGACCTTGAGGAAGGTCATTTTTCTTCTTTGTGCTGCAATTTCCCCATTTGTAAGATGGAGGACAATACTTACCTTCTCTGTAAAAGAATTTGATATCTATGAATGAGAAACAGTACATAACTATACCGACACTCCAAATTAAGAACAGTGTGGCATGGTGAGAGATTCATTTTCACTTAGAACATTAGAAAAACCAGTAGGTATCTACAGACTCAGGTTATCTGCAGTGCTTTATGAGCCTCACATCCTGATATGCAATATCTTTTCAGGGGTTAGTTTATTTTAAATGCAAGTCCTTTCCACTGATATGAAATACTTGAAGTTATTTAAACCATACAAATCTGCACACATAAGTAAAAAATGTATTACCCATGAATGCATGTGTTTATGCATTTGGAAGCAATTTAAAGAAAAGCAAACATAGAAAATTAGATTACAAATAAAATTATGTGGAAAAAAAACCCATGCAAATGTCGATCTGTCTGTGTAAGCTAAGGTAGTCCAGTCAGAAGAGATGAATGATAACTAAAAGGATTCTAAAATAATGAAAACATATTCAAGAATAGAATTTATTTGGTATACTTACACTAGGTAATATAATTTAAAAATACTGTAGCTAAAATATCAGATTCGGATGACACAGCTTTTCTCCGTGCCCTCTCCCTCTAATTAGAAGACCAATTTTATATCCGCAAAATATTCTTTAAAAAATTAAGGACTAATTTTCTGTTCAGTCATTTTACTGTGCCAAATATCCTTTGCAGGAATTTTAAAGCAAAAAGAAGAGCTGAGAGAAATTTGACTTCACTGATGTTTCTAATACAAGAGAACTGTGATTACAAAGAAAAAGGTTGTAAAGAAAAAAAACCAAAACCCACATCACCTACAAAGCTCTACCATCTGGAATTGTATGTCCTGAAATCCTGGGCTGTTAAGGGAGCACTCTACTTGTGCCTCCAGCTTTCAGTTCTCAGTTCACCATGTTATTTACTGTGGCTCCACATGTCTGGATGCCAACCAGGCAGCTGCACAGAGTTGATACAGCAAAGTGCTGATGCAGTTTTGAGATACTTCTTGATAATGTACAGAAGCAGCAATGTCCAAGAATATGAATCATACTTCCGTTAGTTTAAAGGAACACTGGCAAAATAAACTATCAAATCAAATTATTATTGATTTATTTGATAATTATTATCAAAAAAATATTCTGAAAGTTTCTACCTTCATCTCCCCCATTTAAGGAAGAATTTTATACATGAATAGCATATATAAAAATGAAGCAGCTGTTTACTAGTGTAAATAAATGTAGTATTCATGAAAAACAGTTGAAAAGGCAGTGCCTACCTAAAAGGAATATAGAAAAGCAAATACCTTATTTTAAAGCAGATTTGGAAAAAAAAAAAAAAGCAAAAAAAAAAGCAAAAAAAAAAAAAAAGCATTCCTATACTAACTTAAAAACTTGAGGCACGCTTCCTGAAAACAGAGCTAGCACTGTTAGTAACATCAACACTGTGCCAACAGCATCATATTCCACTTACAAACCATTCCTGAAAGCAGGAGAGAGTAAGTCCCAGACACACTTGGTATGTGGAATGTGAAAGAGAGACAAATCAATAGCTGTCATTTACATGCTACTAGTAACAGCCACTTTGGACTGATAATAAAAGTGGTTATTAGAATCAACGTCTATATACCTTGCAGTTTTCTTATCATGCATCTGACAATATGACATCCTTCCAGCTCTTTCAAAATATGTTAACAGGTGGCCTTTATGGAAAATAGGCTAACAAGAAGAAACACACAGAACAAACAATTCAACAGTTGGCACGAAGACACACTGAAACTTTTTGCACACAGAAGATGAACAGCCCTCTTCGTTTATTACGTCAAGAGCAGGTATCAGCCTTTCTTTAAACAAGCATGAAATATACTTCACATTCTACCTAGAAGAATTCTTATGTTCACATTTAAAAAGCATGCTAATATGGGAAAGCAGGATTCTGGGGGAAAGCACATCTATTTCCACCTGTATTCCATTTTTCAAGAGATATTTTCCCTTCTGTACATCACAGTACATTGCACTGTGTACAATATGTTCTTCTGCATCTGCCTATTTTCTCTACATTCGAAACACACGTGTAATAATGGGACCAGATTAACCCTTATTAAGCTGGGTGCTGGGCAACATTTGTGAGGTGTATTTACCAGGCCTATTACCAGAGACAGGCAAATGTGGCAGTTATGGGGATAATGGACTGTGCATTTATTTTTTATATAGCCTTCCTAAAGCAGCTTCTGTAGTACTAGCACAAACCATCAACTGATAAGGAATGTCTCCTAAAGCCCAGAAGGACCTCCTAAGGAAGACAGACCATTCTTCTACTAACAGAAGTAACACAAACTCACTAATTATTTGTCCTTTGGAGTTTTTAAAGTGGTAGGGATCAAATAGGGAACATGCTACAGACTTTGGAATCAGACACTGCAATACCACTGAGCAGCCACTGGGCACACATGGTCAACAGCTCCTTAAGAACATGTTACATAGCATACCATATTCAGGACAGGCACAGAGGCAACACAACAAAGTTTAACAATTCTCAGATCATTAAATGAGTCAACATATGAGTAGAAAACACAAAAAAGAAAACAATAAATATATTTCAAAAAGTTGGAGGCATGAAATAACATATGTAGCCCGTAGTATAGATTGATAAAGGCCAATCTAATATATGCTATTGACATGATTTCATAATATGAAAATATTTCATAATAATGAAATCTTCATTACAGTAAAAAAAAAAAAAAAGCTTGAATAAATTACATTCTCATACACAAATTCAACTAAGAAAGCAAAAAACTGTGGAACAAAAGAATATGTATCAACCCACTATAGCTCTTCAAATCTGTATGTACTGCTAGAGAGCTCCCAGTTTTAAAAACGTTGACATTAGAATCTGTGACACAAATATAAGATGAGAACTACTGTGTTGAAAGAAGTTGAAAGTGTTATGCGAAGCACTGCAATGCAATTCCTAGTCATTTTGGTATTAACTTATTTTTGTAATTATGACATCTCAGCAGGTCACTTAGATATTAAACAAGCACTACTAAACCCTGCCCACTCAGGCCACGAAGCTGTACTAAGGAAAAACTCCAAATGTAACAAGTTTACTATTAAATATAATGTAAGTGACCATTTCTGCCCACTGCGCTGATCAGCTATGTTAGATTATTAAGTAAAACATCACTATGGAAATTCAGGATGGATGAATGCTTTCACATAATAGTTTGTTTCTCTGACATTCAGTACTCTTCAAATCATTCTGTTCTTCATAGTTAACAGTTTTGCTTTTGGCAAATTAAGGAATCCCTTTTTCTTGAGTTATTACAGAATTATTGCTTGGAAATCCGGAAATGTTTTGGTTTCCAGATATGTAAACATATAAGTAAAAACCATAATCAAGATTTAGATGCAACTATAGGCCTAAGCAATGCATACAAATAAATACAGCAATATTTTACATGGGCAGCCACAGTTATTCTAACCGTTTAGGAGACATTAAGATCACTGACAAAGTCCCAGGATGAAACATGTTTTAGCATTTGCCATAAAACAAAGTGTAAAACATGATTTCCCTTCTGACTTTAGATTCTACTCTCACTCTGTATTTGTAACAAGAATTACATTGCGCTACAAACATCAATTTAGAAAAACTGCAACTGTTAAAGAAGAGAAAACCTGTGGCCTTCTCAACGAGACAAAGCTTTTTAATTTTTTTTCCCTAGATCATTACTGCTGCTATGGAGCACTTCTTAAACAGAGCATTAGCTTTCTTCCGTATTATTATCAGGTAGTATATTTGCATGCCTTTATATGGATGTGTTATTTTGATTAAAATACCTGCAAACAAGTCTGATTCTGCATTTTATCTATTATAGGATGTTTGAACATGCACAGAACGAAACCAGGATTGCTCTCTCTCTAATAAGCAAAAGACTACTATGTTATTTTGTAACTGTACAATACTAATGTTGCCGTTACAGTAGCACCTATAGCACCTACAGTAAATAAGGTGTGTGTGTATATAACTGTACAACAACTTTCATTATTGGTTTCAAACCCACTATGACAATTTGTTACCAACAAATGATGATAGGGTACTTTCATAGTTTTCAATTATAAAAATGGATACATACAAGTTAAAGGTAGTTTTGTACCAAAAACTACTTTCATTAAGACAACTGAAATACAGCCAATTGTTTTTGTTGTTTTTCTTCCTGCGAGAAAAGTACGCTATACCTTCACTTGTTCCTTAGATTCTTTAATCTATAGTGCTACATGTCATTTTGCAATTAGTGGATGTACAGCAAGGGCTATGACTACATTAAAGTCAGATTGTGAACAGGTATGAGAAGATTATATACTTGCAAGTAAGTTAAGTAACGCCATGATATCAGGCAGTGTTTCTAGAACACGATTAATAGTTTCACATTATATGCTTAGCTCTGAATTTCTTATATTTTACAATCTGATGCTGAAAATTTTTTAAGACAGACTAGATACGTTTTTTATTTTTAGGAAAAATTTCTTTAAGGTTGGACAAACACTGGAACAGGCTTCGTAGTGAGGTGACTGGTGCTCCATGCCTGTCAGTGTTCAAGCAGCATGTGGATAATGCCCTCAGTAACGTGCTTTGGTTTCATTTGGACTCAATGATCTTTGAAGGTCCCTTCTAAATGCACTCTTCTGTTCTAGTCAGGAAACTGAAGGTGGCCAATATTTTCTAATGCTGATTACAAGATAAAACATGCTCTACTATTCTGTGGTTGAGCTGGGACATCTTCATCAATAGCACCAAATGAGGGTTTTAATAGGAAAGATCTGTGAATTTGACTCACTGAACAACTCTAAGGAAATGAGACAAACTTTAAAATATCAAAATACTTTTTGTTGCATTTTCTAAACAAATGCTTTATTTAGGAAACAATATCAAGCTTTCCTTTCCATAATTCTTAAAATGATGCTTTCAGACTTTTTATTTTGAAACAATACTTCCTGCCAATTCTTGTGTGCTGTGGTAAAAAATTAAGAAAGCATATTTTAGTAGTAGTAGCAATTTAAACAAAAGGGTCACGGATTGTTTAAGGGGGAAAAATGCGTCAATGTGACAACTTTCCAATGAAACCTCTGATGGTGTGGAGAAATAACTGGTAATATATACTAGGCTACCCTCTTACAGTATACATCTCTCCCTCTCAGAGTTATGCACACTGGGAGGGCAGCGTGGTGAAATTTGCACTGACACTGCCTGTGCTGTACCTGTTCTGTGGACAAAAGAGGCCTTCAGTTTCCAGTGATGTCAATCAGGCACCTTTCACGAGCACTACATTCACTTTAAAGGAAAAAACAGTGAAGTTAAAAAGAACCAAAGGAAATAAAAGAAATATTATTTAAATAACTCAGACTGTGATAGAAATCGATAAGTCCAAGGCATTTTTTAAGGTAAGGCTATTAAGCCTTTACTCCAACATATCAAGTCACTTAGTATCACTGTCTGAAAGTTATTTAAAATGGAACAAAGGACAAATGGGAATGATCCTAAGTTTACACATCTTAAAATCAGAACACTCTTTTATATTCTTACTTTGCTGGAATATGCAATTCAATACTGGATTTTCAATTCTGACCTGAGACATCATTTAAAAGTAGCTTACATCTCTGATTTCATGCAAAGTTTAAGTTCCATCGATGCAGAATCACTGTCCAAGAGTGATTTAACCATCTTTACTCAAAATAGAAAGTATACCTGTAACTGGCCATTTAGCGAGCTCAGGTCCTCAGCCTTTTTCTCCAATGACTGTACCCAGACTTTCCGTTTCTGTCGGCACCTGGAAGCAGCAGCTCGGTTTCGCTCAAGAAACTTCCTTCTTTTTTCATCAGGGTCTTCATTAGCAGCTCTTCTTCGCCGACCACCTGTATTTGGTGTTTGTTGTGTAGGCTGAGCTGGTGATGCCTGAAAACAGCACGAAGCGTTAAAGAAGTTATCAGTGTAATAATAAGTCTTCAAGAGCACGGGGAAACAACCCAAAAACACATCGAAGCCTTACAGTAAACCTTGCTTTTATCTCACTGACCCTCTATTTAGGGACAGTGACTGTTTCCACTGCCATCTATCAATGTTTTCTTAAGAAACTGCTCTTCTGACAGGTTTCTTAGAAGCAGAATGGCAGTTGTCCAGGATTCACTTTGGAAACACCTCTTCCAGCAGCACCTCTAGCCTGACTTGGAGCTTTTGTCCCTTAGTTTCCTGTTTTCACCTGCCACCCCACAGGAAAACACTACCACTTCTAAGCTCACTAACCTCCTTTCAGTGCTCAGAAAGACACAGTACTGAAACTCTTCTTGTGGAAGCCCAAAAAGGACCTTAAAGCAATTAACACAAGTGTTATCCTTGATGCAGTTAAGAAGTTCAGAAAAGTGCTTATGATGTGAAATGCAGTAGACAGATGTAATATAAATGCAAAACAAAGTAAGCTGTTCTTTTTGATTATACAAAATCAGTGGTATAATTTTCACTTACTGCAAAAATTCCTGCTAGCACACTCCAAAAATCAGGAGTTAGTTTTAAATCTAAACAGACAGATAATACCTATTTTGAAATTATCACCTTGAATAATGCATTGCAGAAAGAACATTATAAACTCTTCATTACTACACAAATACTGATACGACAGCAAAATACATACTGTACCGACATAGCAATCTGGCAAAATTACATATAATCATCTAGAAAAGGCAGTCTGCTGCATAACTATATCTATCTATCTATCTATATATCTACCTATCTATATAAAAGGTGTTGCCAGCATTGCACCAGAGCAGTCAATTTCTCCCTCAAACCTCTAATTCTGAGAGTATTCCATAGAACTTGTTAAGCTCTGCTTTGTAAATCAACAGTAAAGAAAAAAGTTTTTATGTAACAAGGAACGGGGCAGGAAATGCATTTCCACTTTGTTGTCATACCGGTGTTTCAGTTGTTGAAGTTGCAGGTTGCTGTAGAGACTGTGGTCGCGGCTCATCTGACTGAGTCCTCACCAACCCACTCGGATGTCCCTTGGCAGTATCTCCATTTGTTACCTGAGGGTGCTGCTGGGTCAAGGCTGCTTTCAGTCTCTGAAAGAAAACAAAATTTCTTTTTCCCCTCAACATAATGGAAATATGGTAACATAATTACATAATCATAGGATAACTTGAGGACTTATGAATGATTTATATTAGTTACTTCCACTCCGCTTGGCAAACAGGAACTCCAACTCTATCACTACTGGATTTTTTGCTTGTTTTTCACAGGCTTTCAACAGCAATGTAGACATATATCTACTTGCAATCATAACTTCTTGCAATCATCATAACAACATCTCAGAAAGGACTGCAAGCTGCATGGAGAAATAAACAAAAGAACCTCCTTGGTGATGAACAGTTTCCATGCAGAGATGACTTGAAAGCATGAAGAAATAGTTGTTGTAACTGGTATTGTATTGCACTTGCAATGACACATGCAGAACCAGGAATACTGGCACAGTACTCAGCTGCAATATTTAGGTCTGAAGCTGGCTCATATATTTCCATTTGGAGTCCTTATTTTAAATATTGACAATTTCATAACAGTAACAATTTTCTATCACATTCCTTATACCAAACACATTTGTGTATAATATTAACAACATTTAGTTATTGTCTTTTTAATTAATTCTTGTTTCAAGGTGGTTTAGAATATGAAGTAAATGTCAATAAAGTACTAATTATTTAAAAAATGTCTTAAAAATGCTGGAGCTGGGCTGCATTTGGTCAGTCCAAAAAAACAAAGGATTTTGCATCCAGTCATGCAGACAGATACTCCATATCAGCTATCATACAGTATCCAGTGCCTCTCAGGATTAAGCCATTGGAATATAATGATAGCTCTCTTCTTCCCTGATAGGATTTCCTGGCTCCTGTTTTACATTTAAGCAACAGATTGCAGATCCACCTCTGCCAAAACTGCAAAAAATCTTTGTGATACGGCAAATTGACCCTCTAAGTAGTTGATTGTAGCCTCTAACCACCAGCAGCAGACATCCTGTTTGAAGACCATACAGAGAACTGAGAAGAATGAGAAGGTCCTAACATTAATTTGCTGGCTTCCTATTAGAGAAGCTTCAGTGACTTCTATTTACCAACGCAGTAAGCTTCTCTAGTAGCCTCTTTGATAGGAACTGCTCTATATAGAGTGTGACAGCACACATCACCCCACTCAAATTCTAAATGCACTTCTCGAAAACAAGAATGTAAGAGATCCCCAACAGCTCTGTATGGACACTCTGTATACCTTTACACATTATTCCTTCAGATAAATATTTGGCTTCTAACAGCCTAGCTCTGCCTGGTAATCCACGAACTGGAATCATTAAGCGGGACCTTTCAAGCACTTCCATCTTTTTAAGATCCACTACACTAGCAAAACACGAGTTAAATGATTCAAAACCTTTACACTGCAAAATAACAGTTGCACACAAATTCACTATGCATTGTGGTAGCTTCAAATTATAAACAGTCTGACTTTTGAGCTATTAATTAAAGAGTAGGA
This sequence comes from Tetrao urogallus, assembly GCF_951394365.1. Taxonomy (NCBI): domain Eukaryota; kingdom Metazoa; phylum Chordata; class Aves; order Galliformes; family Phasianidae; genus Tetrao; species Tetrao urogallus. Next base: position 20,498,459 of record NC_136821.1, read on the forward strand.
ACAACAAACAGAGCCATACAGAGATACAGAGACAGTAAGTTTTGGGTTGGTTTAATTTATTGTGGTAAAATTACTGAAATAAGATGTCAGTTTGTCAACAGATCTGCCAAAGCTTTCTTAATGCTGGTTGGTAGTTAACATACTTTGGAAAAGGGAACAGATGAACTTATGTGTGTAACTCACAATGATGCAGGCTTTAGGGCAGGATGACACCATTTTTAAAGATAACATGCCCACAACTCTTAGTATGTATACTAAGATTTCCTGTACTCTGGAAATCCTAAGTCCTTTACAATAGTAAAGCAAACTGACAACTTGTACCTTCCCAATTCACCATGGAAACACAGGCTACCAAAAAAACTCAGTCTATGCCTCCATTTAAACAAGAATAGAATGGCCCCAGTACTTTCTAACTGAAACTACTGAAGCAAACTCCATGATCTAAGTATAAAAATGTTGATTTGAGGATCTTCTTCATCAAGCCACAAGATCAGGATACTGAGATCCCCATCTAACCTGGCTTTGCACATCTCCAGAGATGGGGCATTCAAAGCTTCGCTGGGCAAAATGTTCCAGGTGTTACCATCTATTAATAATTATTCAACCACAACGTAGTAACTTACCATACAAAGGCATTCTCCTCTTCCACTGTGATTAGATTTCATCCATCTCAACTGTCTGGATATGTAAGTTCAACAACAACAAGCTAAATTCTAATGTTTAAGGCAGTGTAGCATAAAACTTAAATAGTATGTGGATGGTCAGTGTGCCTGTTCAATTCTGTTTGTGGTTGTATGAGCAAATTTTGATGCAAGCATCCACCACACATACAAAAAAAAACCAACCACCAAAAAACTCTGTGAACTGTTGGAAATGCTTTGTAGCATTTGCAAAAAGCCAGCTCCTTAAATAAGTTTCACTGAACATATCCACTCTAGTAAAAGACTGGCTAAGGTCAGAAAACGTGGGAGATTAAATAAAAGTAATGAGTATTTGAGTAGGCTTTGAGTTTTGATGACTGTTTTTTGCGGTTTTTCTCACATAAGGCAAATAACTTATTATTGTCCAGGTTCATATTTTAACTCTTCATTTCTGTGTTACAGACATATTTACAAAGTTAGACTAAAAGTTGATGCTATTACATTTGTATGTTGCCCATTTAATTTGAAAATGGCAAAAGTAAAGTAAATATAAAGTACTACTTATAAAACATATAAGCATAGGGATATACGAATAAAGGAGAGCTTTCCATGTTGTAATGCTAACATTCAAATATTATTGTTTTGTATGTTAGTAAATACACTTCTTTTGAAAATTACATTGTTAAATCAAATTAGAAGCTTTTGGAAAAAAAAATGCAAAATCACTGGCTTTAGCTTTATATCACATTTTCAAAGTTGAAATAGTAGTTCATAAAAAAGTGAGAAATAACGTGGAAAGTATTATTACACATTCTCCAAGGATATTCAATTTAAGCATTTCATATCTCAGCAGGTAGTGCTGGAACAAAATACTGTGTGGATGTTGTACTTCCTGTGAATAGTGAGACATCAAACATTATGGGAATCTTGGGAATCTCAGTTTGAAAAATCCAGTATATTGAAACAAATATTAGCATAAACATACATCAGCATTAATGTGTGAGGAAAGTTGATAAAAAACTCAGTTTAACATTTTTTTTTGCTTACTATGGGCAACCTAGAAGTGGTATTTTCAAATAGCTTAATAGCCTTTAAAGTCTTGATTAGCAAGGTTTTATTGTTTATGTACATCTTTGAAAACAAATCCTCACTGCATTTGTCAAAATTTGGTAGGACTATAGATCACTCCATCAAGAGCTCATGGAAACAAGATAATATTCTCCAGAAACAATTCATGAAAACTCAGATCCATATTTCATATCTGCCACAAAAGCTCATCAGAGTAATAACCCTCCTTCTCCTGGGTGTTATCCTACCATCTGCTGCTCTATTACTTATCTTTATTTTGCAACTAATTAACAGCATAATCTTCTAAATTCAGCAAGTTAATTATCATTATTGTGGTCTTTGCAGCATCATCAGTCCTTATGAAGACTTGTCTCTCCACCCCCAGAGAACATATGAAAATGAAGTAGGTTGTGAGAGGGTCTGTTTCTTTAGAGTAGGCTCATTAGGTGTTTGCTGATTAGCTCGGCATGCAGAGAGACAGGTCAGAAGAATTCTGCTGAACACGGGGTCCCATACCGGGCTCAAGCAAGTTAATGCAGGCTTCTGAACATTTGCCAAGCTGCCCTGTCAATTCTCAGTAGAAACCTCCTGCAGAAAGCCCACTGGCTGCCCACTGCGTGCAAGCCATTTCTCAGTTTGTGACAAAAGATTTTACATGATGAGGGGAAGGAGGCAGGGGAATTGTTAGTGTAAAAGTTAGAACAACTTTTCTTTCACTGAGAAACTTCTGCAACCCACGCAGAAGGGTATGAACATTAGGTTTGCAGCCACAATCCATACACTCAGGAAAAAGGGATGCACTACAACTAGGAACAGCTCACGGCTCAGATTTAATCTCTGAAAGCATACAGTTTCAGATCTTCTCACAAACAGATCAGAAGCAACTATGCAGTACTTAGAATTACAAATTCTTATCATAGAATGGTCTGTGTTGGAAGGAACCTTTAAACACCATCTTGTTAACATCCAAGCACCCTTTACCTGAGAAGCTTCTTTGTTTTTGTAACAGCTATTACATCTAATTCTAACATTTTCTAAAATATTACAAGATTAATCTGTACATTTTATTTTACTAAACTATGTAGCATTTAGTTTGCTCTGCACAACTAATATGAAATCATGTTATAAAAGTGGACAATTTATTTTCAGAGCACTGCAGAAATGTGAAACCCATTTTCATTCCTACTGTCACTCCCAGTACAACAAGGATACACTCAAAAGAATACCAGCAGAAGACAAAAGGTTGTTCTTGAATGAAATCTCTAGTCATATTTCAATCAACTCTGCAGGCAACAAGAGTTACAGGTTCCAATCATACTCAAACTGCAGTAACAGTGCCTGTTACAGGTGCGAACGGAACACATATTTGCTACAGTAGCTTAACAGTGTACAATGAAATAAAAATGCAATCCAACTGTGCACAATTATCCCATAGCACTGACACACATATGGCATTGCATATGTAACACTGTATAGGTTGCAGTGATGAAGCACACACACAAGACTGTACTTAAAACATTCTTCCTCCACTATATTTTAGCTGTTTGAGTTGAGAACAGTATGCAACAAGGTCACCAACTGTCGGGATGTGGATTGTTACATAGACAATATAATATTTTTGTCTCGTGGCTTTTATCTTATCTGCTTTGTAGTTGCATTATTTGCAGTTGGTTGTTTTTTTTTTTCTATCTGCTATTACACTCAGTGAACCTGTTTTCATACGCAGCTGCTCCTCCACAGAATTCATGTGATTATTTAACGTCCAGCAACTTTAACAAAGAGAGAGCAGTGTTCCCAAAGTCATGACTCAATAACTCTCTTCACACGAAAAAATCAAAACTGTCTTTCTGAAGGAGTCTGATATCAGATTGAAAACATTTTGATCAAATTTTGATCAGAATTTTGATTATTGTGCGCTAAGCTGGGACACTATAATACAATGAAGAGAGCCTACTTAGAAACTGACTTCAAAAAGCTGTTCATTTTGGGGCTGGAGTGGGGGAGTTACTCAGCAACTATATTAGGTCTCTTAAGGGTTATAAACTCCCAGGACAGATGAAGGAAAGCCTTAATCGTGTTCCAGGAAGGCACCCTACACCAATTATGAAACAAGACTTCTGCAAGTGTTCTAAAAGCCTTTAGCTTTTAGAAGTCAGAAACTCAATTTGTTTTTACTGTAGTTGACTCATGATTTTATAAAAATAAATGTATGATGTTGTATATACAATTCGGTATATGCAGTTCACAAGTAGTTCACAAAAATAGGTATTCATAAAATAATAAGAAAATTTGGATATTTTAACATCAATCAATAGAAATTAAATTAAATATTAAATTCATATTTAAATGCCAAATCTCTACAATCATTGAAAGTAACAAAAATACAAATACAAAAATATATATATTTTTAAAGGTCAAAATTCTCACCTTCACTTTAAGGCAAAAATATAAATATCTGTAACTGTATCCTTTTGTAAACACTTAAGAGAGAAATGAAGAATTGAGATGAGGAATGAAATCAGAGCACAACAAGCTTTCTGATCATACTCTAACATATCTCAGCTGCTTGAAACATCATGCAAAAAAAAAGAATGGCAGAAATAACCTCTGTAAAGAATGGCACAAAGTATAAATGAAGGGAAGCTCCCGGTTCCCATCTTCAAGTGAAAAGCTGCTTCTAACATTTCTTCAAGAATTTTACCCCGAATCTCTGAAGCAGGTAGATCTGTGTTAAGAACACCTTGAAACAGTATTGTCATACATACGGACAGTAGAAAATGCAGACTATTGCATTAGGAAACGATGGGCTTTAAGGAAAAGTAAGGTTTGAACAATTATGGCCAAAAGCTTACATGACAAAACCCTCTGGAGCTGCACTGAACCTATGAACTTCTCCCATCTTGCAACTCATACATTATAAAACTTACCTTCGTATCTGCAGAGCAGATGCAATGTTACGAAGACAACTGAGCATTTATTTATTTTTTAAATATTTGCTACATATTCTGTTCCTACATTTTACAATGCAGTATGAAAAAAAATTTGTGAGAGATTGCAACATTTGTCTGTAAAGTACAAAAAATCTCCAACTAATAGACAATTAAAAAAGGAAAAAACCAACAGAAAATCCTGACTCCTATGCCCCGATTGCTGAGAGAGCAACATCACAGCTGTCCCTCTTCATTCAGTATTCCATTTAAAAATGCAGTAAGAATATCAGGCTGACAGGCTTCATCCCAGAGAAGTGGATGCAGTAACTGCTCCCTACCTTCTGCTTAAACATACCAATAAATCCATAAATTGCAGTCTACTGTTAGTAGATGAAACACACATCATTTGATCAGTGATTAAATTTAACTCAATAGAATAGTTTATATTTCACCTTTCAGGAGAACTATCAATAAAGTGAAAAGAAAACAAGTAGTTGCAAAAATAGGTAAGATTTCTTGTCTTAGCCCAGAACACAAATGAAAAATAGAACTGATACTATACCTTCGAAGAATTGGATCTGTTGCAAGCAAAAATATTTTTCAAGAGATATAAGAAAAAATTAAATAGAAGAAAGTACTTGGCATCACAAAAGGTTTGGATTTTTAAAATTAAATGGAACTTTACAGTTAATAAACCATAACATATCTGTCAACAATGCATCACATGGCAGAGTGAGTTAGTCTTCCTTTTGGAAGCTTTTCTGCAGAAACGTTAAAATTCTCATTAAGTTGCCTTTACTTGAGGAGCAATAAGAAATTAAGGTTTTTATTTTCATGAATAGGCACTATATAAAAGTATATGAGCATAAGAAACATACATAATTCTGATATTCTTGAATTCTGCTCATGCTTTGTATTAGGAAACAAGGAAAGAAAGAAGAAATAACTGCAAATATACTTTTTACAGTCTCATTTAAAAAAAAATATAGGCAATCACTGAAGTGCATATATTAGCTAAATTCTAACGAGAAGACTAACGAGACTATTAAATTTTAAGTCTAATGATCTTTGTTGTTCTTTGCATCCAAGTGATTGCTTCTTCCAGTGAGAGATCAAAATCTCCACTGCATACGTGTATTTTCTCCCCTGCTTTAAAGCTTCATAAGGACAGATCGCTCAAGAGTAATCTGCTTAAGAACCTAAATTCCAGCCCAACAATGAGAAATGCATATTAGATGATAATTTATCCTTATTTCACAAAACAAAACTTCACACGAGTCTCCTAATAACTACAAACGTGCAACATCTGTGGGCAAAACCAAATCTCATTTTCACTTTTTTAGCTTCTTCTCTCCTATATTTAAGATAAATTTCATCCCATCAGACCTGGTTACACTGAAGTTATTACCAGGCCCGGGGCCCCCAGCATAAGGAAGAAGCAGATTGAGAATAGGACACAAAGATGAACAGAGGGCTGAAGCAGCTCTCCTCTGAAGAAAGGTTGAGGGAGCTGGGCTTGTTCAGCCTGGAGAAGAGTATTTAAGTTATTGAAGGGAGATTATAAACAAAGGGAGAACAACTTTCTACACAGCCTGATATAAGACAAGGGCAAATTCTTTTAACCAAAAAGAGGGCAGATTTAGGTTAGACATTAAGAAGAAATTCTTCACTGAAAGGGTGGTATAGGAGGCTGCCCAGAGCGGTTCTGTATGCCCCATGTCTGTAGATGTTTCAAGGCCAGGTTGGACAGGGGCCGGGGCTCTGATCTGCTATCCACTCTGATGGGGGGTAGCAACCATGCCCACTTATGGAATTGGATGGGCTTTAAGATTCCTTCCCAGCCAAGCAATTCTGTGATTCCACATTCCTAGTGGGATAAGGATGAACAGAAAGAGACCTCTATCCTTTCTGTTCCTCTCTACACTATTTTAATGAAACTGAAAGGATAACCTGACAGAATTAAGAAAAGTTTGGGAAGGAGAATGGCTAAGAAAAGGTAAAGAGAAATAAGACAAAGAATGCTAAGATCATCCTCCCACTCAACAATATTGCTGTTCAAAATTAAAAAAAAATCTAGCAGGTATTCTTGATTCTTTTTTAGTTCCTCAAAAGAGGAACACTGCTTCACAAGACAAAAGCATTTTACATTTCTGTTGATACCTAGATAAGTGGGTTAATTGTTACTAATAATATGTTATTAAAATAGTTGGGGCAATAAGAAAAAGCCAGCAAAAACAGCAAAGCAACTGATAGTTTTTAATTCAAACTACCAGCATAACTTGATTACTAATATTTTTTTCTTTTTAAATCTCTGCCTGTTTTACTCACAATTTCCCCATACAATACCCCCTGAACAAAACAGCCCACACACAACCGAAAACATACAATACAACTTCTAAAGTATGTCAGCAGCATATTACAAAAAAATTTGTCAACTGGATTATATTTGAGAGTCTGAAAACATTGTTAACACAGCACTTTCTTTTCCTAGATTTTTTTTTTTTAAACCAAGAAACATCACATCTTACAGGAAGAACTACATTCTTCGAAGATGATGTTCACCATCGACAAGCTACTGTATTTGTCTTTCTTTTAACTACTAACATTTCTAATCCTCCAATGCAAGAAGCAAGAAAGAGTTCATTTGAAGACCATTTAAAAGAAAGACATACACCGGAATTTAAAATAATTATAATCCAAATGCAGCTATTCTTCAGTTTCATTAAATTTGTAGTTGCAGATTTTAGACTAACAAAAGAAAACTAAAGCCATTCTAAAAAGCAATAAAATTTAATCAATTTCTCAAGTTAGTCTTCTTGAGGAATAATGGAGTTTTTCACTTACCAATTTAGCCTCAGACTGCACTGGCTGTGGGGAGGAAGGCCCTGGGATTCCTGGGATACTAGGCACCATGGTGACAGGTCTAACAAGCTGACCAGATAAAGTATAAAAATGAAGAAAGCCTGAGTATGTTATCATAACACAGAGTATTTGACACCACTACCCTCTGAAACCAAAACAGCTGTTTCAAGTTCTATGCTGCACTTATGCAAACCTGCTACACTTTCAAATTAATGTAACATCATGCTTACTTACTGGAACTGCAGCAGGGACATGTACATTAGAATTTGTAATAGATGCAGGAATAGCAACAGGCATGGTTTGTCCATTAGGAAGATGTAACAGCAGTGGAAACGGGCCTGGAACTGGACTGAAAAAGGAATTACATGTATTAGAGAAAACTTACCCAGAGAAGAGAACAACCTTATACATTGTATAAATATATGCCTATATGAACAGTTTTAATGTAATATTTAGAGACTAAACATGAACTTGGTGACGTGAAGAACACGGAATAGCATTTCACATGTACAGAAGCACCACTTTCACCCAACTGTCTCTAAGTTGTATAATAACCAAAGAAACAGTAACTGACAGTTAGCAAGACAATCTTTCTGGAAACTGCAAGAAAGCATTACACCAAGTTTTATGTGACTTACACTATTGGTCTGTTAGAGGATGGAGCCTGGGTAATAACAGTACTGGACGTTGGTGACGGTATTGCCTGCTGAATAATAACGCTGGAGTCAGAACTCGTAAGTAGAACATTAGGAACCTGTAGCGATGCTGGACGAACTATCGTTGATGTGGGCTGTGCAGTCTGCTGCAGTGACACTTCCTGAGGAGAAACAAAAGATTTTGTTTGAAAAATACAGTTATGCACCATGAATTCAGATCATAAAAGGAATTTAATTTAAAAGAACGTATCAGAAGTTCTCCAGCATCTGAATCAGCAAGAAGAATCAGTTGTACATTTAAAAAAAAATTAAAAATCTTCAGATTAATTATTTTAATCACAAAAATGAAATATTAGCGTTATTTTTGTTTTATGACCAATCTTGGCTCCATTTATGATAAAGTTACAGTTAATATCCGATCAAATCTAATTATTAGTTAAATATTTTTATAGCAAGAAACTCACTGGTGCTATCTGCACCATTGCACCCACAACAAATAAAATATTTCATGGTGTTCTTACGAACATTTCAAATTCAGCTATTGTATCATCTTTAAACAAAAACAAAATAGGTTTATTTTCTAGAAAAAAGGAAAAAAAACAATTTATGCTACTTTATACGTGACTTGTATATGCTTTATAAGTACAGCGTTATGCAGTAACAGCTCCCTGGAATGTTACATGGAGAGTACTATGACAAATATTTGGATATCCTGACACAGAGAAAAGGATCTGAGCGCAGGAATTGAATTTCCTGGCTACAACTATGTAACAGACAACACTCACTGCAATTCTTAGCTTAGCAATCAGGTAGCACACATTATGAGGCGCAACATAGTACAAGTAACCCAGTGAAACCAGAAATGCCTTACCAAAACCAGTACCTTCCTTCTCAAGAAAGCTTTCATATGGTCAGACTTCAGATTGTCTTTACATGGGACTTTTTTGAAGTTATTTGGTATTTTCACACTAACTCTACAGTCCAGGGCACAAAGCTACACTCTTGAGACCAGCTTATTTTAGTTGCTCTGCTGTGAGACATTATTTCAAATAGAACTTCTCACACAGATGTCACACAATGTGTATTGACGGGAATTCAACTCAAGTTATTAATATTTATTAACAAAGCTTGAAGTACCGTGTCTTAGCCATCTTAGTTTTTTTGTTTGGTTTTGTTCTTTGTGTACATTCCCTGGAAAATAAGCATCCAAGTACTTTACAGAACTGTATATGGGCTAGCAAAATGTGGGCTTTAAAAAAAAAACAAAAAAACTTCAGATAATGAAATTTCCTCCCCTTTGAAATACACAGGCTAGATTTGACATCAGGGTTCATTAATTCATTCATCTTTTTCCCCCAGGGACCTAAAAGAGCCTATTCACGGTGAGAGAGTTTTGGGAGAACAACAGAAATACAGCAAGGAAGACAACAATACATAATTTTATTTATTTTTTTTTTTTAGCATCAATATCAATCTAGTGAAATGATACATTATAAAACTTGAACACAGTACCTAAGGTTATGGACGAGTGCCCAAAGAAAACAGAAGTACAGTATGGAATTACAGAAAAAGAAAAGAAATAGGAAGAGGCATATTCTTAGGACAGGGTTGAACACTTCTTCACAAATGAGGAATTTGATGTAACAGCTGTGCAGATCTTACTCTCTGAGAAGGGCCACAGAAAGCAGACTAGCTTCTTGACTGTAAGAAATTAGAGGAAGGCAGAAGGGGAGAACACTTGCCCTGAATCTAGCAAGAGTTAACTGAAAATATAGCATTGTGCCATTCTTCACTTGTTTCTGTTTCATTTTCTCCTACCTGCTGTTTGCCACTACTACCAGCATTGTTACTGCAACCAAGTAGGTTAGCAGAGTCACCACAAAGTGTATTCCTACTGTAGGACTTGAACACAGGAACACCCATCTTTGCCATATGTAGCAGAACCAACAGCTTTAAGAAGCTTGGTTTTTTTTTGCTTTTTCACCAGAAACATCTTTATATACAGCAACCACAAATATATACACATATAAATATAAATGCAGATATATGAGCACCACAGAGTGAATACTCATGACAAAGTAATGACTACTTTCTAAAAAAAGGTGAAAAATAACAAACAGGTAGCTACAGCCACAGAGCCATGGTGCGTTACAACTTTAAGACAAAAATGCACTCATGCAGATATTCATACCTTCTCAGTAACAGTACTGCCAGAACAGACCCTTTTCTGTATGGGTCTGTGTTGTCAGCAACTGCGAGACCCCCCCACGGCAATGCAACAGGTCTGGGGGAGTTTTTTTTAAGTACCTGTGTGAACAGATGGGGCAATAGCTCTAGAAAACAACGGTCTAAGGAGAGAAACGTGCTCAAAGGCAGCATGTGAAAAACTGATAAGCTCCAGAGAAAAACAGCCCTGATGAATTTGTAAAAATGGATAAACTCAGAAGAGCAGCTGAATCTGCACATGGTCACCAGGGTGTGCACAGCACCCATGTCAACATGCTGTATGATTCAGGTAATGTCCACAAACTTGGTGGCTGCTATGAGCAAGCAACGACTACAGGATGATATGGGCTTGATGAAAGAATGGACCCCCTAAAAGACTTACCAAACAGCCACCTAACCTTCCATCACTACAACCTTCCACTTATGAGCAAGCAGCTGAGACTGGCCTCCCAACTTCAGCTTCAACTATGCAATGCTGTAAGTTACAGCACTGTGTGAACACTGGCTATTGATAACAGCTTAACTGGTGAGCATCCTAATAAAGATTGACTGTAAACTGAATCTCTTCCTGGAGCATCTACCTGGAGAAAGGTAATTTGCAACTTTCACACCAAGTACTCCATGGTACATGTATTTCAGCAACCAAAGATCAATCTAGTAACATAACTTAATTCTATGAAATTCTGAGAACAGAAACCTCATGTGAACGCAACTCTATTAAATACAGCCTATCTTAAATACGGTGCTTTGTTTAGAAGAACAGAAATGATCACCAAACATTCAAAGAATAACATGTCTATTCAGTTGAAAACAAAGTATTTTCAATTTCCTCTTCTCACACTAACACACATTAAGTTTAACTCTGGAAAACATAAACGTGCTAATTACTTAAACAATGCTGCAATAATGTAAGCGGGAGATGCATTGGATCTACAAGAAACTGTCATTTTAGCAACATATAAAAACCCATAGGCACACCACTCCAATAAAGATACTCACTAGCCAAAGAATTGTTCTTATGAAGTGTAAATTTTGTCTAAAATAGGGTAGTCTGTAAATTCTGCTAAAGAACAAGGACAAAAAAAATAAAAAAGATAAATTGGCAGAATCACGACCTTAAGAGATTTTACCCACCTGTAAAAGAAAAAGAAGTTTAAGTATATTCAAAGATACTGAAGATTTATTGAAAGGACCTCTCCCATCCTTTTATTCTTGAAACTAAAAACCACTGAAGTTCAGAAAACATTTTACAGAGGATGATAATTATATTTTTACATTTGTTTTCAATACTTGCATATTTGCAAGTATTTTGACTCTAAAAGCAAATATGCAAAAACTTCCTGATACAATCAATGAACACTTGGAATTCTTTATACAGAAAGGCAGATGGCCAGAACTATTGCTGTAATTGATTAACACTAAGAAAACAAATGGCTTTGAAATAATTAGTTTAGGGAATTAGCTACCTGTCAACAACAACAACAACTTGAGAAACTCTGTTGAGGGTCTCCTTCTAAAATATCGTTAATAAGAAACTATAATGAGCTTGGAAACTCTGAAATAAGAAGTTAATCTTTATTTGCTTATTATTTTATGGCTAAAAGGCTTTAGGTACTTATAATGGTATCTTAGTCTATTCTACATAGAATAACAACTGCTACTGAAGCTTCGTGGAACTAAGAAAACTCTCCTAGAATACTAAAAATAGGATGAAGCATAATTTTCAGGAGTGCCTAAGAAATTCCTTTGACAACTACAAAGAAAATGAGAACCTCCTTCCACATACATTAACTGTGACCGTTTAAGACTACTGAAACATATTCAGCCAAGGGGATGGTTACGATGGCATAATTTAATAAAATAATAATTTTAAAACCAGCTATGCCCTGAAGAAAAGCAACAAACCTGCCCTCCTTCAACACACCTATAGAAGGAGAATATAAAAATCTAACTGAGAAAACAGCAACACTCTGCTCACATTTCTCAACTTCTGCAGGCCACATTCAGCAGCAGCACACTCCAAGCAGCACCCTCATCCTTGCTCAGCTTGTCTCTACAATCAGACATCAAAACAACATTAAGCTGCAGCAGCTTTTCACTTCAGCACTGTTACAGTGACAACACTGAAATTACATAATGAATAAGTTTATAAGCACTGCCAGGCATTTAGATACAATTTGCACTTGTAATGATGCTAATGAGATACTGAACCACTACTGTAAAATAAGACGTTAATATTTTTTCCTGCCAAGACTTGAGCACTTAGAATAATTATTTGCAGACAAAAACAAACTAACCTCTCCAAACTATGTAACAAAGAAGAAGATTTAAGATTTGGACTATGATATGCTTGATCAAAGCAGCTCTTACGTGTATTCTTTTAAACCAGTTTTACTATTTTTGACTACATGATTGCTTCAATAAGCCACAATTACTCATCTTTCCTAATTTATAAAACTCAGCATAGCCTTCTGAAGACAATTCTCTACTGGAATTCTCTTGACTTTCTGTCACGTACACTGTCTGTTGGGAGGATAAGAGAAGTGGTGCAAGTGGAAGAGGTAAGCTGGATACAAAGAATAACATTACCTTCACAAGGACAGTCTGGCACTGGAATGTATTAAGCAGAGACATTGTGCATTCTCCCTTCCTGGAAGTTTCAAGATTGGACTGCATAAAGTCCTGAGTCTCTTGGTCTGGTCTCAGATCTAAACTCTGCTTTGAGCAGGAAGTTGGAATAGAAATGCCTTATGGCCCCTTTCAACATGAATTATCTCGTAATCCCAAATAAGTCCACTAATTTTTGGAAACAAGGTATTTAAGTCCCTCAAATGCAGACTGCCCACCAGTGATGTGCATAGAAAACCTGCTTACTATGCTTTCCTCCTTATATTTTTATTTCCATTCCTACTTGATTAAATAATTAATTCATTCCATTAATTTTGCTCAAATTCGTGCGCTCCAAGAGAACTTCATATGATGAAAACACTGCAAGTTACATATCAATCTTATTATCAAAGTACTTCTTTTTAGTACTGCCAGAGCAGCAGTTCTGAAATGGATTTAATTACAACATTCTCTTGAGACAGACAATACCTCACAAATCCAGCCTTCAGGTAAACACTAAACAAGCAACTGCCCCACATCACTGTTTTTAAACATACTGGTAGAGCTGAAAGGGTATGGATTTTGAAATACAGTTTTCCTGCTTAATTTTGAAAGACCACCCATTTGACCCCTGTACATTTTTATGGAACACCCCATGCTGCTGCACAAAACTAGTCATGAGAAAACACAGAATAAATACAAAAACGTACACACAGAGTCTCAAGCTACACTTCATTTGCTTTTTCAGGACTGCTGCCTGATGATGCATAAAAAAAGGATAAAGAGCCCAGTTAAGACTTTTTTAACGTAGCAGCAATACTAAATCTGATTTCCTTTGTAGTTTTACTGAATGATCAGTGTGAGGCAAATAGAAAATTGTGCTGAGCAAAGCTAACTAAAGAATTGAACAAATTAAGTATGTATCCAGAAAATGTGGTTAACAAAGTCTTTTACTTTCAGCCAGTTAAGTAGTATGGGTATCAACATGTACAAGAAGCCTAAAGACCATCAGAAGATTCAGATAACGAATTCCAATAATAAAAAGCAATCCTGACCTTTTCATCATTGGTAGTAGACTCTGGATGAGGTAAAGGACTATCTTGATGAGTTGTCTCTACAACAGAAGGTTCTTCAATTTTGTTTCTTATAATTGGTGTTGCAAGAGGAGACAGATCTAGAGGCATCTAAAAGTAATAGTGTAAAAAAAAAATCACTAAAAAATAAAATATGTAAGAAAATACAAGCATCTAAGGAGAAATATTAGCTTTATTATAATAATAACAGTGAGGTGCTAATGTCTGGAAGATCTTGATGCAGATGTGTCAGCAGTCAAGCCTACTTTTTCCAGCATCTATATAAACACCAATTTTCACTAAGACTTTGTGTTTCAATTTCCATTGCCAGATTAAACACTTTTCTGAAGTTCTTCTTTCCCAAGATTCACAGGAGAGTTATAATTGAGGAAGGACAGCACTAAACTTAAAGGCTACGCTTACGATACAATCCCTCTATAAATGACATCACACGCCGCTAAGTGTAAAATCTTAACTTCATTTTCAAAGTAGAAAAAAAGCTATGACGGATGGACTTGTCATTTCAAACTTGGTGCAGATAATAATTACTGAAAAAGTTTTATATTGCTACACACAAAGTCCACCAGAACATCTGAAATGCTGCAAAGAAATTCAGTTATAAAAATACTTAAAGCAGCGTATTGACTCGAAAACCCGTACTACCATCTAACCTGTTGTCCAAACACATTTGAAAGAGAATTTCCCCAGAGCTCATACTCCCCTTATTATTCTTCTAGGTGCTTTTTTTTCTATTTCATTTTTATTTTTTTTACTGAATAGGTTATTAAAAAGAAGGAAAAACTGCTAAAGGTGGAACCTTTTTGCACATTACAGCTGAATGTGAAACACTACAGAAAAAGCAAAACTACTTTAAAAAATCCTTAGGAAGAATTGCTATTAGGGTAATTTTTTCTACCCCTTGCCATTCTTGTTTATTTATGTTATCAAAGATACACAGCACAACTGTATTTCTTCTTGTCAGCTTGGAAAACAATTATCAATTTTAAAAGTTGTTGAAATGTTTTAAATACTCTGCAATAACTGTAACCTCCTCCAAGAAAGTGGTCAATTACAAAGAAAGTCAAGTCAGAATCAAAAACAGAATTTGTTTTATCATTCACATGATTTCAAGAAAGTTACCGTACACCAATTAAAAAAGATTTGGCACAGTTGTGAGCTCAAAGCAAAGGTGAGTTTTCATCAAGAACACGCAGAAATGAGTCCTGTTCACAAGTGCCTACTAAAATCTTTACTGAAACAGAGAGTAACCAGACACTGATTCTGTAAAGTCTACATACATGTGTATAAAAGAAACTTTACTTATTTTTTAATGTCACTGTCTGTGGAAGTTAAAGCATACAATCAGGCAAAGGTAAAATCATTCAAAGGGGACACAAAAATTTTCATTTGCAGAAGAGTTTATACGTTTGGGCCCTAAACTAGTTAGGGCTAGCAAGTTATAGAAGAAATAGGAGAAAGCATGTTTAAACTTAAGGACAGTTCCTCACGAAAGAACATTAAATGCTGAACAGAAACTGTAAATTCTGCTTAGATTTTAGTGTACTGTAAAAAAAAGCAATGTAGATGTTTAGGTTGTGATCAGTAATTTCTAGGTAAAAATGATAATTTAACTGACAAAGCAAACACAATTGTTATCAAATTACTGACATTTCCAAATTTAGTGGTTGTGCTGAATTGTTAAAGTATTTAATATTATTGTTTTCACTTCTTTCTTCTCAAATGTCTTTCTGCAAAATTCATTAATTTTCTGACTTTTAAAAATTATTTGGAGCCTAATGAAATTTCAATCAAGCTAATGGTGAACTTCAACAGATACACAGGCAAATACTTAGAGAATTCAGACAAAATCAGTGTGTTCCAGTGCCCATTCTTCTCATGTAAACTAACCTGCAGAAAAGTAATCTTAACCTCTGTATTCTCCCCATGGAAGATTATACACGGGCAGCTGGCCAACAGCTTCTGGTATAGTTTAAAAGACAACATATAAACTCAGGTTTGCTTTTCTCAGTTGAACAGCAGGACTGAAAAGAAAATTTACATGAACTTACTTTCTTAATGTCATCTTCGGAAGCCTTTTTAAACTCATTTTCAAAAGGGCTTGCTAATTCATTGAATAAGCCAACTTCTTCACAGTTCTTCAAGAATCTAGTTGGTGTTGGTGTCTGATCTGAAATTAAGTTTACATAAACCACACAATTTTACTTTTAAAATACTATTTGAGAACATACACTTTGTAAATAATTTTCAAAGTAAAAGGAGACAGCACCAAAATATCAAGATATTGATTTGTAATTATAAAAACACACAACTTTTACTAAAAACTAGCCCAGGCTAACTAAATTACATTCAAAAAAATCTCAATTTATTCAGATAACTATTCATAAGCCTTAGTGAGTTTTATGCTACAAAGGATTTCTTCTATCTTAAAATCGATATGATACCAAGGAAATTTATACATTTAAGAAATCTGTATTTTGCCTACATAAAGATGATATCAATGGGGTTATTTACTTTAACTATCTTTATAGTTGATGAATGTATTAATACTTCAAGCCATTTAGCAATTCACTTCAAAATTACTTCCCTTTTGTTCAGAAAACTAAATACATGAAAAGCAAGGGTATTTTTGTATGTTTAGGATGCTCTTAGTCAGTTGCCTGTTAACTGTCAATTAAGTATTTATTTTGAAGACTGGTTAAAAGAACAAAACCTTAAAGATTTGTGCTGATTTTCTGATCACGTATACTCTAGTAACACTCTCAAAAGATGCAGCATATAACAAAAAGAATGGCCAAAGAAGTGCTTTGATACCAAGTATTTTGGTGCATCTATTGGGAATGAAAGTATAAACCCAAAATCTCATGGTTGTAACTGTACAGCAGTTCTTTTTTCCTATCAGCCTTTCACAGAATTTGCTCATTTCAGACAGAATTATCTTCTCATTCCTTGCCAGCCAGCACCACACAGATATTGATAAAAAGCAGTTGCATTACAAAACATAGCAACATATGGGATTTACATTAATATGCTTGATTTTTGTAAGCCAACACTGTCATTTTCATAGAAAACTAGACTCTTGATTAGAAACAGAGAAAATTGTTTCATTCTGAAAAACACAGATGAGGGAAAGGAATAGATGATGTGATTAAAAACACTGTTTTGCCTTGAAAGCACGCTCCTTTCTGTCCTGCAGGAAAACCAGCCACAAGGCATACTCCACCTGCTGGAGACAAGTAGTTCGAGTTTGCAGACCGCTAACCCCTTACAGCGCTGGAAGGATATCAAAGATTTCTTCTGTCCACGTCCATCAACCACAGGGAGTTTTTCTCAAGAGCCAGTCAACTACAGCACATCACTTTGGTGAGCTAGCAGCCTCTAGTTTCAAAGGCAAGACCTACACAAAGGCTTCAATTTTTTTAAAAAAGTGCATTCACAGCTCACAGACAGTTTCTTTCTTTCTTCTAATGTTGTGAAAATGAGAGTAATCAATTCCAAGTGTGTGAAACACGATAACAGGAGATATGATATTGTACAAAAGACTTCGTTGGATCTTGTAATTGTAGAATTGAGCTGCAGTTCTAAGACTTCTGGCACCCTGCTTACTACTGCCTGAGGCAGTCCCAAAAGAGGTTTTCTATAAATTTACTATGTAAATTCCTCTATTTCACTACTATCACTGGGTCATCTGTTACAAAGTAACTTAATCTGAAATACCATTAGTATTATTATGTACATCTTCACTAATGTAACCAAGCAGTTATAACTACAGTTCACGTACTGAAATGTAGTTGCAAAGAGACAGAATGGCATCACAGTTTCGTTCTCACACACCTGATCAGGAACAGGCCTTCTTTCTTATGGTTTAATAGTTGAGAACTGTGTCTAGAATATCAAAATGTAACTGCCATTGTAACAATAACTTCTTTTTGTCTCCATGTCCTAGTAAGTTAGCTTCTTAAAACAAAGACACTCTGTAAATGTCTGAAAGTCTTCGCAACATCCATTTACACTGTTCTACCACCGAAAAAAACGTTCTGACTATAACTTTGCAATTAGCACGTGCTGTCTTCATTGAAGAGCTTTAAAGTACATTATGATCCCTTGGTGATTACTTCTGAGCCTGAACAAACAAAAAAGTTACTTACCACCATGAATTCAGAGGTGGAAATACAATAACAGTAGTTGGAATTGAAAAAAACCTTAAAATAATTATTGTTATCTTCCTTGTAGTTACTAACTCACTCTCCTAATGTCACCACAGCATGTAAAAACATAACATATTTTAAATTTCAGGGACAAGCAATCCCAATTAAACTGTAAGCCTTAAATATGGTACAACCAAGTGACAGACCTGTTAGGCACAGCCTTTGTTAGTGTTGGTTCTTATTGAACACTTACTACACAATTTAATCAATTATTAAAGTATTGATATCCGGAAAAAAATTTATCATGTATCAGATCTAAATAAAAGTTAAAAAGCAGATTTTAAGAAAATTTAATAATACAGGAAAGCATTTACAAAACACTTTGCAGACGACTACAATGAAGAAAATATTTCAGTCTCACAACGCACATCTACTCATTAAGTACAGAAAACAGACCAAAATGAACACACATTCCTCCAGGAAAAATGAACAAACTAGTTATGAAATTCTATACTAACCAGCCACGATGACACTATCATTACGAGCCGGACCAAATTTCAGTGTCATCTCATGTTTATGTTTATGGACAGCCAAATGATCCTCATTGGTAAAACGCTGCGGCAGAAAATGTTAAGAAATGTAATTTTGAATACAAAAACAGTAAATACAGTTCTACAGAAAGTCACTTTCATAACATGTAAAACAGTTGTTACTAACTTAATAGACAACTCTCTGGAATATCTTACTTTGTTGGTCAACAGTACCAGCAAAAATATGACAAAACTCAAATAATGTTCACAGTACCCAAACAGCATCAACATCAGCAAAATGGCAGAGTAAGTACCTGCAGTCATCAAAAGTCCACAGTAACATTTCAGAGTACTGCAGACTCCATCCACCATTAGCAAACAACCATTCTCTATGCTAACAGATCTTGGCAATGTTTAGCAATTATCACTATTTGATATTATTGTTTGGTTTATCACAATTATGAGAATTGATCTGTAATCACAAACACAGACTTACTGTATTTAATAGTGTAATAACTGAATAAAATGTAACTCCTGCCCCTTACAGGTTTCTAACATGAAGCAGACAGAATGGGAAATACTGCTATATCATCAAACCACTGAAAGGCTGTAAATTATTAAAACTTATCAGCATTTAAAAAGCTCCCAACTTTTCAGAAGTATCCCAGCAGTGTTTTGCATACTCTTCCACAATTTAGTGTACACTCTATGAAGGAAGCAGCAAGCAGACAAACTATGTACTGTACAATATATGTATATATATATATATTTTTTTTTTAACTTGAAACTTGCTATGCCTCTTTGATTGCGAATAAAGATAGTGATTTAGCTGAGAAAAGTCTAAGAAAAGTCTTCCCAAAATGTATATTTCTACATTCAATGAAATATTCTAATTCTTACTTTTCTTTATGAATATCTGGAGCCTACATAGAATGGCCTGAGTTGAAAAGGACCTCAAAGGTCATCTAGTTTCAACCGTCCTGCTGTGGGCAGAGTCACCAACCACCAGACCAGGCTGCCCACAGCCACATCCAGCCTGGCCTTGAATGCCTCCAGGGATGGGGCATCCACAACCTCTCTGGGCAAGCTGTTCCACTGCGTCACCATTCTCCAAGTGAAAAACTTCATCCATAACATTTCTGATTTTTCCCCAGTCACTTAAGTCACTCCACATATAACTTGTAAGAGATACCGACCAAGCACCACCTCTCAGAAAACCATATAGAAAGCTTAACTGACCTCCAAGCATTGTCTTTAGAATATTTATGTGAGAAGGAACATGCATACGTGGAGTCGAGAGGAGATTTAAAAATGCGAGATTACTGAAAAACAGTGCAATACAGGCCAGGCTCTTCTGTTAGGACTCTGCTTGCCAAGGATTCCAAATGCCACTATCCACAGCTCCCGTGTCTTATCTCTAGATACACCCTAAGGCAGGGATACCGTTATTCTATCACACTACAACTCAAACACACCTCTACGTCCTACTACATGACACAGACTTATTTGGAAGGAACAGGATCTCTATTCTACAGCATGATCTGGCATCTGGAGAAGCTTTGCCCATTCTCTGAGACACAAATTTCACTTTCCTCCTTCACTTCAATAAAGGATTGTTGTAGCCCCACGATGCATCTTCTATGAGATTTAGTTCTGACAGCTTACATCAAAATTGGATTCAGACAGGGTGGGGAAAAACATGTTGCTTAGAAGAAGGTATTCAACTCCTACTAATTCTGATGTCTCTGAACATACAAGACATGGTAAGAAATCTGAGTCCTTTCCCACTCTAAATACAAAATGCTTCATTAATGTAACATTAATGCTGTCAGTCATCATAAAAAGCTATCTTTTCAGAACAAGAATGAAAATATTTTGACCTCAAAATCAAATCAATTCAAGTGCATCACTAGAATGGAAAAAAAAAATGCAGCCAGTTTAAGGAATTGGTTCTATACAAAGGCAGCAGGAATGTCAACCTCACGCAGCAGATAATGTAAACTCACTCATTTTCAGGTTACTGAATTAAAAGTGGTAAGACAAATTTTAAGTGACCATGTATTAAAGCATTCGTTAACTATTTTTGTTGTTGTTGTTTTCTGCTCATTTAGTGCTACTAAACACAAATCCTGCAAGTCTCACTGTGAGCTCCTCATTAATGTTGAAATATACTGAAAAATGTAGGTTACCTGCACAACTATTGCACACATTTTTTCATGAAAACATAAGACTGGGCAAAAAAGGAAATTGTCTTCATTATATGGTTAGTATTTTTCTGAATAAACTGAGAATTTAAATGCTAGAAATTCTTGCTGCCACCAGCTTTTCAGCAGAACTGGAAAGATGGGTACTTCCTACCAATTAAGTTTCTTCTCTTCATTCTCTGGAAACATGTTTCACTGTTTCACTTTTACTCAATCAATGTTAATAACTTCAAGTCAGACCATTACCTGGCCACATCCAGGGGCAGTGCATAAAAAGGGTTTGTCATCACTCATATTCCACAGGTCGTTGTGCTACCTGTATTAAAATGACAGTGGGAAGCATTTTACAAACACTGCAGCAAATTATCAATATATCAATATCCATGGGAAATTTTAATATTCTACAAGCAAGAACTTCTGCCTTCTAACAGCACTAAGAATCTAAATACCCAGCATATGAGTAGCATCTGGACTACAAACTCTCTAAGTTTGTAGCCAAAATCAAATTGAGATAGATTTTAAATGTGCAACTCAGTTGGAAAGACAAGTGTTTGTACGTAATGTCACCAATTGCAAAACATTTATGAAAACACAGTAAGACCATTTGTTTCTGAAACAAAAATATCTTGTAATAATTACCCAATTCCTTCCACCCCCTGCCAAGAAAAGAACAAAGCAGCAGATAAATAATGAGGACTGAGTGCCAACAAATGAAAGTGGTTGGTTAGATAGTTTTTTTCATAATCACGTAAACTTTTTCATAATCATCTTTTTTTTTTTTCCTCACTCAAAGCAAAGCTACCACATAGCCCATTATGGACTCTTTTAAAAACATAACTGCAAAACACACATATACTTTAATAACATCTCAGCCATATAACTGTATCACCAGGAAGCTAAAAAATATTTAAGAAAGAATTAATGGACATTATTCTATTTTATGCTGTTTTGCTTCCTCATCAAGCATGCTGAAACACGTACCTGTCAGATTTCACACATAAATCTGTTTCATAGGGCAAACTATCATATCCTCCTTTTCATGGCAATGAACTGTAATTGAAAGAAGATATTAATTACCATGCTTGTTAAGTATACAATAAACCATGATTTTGTAAAGATACATGATATAACGTCCATCCTTCATAACTCAAACAAAAAACACTACAGCTTTGCCAAATGAATTGTTTACCTCAACAGATCCACTTCTTTAATTTTACTTGTCTCAGACATTAAAAGCTGCTTCTACAATTAAATTTTTTGGACAAACTTCATGATTGATATTTTTCTTGTAAAAAAAAAAAAAACAACCCAGAATCCTCTATTTTTTTAAGTGAGAACTCCAACACTAAAAGAAAAATCAGTCCACAAATTAACCTTAAAGCTACAAAAATCCTAATAGTTTCAGACACTTGCTGAGGAGAATTAAAATACCGAAGAACTAACACTTTTTCCAATTAATTTTTTCATAGCTGGAGGCATGCAATACATTTTTTTCTTCAAATAAGCAAAGATGATCTTCACATTTCAGATGCTCTAAGATAAGGTATTCTAAAGCATGCAGTGAAGTTTTAGGTAAAGAGAATAAAGAGAAACACGTTGTTTGCACTCACATCAGAGCAAGGGAAACAATTTCAGACAGATCTGCTGTCAGACACTCCTTTCCACCTTGCTAAGAGCAAGACATTTCTACCCCATACTTGGAAATAAGTGTGGTCATCTACTTGAGTCTTTCATGATACCAGTACAAAGAAGAATTATAATTCCATCAAGCATCAACAATGCTGTATTAACTTATTAGAAAATGTGGTCAAGGTAAATCTGATAAGCTGTGGACAGCAGGTGTAACTGTCCTTCATCTCATCATTATCAACTCTCTGCTCCTGAACCATTTGGCTGGAAGTTCTCTCAAGTTCATTCTGGGCTCGGCTACTTTTTATGCTTTCCTGGCTATTGGTCCTTAGCACAAACTTTTCCTTCAACCTCTTCCTTTCTGGTTCTAGCAAACCAAAATTAATCCACTGGCATGGTATGCCTGCTCTGATTGTGTTCTGTGTTAGGGAAGAACACAACTGGGTGGGATAAGAGAAAGGAGAGTACATTTCTCAACTACATTTCTCAACAGGCAAGGTGGTATCGCTCTACTTTGGGAAAAAGGGAAACAGATGGGATTGGGTCAACCTGTGTTGGACAGTGCACAAGATCTGCACATGGATGCTGTAACATCAATGACTCAAAATAACAACAGTTCAGGGACAATGCACATGTAAAAACATTATATTGTCACATCAGAGATAAGTGTTGAGCAACTAATCCCATTATTGAAGTTATCTCATTTTAAGTTCAAGTAACAGGAGGAGAAGAAAAAAAAAAAAGAAAAGAAAGCACCAATGCAGCTAACTAGCCAGGAGATGACAAGCCCTGTTAGCCCCTCTGTGGGTTCCCCCCAAAAGGAAACACATTCATCTTTAAGTATGGATATTTATATAAGTATCTAACAATGTTAGTTCCGACCTGCGCTTGGCTTGATGAATAAATATGTCTTTGTGATTAACGATCACAAACAAAACAAATTCATGACCACTCTTCAGGGGGAGAGATGAAAAGGTGCAAGGCTTCGGAGGCTGCTTAACTATCTTAAGAACACCATTTACCACTAGAGACAAAGCAGTTCAAGTAAGCCTAAGCAAATCATCTAAGACATAATACCTGAGAAATTTGTATGTGTAGAGGACACATTATCTGATCCTTTTGTCTAAGATGAACAGTAAAAACTACTGCATAGAATTTTGGATATTACTTTAAGGAGGAGAGCCCAGTGTCCTTGGCTATGGGCACCAAATAGCAAAGAAGCAAATCTTGGAGAGAGAGAGAAAGAGAGATTCCAGTGTCACTTCTAAATATATACATTCAACAAAATGAGGATTCTGAGACTGAGATCACAAGCCAAGAAGAGACGAACGGCTGCCAGAAGCTTTAGATTCCTTGGCACTAACAACTCAGGGAAACATTTATGTCCTACAGACAAGATGCCAAAGCAAATCAAGGAGAGAGATTGCTCCACCAGTCTTTGCAAAGAATTCATAACCTGTCTCAAGGTTCTGAAGAGGTGAAATATTTATTGCACTGTTACAACTGTGAACATGGTACTATCAACACTAAAGAGTATTAAGAATGTCATGGGCAAGTTCAGTATTCACGACTTAGGCTTCATGACTAAGGTTGTTCTCAATGAAGCCTTAGGATTCCACCTTTATATTATCTGGAATTTAAATAGACACTGAGAGGTCATCCCCCTGAACACCGTACCTTTGTTCAGCTATGTAAAGCAGATGTTTTTATTATGGGTTCATACAGGCAGGGACAGACTCCTTGAGGTCTCAAAAGGAATTAGCTTTGTTAAATCTTGATCGTGAGGCAGCACATACTTAAATGCAACTGCAATATACACACAATTACATATTATAAACAAAAAGTTATTTCTTTAACAAACCAAAGGTGTATTATTTTTCTCCTAAAAGACGAAGATTTTGATCAACTAAGGGGCACATACAACACTCTAACTGTTAATACAGCTTACACGAATCTTTGAAAGTGCACAGTATTAGTCACAAAAAATCTACTACACCCACACTGTTAGCATTTTTTTTCCCTTAGGTCATAAACTGTAAAGATTAATTTTTTTCCTGTCTGCCCATTGACTCTTTTAAAGGAATATTACCAAAATATGCATTTGCATATTAAGCAGTCACCAGGTTTCACACTTTAGGAAGCACATTTTGGGAAGCCTGAAATTTTTGACACCCTGCTTATAAAGAAAAAGAAAACAAAGTGGTGTCCTCTTCAATAACTTCATGGAGAGAAATTGAAAACAAATTCATATTCTGAACTTTCTGTTACTTGTTTGCAAACTACAAGGCATTCTGAGAGATAATGCCTTGTAAAGAGATTCTAATTAACATCTAAAGAAAAAAAAAAAGTCTCTTGAAGTGCTAAATTTTTGGAACTTAAAAGAGAAAAGAAGTTCACTCACCCATTCCAGCAAGACCTTGGACATTATAAATCTAAACAGAAACCAGATCTGACAGGATGGGAAAACAAAGGGCTCACATTCATTAGTCTAGCCACACCAGTAAGGATTGTATTTACCTATTACAGAGACAAATGCAAAGCTCACACCTAGAACAAAATTATTCCATGCTACACTGCAGGCTGAGGGCAAGCAGCCTTGTCAAGCAGCCTTGGGGCAGAACTTGGATCTCATGGTGGACAACAAACTGAATACAATTTATCAGCAAATCACTTGCAGCACCAAAAGCTACCAGCACACTGGGCTGAATTAGAAAAAGCATAGCAAGCAGATCAAGGGAAGTGACTGTTCTCCTTCACTTGGCATTCAGGGAGCTGCAGCTGGAGTACTGTGTCCAGTTTTGAGCCCTCAAAACAAAAAAGATAATCAACTTGAAGAGAAACCAGTAGGGGCCCACCAAAACACTTATGGGGTTGGATTACTACGTTCAAGAACAGTAAACAGGAGCCAAACTTGTCCAGCCTAGAAAAGGAAGGCTAAGGAAAAATCTACTTTCCTTCTAATGCTACCTACTGTGCTACTATAGAGAGAACAGATTCAGATTCTTGGTAGTGTACAACAAAAGAATGAGACTCAACATCTTTGGAACAGCTTTAGAAAACTCCAGGTGGTTAAGTTTATGGCCCACCACCTGAAACTGTAGATGCTATGCTAAAACAAACAAACAAGAAACAAACAGACATCAACAAAAACCAACACAAAAAACATCCTTTGCCTGCCTCCTCTCTTTCTTCTGCATTTTTGCGTGCTCTGGTTTCAAAAGGCTATTGGAGACTGACTGCCCTAAGAGAGAACACCACAACAAAAAAAAAGAATTAAAAAAATACGTTCTCCCTAAATACCAAAAGAATAATCCTACATGCCATCTTGACAAAAATGTTCCCCATCCAACACAATGAGAAATAAAGTATGTAAGCTTCAAACCTAATGGCCAGAGATGAATTATAGGCACTTTTGTTTGCTAGCCAGGTAACAAGCAAAAAAACCTTGTTGCATAGAAAAAAAGAAGACAGCTCTTGAAGTGATTCAATTTGAATTTGAACCTCCAGCCTCAACTTTAATTCTTCAGATGATCCAAATACTCCAATTAAAGAATTCTTATTATAGTCCACTGAAGTACAACATTCTTCTACAAGCCTTGCTACCCTGCCTTCTCTCAGAAAGACAGAGAAACCTGTAGATTCTCAGCGTAATTCTCAGGGAGAAACAGTATCAGAGATGAACATGGGAACAGCATCAAATAATCTCAGCAGTACAGACAACTTTAATCACAATACAATCTCTCATTTTTGCTGTTCATTTGCTCCACATTTCAACACAAAGATAAACCAGAATGGTGTGAAAGCATTTAAATGTCTTAAGTCTCATCACTTTTGGAAAGCAAGCAATGAAGTAAATTATATATACTTGTAAATAAATACAATTGGTTAAAATGCATTTAATATAAAGCAAAATAAGTACAGTAGCATTTACAAATAATTTACTGACATCTAAATAAGCACAGACAGCGTGCTTATTTAAAAAATAAAGGTGTTCCCATAAAACATCAAACCAGGATTAATCTAAACGTCACAAAACAGCTTCAACAATCATTTGTATATTTTTAATCAGGTTTCAAGTAAATACCTCAAGTACACTTTCAAGAAGCTATTACTGCTTCTTCTGAAGCTTGCCTGTAAAATACCTTCCTGTAGACAGCTTGTAAGAAAAGGCAACCACAGACCTGACCAATGTCTCGATGGCTTATTTTAGTGGTAAAGGTTCTTTTGTTTTCTCTCTTAATTCCCCCATACAGCAGAAGCACAGAAATCTCAACTGACACCTCAATTCAATTTTTTTCTATTAAACATTTAAATAGTTGTTTAAAACGTATACATGTACATTAACAATCCCTGCAAAAATACCTCCAAATTTGCTGAGCAAAGTCATTCACACATGTCTACAAAGATTTGTCAGACTTGCTGCTGCTAAAGCCTCTCAACATTACCAAGCATGCTGGATGCCAAAAGACCCTTATGCCCTAATTTGCTCATCAGCTATGCAAACTTATCCTGCAATTTCTTATTCTAAACCCTGTAGCAATAGACTGCTCTCTTGTAATTTCAAAGCTGACACAAACAGCATGGAAGAAGACACCCTTAAAGTGAATCTAAGATAGGATCTGCTGAGAAGACAACTGTAAACAAACAAAATCTGGTAGGCAAAAAAACCAACAACGCTACTTCACCATTCCTCTGCTGCGCAGAAAGTAAGAACAAACGCACATTCCGGCAGGTGTCAACCCATTCCTCAATTGGACAGCCCACAGAGGACAATCTGAGCCTACCAGCTACTGTAAGAGCTGATTGATCTACCATTGCTTGCATGTGTTGCAAACCCAAGTCTTGCAGCTTGGTGACCCTTGCATACGGCTCCATCTCAAGAAACAGCTATACATTCTTGTTCAAAAAAAATGAGAAAGTGGGATAAAACACAAACTGGGCTTTTGTCACGAAGTAGAGTTACGGTAGCCTATCAGCATTAAGGATCTCCTAAGTGTGTACCTCACAAAGTGCTTAAGTCAAAGCATCAGAGATGTATTTTCCTACAGATGTTTGCATTTTCTCAAGACTAATCACGCACACTAAACATTTCTTCTTATTCTTTACATTTGATCTGGGATTGCACCCCTTTTTATCGCACAATAAACTCTGACTGTATATAGAGTTATTAACTCTTAGTAGCCTTTAATGTAGATCTCATCGTAGTAAGTAATTGCTTTCACATTAGGCTTTTAAGATCTTACTTTAAAGTTCCTATAAAAGAAAAGAGAAGCATAAAAGAGCAAGGGCAAAAATTATCGAAGTCTTTATCGACTCATGAGTTCTACTTGAGGTGTGTAAGTTCTTCATCTCCTTGTTTGCATTTAAGGTCAAGTGGACTGACTTAATTCGTGCATTAAAGAATAACATTCTCTGAACAGGTATTGAAGAGAGAATTTAATAATTTGCTTGGCCTACACAAAAATTTTAGTAGAGATGCTTCTTTAGATAAAAAAAGAAATAGTTGTTTTTCTTTTCCAAACTTAACAACTGCAAAATAAAAAGAGCTGGCTCTTATGCAGCCAAGCAAGGCAATGCAAATCAAAATAAACAACGGGTTCTTCTTATACTTTTGATACCTGACAACAGCATCAAATTCCATATATCTTAATCATCTCTAATGTTTAATACTAAGTTCTAAAATTTTCTACAGGGGCACTCAGACTTGCAGATTTTGCTTTCAGGAGAAACCAAAAGTTTGTGTGTAGAATTTACCACTTAGTAAAAAGTTAAAGTCAGCATTTGGATTTTAGAATAAAAGCCATCACTTCACTTACCTAGAAGGACTGGAACAACTTCTTTTTTTTTTTTTCTTTTCAGTTTCCTGTATGCAAAAAAAGAAAAGTGAAGCAGAAGTGGTATAATTAATATTCACCATTACAGACCACTTTCAGAAGCGTTCTGACTGACTGCATTTCTGTCACGCCACCACAGAATTTAACATTTCTAACAAACGAAAGCTGAAAAATGAACAGACTGAAGGAGGAAAAAATCGGGAAAAAAAATATAAAAAAACAATCCTCCTTAAAAAGGAAGTAGAATCACTAGCAAGCAGATTCTGTAACAGAATCAGTAGATTCTGGAAGATAACTACAGGCTGTAGTGCCGAGTTTTTAAAGGACGCGAACCTCAAGAACTGGCCAAGAGGAAAACGGGAGCTCCTTCTTCAATACTGCCACTCTACTGCTTAGTAGAGCAGTTGTTCCACTTCCTTGAAGTCACGGGGTCTCTTTCAGAGAGTTCTGGGGAGGAAGAAGGCAATGCCTGTTGCAATAATGTTTCTTCTTTTAAAAACAGGCCTAATGTTGACGCTGCCAGTTACCTGTCTATAACTGACGTCTAAGACAAACTGAGGAAGGTATAGAATTCGATTCAAATATCTAAGAGGGAGAACATATGGATAAGAGGAAAAATGTGTGAGAAGTGAAGATGACTGACTTAACAATCTCAAATGAGAACAAGAAATCCACTGGCCAGCTAGTCACATGCACGGAAACAAACCAATGAAGTTACTTTGGTTCTGAAGAAGGAGCAAGCTTTTTGCATAAGAAAGGACAATTCTGGTAAACCAGGAGCACTGATGGAATAAAAGAGACATGACTAGACCTAACAATTCCTGCTGGCTGAATACAGCAGCTCCAATGTCAGCTGCCTGGCTTCGATATTTCTCAGAGGGCTTGGATTAGTGGAAGCTTGTGCTATGTGAATACAGCTCTTACAGACAAGTAGAAAGTCAGGGAACCCTCAGAAAGGAAATATATAGGAATTAATATTCCCCAGATCTTTCTGCAACTTGTTTAGCAAGATATTAGCTTTTACGCCTTCACCAGCTCAATTACCTAAGTGTGAAAGCTTTAATACTGTCCATCACCTAACAGACATTATAAATCTAGTTTTTGCAACTTTATTTTCAGCAAATTAAAAAAAAATCTTAACAAAGGTACTTCATTTTTACAGATCGTATCCTTTGGGTACCTAACTGCACACAATAATTAAGGGTTTGGTTTAAAATCCTTAAATATACCAAGGACTACACCACTGAAGCACTCTCATAGCTCATTAAAACAGTGATGTATTTTTTTCCTATAAGCAACAAGGTAAATGACCACTGGCATTCACCCAGAAATGGAAACGCTACACTGTTCCCATTAACTTACCCAAGACAATCTCCAGTCTGAACTAGAGCTAATAGAAAAGTTCTGAGGTCGAGCTCCTGCTGAACAGCAACTGACACAAAAATCAATCAGATACAGTGCGGCACCAACTTGAAACAAAAATATGAGCTATTGCATAGTTATAAAGTATCGACTTGTATTTCTATC
This sequence comes from Tetrao urogallus, assembly GCF_951394365.1. Taxonomy (NCBI): domain Eukaryota; kingdom Metazoa; phylum Chordata; class Aves; order Galliformes; family Phasianidae; genus Tetrao; species Tetrao urogallus. Next base: position 20,528,412 of record NC_136821.1, read on the forward strand.
ACTAGCTACATTCAGGGTCTCAGAGTGCACACTATTGATTTGAAACAAACACACTTAAGTTATGCAGGACATGATAACTTGAAGTCTATTCATTATTACAGAGAGAAGTTAATGCTACTGAATCATGTTTACTCCTCTAAAAACAGTCAGTGCATTATTTTAATACAGAAATTCCAAATCATTTTTAAATGTTGCAGAAATAAGAGAAATTTTGAATGTTTGTAAAGTTTCTCAGAGCTTTAAACGTGCATTTGTAAGTTTAAAAAAATTGATGGTGGGGGGAAAGAAAGAATAGCTGATGAAAGGAATTTCAGGCAGTAGATGGCCCCAATTAATAAGATTAAAAGAATACCTTATTTCAGTCTGCTCAATGCTGTCACAAAAACACAAGAGAAGTAGCATGAAAACAAAAATTATTCATCAAGCATGATTAATTCAGGACCTGAAAGCACTTTGTTTTACACTGCACAGTTAAGAATCTTCTGGAAAAAGATGTACCGATATTTGTATTTCTAAAATTCAAGTGAGGATGGAAATCCGACTACACACAGAAAAAGATCAAAGACCCAACTAGCTGCTTAGGTGTCAGCATGCACTATCAACTGCAAAACAAACTCATCACTGAGTTTTTTTGAAAGCAACTTCACCCCATGTGCACACAAAGTTTTTTTTAATTTATTTCTTTAGATGCATGATAAAAAGCAGTTTATAACAAAGCTGCTGGTTTTTTTTTGTTTTTTGCTTTTTTTTCAATAAGGCTTCAATTGGCAAGTAAGTAAAAGAGAATCCGAGTGAACACCACTAGTTTGTGCCTCTGAAATGATGCCTGTAACCAGGCTTTCATTAACAGAGAATAACTGATGGTTCATTAGGAGCCTGAAGACACATCTACCACACTGAAAATGAAGGACCACAAAGTTTTCCTCATCCTATGATCCAAAGTTGAACAGAGCATCTAACGCACACACAGCGGTTACTCAACCCTAACTTCAGACACACTTGCTTTTTTCCTTTTTATCTTTTTATCTTTTTGTCTTTTCTCTTAATCAAGTGTATGTGACTTTACACTCAGCAAGAGCTTGAGAGAAGAGATTCACAGCTCTGAGTACAGCATGACAAGGTGACAACAAAGACATTCTAAAAGGCATAAGAGAAAGGAGAGGTGGGAGAAAATTCACTTCGCATTAGCTGTTTGCAAAGCAGCAGATGATTCACAATTTCCTGCTCTAGTAGAGTATTTTATCCCACTACGAAGCAAGTGACAGCACCTTTATTTGAAGAGAAGGAAACTCGCCGATGGAACCCCCACCTAACACCGGGGTGCAGGAAGACTGCAGCACGAACAAAGCTACACGATGCCACCCGTACCCCAAACCCACAATCACACGGCACGGGGGCACGAACATCTGTGCCCGAAACACCGTGCAGCTATCAGTGCCTGAAGGCCCGCGCCGTGCCGCTTGTTTTTAATCCGCTGACACCTCCGGTGCCCTTTCATTAGGATAACCCCGGAGGCACAGGCCGCGGCACCGCCCGCACAAGAGCCGCTCGCCCCCGCTCCCCACCGCTGAGCTCGAGGCCCCCCCCGGAGCCGCGAACGGACGCGCAGAGGCCTCCCCTCGGGGCCGGGGCTCAGGCCGAGCCCGGGGCCGCCGCAGGCGAGGGGAAAGCCGGCGCAGCCTCCGCCCCACCGCCCCCGCCCGCTCGGGCCCTACCTGCGGCGGCGCCGGCGCCCTCCCGCCCGGCTCTTGGGGCGGCGGGAGCCTCAGGCCGCGTTGGGGGAGGGGGCTGCGGCGGCGCGGAGCCGCGGCGCCATGTTACCGCCTCCCGGGAACCCCCGCCTACCGCTCGGCGGGGTCGCTCCCTCCCTTCCGCCCTCGGGGCGCTCCCCGCGGCCCAGACCCGGGCGCGGCCGGCGCCTCTCCCGGCCGCGCCGCGCTCCTGTTTACAAACTCACCCGGGAACGCGGGCCGCGCCGCACATGAAAGGCCGGGTCCCCCGCAGGCTTCCGTCACTTCTCGCGAGAGCGCCGCCGACATCTCCGCGGGCCCAGTGGAACGCAGGTCACGTGGTGCAGAGGGGCGGGGTGAAGGGCGGAGACGCCGCGGGTTTGGTGCCGCCGGCGGGGCGGGCGCGGCTGCCTGTGTGGCCGGAAGCGGCCGGTGTCCGGGTGTGGCCGCGGCTAAGCGGGTGCCGCTCGGTGCGCGCGCGGATGGGTGACCGCACCGAGCACGGCGGCGGCTCCGAGGCAGAGATAGGCGCGACTCTTCCGTCCGGCGTTCAGAGCAGTTACAGCCCTACTCCTTCTTGCTAAGGATGTTCGCGTTCCAGTGTCCGCATCCAGGCAGCACACGTGCCAGGACAGCCAAGCCGAACAGCGCCCGGCCCACCCGGCAACACGGCTCAGAGGACTTCCACAGAAACTCACCCTCGAAGTCTGTCCTGCAGGGAGCTGCTGCAGAGACTGTGCTCGGTCACATTGCTCCAAGCACATCACAGCCAAGCCTTGGGATAACCAGACCTTGCAGGAGCTCTATTCAACATATGGCATCTAACACTACGAATAACAAAAAAGCTTCTTTAAAAGGAAGTATTTGTACCAGTAGCATAATCGAATTCTACAACATTTAATTACATTGTTTCCCTGAATTTGGACAAGAAAATACAGGATACTTCATTTTTTGTAATTGCTTTGTTGGCCCTGTACTGCACTGGAAATTTTTTTGAGATACAGTAGGATAGAAAAATCCCCACAACACCACTTAATTTAAGGCAGAATTACTCCTAAGTAAGCATTGTAAATGGCTCAAATGTGAGATGCTACAGAAAGGAATAGATCTTGCTCCTCTATGCAGCTAAAAGTTTCCCTCACAAAGCACCTAAGAGGACAATACTGCCAATGAGGAAGATAACTTCCTGCATGAAGGCTTGTTTCAGTGTTTTGTAAAACCATTATTTGTCTAACAATGAGATCCAATTAATCCAAATTTGACATTACTTTACTTTTACAATTAGCAATTTTGGACCGTGTTCAGCAGCATAAGAGCTATTAAAAAAAAAAAAAATAAGTCAAACCTGGAGAGATGCTACTACTAGGACAGGTCACACACGTGAAGTACATGCTGCCTTTCAGACAAAGCTTATCATAGGGATCACACTGACAGCGTGAGCCACAATGGAAAAGATAGGATGTTCTTTCAGTAATTGCCATGATTTGGGCAGCTTCCTTATTGAAGTTCCAGAATAGCTAGCCAGAACTTCCCCCTATACTAACCACACAGCTAAACCTCAAGAAAGTCTCATCATACACAAAGATGAGCTTTAGGCTAGAATTCTAGTTGTTTACTGCCTTTCATCCAAGGCAGATGACACTGCATGTCATCTCTGTAACAGCTTATGAGAATAAATTATAATAAGTGCATTAAAAAAAGGATCAACACTGTGTTAGCACAACCACAGATGATAGCTACAACATGCTTTACCTCCTACTATCCCCTCCAAACCAAATCATTTCCAGACCTAGTCATACAGGGTAGTACTACTAACACTATGCTAGATCTGAGTGTTTGAAGGTGCTACATGCTTTACTCTCAAACCTGAGTAAAATCAGCAGTTGCTTTCCATACTTACAAAGCAGCTTTTAATCTTTCCACAAGGATGACTATTTCCTCTGAAGAACATACAGAGGAAGAAGCCTCTTATGCTGCGTTCAAGTTAGGCTAAGCAGATACATATTTGGTATTTAAGTTCAAATTGAAACAAAGAATTTACCTGCGTACTGCACCCATCAGAGCCACAAGTGAAGGACAGGCTAGTTACAGCTCATAGTAGGTAAGATAGGAAAGCAAAGCTCATACGCTTGTTCACCTTATTCCAAAGGTCAGTTTATAGTTGTTGAATGATCAGATTTATTATTTAATATTCAAAGCCACCCAACCAATTAGTATACAGTAGCACACAGTACGTTGCTGTAAATGCAAACAACACCTTAAATGCACTAAGGTTGTTAGAAGATAGAAACCATGAGAAGCAAAGCTTGCAGTGCAGACATTTTGTTACTAGAAGAGCTTGGATTCTAGTATTAAAAAATTAGATAGAAAACATTTCTTTACTATATCAGGAAGCTGGACATTCCCCCTTTTAGTTAGGGAATGCCAAGAATGCTGTAATTAAGTAAGAGTATAATGCCCATGTGCCACAACTAAAGGCTTTGGAACAATGTCAACCAATAGCTTAGTTCAACCTGGATACTGATCAGAACCAAGCAGAAAGCTTTTACTAGAGTGATCAAAATTCGTAGTGGAACAGACAACAGATACAAACAGAACTTCCTTATTGCTGTTTGAGGATTGTTTAGCTCATTCTACCATGGGGTGCCAAAACTCCATGTGCCAGCAAACTGGGGGATAGGGGGTGGAGAACACCACAAAATTGTGCACAGAAACAGCTCTGGATAAATTTGATATAGGTTAAGGAACAAGGCCAGAAGTATAACTCCTCACACTTTGTCAATGCATCCTTCGATTTTCCTAGGATAAGTCATATTGACTTCACCAAACAAGTGACGTTCCAACAAATATTATTCTTGACTTGAAGTCACTGTTGTGACATGGTACGTCATAATCGCAACATAAAGTCATGCCCTAATAAGAAAGATAATAAATGCAAGCAACAGGTTGACAGTTAAAGTTGTTATCTTTAATGAAATGACTTTGGAAATAGCATTAATTTCCACGACACCAACATTTTGGGAGTCCCATAAAATATGCAGGATTACATTCCAATGCCAATATTACAGGCAGATCTCCTTTCACATGGCAAATAGGATCAAGAAAGCAACCATCAGACAGAAGAGACCCATAGCTTCAGACAGGGCGAATCCCAGGATAGCATATGAGAACAGCTGCTGCTTCAGAGAAGGATTTCTAGAAGAAAATAAAGGTGTAAGATCTTTTCATCTTCAAGAAGTTTTTCATACTCAGCTTAATGTTTCTCACAGATTTAGAATCTCATACTCCCCTTGCACAGATTCTATAACAGAAAATTCAGTAAATCCAAGCATAAGCTTTCTATAAGCAAGGATTTCATGGAAGAAAAGTGACTTAGTTATTAAGGTTAGATTCAAATTATGCAGATTACATATGTCTTTTCTAAGTAAGTATAGACTACATTCATTCTCTGCATCTACTTTCTTCCCATATGGGAACTATTAGCACTTTAAGTTTACTTCATATCTTTCACATTACAACTGTACTCTAAGGAAGCCGAAAACATTATGTAGCTCACAGAAAAATCCAGGAACTGAAACCATCTAGACAAAGGAAATTAGTATGCAATGGTTTGTTATTAAAAAAAAAAAAAAAAAAAAAAAAAAAAGCAATGCATTATTCCAGGGCAAGGGGAGGACTCTTCAGCATAGCAATATGCAGTAATACTCCAAAAACTTACTGACGTTCATGCCTATGACAAAAGAGGAGACGTTTATTTTGTATGAAAAACCTCTCATGTTTCTTAAATCACAGCTGAACTTCCTTGCCTTCAGTAGGGTTTTTTAAAAAACCTTTATTAAGACAAAAGACTTAGGTCTTAACTGCTAGAAAGAATAATGAAATAAATATTTCCTTAATGTCTGTTTTATTAAGTTCCTCTTTAGGACGTCTCCCTTCTTCTAGGGGAGAATCTAGGCTAGATTTTGAATTCAGTTCTGGAAGTGAATGCTGCGACACTGAACTTCAGTGACAAAAGCACTGACCAAGACTAACAATCTCTTTTCTTTCATGTCTCTTGTCCATGCAGACAGTTCTGGATCAATGTGAAACGAAGTTCTGAATTGATCCAGAGAGCCATCCTGTTGAATATACTGCAGCTTCACAGTATTCCATTTAGCCATGTTTAACACTAGCAATATTAACAGAACCTAATACACCTCCATCATTCTTACTACAACTTAGCTTACTGGGAATGCTGCATCAAGATACAACTGCAAGTAATTCAACACTTGTTTGAGGGAGATTGATTACCTGGCGTAGCCAATGATTAGACTACCGAAGACTGTTCCAATACCAGCACCAGATCCAGCCACACCTACTGTGGCAGCACCAGCACCAATGAATTTGGCAGCAGTGTCAATGTCCCTGCTGACAGCACTAGTCTGGAATTCCCTAAGTGCTAGTTGAGAGACAGTGTTTTGGGCCCCATTAAGCGTCGATTTGCCCTAAGAAAACAAGACATGAAAAAAACATTATATTCAGACACAGACTATTTCTGGTGATACAGCACTACTTCATAGTTACAAAAGTTGCATTAGAACCAGAGTCTAGTTACTCTTGCAGGTGATGAGATTATAAGAGATAAGGACTTCAGAATGTTACCTGTTCACCTGAAAGCAACCAACATAAAATGCAAGGGACTTTTCTTAAGTGAAACAGCAGGACAGCAACAAGTATTATTAAAGGTTTGATCTAAAGCAAGCTTCAGAGCATATTTGTGTTAGTACAAGTGAACTCTAGGTTGAGAACATATAGGCTCACCAGGTACTTTAAGAAGATACAGAATTTTGTTTATAAGGTACCTCTCCAGTCCTTGCCTCTGGCCTAGAAAACACAGATGCTGAAATTGGTCTGTACAAGATTCTTGATCCAACACGGATCTGCAAGAGGAGGAAAAAAATTAAAGAGAAGTACTTAGCTACAACTGTCCTCATAAGATCTTCTTTAAGTTATTAAGGCTATTATTTACTAAACCACTTGCCTTATTAGAATGATAACAATTTTTGCATAGCCAGATATACAGAACACCATACAGAAACAAACTCCACACGCAATTCAATAGCACCGTTTTCCAAAGCCATTACAGCAAACAGCAAGACCATTCAGCGAGCCTGTGCATGCGGTACACTGACAGGAAAGGGAACAAATGGGCAGCCACGTAAGAGCCAAACAGGCTGGCAGGCAGCGACGTACATTTTACAACGTAAAAATAAAAGCCACCATAATTAATTCCCGAGCCGCTAAACGCACAGACGCGGCCCGGACTGGGAAACGCCGCGAGGCATAAATGAATGAAGGCTGTCTCACAAGAGGCCTGCGCGTGCCCTTGGGCTGCCAGCACTCTAAGGTCACAGCGCACAAAGCTCTTCCTGCAGGGAGAGCCTTGCGCGCAACACGCGAGCGGCGACGTTCTGCAGCGCGAAAGGACATCGGGAAGGAGAAGAGCCCCTTGCCTCCCAAGGACAAGAAGCCCAGCCCCGTGCGGGCCGAACCACGACCCGCAGTTTGACCTACAGCAGCGCTCCGGGCCCGGCTGCACCGCGGCCCCCCCTCGCGCTCCTCACCTCGGCCAAGGGCCCCACCAAGGATGCGGGAAGGAGACCGCGGCCCGGCGCCCGGGAAGCCCCCGCCTCGCCTCACCCCACGGGGCCCGCCCGGCTCGGGCGCCCGGCGGCAGACCCGCCACCCCGCGGCGGTGCCGGCGGCGGGGAGGAGCGAGCGAGCCCGCCCGCGGGGCCGGGAGCGACCCACTCACCAGGGCGGGCGAAGCGGCGAGCTTGGCGCAGGCGAACATCTCGGCGGGCGGGCGGCGTCCCCGGGGCCACGATCCGGAGTCTCTGCGGAGAGAGCGAAAGGGTGAGCGGGCCGCGACGGCGGCGATGGGGGCGGATGCCCCGGCCGACGCTCACCCTCTGCGGCTGCCGCTCCTCGGGGCCGACGGGCTGAGCGCGGCTGTGCGCAGGCGCGGCGGGACCGGCGGCGGGAACCCGGATGCGGCGTGGCGGAAGAGGAGGAAACGGCGCCAAGGTCACTTTATGCCGACGCCATTGGCGGCGGCGGGGGGCGCGAGCCTCGACACGCCCCATCAGTGGCCACGCCCCCAGCCGTGGCCACGCCCCTCCTTAGCCACGCCCGCGCTCGGACGCCCCCTCCTTCGACCACGCCCGCCCGCCCGCTCTCTGGTCTCCCGGCAGCCTCGGCAATGGAATAGCACGCTTCGTATTTGCTTATTGCATCCTTGCTGGGGTGTTCTGCCATCCTCCAGCTGACACCGTGCCTTCTCACATTGCGCATTTTTCTGTCAGCTCCCACAACCAAGCCGCAGTCTCATCGGTGCTATATGTTTTCTATTATGATTCCCACTCTGGAATGCTGTGCAAAAACACATTCACAAGCTGCTCGGTCTGAGCAGCATCGACACCGCCATTAAGCACCTGTTAATTGTTGCACTTAAGGTATAACAGCTGATACTACATTTTACATCCAGCTCAGCTGTTGCTTTAAGGAGGGGTCAGGAGAGCAGTTACTGATCTCCAGGGACCCTACTCAGCTTAATTCAAGCAGGTCTCCTTTAAGAAAGACTTCTGTTAACCTCACAGTTTTTTATCTGCATAAAACGCTGCTCGGTCCACTGGTGTGCCAGAGAATGGCGCAATTCCTGTTTGTTCAGCATGTGTTTAAACCCTTAAGTTCTACAGGGAGTTGGATCTTGTGTATACACTGTACCTGTAAGCAGGCATTTCTGGCTGGAGTTTGTGGGCTGGTTTTCATCCAGATACAGACAAACACTGGCAGCTGTAGAGTGGGTCAGAAGAATGCATTTAGAAGTTCAGCAAGTCACATGCTGTACAATGTCAAATAAATGGCTGTGTCCAGGGTGCTTTGCACCAAAGGCTCTGTCAGTATCCTACATTCATTATTAATAACTTACAAGAGATGAATGTCTGTTCTGTATCTGCTGAAGGGGAAATCTTATCTAGTCAGGAGAAATCCCACTGTCCAAAGTCTAAGTAGATAGCTCTCTTAGATCAAAACCTATTCCTTCAGGTTAATTTTTATCTGCCAGCAGGTGATTAGTACCTCCAAGCATGTCACACACTCACACTAGTCTTAAAAACAAACAAACAAACAAACAAACAAAAAAATAACCCAGCTCTTTTGAAGAAGAGATGTGTTTGGAAAACCACTGTATTTTGATAGCCCTTACCAGCTGGTAGGACACCTGAGAGTAAAATGGGATCAAAAGCCTCCTGAGAAAGTCCTAATGTGTGTGAAAATGTAGAAATGGTGTTACTGCCTCTGGGTTAGCTGTCCAGAGCTTCTGTATTTATGCAGGGCATTGATTGCTACTGATGTACAAAGTCAGGGTTTGTCACTGTCTGGCCCACATTTCAGCACAGACTATCTCACACCTCTCCCATTCACTGCTGTGTGGTTGACTCTTACCAATCACAGTTAATGGATAACTGGAACAATAGCTTGTGGGAGGAAGCTATATAGAGCAGAATTAATATGCTGTGGGATATTTAGAATGACTTAGATCCAGAAAGAAGGAATTAAGCCATTATTATAAGGCTCTGCTTTAACTAGGATTTCTCTTGGTAGTATGCTGTTCAGATCCACTTGCTTTATTTATTATCAGTAGTTGGCAAATCTTGCCATTAGCAGTTCTGGAAATTTTAATTGCTAACTTGGCTGGATTGGAAGTGATGTTTCACAGGAAAGCAGACAATAGAGTTTTGGGTTTTTTCTTTCTTCTCATCATAGTAAAGTTCTCTTTAACACAGAAAAGGGAGAATCTGCTTCCTGAGTGATCTTTGTGCCTCAGAGTACTTACCCAAGCTGCTTTTTGCTTAGATTCATTTTCTTTTAGTCTCAACAGCTCTGTTCAGTGAAGAATTGAAGGCAATTAATAACATAAAACTAATTCAGGCTATAGAGCATTCTGCTCAACTATTCATCGATTATTTTAACACCGGAGTCCTAGAAACTGATGGCATGAACTAAAAAACAAAACAGCACACCATGTCTGTACTTAGTAAGACTCTGGATATACAAATCCTATTAAGAGCTCTAGTACAATTTGAATAAAAAAATCACAATAATCCCAGCTATGTCATTTTTGGGTTTCTAAGATCTGCTTTAAATTACAGAATGATTATATGTATATATACAATAGCCATTACAATCTAAATAAAGAGTTGTCAGGAAAAAAACTACTACAACAGAAACTGAGCAAAGGAAGGTGTTCTCACCTTCATCCTGGCTATTGGATTCTGTTGGAAAGTGAGACCAAGGCTCCAGAGCAGCCAGAAAGAGGTGTAGAATCACTTTCACCCTGGATAACAAAGCGATAAGAAAGCTCTGTTGTCCAGCATTCATGTCCTGCTGGTTGGTTTCAGTATGCTCTACGTCAGTAAATATATTCAGTAATGCAGCCACAATTTTATAAAGCCCATCATGGCATGTGACCTCAAAAATTCGTTTTCTATGTCAAGAAAAATTATGGTTTTTCTAAAATAATGAACATAATCTGATTACATATTTGTATTTGCATCATAAAATTCTTAACGGGTTGACAAACAGTTTTATTTTGTTTCCTACCTATTAGTCCACATGTGTCATGGTCGCCACCTTCAGGTCACATTTTCATGTGTTTAAACGTTGCTATTAGGCATCTACCCAGAATTTTTTTGGAATTTGTTTTGTTACTGCATTTCATCAAAAATAATCTACTGATGTTTAATCGCTTTTTTTTTTTTTTTTTAATAAATACAAAGACAATTCAAAACCTACAGAATTAAAGTATCTCTTAGAACAAGAACTCCCATAAGTCAAGTGCTTTCCTCAGATGGTTTATATGTTTCCCATGCCTGGTTCCGTCTGCCTCTGTGCTGTGCTGCAAAAAAAGCCCAGCTGATACCTGAAATGGCCACTGAAATGGTGATTGGATAGTACACACAGATACATTGCTAGTTTGCAGCATGTCACTAAGATTATATTAGAATAAGTCCAGCAATGCACTGAACATCTTTTCTAACAGAAAACACAGTTCAGCTGTAAGTTGGCAACATTAAGTGCATGGTTTAGAATGCAAAGCTGGCAACAAAATTACACCACAGATCCAGGGAACAGCACAGGCAGCCAAGATTTTGGCTGTAGTAGAGGCACTGAGTCCAAAAGTTTCCGGCTGCTGAAGTTGAAGACACCATAAGCAAAGGAAAGTTTCACCAGGGAGTATGGCAACACCAGATTCATAGTTTTTAAACAGTAGTATCTAAGCTGTTTGTGAGATTTTTTACTTGGTGTTTCTCAGAATCATTTGGCTCTGGGCATGTGTTTGTGGGATCTGTATTTTAGTTGTTGATAAGGTAGTAAGAGAAACACATAATGTAGCTGCCCAGTTCTCAGAAACATAAGCATTACCAATTTCCACTTAGGGATTAAATCAGCTTTTGAGTAACTTATAATGTATCTAATAAGTGACTCTGGGCTGTTTCTCCCTCTCTGCAGTGTGTAGATCCAGTTTATAGTCCCTGGTGGGAGGGAAGATGGGATCACAGCCATTAATGTATGCAAGATTCACCTGCTTAATTGTAAATGACATATCTCGCAAGTACGAGTCTCAATTCTCTCACGCTCGCAGACTGCTTTAGGATGAGTGCCCAAAAAGAAGTGATAAAGACAGAACATCCGTTAACATCCCAAAGCCCTCCGTCAGATGGCCCAGCAGAAAGCCTGCAGGATGGCACTGAGCCTGAGCCCGGCCCTGCCACGCTGCTGCCAGTCTGAGCCTGTGGAAATAGTTGTTCACTTCAGCTGGCAACTGCCGTGCTTTGCATGGCTCAGGCGGGCTATTTTTAAATTGCTGTAATTAATTTTGCTCACAGCTACAAAATAGATCATATATTGTTATGTCCTGTACCTAAAGCACAGGAATTCAGACAGCCCACCCTGCCTGCATCCTGTCCCAAGTGCTTAGACTCAAGGCACACGCCAGTCCCTGGCATGCCTGCATTCAGCCCCATCTGCCGTGCTGGCCCTGTGCCCACTCAGAATTAGCTATGCCAATTTCAGCAGGGCAGAGGTGCTAACCAAACATGGTTTTAGAGGGACAGCTTTCAGAGCACAGTGAGAGCCATCTCTTTTGCCAGCAGATCCTGCTGTTTGTAAATAATTCCAGCTTAAGGCCACATGCTTCATTACATAGGATCACATCTCTAGATGCTTGGAGGCATTATTAAAAAAAAAATAATAAAAATCAACAAATGCCTTCTGTATTTCTCTTACAGTTTGGTGTGGTGCTTGGTATTCTTCATGTGGAGAGTGACTGCTCTGCTCCTTGTTAACAGGAGAGAGCCATCAGCTCTATGTACTGCAAGCCATCTTAGCAGAAACCATCTCGCATCTTAGCTATGAAACCATCTCGGCAGCAAGGCAGAGGCAGCAAACTGCAGGAGCTTAGCAGAGCTGCACTGCTCTTTCCAGCAGCTCTCAATTGCTTTGTGCCTGAGGTCAGGATGACAGAGCATTGCCTTTTTGCACTTTCCTGATTCTGGACAAATTTGCAGAAAGCATATCTGAGTCCCACCCAATTCCAAAGCAGCATGCATACAAGACAAAATTAATGCTGCTCAGTAAACTGTTTATTATAATGAGGAGTCTGTATATGATCTATAAATACTATAATAATATAACATTGACACCGTTGTAGTATATTATAGCTGCACCTGACTCCACTCCCGCCCCCCCCAAACAGGTTACTTGTGTTTGCAGAATTACTCTATGAAACCAGAAATGCCTTAGGAGAGTGCAAAATCTGTTCCCAAGCTTCACCTCCACAGATCACTGTGCTCAAATTTAAGATGCAACCTTATAGCTAAGAATGTTTTGCCCAGAGTTCTCCAAAAATAATTTCCAGAATAAAATAAGATTTGGTGCAGGTAATCTACAGGCAGACTTCTTTAGTTCTAAGTACTGAGTTCTAAACATTTTGCTGTCTAGACAGGATCCGTGGCAATGAAACCCAAAAGCCCACCTCCCCTAATGCTATCAAAGAACCTAAGGCTATTTTAAACCTATATTTAACATCTCCCTGAAATAAAACTGCATTTAAGAAAATGTAGAAGAGTTAAATTTTTGAAGGTCTTGTGCTTTTCAAGGGTTAGAGTAACAAGAAGACACTAGAATTTGAAAAATCTATCAAGAATCAAGGTCTAGACTTATAAAATACTTGTACTAAGTGTACATTTCAGGTATATTTCTGGTCCTATTTTCTTTGATGTAGGTTTATGAAATCAGGTACAGTTAATAAGATTTCATAGGTTTTTAAGCATACTTAACATATATTTCCTATGATATTGAAAAGTCAATCTTCAAAATACTATACTGATCTCAAGAAATGAAAATAGTTAGTCTAATTTCAGAGCACATTAGCACATTGCTGTATCATTTGCTCCCAACATCTCTCCCTCTCACTTGTCTTCTTGCCTTAGTTTTAACAGTTTTTAGCTGGCATTCTAGAGCAGAGTACTGTTTTGTTTTCAATACCACTTGATCTCAGAGGCACTCCTCTTTTTCTTCTTTCCCCTAGCTCCTAAAAGCATTCCCTCATAGTTCTATTAATGGCCTGGCTTCCACACAGCTGTTAGCATTTCCAATTGCCTCGCATACCGGTCAAATCTGTGCTCTTTTTGAGAGACAATAAAGATATTATGACCAGAAAGTGATCTTCCCAGCAGTGCCCCATCCAGGATCTTGGTTACTGTGTTCCTTGGAGATCACCTGCACAATGTGGGAGATCTGGCTCCTGGGGGCTCTTGCAGTTTGGGGAGAGCTGTAATTTGATAGATAAATACCAATCACAGGGTATTCAAATATATCAAAGGGCGAATGTTATTGCTGCGTGGTAAAATGTCAGCTGTGAGGGCTGCAGTGAGCAACTAGCTCGTTATCCCTCCATCCAAACCTCATCTTCTTCACTAGAACCGAGGTGGTCTGTGGCACTCAGCCAGAGTGCACCAAAGAGCAGCACAACTCAGGGTAGGAGGGGAGCTGCCTGGAGAAGTGACCTGTGTTCCTACAGCTCACAAGCTTCACCTCGTTGAAACTACTATCTCAGGAACACCAATAATTAGAGATGCATATGCTTGCTAATTTGAAAAAGACATGGCGGGCATGCATAGGTTCATGTCTGGATAGTTCTTTTAATGCCTCTAAAATGACTAATAGTGTGTATATATAGTGACATCCAGTGTTCAGTCAGATCAACCACAGGTCTGTACTCTGTAAGGTCATTCAATTAAAAGATTTATTACATATCCTATTTAAAATGCCTGTGTAAAGATACCAGGCTAATCTGAATATTAACTACCTGCCAACTTCAACACACCTCCACAATAAAAGTTTCCTTCCTGGCTTGTTGGGGAACAAAAATGGTGTGGCTCTTGTATAATGCTTTAACTTTCTCTTTTTATGACAGCAAGCGGCTGATTATTCCCAGGTGCTCCTGATTTCTTCTTTCTCTGCTTCTGTTGCTGTGAATGTGGCCATTAAAGCAACAGTCATAAAGGATGTGTTCACCACTTCCTTCTCTGCCTGTCTCTTAACATAGCCACAAGTTCACCGTCTTCCATCCACATTAATTCCCTGAGGTATCCACACAGTATTTGTGTTGACTGCCTTAATTTTGATCTTCTCTAATCATTCCCTGCCAGATGGTAGTTAAAGTTTAATGGTCCCTGTAAAAATAGTTCCCTTTCTTCTTTTAATCAGTCACGTGTGTTTGCTTAGCTAACTGTTAGATGTTCAGAAAGCACGAAGGGACCACCAACACAATTACTTCAAAATATACATCCGTGCTGTGATTTCAGCGTTATGCAAAAGTAAAGAGTTACAGAATAGGCGAGGTTTCTTGAAATCAGCATGGGCTACATAGCTCTGTTTTTTTCTATGTTTCTTTAGATGTATTAAAAAAAAAAAAAAAAAAAAAAAAAGAAGTACTAATTTGTGACATTTTGTATAAACAAATGCAAATCACCTTTGGTGTTTTCTAGGCTGTTTTGTTTATATGTGCTGTGCTAGATAGCATGGGGGTTGTGTTTTTAGGGATTGCTTGAGCAATGCATTTACGCACGTACCCGTCTTGGAGCGGATGGGTATGACTAAATGTCTCCAACAAGGTGCTTGGCATGTACTTCCCATTAGGTCCCCAAGGAGTTCCCATGAAGTTATTTACCTCCTCTGTGTTTCAGAGTACATGTCCACGCTTGTTGACACACAGCCTGAAATTCACCAGTATATATTTACTTGACTTAAGCCCATTGGAAGTTTGGGCATTTTGCTCAATCAAGAATTTAATTCAATTACACATTCATGCTCTGTCTAAGTAGCAAATTGCTTTACAAGAAAATGGTCTAAGTCGTATCAGATACCTATAGAGTGCACAGGTAGTACTGCACTACTGAGGAATGTAGAGAGCCTGGAAAAGCGATGGGCTAAAAGCTGAATCCAGCTCACAGTGCTGCCAGTGGAAGGATTGCTGTTGAATTAAGTGGGGGCTGGATCAGCTCCCGAGTGTCTTGCCTAAAGCGATACAGGAAATATGTAGCAGAGGCCACTAACAGAACCCAGATCTCCTGATTCAAATTAGGCTTCTTTTCTATCCAGCATCTGTGTATACTGCAAACTGGGTGTCATTGTGGCCAGCACAGGGGACATCCTGGATTAGGGCTCTTGTGAGGACACCTGCAGGCTGCAGGCTTCATTGCTGCTGATGCACCTCAGGAACATGAGTCCAGAGAAAGTGAAGAGCATCTTGCAGTTGGTTGCAGTTGTCCCCAGTGGACAACAGAGCAAACTGGGGCCCTTGCATCTTCTGCCAAAGAGTATATGAACAGCCACCTCCAAAATAAGGCACCAGATATGACAAAGTATAGTGCAATTAGTGTTTTAAATGAGAGTGAGGGAATTCAATTGTAAGAACTTTCTGATCACCTTAGTGCCAATTGCTTGGAAGCTGGACAACAAAGGGAGTTGCTTTGGCTTTCAGTTCTTCCTGAACTGAAGTCCAGTTACATCTTAATTAGCAGTGAGTAATGTAGTTCTAACATAGTAGAAATAGCTATGACATTTTTACTTTAAAAATTGACCCAAAAGGAAAAATTTCTGTTCTGTAGATAAATGTTTTTCCTTGATTCCTTTTTACATGCAGCTTCTTCGGGAAAGATCTAAGCCAGAGAGTTGAGGAGTAGATGGTGCTGTGTCACGATAATGACCATTATCTCACTGAGATCAGTGCCTCGAGGTACCAGATGCTGGAAAAAAAGTGTCATAAAAGCAAGTCCCTGTGCAGAGGAACGTGAAGTCTAAATACTCAAGCTATTTTGTAAATCTGGGACACAAGAGGTTGATTTGCCCAGTGTTAGACTGTAGCAGTTGCTAGTGGACTCACTCCTGATCTCCTGTGCCTTAGTCAATGGCCTTAACTCCAGCAGCATCCTTCTTCTCTATTAATATTTAATTAAAATGGCAGCAGAGTCCAGCTTAGCTGAATTTCCATATGTGTGAGCTGTAAAATCTGTTAGCTGGGGAAAAATGGACATACCTTTATTTTTTTCTCCCTTGGTTCCTTTGCATATTTCCACATCAGAAAAACATTCATTGTTTCCTTCCCTGCTTGGCTGAGGACTGCAAACACATAAGTGATCAAAATAGAGCTTGCTGGGCTGATGATGGCTAATAGCAGGTGTCAAAGTGAAGGTGTTCCCCCGTGGACACAACCCATCATGGTTGGGCTGGTGCCCAACTCATAGGAGGGAACACGAGTCTTTCACATGGAAAGGGAGATAAATTGCATCTAAACACTCTAATGATGATAATGTAGAGAGACAGATGTGGTAACTGAGTGTTAGAATCCCTCCATACGCTCTTCTATTATACAATCGCATTATGTACTATTGACTAGCACAAGCCAGATGCAAAAGCACAATGTTGTTTGAATTTATCCTTTGGATTTCTCCAGATTTGTATTGTTCAGAGATGGACAGAAATGTTTTCCAGTGGTGAACTGACACACAGGTAATTTCTATGAGCTCGTGCTAAGAGTGCAGTGGAGAGCTCTCAACAGCATTTGCTTTAGCAGTACAACTTTTGTTAAAACATCGACCTACAAAAACCAAGATAAATACAGCTCAGAAATCCTCATTCTGTGTCTTTGCCCCAGATGTGGCCACTGACATCTTTGCGAAGAGAGTGCCACGCACAGGAATTGTAACTCAGAAGCACTGTGGATCTGCTTTACACAAATGCAAATGCCATAATGATTTCAGAAGGTTAAAGGAAAGGAAAGCATAGGAGGGAGTAGAGGACTGATTGCCAAGTTGGAGCATGGAGAATATGTGGCAACCATATAGAACATTTATACACCTGATATAGCATACACCAGTTGTTAAGGCAGAAAGCCAAAGGTAATGAGCACCGTGAGCATTATGAGAGCTCCTTCTTGGCCCAGCTTCCTGTCTGTAATTGAAGCTCTATCCTCTACTGATCCTTCAGGTGCTATCAGAGTGATTTTCTCCAGGCTTCAGGAGAGAACCAGTCCCTGAAGAGGGGAGGAAACTTTTTTTTTTTTTTTTACATTATAGCTCCGTGCTGGAAGAAAGCTATGGATGTAGCTCATGAGTATTCTTAATAGTTTTCAGAGAAAGTGAAATTCCTAAGTGAGGTTTTGATTTTAATTTAGAAAGTGATTTTTATGTGTGCTGTAAGGTGAATGGAAAGCCATATATGTGTTTACATGTTTGTGTTTTTAAACTTGTCCTTCAGGAATTGTACATTGATGTCTCCATTGTGTTTATTAGTATTTATTTTTAAAAACATTTCTATAGAGTATTGGAAAAAATTGAGGCCAATAATAGCCATCCATAAGTACTATCCATCACTCTGCACTCTCTATCAGTTTTAACAGTAGGCTTTTTTCTGTTTCTCTTTAGCCAGCTTCTAGTGTATTCACAGGTAATGAGTGGTTACATGACATTATAATTTTATTCCTGAGTAATGGGTGTTAGCTTTGTTATTTTAGTGAGCTCCTTCTCATCTACAACATTGAATTTCTACTCTGTGAAGCTGTAAATTTCTTTCTATTTCAGTTTACAGCCCTGAAATCTTTTTAAACGAATAATCTATGCTTAAGATAACCAGACTGGGAAATCAAACACTAACTAACTTGGCAATCTCATTTAACTGCACAAAGTAGCAACTTTGCTTGCCTTCCACATTCTATCTTCCTTTCTATGCTTTCACTTCAGTTACAAATTATTTAAGACCAACGTGCACTTTTGGATTAGGCAAGGGACCTGGGACAATTATATGTTGAAAAGCATTGAAATATATTTTTTAATCTATTCATTTTATGGTTAAGTATGAGGTGTCTGAGTTCAGAAGCATCTGTAAGGAACATCCACATAGGAAAAACTTCAGAAATTTTTTAAAGATAAGGCAGTAATTCTGGGAAGCATTGACTACGCTACTGAGAAATCAGAAAGTTTAGAAAAAACATCAGACTTTTAGAGAACATGCAGATTTAAAGAGCACTGAAATGAAAAAAAAAAAACACGATGTATTTATGTCTCTATTTGTATACTTTTCCTGGGTGTTCAGTGATGTGCCATGGCTATTTGAAATGGGAAGGGAAATTCAAAGCAATGAACTTTACTACAAATTGGAAACAATAGAAAACCATGTAGTTTGTTCATTGGCAACTAGACCAGCCAGTGCACTGCACTTTATTGCACGCTTGCAAGGATGAGACAAACTGTTGTCAATATGTGTTCCTGCTGACATCGGTCTGGGAGGACACATCTAAGTAAAGTTGAATGCACTATTTCTGTTACAGGACAGTGAATATAGCTGCTATCCTGATTATAAGAAGGACTTCTTCTGACTGTCCATAACTACCTAAAGTCTTTGCACAATTTGTTTCTCTGTGTATCAGTGAAACTTTTTTTTTTTTTTTTTTTTTTTGAGCATACAATAAAAAAGAACACTGGTAGAGTTGAAAGCAAAGCAAACCAAAAGCTAGTATTAATTCATACATTAACTACTAGTAGTAGACTAACAGGTCCAATATGGAAAAAGTGTCCATGCAGAAGGTATGCTTCTATTTAGTGGTAGAAGTAAGAAATCATTTTAATCACAATGCCATTTGCATTTGGTTTTCAAACAGAAGGCTTTTCTGAGAAGCAGGTACCTAAGCTTCACACCAGCCAAAATGAACATAGCAAACCAAATTTTTCAGAGGGAGAAATGCCAGAGAAAAATGAGCAGCAGTGTAAAGTACCAGTGCTTCTGCCAAAGACCACGAGGGAAAGTCACACTGTCCTTTTACACCGGGAGCTCACAGGCACTGATTACACTGCACACACCTTGTTCATGGAGAACAGTAAAGAACTGCTTTTGCACCTGTTATTCTTGCATCACACTTTGCATTTTTAATGTTTAGCAGAAGCTGTTGGTGCTTAAAAATCTTTACCAAACATATCCACATAGCATGGAAAAAAAAGCTGAAGTCAATAAACTGCGTGTCATATGACAGAATCATCTTGCATTTAATTACTAAATTGCAAACACAATTACTAAATTTGGCCCAGGTGCCTGCCTAGAGGGAAGCCAAGTTTTTCTTCCATTTTGAGAAACTAGTTCCTCTTGCTTCTCTGTGGATAAGGAGCGTGCAGTAGGAACACTGCCTGGCACACGCAGGATGCTGCGTGGGTGGCTGAGCACAGGGAGGCACTGGGCACATAGGAAAACTTGTTGTGACTGAGTGGGTACAAGAACAAGAGGTCTGCTGTTCTGCTGGAATCAGAACAGAGCCAATATTCCCTCTCCCACTAGCTGCTTCTTTACAGAGAAGCCCATCTCTCTGACATTTTCTGCCATTTTCCCTATATGTTTCCATTATAACGTGACACAGAAGAAACATAGAATTTTGTATAACTACAAACAGGCATTCAGTAAATGCCAGAAATAACTAACCAGTCACATTTTGGAAGCAAGTAAACAGCAGTCATTGTAAAAGTGTGTTAAAGAAATAGGTTCACCTAATTTAAAACAGTAAAATGACCAGATTCCAGGGCTGAAATTGTCCCTGAGGTAATACCATGACTTCACTCAGGAAATATTACTCAGTGGAATTACAGCTAGAACTGTAACCCAAAGAGTCATCTTCAGAAGCATCATTCCTGGAGTGTAAAATACCCTGCTCCTCCCATTCCTAGCGTGAGGTTCTGATTGCAATTCACATTTCCGTGCAATGCAATATCAATCTGCTCATGAGCCATTTTGCTTCTCATGAGCTGTATTAAACATTTATTTTTACATCAGTAAGGGGTAATAATCCAAGGAATTCAGCTTTCATCGATATATGGGATTTCCCCACATTATCTTGAAAATCCTGTCTTGAATATTAAAACACTTAACTTTTTTTGTCTTCCAGTTTCTCATGGCCTTCCCTCTGTGAGATAAGATATCACCAGAATTAAGAGATAAAGTGGTCTCCTACTATGCGGTGGACTGCTCAGTCTGGTAAGGAAAAGGAATTTGTTTTATTTTTGTTTTATTTCTTCATTTACAAAAGTACACAGAAGATTGACATCTAATTAGAGGTTAGGTGTGCAAAGCTCCACAACACAAAGATTTATGGGGAAGAAGGTTTTTTGCCCTCAGTGAGATAAATCAAAGGATTGGCCAAAATACAAACTCTACTTAAAAGGAATTGCAGTGAAGCGGTGTCTTACTCCAGAGTGCAGCAGAGGAGAGACAGCTTTCATAGTATCATGTCTCTTTTTCCTTTTTATTACACAGGAATGACCAGATTGAGCATGATTCCTCTAAATTTCACTTAGAAATAATGCATAGAAAAACTGATTGTTTCCAAGCTCTTATTACTTTGATTCTGCTGTGGAACTGAATAGTCCTGAATTTCTGTTGGCAGATATTTTGTCTAAAAAAAACGCCTCAAACAATATGAATTAACTTTTATTATGCTAAATGTTTAAACTCAGTTAAACTTTTGTTGTCATTGTTATAGTTTGTTTTGTGTTTTAAGTGTCTGCCATTCTTCCATGATTGCGAAAACATTCCCCTGGAGGATCATTGCTGATGTGGAAATTGTGTTGGAATTAGGTTCATATTGGTCTTTCTTATTAGAGAAAAAGCTGAGAAACCGGAATTATGCTGTCATCACCTTCACTGCATTTCTTTTAAAAAATGCTGTCACTGCTGCTGGTGGTGTTTTGTGCTGGAGTACTACTCTAAGAAGTCCAAGTCATTGCAAAGTCCTTTTGTATTTGTCAGAAAGCTGGATTTTATTGTTAGTAGCTCTGATCACTGATCTAGGGCTCCTTGGGTACCTAAATGCAGCTATGAGGTCTACACTCCTATTACCATATGTTTGACCAAACGTGCATTATGTCATGCTTGGGTACAGCTACAAGCAGTGTGCTAAACACCAAAGAATTAGATTCCTCTGAACTTCAGTGCAGCGCTTTAGCTCTTTACCCCTTCATCTTGTGCAGAAGATAAGGCCTATGGTGTAAAGGCAGATTTAACAGGAGGCATGGAACAGCCTCAGAAGAAAAAACATATGAATATAATGCAGCACGTGTATCGCTTGAGTAAGCTGTTAGTTTCACAGCACCCTGAGTAATTTCTGCTGGGAAAAGTATATGGGTCATTCCTTCAGAGAGCTTGGGGAAGAATCCCTCCTCGAATGTAGTCTACTGGTTGCTTCAGTGTAAAGATTATTTTTATTTTTTACATGAAGCAGTGTGGTACTGTGCAGAAGGAATTGCTTTTGAAAACAGATGGCGTGGCAGTAGCTACGCCACACTGCACAAGTTGGATGAAATACATCTCATTTTGACGCAAAACTCTTAGGGTGGTAAGCACCTAACATGTATGAACTTGAAATATGTTCCTTTGTCCGACGAAAGTCACAAACCCGAGGCGTAGGATTGCCATTTGACTTTTTCTCGGTGACGACCAGCAGAGGGAGCAGCGGTGACAAAGCCGCGGCAGCCCCGAGGCTCAGCTCAGCGCAGGAGGGCCTCGAGTGCCACTAGCTATCCATGCGACCTTCAAACTGAACTCTTGCCCGCCCGAAAAATACGTGCCACGCAGTAGTAAGGGGTGAGACCTGGCTACACGAAGCATAGCCAGCACATTTTGGAGGCTGAGGGCACGCTCCAAAGACTTTTAGCCAACTTTATTTCTTATTTTGCAACTTAAACCACAGTTCTGTGGGAAAACATGCTTCAAATGTGAAAACTCAAGTTACTCAAGTTAAGATTTTGAAAGATATTGGAATGCACTTCTAAGTTACCATTCATGGTACATGTCTAGTATTCCATACTGACTTTCAGCCAGTACTAAAAAGTCTCAGAATCAGACCTCAACAGATGTTTTAGAATTTTCATTCAGTCATATCTACCAAGAAAAAATAAAATAAAAGAAAATTTCACAGCTGTTGGAAAAAATGTAGAAAAGAAGATACAAAGCAGCCTAGCTCAGCTCCTAACAGTTTTCCCTTTCCCTTCCTTTTCACTAGAGGAGAGGAGCACAGAGAATCTCTGAGTCTCAATATGCCAGAGAACTCCTTAGGTGACTGTGTAAGGTTTTACCCATTTCAACAATTGTCTTTACTACACGCCAACACCTATGTTGTTGCCACTTCATAGAGAGCAATATGCAGGTACATGCACAAAAGTCCTTACACTGACTTGGATTTTAGCCTGTTCTCCCATGGTTGTTTCCTGACATCCCCCCCTTCTCCCCTCCTCCCCCCCCCCCCCACCCAATAGCAGAAGTACGTAACAGTAAAGAATCTCAGGGCTAAGCCAATGTATATGCTCAGCCAACATATCCGCCCTAACAAAGACATTCCAGACTTGTTGAGGCTGTGCATGTGAAACCTTTTTCCTTCAGCCCTGCCTGCCTTATGGAAGATCCCCTCTCTTGTTACAAACCTTACCTGCTCATAATTCCAGCTAAAACAAACCTAGCACTTCAGTTCTAGGCCTAAAACTCCAGTTCAGATGTCTAAAAGTGGAAACCCAATTCTGCTGAATGCAAAGCAGCAAAACAGGGAAAATGGCATTTATGGGGAATTCATATTACAGGCAGAAACAAGATCCAGAGTTTTGCTGGTGGTTTTGCTTGAAAAGAAGTGAGGGATCCCAGAGTCTGAGTTCTCCCATGCTGCAGTATCACACATCTAGCTTTTCGAGGAAGTGCCCCAAGAAACATTACTGACAGCTACTCTCAGCCAACCTAGACAACTTGCTAAGGATCCACTCTCCACTTGCTTATGTGCCGTAGTCACTACTGTAGTCTTTACTTACTGATTGTTCTTGAGAATATGACAAAATCAAATCTTCTTCCTTCAGGTGACTTCAGAATGATGAAGCACTCATCGCTAGTCAGAAAGCATGTTTTTTTCCAGTGACTCCTGTGGTTGAGGGATCAAACCTTTCCAGTACCCTGCAAAGAAAGAGCTCAAATGTTCATACCTTTCACCACCAGATTTTCTCTGAGAAAGGTCAACATTACTACATCCAAAGAGCTTATTCAGCATGCAGTGCTGCCACTTGGACTAAGCAAAAAGCATAGCGCTTTATTCTGTTAGACAAATACCATCTTAGCCAGCTCTGAGGAAAGGGCAGAGGATGGATTGCCAGTGTGACTGGAGCATGCTTTCTGTTTATCACCCTTACTGCACCTCCCCATTCCTAGCCTAATTAATAAAATGTGCACACTTCCCCAAAAAGATATTCCTGAAAACACCAGGGCAGTTTGGTTTGCAGTATCATTAACTCACATCCACTCACCCTCACAAGAGTATTTGGTCACTGGGCTGTTTGAAAGGGAATTTTGAGCATACTTTCATTGCGTATTTGACACATATATTTTCCATTTTGCTATATTTGATTCCTGTTAAAAATTTCTTACAATTCTTATTATTTATGAAAACTCTTTTCTACCCAGGGAAAGAAGCAATGCTTTCAGAATTTACCCTGCTAACCAAATGAGTGGCTCAGTTTTGTAATACAGTAACTTAATGAGCATTCGTCTTTCAGATAGCTCCTGTCACTAGATGTTAATTACACATTATTTACTAACGTAACTGAAGTGGGATTCTCTTTCCAGCAGTTTGTATGGTTGGATCTGTAAGCTACTTTTCTCTGTGTTCCAAAAAAAATACAGTAATTACTTTTCCTTAAAATTTGCTGCTCTACAGTGTTGCTTTCTGATCACTGGATGTGTCTCTCTCCTTAGCTAAATCAGAAACATTGTTTTGCCTCTAATTCAGAATAGTTAACCTGGCTTACCTGTGGTTTACATACATGCATATGCATGAGCGTTATGATTGTTTACTTCCTCATAGCGTAATTTGCCCAAATATAGAGAAATCTATGATGTTTTCACTGAAAATAACAAATAGAGAACGATACTATAGGCTGTCTTTTTGTCATGATCCGTAAGTGTACGTGCCATTTAACAACCAATAAAATATGACAGGCATATACGATTCTGTCTGAGCAGGAAAGGAAATTTTATTGCTCAGGTTTTAGTCACACATGCCCTACATAAAGTTGTACAGTCAGATCAGTATTTTATTGTTACTTACCATATGTGTTACACCCCTTAGGCATGAAAGAACAAGTTAGACAGAAAGCATTCGCCTTATCAACAGAAGAAGGAATTGTTTCAAATGAGTTTATAGTCAAAACAGCCTTTAGAAACAAAACAAATCAACACCTGGAAACAATTATCTCAAGATCTCAGAGAAGGAGCCAATCTGACAATCTCAGATTTAAAATTTTCTTTCTTGAACTCCACGTTTCCTCTTACACACTGAAATCTGTGACAATGCACTATTGAAGACCTTTGAAATCAAGAAGTAAAGTACTATTTGCTAATCCTCCGCATCAAGACTGGACATTAGGAAGCAGTTCCTTACTGTGAGGGTGGTGAGACACTGGAACTGGTTGCCCAGTGAGGTTGTGAATGCCCCCTCCCTAGAAGCCCCTCCCTGAAGGGCCAGGCTGGATGGGCTTTGAGCAACCTGGTCTAGAGGGAGGTGTCCCTATCTATAGCAGAGGGTGGGAACTAAATGATCTTAAGTGTCCCTCCTAACCCAAACCATTCTATGATTATATAATACCCAACACATTACCCCCAGAACTCCAGGCATTCTGGATCTTCTTAGCCTAACACAGAGAAAACATTCAGAATTTTGTGGCTATGTGCATAAGTGTATGCATAAAATAGTCAGAACCAGAATGCGCAGGCATAGATCAGTGGTGGGCAGGGAATTCAGAAGGCAACATTCGCTCTCCATTTTCTGTTTTAAGGTTCCTTGTACACAACTTGGTGAGAAAGCAAAACAGAACATGGTGATCTTGAGGCACTTCTGTAGCTAGGGGAGGGTTTCAAAGCTATGAGCATGGGCTCGTTATCTTGGAATATGCAGATTACACTTTTTTTTTTTTAAATATAGTAAGAATTTTTATTGATGTTCCACCTGTGTTTATCTCTACAAGTTTAAGAAGTATGTTAGCAACCTGCATTGCATTAGAAGGCTGTGCATATGAACCAACACAGGATGCGAATACATAGATGCCAAAAGAGCATAGTAGCAGCAACATACAAGTCCAAGTTCACAAAGCCAGGAAATATTATTTTTTGGAACAGCTGACAGAGAACAGCAATGTATTCACTGCCTGGGGAAACAGCAAGAATTTTGTGGGAATGGACTGAGGGGTTGAATGGTCTGTGGTCACCCTTAAGGTAAGGATACATTAATGATGGGAGAGAAGGAGAGGAAAGAAACCGTGTATTAAATTCGAGCATGTGATACACCATGAACACAGAGTGGTGCCTGAAAGCCAAGTCAGAAAAGCTTTACAGCTTTTTTTTCCTTTTTCCCTTATTTTTGTGCTTTATCAATTAAATTAAAAATGAAGAGCTACAAAATTTTCTTTCAAACTTTCCAGATATCTGTTTGGAGATATTCTTTTTTAAGAAGCATTGGCTGAAATAACAGAGAAGAAACAGCATCAAGAATCTTACAGACCTGAATAAAGCTGCTAATCTCTATTTCAGATAAACTGATATTGTCCTGTCCCAGTCAAGACTTGAGTACACGTTCCTTGGGAAGCAGGGCAGAAACTGGCTTTCTTTGCAATCACATAAGCATATAGAAATAATTTATTTGTATATATATTATTGCTTGGAGGATTTATGTCTTGTCTATAGATGTATGAAGATTGCACAACTCTTGAATATAGCAATATTAGTGGAATATTAATTTTCCTTCCTTTATTTTAAAAACAAAGTGATTTCAGATTTCTGAAAAATTACTCATGATGGGAAATGATCTGTTTGGAACACTGGAGATTCTAAGTGGAAGGTGTGAATTGTAGCTAAATGTCCAATCCCCCCTCTGCCCTCTGGGCCAAACCCTTCAGTTTTAGGAAGCTTTCATTTTAATAACCATTTGATCTTTCCCAGGGGAGGATTTGGTACTATTTCTTTTAATCTCTGCACACAGCTCAAAACTGACTCACTGAACTCGATTTTAAGCCCGTTTGTGTTTATGAGCAACAGACTGCAGGATCTACAACAGAACAAATAAGAACAATGTTTATAAATGTCAGTTAATCACATGAAGTGAAGTGACCTGGTTTTACCAGTATTTTGTATCATAACATCATGCAATAGGCAAAAAACCTCAGGCATCTGATTTAATGACGCTTTTAGGCCTTTTGTTCACTAGAATCTTTGGGAAAATGTAATTCAGAAACTTTAGACCTTTGTAAAGTACAATAAATATTCATCCAGCAAGTAATAATAAATGCATGTTGAAAACAAAATAGACTGATGTTTCAATCCATGCATATGAGTATCAAAGCAAATTCAATCAATTAACCAGAGAGAACAAAGTTAAACAAACACATAAATCTTTGAAGGGTGGACATTCTATGCAGTAAATAACGCAACACTTCCACTGTCATCAGATAATGTGCACTGAGCTAAGTCAGTGAAATAATTTCCACTGAGCCAGATTTTGGCGCAAGCCTTGGTGCCATGTAGGTGTATCTTCTAGCTCTTAGCTTGAATGGATCAAGCGTCTCTGGAAATCAAAACTTCTTCATTTGATCAAACTGGTTAGAATTTGGGTTAAAATGAAAAAAGGTCATGTGGTCAGCTAAGAAACTGTAATACCCCCACCTTAAAACATTGCCCCATATCTCATTTCTTTCGTAAGAATGTAAATAAACCCCAAAACTTATTCTCCACATCCACTGTTTTAAGAAAGTTCCAAAGAGACATTAATTTCCCAATCTCCTTCTAGCACTGCAACAGCAAAGCACACTGCTGCTCTTAGCCACAGTCATGCCCACAGTCTGGTCTCAGACAAAATGACAAACAAACTGAACAATTCACAGAGCAAGGAAGTTGCAGCAGTATCCTAAGCTTGCTTACATCAGAGAAACATATTGCCAGAAATAGTGAATAAACACTTGAAAAATTAAGGGGGAAAAAAAAAAAAAAAAGTAAAAAAAAAAAAAAAAGAAGAAGAAAACTAGCACAGTATGTAAGGGTTTAGATCCCACAGAACTAGGATTTCTGTATATTAGAGCTAGAAATCTTACTGGCTCTATTTTTAAAAACTCATGAGGTAAATTAATGCTCTGGCCCCATTAAAACCCACTAATTTCAGAGTTGTTGAATTTAGGAGTACTGCATCATATAACTGGAAGCAGAAGTTAATGTACTGAGTGTTGTTATACTAAATGAAATATGAATTCATGTTTATTCTGTATGTTGACCATTTTAATACTCTGAATTTAGCAACAGAAAATTGGGTCTAATAGGCTGTTTCCACGTCACAAGTAGCCCAGTTGCTCTTTTAACTGTAAATGCCATGAATACTCTTTTCTTACCTAGCAATTCAAATGATACGAAATTAAACCTTTTTCCCAGCACCTGTAAAAATGTGCTAATGACAGAACTGGCAGTATGATGATTGCTTTACAGATAAGTTGTTTCTTCATCATCTTCAAGGACATCCAGATTTATGACCTAATCACTCAGTCCTTTAACAGAACGCATTTGAGTTTGATTAAAAAAGAAACAAATAGCAGGGCAGATGTATTAATGAAATCTTCATGACCTTTTCACATAAGGAACTCTCTCAAAATAGCAGGTTTAAAGCAGAATATGGCTTCCTTGGCTGCTTTAGCTTTGCCTGCCTTGGCATGCAGAGTGTTTTTGGTGTTCTTTTTCACATTGGCAAGTGCAAATTTTGGACAGTTATCTCCCCCTCCCCCTCCTTGAACTTTAATTGCTTAACCTACATCCTAATTCAAGTTGCTCATAAACCTTAGCCTTTGTTGTAGGTCCGACAGCTGTGTTATGTCAGTAGCAAGTAAAACCTTCACAAAGTTCCGGAATGCTGCAAGACATTTTATAGGTGCTGCAATAAAAGGCAAATTGAATTTACAAAAATGCATTTGTCACTGATTAAAAACTTACAAAGTTAATTGGAAACACCGTGTAGGTGTTGCCACACAACTAGAGGTGTAACTGGTGGTTTTAGTTCAGCAGGAGCACAGGGGATAGTAGCTGTTCATGTTAAGGCCAGTAATCTTATTCATATTTCTTTTTCCCTTGAATAGAGCATCTACTGGAAGATCAGTGTGAGTGCACAACATTTAGCAACATTAAGACGTTAGCCAAGAAGTAGTGACCACTACCTGGCTCAGTTTTCAAGGCCGTATCAAAGTAAAATTTACAAATATCATTTGGTGGCTGTTAGTAATTGCTCCATCCCTTGGGAAAGTTTTCTAGGCCTTTCCTCTCCCCTTTCTTTTACCTTGGCAAAGTTTACACCACCATTACAATCATTGCTTCAGCCTGTGAGGAGGGAGGTAACCAACAGCCATGGCAATCAGCACCCTCCCCCTGGAGCTGAGTGAATTATCTCCATATAATCCACTTAACCTTTGCCATTGTGGAACCTGGGAAGCTGAACGTATTTTTAAACTTGAGTCTTTTAATTGCCAGTTTATAGTGTCACTAGTCCAGCTCAGCTGGAAAGAGGATGATTGGAAAATAGTTCCATGAGGCAATAGCTTTTCACCTCGGCTAGGAGTCCTAATTATTACTAGCTTTGTGGCTCACTGTCCTCTAAGTTTGTGTGGACAGTGGTCAACAACGAATCCACAGGTGGTGGACTCTCCTTAACATAATATTATTCCTGTTCAATACAGGAAAAACGTCACAGGGTTTGGATTAGTTACAAAGGTGAACTTGGGCGATATATTGTCATTGATTGTCAATGTACAGAAAAATTCAAGTTAATGTGAGAGCAATTCTGTAACAGTAGTGTTGAGTAACACAAGAAAACTGCTTCGCAATTTCTACTATTAGTCATCTCCACTTGCTAAAGTAATTTATGTCAATGCCACTTAATCCCTTTATCACACTCAATAAAAAAAAAAAATTGCCTCTAGTGAATGCAACAGGGTGCTTGTTGATAGTTTTTCTATAGCCAAGTTATGGAAAACTTAATTAGAAAGTGGTTAGTTCAGTGGACTGCAATATCTCTGAGAGCCTTCTGATACATCTGCTTAAAACTTAAACAGAATAGTGCTTACTTATTGTGTTGATCAATGTTCTAGTGTGCTGGACTGTGGGCACGC
The DNA here is from genome assembly GCF_951394365.1 of Tetrao urogallus. Lineage (NCBI taxonomy): Eukaryota > Metazoa > Chordata > Aves > Galliformes > Phasianidae > Tetrao > Tetrao urogallus. The sequence goes on from NC_136821.1 coordinate 20,557,948, forward strand.
CCACATTTTAATCATTTGATCAAGCAAGAAACCTTGCATGTGGTCTTACCAGAGACACCATGAAATGGAATTTGTACCTTTTCTTGAGCAGGAATTCTCCAAAGAGCCCCAAAGAAACATGCATTAACAAATTTTGGCTCCTTTGAAAATCTTAATCTTGATTCCCTGAATCTTGGGTCCTTTATATCACTTTAAGATCTGTGTTAAAGAGTAGAATGCCAACACCTTTTTAGAAATAATCAGTTGATCCTCAAAACTATAGAGTTTTTTTTTTCCTCCTCTGTCTCTTCATAATTTTAAGCTTCCAGATACTGAGAGAGATGAAGAGAGAACATAGCTGATGCCCTACAGTGCTGATAGCTTTCATTCTTCATGGCACAAGAACATGCCAGTTCTCTGAAGGCCTAAAGTGTTATTTTTCAGCAATGCCAATAATCATGGTTCAACACACTTATGCACCAACATAAAAAACAAAATGGCACACTCTGCCAAAGATCTTATGAAGCACAGGCTGGTGATTCAGACATCTGCTTGGTCAGTGTTCTCTGGTGCATATTCAACCAAAAAGAAAACCTCTCTATGTGATACCTAGCATCAATACAGAGGTAGAATTTGCAAAATTGATGGCAGAACAGTACTAGCATTTTTTTCATTACAGTCTGCTTAATTTACTTGATCTTCTATTAATAATAACAAAAATAAGTAGGGGTAGTCAACATTGAGAAGTAACATCAAGGTTGATCCTTTATCCAAATACTTCATTCCTACTGCTGCTATTCAATAATTCAGCATTATGTGATAGGAACAGCGTATTACACTATTTTTATATCCGTAGACTAAAGAGGGAAAAAATCAAATTAAGGATCTCCAAGCCTAAATGTATAACACTATCTAGAAAGAAATCATTTTATTCAGAACAAAAAAAGCATCTACTCCATTTTGTTGGGCATCTCACCTTCACTTGTATGCGTTCATGGCTCAACACTATTCTTTCTAGAGACCCCACAAATTTAAAAGAAAGAGAGGATGTTTTGAAAGATTTTAGAAAGCATCAAATGTCCACAACTTTGCCAGATTGTAATCTGGGTAGTTCTGGGCCACTATTTCAGCAGATTCTAAAGTAAATTCATTCTTCCTTATCTACATAAGTTGACCAAGTATGTGTAACAGAGAAAGAATAAATGAAGTTTTAAAAAAGAAAATGTTTGTGCTACTTTCAAAATTTCTCTGCCAATTTCTCTAATTAAGACTTGAAAAAAATGATCAGCAGTAATATGACTGTAGCAACTAGGCAGATCAATATGATGGGAAAGGCATTACAACAGAGATGTGATGATAGAAGGACCAGCACGATAGAAAGATACTATAAAGGGAGGGAAGAAGATTGCTCACCCATATCAGAAAATTCTAGCTTCGTAGGGGAAAACTCCACCAAGAAGAGATCTCCAGAAAGAAGTCCATCCCCAAAGGCAGTCAGCCCTTAGATGAGGTTTAAGAGAGGTGCAGCCAGGCTCCACCCCTTCTGGTCACACAGCTGAATTGCCTTCACCTGTGCTCCCTGGCCTGACTGGGTCCTTTCCCCAGGTGATCAATCAGTGCTTCAGGCCGTGACTCAGCAGTTCCTATACAATGACAATTAGCAATAAAGAATGGGCAGAAAGAAGGATTATGGCTCTTGTGGAAAAACAAAAGCAGAAAGCACAGTAGACAAAGCCTTTTTTTCTGAGGACAGACCCCACATGGAAAACAGACTGTATTTATAGTGAATTTAGGAGCACTCAAACCAATTTAAGGATCTACTTTGGTTTGGATGATAACGTAAATTTTTAGATGAAGACTTCATAACAGAGGTTTCACATACAAACAGCTAAGCTTTTTTTCATTTTCAACTCTCTTAACAAACTCACAATGAAAGTCCATTGTGCATAGACACACATCACAGCCCAGGCCATGCCTGCCTGCCAGCACTGCTGCTGGGGCACACCATGTGCCTGCTTTACATAGCTGGAGAAAAGTTCCTTTTACATAGAAGTTCTTTATCAGCTGAACGTCACTTGCAGCTAATGAGATAGGGTTTTCACCAAGTCTTGATAAAGCTGTTATGCTTTTAGCCACGTTTTTCCCTAAAGAGATAAAAATGTCCCTCTCTGTCAACATGGTGACTGTAAATCCAGATTAGAGATATAGCAATGGAACAGAAATAAAACCTCTGTTAGAGAACATGGTGTCTCCTGGCTTACTGACCAGCAGGCAGTCAGCTCCTAAGATTGTACACGTGCATTATACCACAAACTAAATTGGAAATTATGTAAGTCTTCACCCTGCTGTTTTCACCTCTGCCACATCTGAGAATGCATTACTGTCTTCCAAGGCAAAAGATTTTGAATTTTTGATATGATTAAAAATAGCAGGCCGACGTAGTGCACTTTGCTGAATCATTAAAGTGGGAAAAGACTGCTAAGATCATCTCATGCAACCACCATGCACACTAAACCATGTCTCTCAGCATCACAATGCTTCCAGTATGCTTCATTCATATGTCCTCGTGTCTGTGACCCAGGCATTACTGATGTTAATTTAATAACTGCCTTATTTAAAGGTAGAAACATCCTTATCACAGATGTGTGAGATCAGACTGGGGAAAGCAGCTCACCTATTTCTTACACGAATCTAATACTAAAATCAAGTGGCAAGAGTAAGCCTACATTTTGCAAGTTCCCCCGGACATGAGCTCAGCCAGTTTTGATTAATGAATCTGTGTCATGAACTGCCATCCCCTTTATATTCCCACTGCCACTATAATTATTACAATTCATATGCTTCTCCTATGTTTGTAAATACATGTGTTTGCTCATCTAGCTAGGCACAGCTTGTCTTATGCTAGCTATTTCTCTTGGGAGGAAAATTGTCAACTGCAAAAAACTTCACAGCATAATTAAGAAATGAAGTGTGTTTTTCCAACTTGTGATGCATTTTTTGTATTGTCAATCCTTTTCAGCTGGAAAGTATTGCTGTAGTGGCAGAAGTAAATAGAAACTGTGATTGTATTTCAATGAGTAAGGGCAAATACCACATACTGATTTATTTTAATTTTACTTTGATATATGGAGTGATAAGGGATAGAAGCAAAGGAAATAGTGGGGGGGAAAAAAAAGCACCTCTAATGTCATTCTTCAAGATGTAGATAATATTGCAGAGAAAAATGGGGAAGATATCAATAATAGGAATAGACGCCATCAAGCCTATTTCTGAGGTAGTGTTCAGTGTGGGATGTACCCACAGTTTGAAAATATGTTGACATATCAGAAAACCTCTGAACAACAACAACAAAAAAAACAACCTCAGAAGTGGTAGCCTGCTTTTCCATCGAAATTTGGAGATCATGCTCCACAGTTACCTACAAATGAAGAAGTTTGCTACTTGTAAACTGCTTAAGCCACTGACACAGATGTAGGAAAATTTAATCGCTGGAAAAAACACTGAAGGTTTTTGGGAGAGAAGAATGTACAAAGGGTACTCAGCCGCCAGAACTATTTCCACATGGCAGAGTCATCTGCATCTGAATACTTCATAAAATTCTCTGTGTCAGTGTAAGGAAACAAAGTAGCTCACAAAGAACTTACAGGCTGCTTTCATGGATTGTGTGGTGAATTTCTGTTGCCCCTTTTTCATTCATGGTATGTGATACCTGATCAATGTAAGGTTGCTGCAGATTGTGGTCACTGCTAAGAGTGAGTTGGTGACTTCTATCCATACTGAAATTTAAAAACATTTTTAGAATGTCTATTGGCTTTTCTGAATGAAGGGTTGAACTGGTTATAGCCAGTACTGATTCTTTTTGAATCAGAAAATGAGATACAGTCTGATCTATTCTTACCATCAATGTGCAAGTCTATTGGCAGGAGATAACGTCCATAAATTGCACCATATGGTTTAGTCCATTAATACAATAATAAAAACAAACAAAAACCCCAAAAGAAGCATCATCACCATCAACAACAACAACAAAAATAATTACTTATTTACCTTAGAAATGTCACCTCCTAGCTGCTTCTCTTGTTTGGATAGAGTTTCTCCAGAGTCATCTTCTGTGACAGATGCTTCCATATGCTGAGCTCCTAATAAATGAAAGCTAAATGAGCAACATTCATTCTGGAAGCAAAGTGCACACTGTCAATTTTCAGACCTCCTTTAGTCATCTTTTAAGGTGATTTTAAAATCTTTTATGAAGAATTAAATACTTTGGAAGCGCCTCCTTCCCCCCCCCCCCCCCCAGTCTGTTATTTGCATGGGTTTTCTCTGTGTTTGACCATAATTCTGCAGTAATTTTCTGCTGTACTCTAACCAGAGCAATCAGCTGCATCCAAATTGTGAGCACATCAGATGTCCAACACATTCACTGTTTTGTTTCAAAAATTTTTCTGAATTAAACTCGACAGTGTTTGCTTTATGGAATAGGAGGAAAACCAGGTTTGTGTTTTAATAAATATAATCAATTCAAATTCTCTTTCTTGAGTGGTAGTAGCTTGCTCAGAGCTGATTTTTCCATAAATTTCTTTTCATGGTGTTATTTTACCCCTAGCAATGTGAATATCTGTTACAATTTTATTACTCAGTTGTTATGGGACTCATCGGCAATTCCTACTTATGGCTTCAGATTTGACTACCCTGCAAAATTTTATATCATCTTCAAACTTTGTCATTTGACATGATACATCCTTTTCCAAATTCAAGTTTCACAGAGAAAAGATGGAGAAGGAAAAAAAAAGATTTTTCTAATGTTAGAAATGTATGCATTTAAAAATATTTCATATTCTACTTATCTTCTTTTCATTCCTCACAGATCTTTGCTGTTTTGTGTAATAACATTTTCAGCCTGTGCGGAAAATTAGTGACATTAAGAGTATTTCTTTAATCAAATTCAGAGCACTGGTAACACTATTTCCTAAGGTATATGCTATCTAACAAATCTTGCATTTTATTGGCTGTCTCATTTTGTTCTCTTTCATATTTCACGTTTATGATATGCTCAGACATACTCCTGTTTTGTTGAGTAGGAATCTGTGTGGTCTTTGATGTAAGACATTATTTATTTGACAAGGAAATATGAGACGGTGCCCTGAATCTGCATTTAATTGATGGATAGAGAATTTTTAGCATTGCAACAAGACAGATTCTCATCCAAAGTGTCAAGGAAAGAGCATTCTTTTAATCTGTCCTCCCATGAATTTAAATACATATATATATATTTTGAGGAGTAATTTAAAAAATTCTTTATTTAAGGTTGTTAGCAGGGTTTCCATGCATGCCTGATATCCAAATGCTAAGAGTGATTGATGCTATTATCTGTTTTTAGGGATATTTTCATATCTATGAGAAGTGAGCTCTTGATTCTGACAAGTCTTCAGCAAATGAGACTTACACTGCAAACAAATGCCGGCTCTTGGTACTGCATGAAGGCAAGGTATAATATATATGTATGCTTTTTCACCAGTGCCAACTTGCTTCAAGTTTGCCGTTGTAATTAAACCTTGCAACTTAAACATCAGGCAATCATCTCCATTCAAGAAACTCAAGAGACACCTGCATTATTCTTACACAGTATTTTGCACGGGACAAATCACACCGAGAGCTTTCAGAGACCTCAGCAAAGTGTGGAGTGCCTCAACCTGATGTCTTACTCCACTTTTTGCTTGCTAGTATTTCTGTCTATTACCTTCACAGATCATCCAGCTAACAAAGGTACAGGATGCCCTCCGTCAGAGACAGCTTTCTTTCATCACTTGTTTACCTTTGAAATCCTGTGCAATACCTTTCTGCTGGTGGTCCCTGGGACATTTTCATATGGAAAATAAGGACGCGTTTTTGGTCACCTTTTCTGCCACAGTTTCTGCTTCTTAAGTTATACATTAAAAAGTTATTTTAGAGCTACAAGAATGTTGGCAAATAACCAAGTCTCTAAACAGTGCATTCAGAATTTGCCATTGTTTGCTTATTTTCTTAGCAAAAGGAAGCACTAAGCATGGGAATTACACAAATGCAGTGTTTAACCTAAACTTCTGCTCTCCTGAATGTCAGTAAAACTTTATCAACTTTATTGGCAACTGGATTAGGCAACAAAACCAAAACAGAATTATTGGCAATGAGTCTAATTCCTGCACCACTGAAACGACTGGGAACTGTGCCACTCAAGCCCATAGAAAACAAACTGAGGTATATTATCCTTAAGCTGATGCCCTTTCTGTTTCACAGAAACAATAAGACTAGGTTATAAACAATGTAGTAGGCAACTGTAACATTTTTTTTTTTTTCACAGCAGCTTAAGTAAATTCTATACAGCAGTCCATAGATATTCTTGGGTCCACAAAGTTTGTTTATTCCCAAAGAACTGACATGTGTGTATACATATATATACATTTACAAGTACTTTCATATCATTTAATCTTAAATTAGGAGATAAACTAATTTAGTTTGTACAATTGACCACACAATTTTGCTTTTGGATTTGATTGATTTTCTACTAATAATAATGAAATATTTTTTTATGGCTTTATTGTTCAGTACAAGAACAACTTCAGAATTCAGCTAAGTGCTATGATTTGTTTTTGAGAAAGGACTAAGAAATTGTCAAGCAACTGCTGATTTTTCACAGAATATGAAATACTGGCAAACGTCCTCAGACATATGAGAAAATATGATAGTTAAATTTACAAGGCATTTCTGACTTCACGGTTTAAGTATGCTCTTGCCCTTTATATCCATATGTGGAAGCTGAGAAGAACAAGGAAGATACTACACATTCAGATGTTTATATTGTTTAGAAGGTTCAAATTTTTTATGTTTGCACTGTACATCAGACAACAAGGTGTCTTGGCTACAACGGCAACAGCTTTAGAGGAGAAGGAGCATAAGGTCCCTATGAAAAATGAAAATAGCCCCCTGATTAACTTTTGATTTCTTTCTCCCCCCAGTTCAGCCACTTTCTTTCCTTCAGGAATTCAGTATAACGCTTGCTGACTGTAGTAACTTCCTTCATACTTTTGTTTTGTCTTCATCCTCACTGAATTAAGCAAATTGGATTTTTCCTAAGTAACCGTATAGATCATCACATCATTCCAGGCTCTCCTGTTTGTATTTAATTCCTATTTGGATGCTACAGCAGGAAGGATGGTTTGAGGACTATTTATCCGTTCCCAGGACTGAATCCAGAAGACACCTATACATGTAACCAATGGCTTTACAGGGACTTCTTAATTACATCTATCTTGTTTTTTGGGCTCTTCAGCAACACAATGAAATAAAACACGCTCTCTTTTGCTTTGATGCTGATAAATACCTCAGTAATTTGAATTTGTAGTACATACACAATGACAAATTCCTTGACTCCATTATTTTCCATAATTACAGCAAAACACAAAACAGCAAAAAAACAAACCAACAGCAGTGGTATTCCTCAGAGAGTACATCATACGAACAGCTGTGTAAGACAGAACAGATAGTGCCATAGCAGTGTCATAGCAGCCCTCACATGGCTCTGCCGTGCTTTGTTCAACACCTTGGTACTGCTTTGATGCTGCTTAGTGAGAAGGCAGTGCAGTGTCCACAGCTGACAATTTCAAACGTCATGGTAGACACACAGTAGCCGAGCAGAGCAGCAGCTACAGCATAGAATCTTTTTACATAGGACCATCTACTGAGCGTGAAATGGTTAAGGACTTTTGCACTGTACTGATTTCAGCTCCAGTAATTCGTGGAGCATCACTTTCAATAGTCAACATCAGAAGGTGCTTACTGACTAACTAGGTCCTGAAATGTTATCTCCCTCTTCCTTTGACTTGTCTGCTAGTGAGACAAATGCTCTTCCAGTATCCCCTAAGAAAGGTAATCTGTGTTACAACCAGCCTTAAGACTATGCTTGTAAAACTTTCTGAAAAGCAAATTTTATCTGTTTTCATGATGTCTTATAGAGCTTTCAGAGATCAGACTGGTGATCTGGAGAACCTGCTAGTCTTCACCTGAGCGAAGGCTGCAAAACTAGATTCAGATGCCAAAATTAAAATGAAAGAGAGATAATACACAGCAATGGCCTCCTTCTGTTCTAACAACCTCCCTCTCATTTTTACCCTGCTTGCAAATTTGTGCAATAAAGTAATTTACATTTTTCATCCCTATGTCTTTATATCTTTCATAAGAGAACCACTCTCCTTGTTACCTTTATTCACTGCTGCAAAATAAAAAAAAAAAAGAAAAAAGATAATGTCCATTACTTCATAAAACAATGCTGTTTTAAAGCTTTCATTTTAGAGCTAGTGTTAGGCTATGATGAATTGCCAAATGGTTGATTTCCTGACACTCTTTCTTACTAACCTTTCCTGACAGCTTCTGGATTGCTCTACCTGGTAATTTGCACTATAGTAATGGCTACAGTGAGATGTCTCTTAACTATTTCCTTTATTTTTAACAAGATTCTTAACACCCTCTGTAGGTGACAAAATGCAATTACAGACATGAAGTGTCCCCTCGAGGATGGCTGTTCGCAGATGCCACCAGTACTTTAGCAGTGCAACTGTTAAAAAAAAAAATAATGAAAACAAAGAATCAGATTCTCTAAACATCCAGTTCAAATAAAAATTTAATTAAAAGTTATGAAGGCATTTTATTGATTAACCATCTTAGTAATTAAATAGTGTAGATGACATTTTTTTTGGTTGGATTTGTTCTTCCTTGGAGATCTCTAATTGTTGTATGGCTTTACATTTATTGATAACTCTGTTTGATGAATACAGATGCCACCTTTTATGGTAGTCGTTGACAGAGTAATCATATTGTGAGAAACACCAGGCTTATGTAGTAACAGCTGTTGCAGTTATACATGCTGATATCCATAGGGAAAATGTGTTTGCTGCTATCATGGGTACACAATAAATGGAAGGTGCAATAAAGCACAAGCTAACATTTTGAAAATCCTTACAACTCTAGGAACTTTATTGCAGATTACAAGCACTTTGATCTCTGTCCAGTACTTAAGTCTTAATTATCAGACTAATTGCACAGACTATGTTCATTTTCAGTGGTAATCCTTTTGTGATTAGCTTCTGTGTTCAATAACTGACTTATCCTTTAATTAAAAGGACTATTAACCTTAAGGCTGCTGCTGTGGCTTGGGATTAAACTTATACAGAGTTAATATTTAATATCATTGTAAAAGCCTTTGGTGAAAAGTATAGAATGAAAACACAGTAATTCCCTTCTTTACTGTAACTTGCTTTAAGAGAGCTTCATTATGTATAACGTATTTTACTTTGACATACTACTAGCTTAAATCCATTAAGAATATGCAGAAATATGTAAGCACTGCGAGCCCTTTTCTCATTTACAGGCAAGGCATATTCACATTGGATATTTCCCAAATCTTTCTACACAGTCATGATCAGTGGCTGGTCTGCAACACACACACACACACACACACACAAAAATATGGGAACAAACATTTAAGGTCCTGGTTTTTGTAGTATTATTTTTGTATGATTGAAGCAGGCAGTTCTATTTTTACCTATGTGACAGTAGGAAATTCGTTCAGAAAAGAGAAATGCTATGTGAAAGGTGCTATGGAGGAAAGAGCTTTGCTGTTTTGCCCAGGGCTTCTGCAGCCCAACAGTTTGAAAGACTAAGAAGCAAATCCAGAGTCATCAGTGCCCAATTGCACAGACTGCCAAAAGGCCAGATGCTGCTAGAGGAAGCACTTTGAATGTTTTCTGTTTTGGCGTCTGGGTCCTCATATGAGCAGCCATGCCTAATGTCTGCCTGCGACTTCAGGTTTGACTGATTCAATTAGTAACATCTTTCTTTTTGCCTTTATTTATTTATTCTAAAAACACCTCCCTCATGAAGCTAGTAAAATATTGCACGCAGTTGAGTTCAAATGCAAGCTAGGTACAAAGTCCTAACATCTGCTCTCCTCAGTGCTCACAATGACTCATGTCACAGTGTGGAATCTTGTTACTAAGTGATCAAATTTGTTGTGTTGGAGTCAGTCTTCACTAAAATTGTTTGCTTACTTTTATACAGTTTATTTGAAGCTAAGATGTAACAACTGACTAAGTGCTACTAATGAATAATAGGAACTATTAATGAGCTGCTCAGACAAAATAAATGAGAAAAATGTATCATCTCCCACCTACATTTAGCGAGTAACAATCTTGCTATCATTTCAGTGGAGCTTTTATTTAACTTCCTAAGAATATAAAGCAATATTGCCTCCATATACGTATGTTACTTCATATTACATAGTCTTTCAGTGGGTTACTTTTCCTGTACTACTCAAATGACATAATATACAGTGAGGGTGACCCAACTGCACTCTTTCCTGAATGAAGCAGAGATAAAATAAACGCAGTATTCGAAATCAATAGAGGTGGCTTCTGGCATATGATGGGAGCGTCTGACTCCAGAATTATTATCTGGTTTTAAGTGCTGACAGTGCAATAGGATCTTTACAGGACATAAATACAAGGGATCTCCAAGCTTAATGATAGCCTGAGAAGTGAGGCAGTCCAGGCTGCCTGGATGGAGTGTGAGGCATGAGGACATCCACCCTTTTCCTAGGACAGCTGAGGAACACAAACCGAAATTTCTCCCATTAGATATAGAACAAGAAGCCAAAGTACTCTGCATTAGATTTCTCTACATGCTACGGTAAGTACCTTAACCAAGAGCAAATCTGAGTTCAGAAAGAGGGGAGTGGAGCAGGTTTGGACTCATTTTCTGGAAGACATTAGCTTTCTTATACTGGGAACTACCTTGTGTTTAGTTACAGAACTCTGGTGATTCATGATAATTCCTACCAGTCTTGTTAGTAGTAAGACTAACAATAATAGTACACTTTTTTTTACTTTTTTTTTTTTTTTTTTTTTTTTTTTTTGAGTAGGCATAGCTAGCTAATTTTTAGCTTCCTGCTCAGAAAAAAAATAATATGAAACTCAGGAGGGATTGAGACTCCTGGAATAGTCACTTCGCAATTTAAGAAACAGGGATTGAATTTGGAGGATAAATCTCCTTTTTTACTGATGGGAGAGAAAAAAAAAAAAAAAGTGTCTGCCTATTTTAAAGCAGGTGTCTCTCCAAAAAACCTTTGCTCTGTTCTTCCTTGCATGTCTACACATTTGAAAAGCTCCTTTCCAGGTAGACACCAGCCCAAGCAGGGTGCCTAAAAATTTCTTCAGGTATCTGCAGCAAGACCCAGAAGCAGTAGGAGAACCATAGCACAGCACACTGGTGTGCAGGCTGTCATCCAGTCTGCAGCTCCCAAGCCATGTTCAAGGCTACTGTGTTCCAGTAATTCAGTTAGACTAAAAGAATTGTGGATATGCTGTCTTCACAAAGGAATCATAGGTACCATCACGGATATAAATTACTGCCAAAGGTACCTGGTGCAGGAATTAGCTAACCACAAGAGCAAAGAGACCCAGTACAGCCTTCAGTTACATACAAAGAGATAAAGCACCAGGATGCTTGCAGTCAGGGAAGCAGATTCTGTCTTTCCATCTTCTTGTGATGATAAAGACAGAGCATTAAACTATCCAAAACAACTCATTCTGTCTTGCTAATGCCACATACACAATCCACAAGGGAAGTGGGAACACAGATCAAAATAAAGCTACAGAATATTCTAATATAGAGCCAATTAGGATGGTCCCAAATAATTGCTTCCCTAAAGTCACAAGACACATTGAAAGATATGCACTTCGTTATTACTCTGTGACTTCTCAAGGCAAAGTTTTTACTGTGTGCATGATTGTGCCTGTGCTCTATCCATCAGCCTGAATCTGGAGGTTAACAACAACAAAAAAAAGCTGCTATGTTTTTTAAGTGTAAGGGAAAATCCTTATTTTTAAAAAATTTATTTTACAGAGCTATTTACCTATCCATGAATGGTAAAAATCCATCATTCTCAGCAGGTGTAAGACCTCTGGAAAAAAAAAAAAAAAACAAAAAAAAAACAAAAAAAAAACAAAAAAAAAAACACCACAAACTACCCCAAACAAACAAACAAAAGATTACAATACCATTATTAAGAAAAGTAAAATCTACTTTTTCACCTACGGTCATCACAGTATTATGAAAACATCTGCTGCAACTGATTGGTCCTTGAAAAACTCAGTGTAGTCTAATCACTAACCAATCTACTGCATAGTTACCAGAACCATCTGATTATGGACAGAAAACAACTCTGCCAAATTTAGTCATGGGTTTGGGCTTTTTTTTTTTTTTTTTTTTTTTTTTGAATTTGTTTCGTATGAATGACTATTGAGAAACAACTCAAAATATCTTTTTAATTCCTATCATCACCAATGCAATTACATAAGCATACATTTCTATGTGACCTTTCATACCTTGAATCTAGTTGACAACTAGATTCAACTATTTTAGTCAATCTACATTAGCATAGTTCTTTGCCCAAGATCCCATGGCAGCATGATACTAAGAACATGTTTAACTTTAAACATGTATGTATTGACTAAGGAAGCTTTGCTGCAGGCCTAGTAGTATTACTAGAGTGAGTCACAGAGTCTCAGGAATACTGATGCATTTCAAATGATAGTACAAAAGACCTACATACCTATTAGAAATTTAAAACCATTGTGAAATACAATTAGAGCATGTCAGAGCTTACTATAAACATAAAACTGAATAACAGAATTCAAACAAGTGGACAGGTTATTATCTGGAAGTGATTACTGAAGTTCAACCTAGAAAACAGTAATGAGCTCTGCATTTAAAACAGGAGCTAGTTGTTGCAAATACACTGTTTATCTACCAAAGTTGGGAAATACCAGCTATATGGATGGTAACTTAAACTGAATGTTTTACTAGATTATAATTAGGCATTTTCATCTTGATATTTCCACACCAAGAGCAGCTCTTGAGCAAGTAGCCTTATGCTGCTGAATTCTGATTGCCAGTTTCCACTGGCTGGGATGCAGTCCCTTCATGTGTACTGAAGAAGACTCAGTTGCCCATCATGTTCCAGCAGCTGCCAGCTCTTTGCTTTTTTTGTGCAATGATAAGCACCTATTTCCATCTTTCGTGATAATCTTGCTGTTCTTGTGATGTCATCAGTGCAAGTCAGAATAGAAAATGTCAGTGGTACTGTATGTGAAATGAGCCATTAAAAGAAAAATAAGAATTAAACATTCAAATGAGCAAGCTTGCCAAGACATGGGAATAGCTATTCAGCCATCTCAGGGGATAATTATTTTGCAATTCCCATAGTAAGTGATGAATTTTACCCCCACTGTATTGGCCCAGAGTGGTACAGCACAAGGGAGCCTAGCCATGTTTGGACAGACCAGTGGGAGTCTGGTTGAATATAGATTTAATGACTGACACTAAGCATATTTACTATATCTTTTGAGTACCAAATCTTGCTTATCTTGACTTCTAATTTGTCTATCATCTGCAATATAGAAATACGTACAATTTAAATATAATCTTTTGATGTTTAAGACTTTCTGAGTAAAATAAATTAAATGGCTAAATGCATTACCACAAGAAAACCATCCAGTACCACAAATGAAACAAGAGATAACATCAAGATTCGGACAAAGGTAGATGATACCAAAACTTCTGAAGTCAAATTCCTGTGACTATATACAACAGAAAAGAAGGGAATAGGAAAAAGAGAGACACAGTGAAAGATGCAATGATGGACTTCACTAATTTATCAGTTAGTCAGCTGCAGCTACTGCAAAATATACCCTTAGATTGAAAGAGAAAGCCAGAGACAGAAGCAGGCGAGCTTCAGCAGTGAGATCTGCAGCTGGGCAGATCAGCAGGTGTCCTGTACAGAGCAAGAGAAGTGTCTCTTTGTCAGATCTCACACTTTGCTTAGGAACAGAGCAATCAAGAGTTGTCCAATATTATCAGCTACATTTCCCTACGTTTTTCTCCAGCCTCCCTATTTAAAAATATAACTGATGCTCCTTCAGATACCTTCAGACTGTGCCATGCTGCTCCACTTGGCTCTTCACAAACCAGCAGAATTCAACACACGTAGCACATACAAACATAATATCAGCATTTTAATTTCGTGATCATCTCAGTTCTCTCTGTGCTTCCATCCATATTGCTTACAAAAATACTGATAAAGGAAATCTGGTATTTCTGTCTCTCCAGCCAATACTGCTCATTTCTTCATCACTACATTTTTACAGAAATTTGGTTTGGTACCTCCAACAGGTGGGTATCAGACAACTTGTTCCTTTCAACAGCTCAGTTCCCATTCTAAAACACAATTAGTCTCATATCACCATTTGCATTGCACAAATATAATTTATTGTTTTCTTTTCAAAACGGGGGAAGCCATGTGATTTTTTATGAAGACTACAATGCTGCTCTATTTGCAATTTATTCTTAGAAACATTGTATTGATTGAAGGAGAACTGGCTAACCTGAGATGTAAACAACGACTGGCACTGCCCTTAACCCATGTGGTTAATATCACTGATTTGTCATGCTGAGTGATGTGAAAAGAGAAACAATTGGTTGCTGATTATTGAACAGCTCAACACAGGGCACATTTGGCATGTCAGACGAGACTATTCTAATGAGCTAGAGCTGCTGCCAATTACTTAAGAGCCAGTGCCTCCTCTACAAGCTATTCTGTACATCTTCAAGATGTTTAACTAAATTCCAGATCAGTAACAGATTGCAAATAAGATGGTTAGTCTTAGGAACCTGTGCATACACACTCCTTTAGCATCATCTCACATGCACTTGCCTGTTAATGGAGTCTTTCACTCTCTGGTGATAAATAATTAACATACAATACAGCAGTCAGTTTAAGGCAGTTTAATGTTACACTCTTCGTAGAGTCTGGCAGACTAGTGTAATTGAAACACCCCCTTGTACTTTATGTTTATTGGATTTAGGAATGAACATTATCAGCTGCTAGAACAGCAAACTCTTGGAAAAGATCTCTGATCTTGTGTCGCCCATTGTAATGACAATCTTTTTCAGCACATATTTCAAAAGGCTGGGAATAACACCATTACCCTTGAAGATACATTTTGAGATTTTTAGTCACTGCTGCTCAAGAATTGTTTTAACTGTCAATACATCAATAGGACAGTTCCACTTCAAAAATGATGAAGTCATTTAAAAATGTACAAAGGATAATCCAGAGCGTTTATTCTGCATGCAATTGTGGGGTCTATATTTTGTGCCCAGGTTATGACAAGACAATGTTTTCCAGTTGCCTCTGTGTTTTGTAAGATCAAAAAAAAAAAAAAAAAAAAAAGCTTGTGTTAATTGCCAAGGTACATGCTAATAACATTAGGGGAAAAAAAAAAAAAAACAACCAACAGTGAAGTCATCTGATAATTTCTGAGAGAAAAGACTAACATCACATTTTTAAAGAAAAAACTAACGTCACATAGATGTTGGGACAAGTACTTCTCATAATATCAAGAGCTGTGGATTATGTTCCAAACAGATACTTTGGAGTAAAGCTTTGACTATCTAAGTGTTCTTGATTTTAATGCTTTGACATTACAGAGTGAGAACATTTGTTCTGGAAGCTCCTTTTCCTGTAGTTTTAGTATGCCTTCCAGAGAGTCAGCGATAACAGAAAATAAAAACGCTTTCATGCAATTTGAGATACTTTTTATCAGGAATTCTTCCCACATCAATTACATTGCTTTCCACCTTACAGTTATATTCTATAAATATTTCTTAAATTGAATGTTGAATAAATTTGAGCTTTTGTGAGCCAGATGGATCTAAATAGGCTCTGTGACTAGGAAATTAAGGATACATCAGTATTGTTTCTGGCTTGGGCACATATGCAAAACAGCAGGCTGCTACATACAGACGTGCACAAAAAATACATACCTACTTTTGTCAAAGGGAGGAGGCATTCTATATATATCTTACAACTAAAAACCTACTTCAGTTCACTTGCTGCAAACAAGTTATTTAAGGTATGCTCAGACCATAACTATGGGTGTTGAATTTAACACTCTTCCAATTTTCCTATCTTTTCTCTACACACACAGCATAAGAAAGTCTCTTTTAAAAAACGTGTTAGCCATAATATGTTTTGTGTTCTGTGGTTAAAGGACACTTATACATTTTTGCTGATGAAATATTTGCTGTCTCCAATCACCTGGGGAACATTACCTTGATGAAGCCACTGAAATATGCTCCATCAGTCTCAAAGGGTTCCCCTAGCCTACTTTTCACCCCCTTCTTGCCAATTAAGCTGCCACATTATGTATGATAGTGAGGGTCACTTGTTTTTTCCAAGTGTTATTCTGAATTGGTGAAGATGTCAGAAGCATAGTGGCCTAGTGAATAATTAGAATGGATCTCAGAGCCCCAAGCCCCAATCTTACATTGCCACATGCTAACTATTTTTTACCTCAGCTTTTCTCTTCTAGCAGGATACACACATTTTTGTCAGGAAAAATGCTTTGGTATTCTGCACTGACTGTCATTGTTTTATGTTAAAAAGTTACCAGATAAAAATCAACTAGAGAGATTATTTTTAAAAATAAAAAATTAGAAGGAAATATTTTTTGTGGGGCTTATTTCCACAGTCGCTCTTGGATCATGCAAAGTTAATTACGCTGTGTTCAGCAACTGCCTATGATCCTTCAGGTTGAGAATTTACATATGTCAATTTATGGACAAGTAAAAAAAATACCCTCCTTCTTAATACTTAAAAATCAAGAAGTGCTACTCCATCTTTCTGAAGTAGTATTCCCCACTGCAGTCAGTGATACTTGATAACATCTTTTTCATATTTTTTTTTAACCACCAGAATTTCCATACAGTTTCAATACTGCACAATTTCAGAATAACCACAGGAAGCACAGAACATAGTGGGAGCAGGATTTAATAGCATCATGCAGTGACAAATATTTGTGATTGTAGGAAGCCTTTCCAAAAGGAAGACAGTTATCTTAAATGCTGAGGATTCTTCCACTACCCAGGACATCTAACAAGAGGCCTCAAAGGAAAAATTACTGAAACTAGATGAAATTCTTAGTGAAAGAGCAGAGATGCCCCAGCTTGGTTAGCTTCCTTCATGCAGCTACCAACAATTTTTACAGCAGCAGTGATTGCCAGAAACAAAGCAAAGAGTACAGCAGTGAACAGCTGGGAGTTACCTTTCTTTCTCCCTCCCTCCCCTCATCCTTCAGATTGGGACAACACCACGTCTCATGACCAAAGTCCTTATTTGCACCTTAATTCAGTACAGGGTGAAAGAGCTAGAATGTTTGTTACATAGAACTTGCAAAACAAAAAGTACAATAAGATTAAGTCATCAGAAAATACTCAAATGACTTCTAGTTATCTTTTCCCTTTTAAAATTTATCCATGCAATTGTACAACTTTCCCCAGCTTCACGCTGTTCTTTCTTACACTCTTCCTTAACCTCCACTCAAAAGCAAGATTTCCAGCTATAAGAAAATCGCTCCTTCTCAAATACACTGGAAAAAGCCTTATTCGTTACATGCAGAAGTGGATGGGAAGCACAGAGCAGATGCTCCAGACCACACACGGAGGTTCTGGGCAGCTTACAGCTGTATCACAGCTTAGAACATGGGACCATACCTACTTCAAGCTGCTGACAGCTCTGCTGACTCACCCAACACAAAATATGCAGGAAAAGGTCCTCTTATTAGGTGCGCTGTGCTAAGGCTATTCCATTCAGTGAATTTTCCCTTTCCCCTCAAATATGAGCACTTTTTTGTATCAGCATCCTTCTGATCAGGCCATTTCAGAACTGCTTTCCATGCAGCAGTTCACCCTCTCCACCTCAGATTGCAGTTGGCAGTTTTGTTGTTGTTTCCCTCCCTTCTTAATACAATATGATTAAATGAACGGCTGCACTACAAAAACTCAGTGCAGACACTGAGACAGAAAAAAAAAACCACAAGAATTCCACAGCAGTGCTCGTATGCTGGTCCTTTAAGATACTCTGAAATGGCACAGTAAGGGCAGTAGGAAGCAGGTAACTTGAATATAATGTTTACTTTAGAGTTAGTGATAAATCACTGTGAGATAATAATGGGAGCATATGTCTCCAACAGCTTTTCAGAAAAGGTATTCTATTCTAAACGTAAACTAGTGGACCAAAGAGATAGTGAAGATTTATTTCCACTTTCCTGGCAGAAATAGATTTCTTTCCTTAGCGTATTAATGACGATACATTAAAAATGTTTACAAAATACCATCACTTGAAATTATGGAACAAATGTAATTAAATTGCCAACAGGCCCTTAGGGCTGTGAACACCAGCTTAAGCATTAGTGAGACAGATTGCAAGCTAGGAGTCTGGTTGTTTCTCTCATGCTGGGGAGAAATGGAAATAGTATCACAGCTGAGAGCTCTACCACTGCACTAAATGTAGCACTGGAGTATGGCAGAGAGGAAAACTCTCAGTGATTGCAGGCACCAACTGGAAACTGCCAACCTGAGCAGCGCTGCCAACTTGTATCTCAGACACAAGGTTATCCAGGAGAACACTTGCCATCATCTATTTTCCAAGCAGCTTATGTTGTAGTTGGTAGGGTTAGACTGAAAATGGACTTGCTTGAAAAGGAAAAAAAAAAAAACAACCCACAAACAAGAGGACAAAATTAAAAGATACCTTTGTATGAAATTTTCCCACCTCCTTCACTCTCCACCTTTTGGGGGAGATTGTTCTCATCCACGCTAAAAGCACCACATGGCACCTAGCAGAGCAGCTCACCTGATGAAAGGGGGCACAAACCCTGTGGCCCTCTGCTTTAAGCTTCCACCACCTCCAGCTCTGCTGGGCCCCATCTTCCACAGGATGCAAGCAACTGATGGTGAGCGGTGAGGGGCAAAGCACCTACTTCAGGGCAGTTTGGTATGCTGGAGTGCCCCTTGGATTTAGAAGCCTGACCAAGAGCTCATGGCATGTTCAGAACGAGTGACTGTCACTTGTAGGCTCAAAAGCTAAAAAATATGGAAAGAGAAACTGTTTATACATGATGTATCTACTTCTGCATAATGTCATTGATAGCATCTAAGTTTTCTTTTGGATTTCGCAGTATCTGTAGTTAATTTGACAGTTCTTATTTTCTTCAGCTCCCACCTAGAGTGTGCTGGGGAGTATCATTACAGAGAAAAGCTGTGAAGCACTGTTTGAGTATCTAAAAATATATGGAAGTGTGAATGCATATATTCTTATAGACATGATCTCTGGTAGACATCCCTGCGGAACTGCATGGAGGGCAACACTTAGAGAATAACTTATTCATAAAAAATTAAATGAATTTTTCTACAGATATTGAAGAATGTGGTCTCACAGGTAAGACAAAACCATCAAACTGAAACAAAGCAGCTCAGCAACAATGCAAGTGACTCATTAAAGAAAAAGCTCTCCACAAGTAAACACAAATTTCTGTTAATCATTTTTCATTTTTTACAGTTTGTGAACAATGCAGATTCCAAAGGTGTTAACTACACTTACAATTGGAGCCAAAAGATCTACAAAAATGGCAGGACATGCCTGGAATACGAGGCGTGAACTTCAACTTTGAGCTTTTCTTGCTGCACATCTATTGTTTATTTCTCAGTGAGTCCTTTTTTTTTTTTTTTTTTGTACTTGTGTATAAACTGGGAAAAGTAATGGTTATGAACCTGTACTTCAGGACTATCTTGCTTATGAACCTTATACTTCAGAACTTGCTTAAATAATTAATGCTCAAGCAGTTCTTTAAACAGGCTGTCTTTCCAAAGGTTTGCCTAGAGAGAAGTGTTCCACATTTCCCAAGAATGAGCTTTCTGAAGCATCCAAAATTAATTCACATTTAATCTCTCTTTTTCCATCTATCTGCACGTGCAGTAAAAGGTAATTTCAAAGCTGAATGCTTTAATGGCAGTAATATTTGTAAAACTCCAATGTCAGTGATTCCCTCATTAAGCACTTGCCCCACTTCCTGGGAAGAATCCACCCAATGGAACTGGGGCTACGTGAGGATGTAGTCAAAGTTTCTATAATGTAGCACATGCCTCAAAGTCCCTATGGCAATGACACCTTATTCAGTTCATGGTATGAACATCAGGCAGACTGACATGGACTCACACAGTGAGGCTGAAAGCTGACATTAAGTATTTCCTTGGTTCCCAGAAACTGTCCATCCAGTGAAACTGGAGTCTCACGTAAAAGGTATGTAAGGAAGTGTCATGAAATAACATAATGCAAGAATCCCTGACATGGCACATGCTGAAAAAGGGTCAAGTTTACAGTTTCATCAACTCCCAGTTGCATACTCTAATTTCAGGTACACATGAACAGCTGAGTACTGTAGGCAAACACTCTATGTAGAGCATAGATTTCTCTATAAGAGTTTAATAATGTATAATAGGCCTTTCCATAGCCAGTGCTCATCAAACTGGCAGTGCCTTTCTGTTTATTTGATAAAAAATTGCAAGTACCCTTTCTGCCTTCTTCCCATAAGTCCCCATAAAGAGCTGTGCCTGTGGGCTGCCTTCTCCTTGGGCTCATATTACCCATGATCACTAGAGTAAAGGGCATTTTGGTGTTTTACATCTTGTTTGGTCCAAATTCAGCTTCTAAGCTACAATTCCCTCAATACATCATTGCTTTTCAATATGGTCAGTCATGGTCTTCATCAGGCCAGTATACACAGGTCAAACTGCAGAGGTAACCAAGGAATCGCATATGTGAGAAACTGATCAGCCAGCTCCTCTGACATGAGGAAAGAGTGGGTGTGTGCAAATAAACACCACACCCAAAATTCCATCTTCTCAACTCAGAGCTTTCTACCCTTGAAGCCATTGCTGATTTTAAATAAGTTTGTGATCCAGAAGATGCATCATGTATCTAGTGTCCGCCAGAACAACAAAGCTCCTGTCTGAAGTTATGAGAATAGGGCAGAAAATCCAAACAGAAACATTAAAGAACATATAAACAATTGCAATTAAGTCATCACTGTTTATGTATTAGATATGCTACTATGAAGACAAAAGCTGAATTCTTCACCAGGATACTCAGACTGAAGAGAGAGTCTAAAATGCTCTTCCAGAACCCACACTACCAACACTGCTCTTCCTGGATCCACAGCAAAACCTTTTGGCATAGATCAGAGGATGAGTAGTGAAGACTGGAACATGCTGTTCTGGGCTACTTATCACCATTTCCTGAAACATTTTTACACTTAAGGTCTCAAAATCTATTATATCAAGGGCAGCCGGTTGGTATTCTAGTGAGAATGAGCCCCAAAGGGCTCTTTTCAATTAACAGGGGCACTTGCCACAGCACTCCAAGAGGAATAGCTTTTACTTAATAATGAATATGTCAGCCTACAGCTACAGAAAAGAATGAGAGTAACACTAGTGTTTAAGAGGTTTTTCACATAGACAGCAAAACTAAGGAGGGAAAAGATCACTCTGCATTTTTATATGTTCAGTACTCTCCTTTAATCATTGTTTAAAGACTTTTAAAATTGCACACTGCAAGATCACTTACTGTTAATAACAGCACTGCTTTGATTTTCTGTGTTACATCATCAGCACCTTGAAGTTGAATAGTTTTTTAGAAAATATCTTAAGGTCAGTTCCTGTTTCTTGATACAGTTACCCTCTGTAACATGATAGCAAACTTCAAAAAATGAATAATATTCTAATTTTTTTAAAAAAGAATATTAGATTATTTGTGGAAGTTAAAAAACAAAAACATGCTTACCAGTCTTAGTCCTTGGTAAATAAATATTTTCAGACTTCTCCATGCGTGTTAGAAAAACACTTAAAAACACCTCCCAGGATCCTTAAAAGAACACATTCTCTTTCCTGCATACTCAGCACTACAGAAATTCAGCAAGAAAAGGACTACTTCACACTTTCAAAGCACTGCTATACCACTTTAACAGGAGGACCAAGCCCTCTGACCAGCTTCTCTCATATAAGGTATTAGGACTGCTGCTCCTCATTTGTCCTTATTTCAAGGACTAAATCAAGGTGTTACATGAAGTCAGGTGGTAGCACTTAACTTCTAATTAACAGGGCTTCTTTCAAGCACAGGTTTTACCTCCATCAAACTAATACAAAATACCAGTGTATTAAGTTCCATAGAATGACCTCAAATACTTCTGTCTGCTAAAAGCATGTGACAAAGTTAGGTGCTAAATTCTGATGTTAATCGGAGTGAAAATTGAGACTATTAAGTCCTAGCCTTCCTGCTTTATACTGGTAGTGTGATTCAATTGACTGGGACAGAAAAAACCTAAATGTTATGATTTCTGAGCCAGGCCTTAAACAGGCCCAGAAAGAAAATAGCTTAGTTACCCCAAAAAAGGAAAAGAGATCCTCTTGCTGCAATAAAAATGGAGTTGATTTCAGATCAAATAGCTGTACGTTTAGGGTCAGACCTTTCTGAAGGAAGTTGGGATAGTCAGGGTGCAAACACTGGAGCATGCAATTCCTTGTAGTGACTTGCTTCCTGTATTTCATGTTTCCCAGGTCTTAGTGGTTCAGTCAAGACAGTTCTAGAATTTCAGGACTCAGTCCTAAAGCCACGTGTGGTATCTAAGGTAGCTCAGTCCAACATAATCAGCTGATTTTGGAAATCATTCCCCACATCTCCATATGGCTGGACACATTTGGCCATCTCTTCTCCCCTCCAAGTGCTGCCAGTGAGAAGGTCTGATCTGGCTGCACTATGTTCCTCAAAGCTCTGTGCATCTTTGCTGCTCTGAGCATCCTTTCTCCTGCTTTGACTGTCATGCATATTTGTTCCCTGGAGCACCAGAATTTGGATGTTACTTCTACCAGATGAAATGTGGAAACAGCAGACAATATTTCCCTCCTGTAAAGGATGTAAATACACTATTTGGAGTACATCTGCAGCAGTAGAAAACAGTTCATCCTAGTATAAGCTTACAGTGGTAGATGATGCTTTTCCGAAAAACATTTCATTCTTGTGTGCTAACAAGGGAACCTAACTTAAACTCAAGAGATAATTTTATCTACCAGTTTGTAGGATTAAAAGAGTGGAGAAAGAACATCCTCTTCCATTTTGTGACCTTAAAATGAAAACCATTGCCAGTGAGAAGTGCCAGAGTACTTAAAAACAGTTCACAAAGAATTGCAGGTCAACTAGAAATGATATTTTGAAAATAAAATCACTTACAACAGCACAAAAAGTACCCTATTTTGAGTGAGTGACATGAAATTATGGTGCATCTATATCATGCTTCAGAGACTCCATAGAGAGGTGTGCATAAGCAGACTTGCATATTTTCTGAACATTTGGATATCTAGTTTTGATCACTGTTGTACCTTTTCTCATTCTATGTTCCAGCGCTCCTTTGAGGCTACTCATGTACCATACTGGCTTCAAGTGGTACATCTGTTCCTTCATTATGCTCTGCTCAGGTCTTTAAATACCTGGAGCAAACCCCAGACTCCAGATTTACCTATTTTAATATAGCTAAACTATCTCTTCTCTACTTGGCAGTCACTGTTATTGCACAGACCTTGTAGTTGAAGGTCATAAATTTTTCTCTGCGCCCAATAAATGCACTCTTTCAATAGGTTAATGCTTGTATCCTGCAATTATTTCAAACAGGTGGGCACTCTGACACTCGCCATTAGCCAGTCTGCAACACACAAATGTATTGATCAAGTCAAAGATGCACTCCTGACTTGTGCTAATCAATGTATCAGTTCTCCAAGGGTTTTTACAGTGTAATGAACAGGAAATATAAACACCACTGCCAAGTTTCTTTCTCTTTGGGGAGCAACTGAGTGCACTTATAGAAGAGCTGACATACTGATTCACAGCAAAATGAAAAGACATCTTCAAATAAAATTTTAATCTTAAGTATGTAGGTAAAGTTTTGAAGAGGACTAATATGTAAATTTGCAAAGTTTGCAGAATTACAGTGCTTAATTTACAGCTGTGGAGCTGATGTGCAAAGGTACCTTTTGTTGGAAGCTTTCCAGAGTTAACCAGAGCTCGAGGAGGCTTCAGACCCACCAAGGAAGCCAAATGATGCAATAGGAAAAAAAATGATCAGGAATTAGTAGTCTCAAACAAAAACCATTCATCAACAGTCCAACACTGTTTAAAATACTAGCAAAGCCATTCTCTGCATGCAGTCACTGAAGTACAGCTTGCAGAAGGGTTGCATTATAAACACAGTGCATTCAAATTTGGAGTTAAAGCTAGGAATCTTTTTTTTCAAGTTAAATTTGTTGAGCCATTCTCCGTTGGATCTTTCACTAAGTATTATCTCCAGTCAGCTATGTCATTTTCTACCTTCAGTAAAGTTCTCTCTTGTCTCTGATAAGGTGGCAGATAGAGGGCATTGATAAGCTACAATTAGGATTCTGGGTCAGTACAGATCAGTGTTGACCCCAGGGAGGTCATGAAGAGTGTCTGAGGTTATCTGAGGTTTAGGCAATGCAGAAAAATGATGCAGAGATTAGAAGTCCTCCAAAACCTCTTGCTTACAGTGTGACAGTTAACCTGAACTAGATGACAAAAAATATACTGTTATAAATCACTACAGTATTTACTGTATTCCGATAGTTACATGCATCTTATAATGACAGGATGGGGAGTCTGTAATTCTGTTTTTCTTCCGGATCTCAAAATACATACGACAAATCTGACTGTTAAACTCTTACATGTCTTTAAGCCCCAAATACTTGAATCAGGCATCTATAGATACAAGAATCCTTATTTTGCATAAATCTACAGCTAAATGCTGTCACCAGCTGACCCATTTCTCATTGCCCACTCTATTTCATGAGCAAAACTCCTTCTGAGAGGCACAAATGGAACCTAGGAATTCTTAATCCCAACATTCAATGTGTAATCCACTGGCACAGCATGACTCATATCTTTTAATGGCCAGTGTACATAGATACAAGTGTACAACAGCAAGCAGCTAATGGGTTTACTCTTTTAATGGAGGAAGTCCTGGTTGCTAATCTGAAGGCCCTGGGTTCAAGCCCTACTGATGACCCAACTTAAATTGTTGTTTTATTAAGTAAAGACTTAAATATGATTGATATAATTTAAGCTATTTAATCTTCCATTGTAGAATGATTAAGATTGATCCATCTGTTCTATAATCAAAGATTAATAAAGTTATGAAGCTAATAGTATAACAAGTGTTTTTGCTAATCCCAAGTTGCTGGGATAGTTCTCATCTGGAAGCAGTGAGGGACACAGCAGGAGGAACAGTCCATCTCTATTAGGAGTGATTAGTACAACTTCAAGCTATAATTATTAGGATACATTTACACAGGAGACTGCTACTCAGCCATTAAATATCCTTAAGA
This sequence comes from Tetrao urogallus, assembly GCF_951394365.1. Classification (NCBI taxonomy): domain Eukaryota; kingdom Metazoa; phylum Chordata; class Aves; order Galliformes; family Phasianidae; genus Tetrao; species Tetrao urogallus. Next base: position 20,583,298 of record NC_136821.1, read on the forward strand.
GGATGATCTGTTGTACCAAAAGGTCCAGCAGTTTTTCTGGCAGTTGAGAAGTTTATCTTCACTGAGTTCCTGAAGGGTGACTCAGTGCTTCAGATGAACGACTTTTTTCCCCCAAAGTGCTTGTCAATTTAAAAAAAAAAAAAAAAAAAAAAAAAAAAAAGGCATCTAATTAACCCCTTAAATTTTAGATTGGCCTGAAATGGTCTTTTTCATTTACAAACTTTAAACAGAATGGCCTTTTATCTATTTCTCTGCTGTATGCAAAGCTATTATCACATAACCTTTTCGGCTTTATTATTACCAGGTTAGTCTCATACACCTAGAGCATGTCTATATTCTGAAATACGAAGAGGTGCCGAAACCTAGAGATGGTTCCAACTGTTTACCTCCTTCCCAGATCTGTAGCACAGGTGGGCGAAAGTTGTATAAAGCAGCTGATTAAGGGATGACTTTCACTTCATCTGAGGCTTCTGATGAAATTCCTGTTAGTAGTCAGAATTCTTTCTAATGTTAGATTTATTTTTATTAAACTTCAAGCTTGCATTTTCTTCCCCCAAATTTTTCTTATATACTATTCCAGTCCTTTTCCAAACCAGCAATCCTTTCCAAATTTGCTTCGGCTGCAGAGTTCATTAACACACCTATTTTCTGGCAAGGTCATCATGAAAACATTGTTTCAGCTCCTCAGATATCCTCAGGCTTTTACCAATACCATCCTTCCAATAACTTCCCCATTCATCTCACCTAATTATCTCCTGTTTAGCCAGGTTCTTGCTCAGCTTATCAGCCTTTTCCAGTGCAATATTGACTGACACCTATATGAGGCACCATATCAAATCCTTAACTGAGCTGTGCATTCCAGACATTTTACTGACAGTCTCACACAACTTTTCAGGCATTCTCAACTCTTCTTAAGGATGAAGTACTTCTTGATCATCACTTACCAGGATTTCTACATGCCATCTGCTTCTTGACATTTTCTCCTGCTACTGTGTCTGCATTTTATTCTCCTAAACCTTCGTTTAAAAACAAACAAACAAACAAACTCCAACAAGCTCTGCCTTAGTTTCAATGTGGATGCTAACATGTAGTTTGCACAGTGGGAACTGGTCTGGCAGCTTTTTCTAAGGATTTGTGATTGTGTGAAAGTCTCAATTTCAATTTCAGTTTCAATCAAAGTACATCTGTAGTTATCGTGGTGGAGAAGAATGAGAGGATGACAGATGCAGATTCATCTGACAGAAAAAGAAAAGGGAGAAGAAAGGAAGGAAACACTGTTTCTTCAAAATTCTGAAAATTCTTAAAGCATAACTCAAATATGACTGCCCAAGGTAGAACTGTGGAAGTGAGGAACAAGGTTATAAATTAAGACAAGAAATGAGGAAACATAAAGTATAAATATCAAATACAGAGTCACCTAACAACTTCTTGAGTGCTTTTCCAAGCTTGCTGCTTTCTGATAACTTAAACACTCCATTTCAACTTCTTATTCAATTTTCTAGAGAAAGAACTGAACAGAAACCAACCCAGAACTATAGTTTGTTTTGACATGTTATTTACTCAGCTTGAGGTAACTTTCAAAGATAAAATATTGCTTTTATATTTCCTTCTGAATCTCAAGCTTTGTATTTTCCTCATTTACCTCCTTTCCTGGCTGCAAGCTGCATCCATTTTTGCCAAAAAAAAGTTTATCTCATGAGCAAAAATCAACAGTCATGTCTATGCGTACAAAGAGAAATAAAGAGGAGATAGTTCTTGCTCTTTTTCACCAATCACACAATCATCAAATGGGCCTTCATTCTATCACAAATTCAGCCCTAGATTTAGATTTAGAATTCTGCAATTATCTTAATTTACATTTTAACTAACTTACTCTGTTAAATGACTTGCTTTGTTACTCTGGTAACAGTTTTTGTTTGTTTGTTTATATCTGAAATGCATCCCTAAATTGCACAGATTCTGACATAACCATTACAGTTAAACCTTTCTGTTTATGGGCACATAAATCTGGATAGGTTTAATTTAAGCAGAATGTCCAGCACTTTCTCAGGCATCACAATAAATAGCCGGTGAGTCTCTTGTGGTATCATGCAAATGTTCACGGATCTGCACGTGCATCAAAAAAACAAATGTGGGTGGGTCAAAATAGGTACAATACAAAGCATGGAACAGTAAGTTTCAGATTAAACAGAGATGTCTCTGTGGTACAATGTTTCTCTATTACTTTGCAACAGAGAGAAGAACACTGATAAAGAATAAAAGGTGCTACAGAAAACTGCAGAAAACTGCACATACTTCCTGCTCTTTCTTTGCAAACTGCAGCCTGCCATTAGGTATGTCTACAAAATCTGCCATAAATTGTCTCTGAACTTAGATTTTACTGTTGTAGGAAACCTAAGATTTGTATTAGGATATGGAGTGCATCCCACAGACTGTATCACCAGCACTGACCTTCTCCAGATGTCTCGTCTATTTGCCCAAATATTAAAATCATGAAATGTTCAAGTGTTCCCTGGATCACGCTGCACAGGTTTACAGTTGGGATTATGGTCTTAATCCAGCAGAAGAGAAGCAGTCCCATCACCACAACTGTATTTAAACAGAGAAATTGAGGACTTTTGTTTCAGCCATCCCATAAAAAAAATAGGAATAAATGAAGCAGTTTATTCTGCAGAGGTTTGTGCATGGTCTTCAGGGTGAGTGCCACACTGCCAGCCATGAGCATTCAGAAGGCCATTCAGAAGTCCTTGTGTTCTCCAGATAGAAATATCAAGGCTGAGCTGCAGCACAAAAGCTCACGGCCTGGCCCAATGGCTGAGAGTCAGCCAAGGTGGCAATTTAATGCAGGATATAAAAAGCCAACTGGTAATCTACAATGCCTTCATGCTGCCAAGCCACTAAGTGCTTCCTAAAGACCAAATCACACTCCTAACAGCGACCAGAATCATTCAGTTTGTTGTGAACTTGAGTTTCATGGAATAGGTGATGGTAGAAATTGGAGTTTTAAATCTATTTTCATTTCTGCATTCTGTCTTTCAGCGGAAAGATTTTCCATGGCAGTGCATCACAATATAGGAAGTAAAAATAGTTTAGCATCACAGCTGCATGAAGGTATACTCAGAGCCATTCTGAGCAGAAAAAATTGCCAATCACTTCACATAATAAAAACTAAATATTGGATCGAAACACCAAATACTTTGCAGAGTTTTCACTTTTTTTTCACAAAAGAGATTAACTGCATTCAAGGTGGGCTCACAGACAGGTTATTCTAAATTGGACCAAAAATCATCAGCCACCTACAGTCTGAATTTGACCCCATTATATTAAACAAAGAGCCCTCAGAAATAATTGAGCTGGGAGCTGCACAACAGCCTAAACCCCTGCTGGCTGACAGTGTCCAGCAGAGAACAAATGAACCCACTACTAATGGTAGTCAACAGCTTCTTCAGAGGATTGAACTTATCAACCTCTAAAGAAAAAACAATATTCTGTCTGGTCTTCAGGCAACCGACATGATGTAGAAACCTGAACATATTCTGAGCTACCACAGCTGCTCTGAAATCAAAAGATCAGTGAAAATTTAGATCACCATCTTGCCATCTTCATTACAAACCAGCCCCAGTATCGTTCAGCACATAGCATCCTGCTTACTCATGCACTGGAGGTGGGGGACCCTGGTGAGCCAACAGCCCAGCAGAAAGCCCTGCATCAGGCTCTGAATTTGTCCTTCTCCAGCGATGGCCGTTGTCAGAACAGATGAGGTGAGATCTGTCTTTTTCCACTTTTCCCTTTTTAACATAGAGTAGCATTAAGTGCATCCTGCTCTAGAATAAACTGTGCAGGTCCGCTGCCATGTGTCTGCAGGCATAATAAGGAGTGCTGTGAACGTGCAGGCACAAAAGCCTTGATGACTTTCTGGCTCTGGTCACTGCTATCAGCTAGAGCTAGTGACATTCATACTGCAAGATAATGGAATAAAAACAAGCTTCCTACCTAAATTAGTTGGGACAGAGAGCCCAGCTGCTATGCAGTAAGAGAGAATTAAACAAGGCCTGCCCCATTCTGATTCTGCAGCACGTGCTGATTTCTCTTTGAACACGCCATCTTTGGAAATACAGAAACCACTGCTCCTCCTCCAGCCCTGAGCTCTGGGGCTTGTCCCTGAGAGGTGCTGGAAGGGGTGGGCAGCACAGAGAGCTCTCTGAAAAAGCCCGCTGTGTGTGCTGAAGGAGCCTTGTTCTTATGAGAAACTCTTCTTTGTATTTAAGTGCTACAGTGAAATTTTTTCCTTGATAAATTGATCAGTTAAGCCCTCCTCGTGTTCTTCCCAGTGCCCTTCTGATCACAGGAGCTCGTGATTCAGCCCTGCGCTCCCGCAAACCTGGCACACAGACAGTCTATCATCGACACTGCGCACGGATGGTGCACCGATAATTCTGGTACCACGTAGCAGGTCACTCTGATTAGGGCTCTTTTGCCATACACTGTGTTTTGTCTTTTTTTCTTTTTCTGATCCAGGGATCTCAGAATTAATTAAATCTCTTGATGTACTAAGACAGCTTGTGGAGTAAATGGTATGATGTTAGAGACACTGAACTTGTTCATTTGATTTCTTCTCCGTAACCTGAACTCCAATTTAGTGCTGTATCTTCTACCCTCTTGAAGATTAATTACAGCACCAGTTAGCAAGTCAGCTCACCTGCTTTCAGCTGTGAAGAGTGAAGTCAGAAGAAATGTAACTCAGATACTGCTTGGACTTTGTACATGATCACTGAATATTCAGTGGAAGATACAGCAGTTAAATACATTTAGCACTACAGCGCTCCTTTCTTACAACCTCTGTGAGGCTGCAGAACCTGGCCATGGCATGGGTGAGGCACTATGACTGACATTTAAATTCTGCCTTCAGTGTTCCCAACCCCACTCCCAATATCTGAGGAGTCTGGGGTCTCTGTGATACCCTGGTGACGTGGCCACGGGTGTATGAGTGGCTCAGAACTCTGCACAAGGATATCAAGGTATCCTGTAGGCAAATAACTCTGCTCCAAACGCTGCAGTTGTTTGAATAGGGCAAGTACACAGAGAACTTAGATTCCATGTGATGGTGCAAGATGAGCATCTGGCAGCAGGTCCTTGTGCTCTATTCATTCCCATCCACTTCCTGAAGTCCATAATGAGCGCAGGTCTAACCCAAAACACAGCTCAGGTTTAAGAAAATCTTGGTTAAGTCCAGCAAACCCAAGTGCTAGTCACAAACAGAAAGGTTCAGGTGCTGCTGTGTGCAGCCCAGGTGAACGTATATCTGCACCACAGCTTCCCCAGCAGCCATTTCCTTGCTCTCAAGAACGCAGCCAGCTCTGCAGACAATCACTCCTTGTGATCTTGGCACAGAACTGCGACTCTGTGCCCTGACAGGAGTGTGATGGCATCTATTTTACTCATGAAACACTTAGCTATGATCACTGCAATTCTTAGTTACTGTTAATTTTATCATTAATTTTGCAGTTCCCACCATGTTCTCCTTCTTAATAGCATCAACATTCTCACCTTGGGTTTCCAAACAATGACCCTTACACAGCCTTTTCACCACAAAGACGTCAGTGATTTCTTCCCAGACTATCTCATCTTAGGAAGGCCACAGGTGGCTTCTTAGGGTTAATGTTTTTTTCCAATACTTGTTCTAGAATCCAATCTCTACGCTATTTCACCTCATAGCTCCTAAGGAACTTGGACGGTTGCTTACAGCACCATCAAGGCACCAAAGCAGTTGCCTTCAGGAACTCTGTGAAGACCGGTATTGGTTTTCTCAAGTTTCTTTTAGGTTCCTTCAGTTATACACCCTAGAAAGGCATCCAAGCAGAAGCATTGCTGTCTGCTTTTGCAGGGCACCAGGTTGCCTGTTACAGACAACATGCAACAAGTCTTGCATTAATTCAGACGTCCATCCCTTATCTTGACATCTGAAAATGGCACCTTCTGGCAGCTTCCCCTTTGGTATTGTCTTTCTTTTAAGGATGATGTATAGTAGCAATTTTGCTTTATCTGCTAAGACCACCAGCAAAGTGGCAATCCTGTTTTTTCATTGACAGTGTTTTTGATAAGTGATTTGGGCTTTTTTTATTGCACGGTAATATTATGTCTGAAAAACCCAATGCATGTCTGAAGAAAAATAGGGATCCTTGATTTGTGTTGCCTGTGTGCATTAGTAAGCATTTGTGAATTTTATATATTGATTCATGCTTTTGAAATTCTACTATTTTTTTTTCATATGGTTAAAACAGGCTTCATCTCTGTGCTATTGTACATTAACATCTTACACTTGAGTTATGCATCATTTATTCATGCCAACGGATTGGGTTTGACTTTCAAAAGAAATTTTTAATTATGATGGAAACACTGAAAAGCAGCCTATTCTAAATCTAGCAATATTTTTTGTAAGAAATTTCCTGTGCAGAACAACCCATTTTGAATTCCACTCTTAACAGAATATATACATGTTCTTTCTTTGCATAAAACCTACGAAAATACAGTCTCAAATCTACTAAGAAGTTTTTATATTTCTCAGACAGACTCATGAGGTTTCCAAATGATCTTCAAAAGGTGGTAATCTACTATCTAAGGTATTTGTTCTCAAAGGTAATTGAGATGTTTTAGAGAATAGGGAGGAAATTAGGTAATATATTATTTATAAACCAAGCAGTAGAAAGAGTTTACTCTGCCACTGGCTCTGAAGGAGCCAGCTGCTCTGGCAGCTTTTAGTTGCCATCCTGAAGAGGAGGAGCAGGAGAGGGGCGGATCTCAGAGCTTCCTTTCCCTGGGGTGAACAGTGGAGGCTAATTAGGCAGAGCCTCCAGTGCAGGGCTATAGTAGAGTAGCTAAGGTGGATACTTGTCATTGCTTACCATCTTAATAATACACTTGCTTACTGCATCTTTCCTAACATCTCTCCATTCCTGCAAATCTACGGTTTGAGATGAAGAAAAAAAAAAACAATAAACCAGCAACCCTGCAGTACAAAGTAACTTCTAATGATAAAACTGATGAAATACTTGATTTCAGTGCAGGTATCTCTACAGCTACTTACAAGGTGTGTATCCCTTCACTGTGCTAAGAGAGGAGAAGACTCACAGGTCTTTTCCCTGAAATTATGCAGTCTGTTTACAAGACCTATGTTCTGGTGATCAGTACAGCTTATGCAAGCTTTCTGATATGAGCAAATCAGTGGGAAAAAATGCAGGAGTTCATAGCCTGTTTGAATTATAGGTGTTGAATTACAGGCGATTGCGAGTGGTAACTCTCAATCTTGCACCATGTGAAGGTCATTCAGCTGCCTCTCATGCCAGAGACATGTATACTTCATGCATTTACATGAAAAGTAATGCTCAAAATGCAGAAGAATGGAATTGTACCATGCTCTGTGAAGGCTTTGAATGCAGCAGTCTTCAAAATAAAGAGGTGCAGGACCCTGCTATTATCTTTTGAACTTCATGAGGTCCCTCCCACCCAGCTCTGAGCCTGTCCAGGTTTCTGAATGGCAGAAAAGCCTTCTAGTGTGGCAGCCACTCCTCCCAGCTTCATACCATCAGCAAACTTGCTGACGGTGCACTCTGTCCTTCCATCCAGGTCACCAATGACCATGTTAAACATAGCAGCTAGTACAGACTAGCTGCAGGCCTCCAACTAGACTGTTCTGCTAGTCAGAAACCCTCTGAGTTCTGCCATCCATTAGTTGAAAAAGATGTGATGTTCCTCAATGTGCCAGTGCCAACAACATCAACTACCAACACCACAAGCAGCTTACAGCCTTGCCCATCCCATGCCACTTGTTGATCTGTCTGCGCTGTTGCTGATGTAAAGTGAAAGCAGATGTAACACTGAAAAAGTCACCATGAAAGGGTTGCAAAAAGGGTTGTTCCTTGTAAGTGGATCAGAGAGAACCTGTGAGTTTTGGAAGTTGGGAAATTATCTTTCTGAGTTTAAATATGATGGTAAATGCTGATCCATGGATGCTGGTAAGTTTAAGAGTTTTTTTGAAAGAAGCTTTTACCTCTCATCCTTACATGTTATTACAGCACATTATCTCCTTTTGGTCTGCAGAGTTCCTCTTGAAATGAGATGGGAAAGTTGTTCTTAGTTTTTCCTTTTTACTAAGGGCTGAAAAACACACACAAATCACACCCCACAAATGCATTCATAATCCTCCCCAGCTCATTTGCTTCTTGGTTTGGAGCAAAGTTAACCAATGATATTTTCCCTCTCATGCTAAATGGATTGATAGTTTCATACAAGGGTCTTGTCTGATCTTTGTTGTATTGATACAACGAACATGAATAGAGAGAAGCAGTAGTTACAAGGGTGAAAGTAGAAACCTGCTTAGTCACCACACACTTTGGAGATATTTCATAGAACTATAGAATCTTGAAGTTTGGAAAAGTCTGCTAAGATCATCTAATCCAACCATCAACCCATTGCCACCATGCTCACTAACCCATGTTCCCAAGAGCCACATCCTCCCTCTTCTGGAACACCTCCAGGAACGGTGACTCCACCGCCTGCCTGGGCTGCTTGCTCCAATACCTCACCACTCTTTCTGAGAAGACATCTTTCCTAATTTCCAAGCTGAGCCTCCCCTGGCACAACTTGAGGGCCATTTCTTCTCATCCAATCAGTGTTATCTGAGAGAAGAGGCCAATCCTTACCTCACCACGACATTTTTCAGGGAGTTGTAGAGAGCGACAAGGTTTTCCTCGAGCTTCCTCTTCTCTAGGTTGATCGATCCCAGTTCCCTCAGCTGCTCCTCATAAAACCTGTGCTCCAGACCCTTCAGCAGCTCTCATGAAAGAAGTCCAACAAAAACATTTTATGAATGTGATTTTCACTTTCCAAATGATCTGTACAAATTTACCATCTCAAATACCCTGTTTTAGTGCATGTCCCTCAAATTTTATAACTTATCAAAGTAATAAAAAACATTATTAATAATATAAACATAGCAAAAATAATTGCAAAAAATAATATGTTAATACAATAAGCAGCTGAAAGGAAAATAGAAGTGTTGAAGAAAAGGCTATATGTGGCACGTAGGAACATGTTCTAGCAGACATGGTAGCTGATGGAGCAAACTAGATGATCTTAGTGGTCTCTTACAACCGTAGTGATCATATGACACTATGATTCTAATAGGAGCAACTCTGCCAGAAAAATATTTTTTATAATTTTTTTTTCTTTCTGACTTTTCAGCCCAGTAAGGAATAAAATGACTGAATTTACCACAGAATGGAAAATCTGGCTGCCTATTCACACTTCAAATGCACTGAGCCTCACCACTCTATTAGCAAAGCATCTTCTGATTTTTCTGCTTAAAATTCTAATTTCATGTTTCTCACAAGCTGATAACAATTAGAAGGCATCTGCATTAGGCATTAGCACACCTGCATTTTTGGGAAATTTGTGTTTTGATGTGGATTCAATCTCTGCTTTTGGTTAGTGTATTGGCAAATACAGCTATATTATAATGATGAACATCAAGTTAGATTATCCTGGAAACTGCAGCAGTGATGACTTCAGTTCAGTTAGAGAAGTGAGGTGCTCAAATGCAGACATCAGCCAAGGGCTGAGGTCAGGCATCTGTCCCTACCACGTCTGATCCAAGCAGTATGCCCAATGGAATCCCAGTCCCTGATGTCAATGGGAATGCAGATTCACTGATGGTGCAACATGCCCTCAAACCATCTCATATGATGAAAGCAGAGCCTAGTAGTGAAATACAAAGGGGATACTGCTGAGAATAGCAGATGATGTGAGATGGGTGGGAATCCCAGCCCAGCCCTGGCAGTCACCCAGCACTGCTCTGTAAATCTGGAGCCATGCTCTGGTTACACCCTGCAGACTGCGGGACTGTCCAGCCCTGCAGGCCCATTCCCAGGTATCCCACGCTCAGACTCACCCACATGCAGGAGGCTGTGCCAGCTGTGGTGCAGGTTTTGCCATCAGAATAGTGGTGCTGCCGTGCAGGAGCATGGGGGCCAGGACACGCTAGGGATGATGTTGCAACACCTCTTGAGTTTCCATAAGGAGCTGATGACATGCTTGGCACAATGGGGCTCTGCCTGTCCTTGGAGTGACCAAGCATACTGCATGCTTTGCCCCACTGACAACACTTGGAGGAATTAAAACTCTCAGTGTGGCTCACAGGTACAGCAGGGAAAGCTCCTGGGTGCCTTTCCTCCCATAGACAGATACAGCCCCCTCCCACTTCAGCAACGCAGCACAGGGCTGCTTTATTATAGCTCTGTCACTTCACATAGTCCAGTTTTATTTCAATAATAAAAATATAGAAATATAATTAGCATCTTTGTTTTGAGGCACCGAGTTCTTAAATTGCCATGTGTGACAACAGTTATGGCAGTGAAATCGTTAAAATCATGTAAATGCTTAAACCACGTAGGCCTGGGAGATTATAGTTTCATTAGAGAAAAGGCTATAAAGTTAGACCTAGGTAATTACCTTTCCCATTAATGCTAGAAAATTCTTTGCTCCACTGAGAAGTGATTGTGGTGCATCATGCCTTCTGTGCTTTTACATCCGAGCGGCAGGAGCCTTTATTTCATCAGCACAAACTGCAAGGAACCAGCGGCAGCCTTCCAGGTGTACTTTGCAAATTGGGGTTTAAATGTGGAACACATCAAATTAAAATTCAATATTAATTATTTTGTCTTGCTAGGAGCCTGAGTAGTTTAAAGCAGCAAGGGTAATTGTCTAACTCATTGTATGTGTCTACAGCGAACTTAATCATTATGTCAGCTTCCTAATAAAAGGTTATTATAGAAACAAAGATCCCAATTTTACATATGGTAGGCAAGGGAGAATTCGAAGAGCTAGTCTCCAAGGTAGACTTGAGGTTCTTGACAAATGATGCCCATGCTGTGATCAGATACTTAACAAGAAATCTCGTTATTAACTAGGCCTGTACAGATAATTAGCACTTGAGCTTCAAATTTTAAATCTGGCTTGAGATGTATAATTTATCAAAAGCCCTAGCTCGCTGTCAAAGTCCTATAATAAGGCAGCGTTATTGATGAATTGAGATTAAGAGCAGATTGAAGAGAAAATTAGGCCACTGGTTAGTCTGAAAGGTCTGATTTCAATATTTGCGGTACTAATTTGGTATTATTTTGGTAAATGGATGAGATCCCCAAGTGCTGCATGGTATAAAAGAATAAACCATGCATCGTTATTCTAACAAAAAAGGTATTGTTTGCCGGACGTTGAATTTTGCAGCACCAGCAGCCTGCTTAATAAGCTTCTTTACGGGATAAGCGTACCTGTTTTTATTGCATTAATTTATTACAGCACATAGAGAGCGCTGGGCTTTAGGCAGGGCTGGAAAACGTACCTTCTTTACATTAAAAATTATATCACATTAGGCTAATTATGACAGAGCGTGCCAAGTCCTAATTTAGCTGTTTCATTTACATCCGTGAATTGTCTTTAAAGCATTCTTTACCCCGGAATGCAGATAAGTACCATTTATGTATTCAAGCTACATAAAAAGCGCAATCTTGTTTTAATGATCGCCAGTAGCACTTCATCGCGAGTGGCTCCAAGGAAAATGAAAGAGTTACTGTATGCAATCTATCTACACTAAACCGCAGCTGCAGAGGTGTGAGATACACAATCGTGGCCCTTAGCAAGCTAGATCTTTTTGATACGCGTCATAAAATGTCACTTAGGGCAGTATCTGATTTCCAGAATTACAGGAGGCCATACGTAAGGTTGGGATGAGTTCTGTTCATTTTGTTCAGGATTTAACTCTCATCCCAAGCGCACAGATCGTCCCAGAAAGGTGCTCTGCTTTACCATATATCATGTCTCATATAAAACAAGGGCAACCACGGATCATTGTATACATCTGATATATCACACCCATACCCTCCAGCAAAATAATAATGCCAGTCACCGCCTGTTTCCAGGAAACTTTGCACTGAAATCCCCTGTACCGCGTTATTGGCAGCAGCTCCCTTCCTCTCAGTTTCCAGCTGTCCAACGGGGTGTGCCAAGTCACAGCAGGACCTGAGGAGTGTTTGTATTCAACTGTGGCACTGTGCTTTATGGAGATTGGCCGTGTACGTTGTGCACTTGCAGACAAGCGGGATTTCCAGGTCCGGCGGGGCTCCCCGGTGCCGATGCTGAGGTGGTTTGATGCTCAGCAAATTGCTTTGGGTTGGAGCTGGTGACAGAGCAGAATGTATTGCGTTAGCTTTTCTATCAATAACATCTGAGTGCTGACTTACAATGGAATTGCTTTCATGCTGGTCTTGTCTCCTAATTTTAATTTTAGGATTGATTGGATTTTGCAATCAGGCGTTTTTGGCGGTGATGGGAATCAAAGCCCTTTCCTCCTTTCTTTTAAATAAGGTGCTATTAAAAATACAAGTAACAAATTATAAACAATTTCAGCTGCTTTAACAAGCCATTAGCTGATGTGTATTTGCACCGATTCAGAAAATATTTCATCTTTTTTATATATACGTTATAATCACATTATGCACCTTGAAATAATTAATTCTTTTAGCTTTTACTCTGCTGTGCACAGCAGAGCAGCACTTTGCAGGGCTGATGGAGTCCTGCAGGATGTTTAGTAGGTCTGTACGCCATCCAGACGACAGGGGCACGCAACACTCAGCAGACAGAGCCGACTTCTGTGGCGGTTTTCATTCAGGGACTTGAGGTGTTACTCTGACCCTGTTTACTCCGGGTGTGCTTCTGCTGTGCACCAGTGCAAGCTGGGGCCAGGAGGCAGCTCTCCTCAAGTGGACACTTCCTTCAGTGGAAAAGGTAAATCTGGGGAGCTCTGAGGGTCATTTAGGGTGAAAGTATCCCATAAAATGTATTCAAACTTTATTTATAAAAATAATTCAGGAAGTATTTTATATCCTCAAGTGACATTTTCAAGGGTGGTCAAAGATTTTTTAAAAAATGTTTAGGAATTTCCAAATTCTGAGGGAAAAGGAATACATCTACACCAAACAGGAGCACTATACTATATGTGTAACACTGTGCCCTGGGCCCGTTTGGAGCTCATCAAGTATCTGCTCACCTGATTAACTGTAGTGACCCGACACCTGCCTGGCAGTCCTTACACACGGGGCACTCCCGCAGAGAGGAACGGGAGCTGTGTGCACAGTGTATGTTTCTATGTTTGGCTGTATTCGTATAACAAACAGAGCGGCAATACATCACCTCCCACGAACGAACGTAAGAAATAACAGCTGCCTTACGGGAATTGTGGGCACGCACCTAGAAATGAAAGAATTAATGAGTAAATAAATATTCTTTAAGGCGCATCCAAGCGGTTTTCACTGCATCCCGCCTCGCCTTCTGAACATACCTCCCCGCCCGCCGAGACTGCCGCCCGCTCCCTGCCATGCCGCTGGCCGCCGACAGGGGGCGCCCGCGCACCGCGGAACCGCGCGCTCCGGGGCGCAGCCGGATCCCCGTCCGTTCTGCTTTAGCTTCTGTCGGACCGCGGTGCTGGGAGCGCGGATTTGGTCTCTTTTCTGGGGAAAAAGAGGGAGATCAGGGGCCGGGGAGGGAAGAATAGCTGTGGTCTGAGGCAGAGCGAGCAGCCAAACTTCAATAAAATAGAAGTTTCGTGGTACAGAATGAGCTAAAATAATGCATGGCTTTTTCTTCTCGTGTTGCGGCCTTATAGTTGCAGTTTGAACAGACCAGCTATTTCCAGGAGACCTCCTGCTTTTTGGCCTTCAGTATCCCAGCAACAGAAGAAGGCAGAGAACTAGTTTTGGTGTAGGTGATAGTAACTCATAGCACCATGCTGTCGTACGAATGAAGCTTCTGCAGTTCCCTAATTTCTAAAACGTACGTGGAGTTTGGCTTCTCTCTTCCTTCTCCTCTCCTTTTCTTTCTTTATTTCTGTATCCTTTTAATTAAATGACTCAGGAAGAGGACTGTCCAGAAGGCTCCGGGCATTTTCCAAGTGGCAAACAGCTCTATAATGTGTGACAATGCGCCGTGGTTGATAAGTTAGTTCTAGAGGCTTCTGAATTTTAATGATGTTGGAGATGATATTGCGTGTCCTTCAGCTTGTTAGAGTGACACCAGCACTCCATAAATCATAATACCTGTGTATTGTAAAATCAATACAAAAGTGCTATCTCAGCGCTAAACCTTAATAAGTTTTTCGGTGCTCTAACAGCTTAAACTTTGCTGTAATGCCATTGGACCTGTAGGTTAGGATCAGAGCATGCTTAATTTGTTTTGTAATAGAGACTTTTCTTTAATGAAAGACCGATTAGTAAAGCTTTGGTTGCCACTCTGGTGATCAGTTGGCAGAACAGCCTCTGCAATTAAACTCGTGTATCTCTGTCCTGAAGCAAAAAAGCAGGCTTAAACAGTCAATAAATGTTAATCCAGTCAGAACCTGTCTGTGCCTTTGAAGGCTGCTCATGAGGGGTTTTTCAAATCACATTTTTTTCATCTTGTTTTAAATATGGAGGTCCCCATAGAGCTGGGACGCAGCGTACAAGGCCTCCCACAGCTCCGTAATAAGGTCTGGCGTACTAACAGTGCTCCACACAGATCTGTCATCTGTCTGTGTGTCCCTCCTGTCCCTGTGCACTTATCTGTGCATTTACTGGTCAGGAAAAAAGTAACAGTGGTGGTTTAAATTTCATGCATATTGTGAGAGTAAAATGCTGCTTTAAAATCTTCATACAGGACAGGTCACTATGGACGTGCAAGATTTTTATCATTTACAAACATCCCCCCCAAAATTCTCCCCGTTATTATGTTTTTCTTTGTGGGATGAATCACAGGGGAGGAAGTTTACATTTGTACATAGGCTGCAGAACACATGTGGGGAGCGGGAAGCTGCCAAACAACTGTTCTGAAAACAAGCAAACAGAGAAATTGAACCTTACCAAAGCTGTTGTTGCTCTCTGGGATAGGATGTGCTTCTCCCGAAACACTGCCACTTACTTATCTAACTGTGTTTTTCATTTTTGTCTGCTTGCTTTCTTTTCCTATGGAGAGAATAAAAGGGGTGAGTGGATAACTAAAAGCAGAGGGTGAGTTAGCAGAAAGTTGTTGGGTAGATCTGGGAGGGACACATGGGTGAAAGAAAGAGGCAATTCCCCATCTTTAAATGCTTTCCATTTGATGCAACACAGCTGTTGCTACAAACTTCCTGTCTTTCCATTTTTCCTGTTTTCTGTCTATCCCTTCAGCTGCATACATAGCTGTGCACAAAGCATTAACATCCATGGAGAGTACATTAAATTTAGCCTAATTGTAACTGGCATCCCCTTCTTGCTTTGTGTAATTTACCTTTTGTTCATCGTTGGAAGACCAAGAGCTTCAGATAATGAGATGAAGGGTGTTGCATGAGTCACTGTGGTGCAAATGGCAATTCCATGTTAAAGAGAGGCAAAAGAGGGATGCTTGCTCTTACAGAGGGCCAAACTCACAGTGTCTCCATGTCCTTTGTCACAGGTATGCAAAACTCCAGTATGGGCAGACAGCAGGCAGCACCACGATTCTGCTGCTTCTGCTGGCTGTCACAATGGCACCATTCACCCAATGCCTTTGAGTAAGGTGTGCCAA
The DNA here is from genome assembly GCF_951394365.1 of Tetrao urogallus. Classification (NCBI taxonomy): domain Eukaryota; kingdom Metazoa; phylum Chordata; class Aves; order Galliformes; family Phasianidae; genus Tetrao; species Tetrao urogallus. The sequence goes on from NC_136821.1 coordinate 20,598,922, forward strand.
GTAAGCAAACAGAGATGTTGAACCTTACCGAGGCTGTTGTTGCTCTCTGGGGTAATTTGTAGTTATTAACTGCATTCACATTGCTTGCAGGTATGGACTTACACATATGCCCTCCGTACTTGCTGCTTTGAAATGATTGGGTTCTGATAGAGGGTATTATGGGATTTTTAAATACACATTTTTCACACTCCTGCTTTCTGGTCTCAGGAAGGCAGATCCTGGTGACCCTGACCAGCCTATGTCAGGCTGGGTCACATCCAACCTGCAGTTTGCATTTAACAATAATTTGAAGCTGAGATGCAATACGGAATATACTTTGTTCTATCCTTTGCTCCATTTACCTTTTCAGTCTCCATCCTCCTTTCTGGTCATTGAAGTCAGACCAGCGTATGACACAGGTGCACGCCCTGCTCACTTCTTCTGCCCCTGACGGCAGCCCAGTACACGCATCCCCCTTGGCAGCCAGCATTGTGCAGCTGGGGTGCAGATTGATCTTTGTCTCCCGTTACTCTCCCATGATCTCAGCAAAGGCACTGACAGCAGACTTTGGGTTACTGTCCAGGCAGTTGCGTGCAACCTTGCAGAAATCAGAGGAGATTCTTACTGAAATACAGAAATCGGAATTGCTGTCCGCAGTTTTTGATTCATTAAAGACATGAGCAGGGCAAGTGAAAGGAGAAGGGTCAGACAGCACCTTTCAGATGAAACGGAGCAAGTGAATGGACTCCAAACACACAAAAGATACCTTGAAATACTTGGGGGTGCTTATCCAGTGCATGAAGCCCCAAAGGCCATGCAGTCCTGGCAAGAAACAATGCAATCAAATGGATATTAGCATCCTGGAAATCCTATTAATGCACAAAAGACTCATAAATTATAGTCTTAGATTGTAATACATCAATTGTTGTAATTTCAAATCTTTTTCACGCAGGATGTGGTGATAAAGCCTTGCATTTCTGTCATTTTTTTCCTTTCTGCCACAAAGAGCTGGGCCACCTGTCCCTAACTGCATGTAGTCAGTCATTTCATTTAGTCAGCATATTCTAAGATCTAAGAAAGCAGGACAGGAGCCCACAGGATGCTGAGGACTGCTGAAAGGAAATCAACAGGAGCAAATACCTCTTCAAACCAAATGGCACACAAGGTGTTTGCTACCACTGAAGACTTGCTAAAGCATAAAGAAATGCACAGCACAACGGGTTTTGTTTGCTTCCCAGCCAGTGCTGGCTCTCGATGCGTAACTGTGTGGTCACAGCAACTTCCTGCAAATGGAGAAAACCCAGGAAATTCAAATAATTCCTCAAGGTCACAAATGGAGTGTGTGCCTAAATCAGCACACTGTGTTTCCTGTGCCCCCTCACACTTTCACTCTGACACGCTGTTAGGATACCCACAGCAGCTCTTCAGAGCGCTGCTCCCTCAGCAGCTGGAAGAAGTAAAAGAAATTTGGACATAATCCTCACAACAGCTACAGTGGTCTGGGCAACCTCTGTAATTGCAAGACACTCCAAGACTCTCCCAGAAATCCAGAAGTCTGTTGTTTCAGTGAGCTGCCAGGGCCAACCTTGGGTGGCTGCAGGAGGTGAAACTTTAAGTAGACTACAGCCTTATAAAACATCAGCAGACACATATTTGAAAGCCTAATGATCAGTTTACCTTGGCTTAATTGGGTTTATGTGTTCAAGGATATCCTGGCAGGGAAAGAGGCTTACTGCTCTTGGAGAAAATTAAAGCTGGAACAAAATTCTGCTGATGTGATGGAGAGCCTGAGAGCATCTCTGTGTGAGAGCCAGCTCAGGCTCCTTGCACTCAAAGAGGTGGGCTGAGCCCAGCTATCCTACTTCTTCACCTCTCTTCTTGAGGTGGTGGAAAAACGCTGTTCTTGGGAAGCTGGAGAGCTGGCTTAGGGCTGCTCTCTCCTCTTTCTCTCCCTTCAGATCTCATATAATCCTTGGGAAAAAAAAAAAAAAAGAAAGAAAAAAAAAAAGAAGTCCATGGTGAATAGATTTTTTAATTGGCTTATAATTGGTTATTCTACTCTATAATATTAATTTTCATCTTCAACTGTTCATTGATTGAAGAATACTGGATGTGGATTGTTAGTTTTCTTCATGACACGTATATTGAAGAATGATTTGGAGAACATGTTAGTGCATATTGATAATATTTTCCACCTCCTATATGTTTTTAGGGTATTTTTTTAATTTGCTGCCCTGGGAGAAGTGAAGCTAGCTTCTGTGGGTTGTTTTTGTTTTTGTTTTAACCTTTCTAGACATCTTTTCTAATAATCAACTGTTATAAAAATGCTGAAGAAATTCAGAGCTTGCAACAAAATTTAAACCATGTTAAAATGAATATGACTTCCTTGAAGAAAAATGAGCCAGCTACACCCATCTCACCCATTTTTCTGGTTTCCTTTCAAATACTTCCACTTCTCTGCCCATGCTGCCGTGTTTCCAGGTGTGTGTTGTAGGTATCCTGAGTTTGGGGCTCCTCTACTGACCACCACGAAGCTGAAAGAGAACAATTTGCGATAAGGTTATTAATGTTGCCCAGTTCACTTCAATGCCTGTGAGTGTAGATGGGGTGCCACACTTCTTAGCAATGCGTTCATCCACAATAAGGAAATTTAATTCACACTGGTTGACCCACAGCTCTGAGAGGCTTCTTGTTTCAACCCACGGTTATGAGCCTCAGGGAGGTGAGTGTGGCACCAGCACGTGCACAGCAGAGGAAGACACACTGATGGCTTTCCCACCTGACACTGGGGGGGCACCAATCCTGGGGCACAGTTGTTCTAGGGACTCTGAATTCCAGTGCCCCTGTCTAAGCTTCTCTTGCGAGGCCTTTCCATCAGGACTGCTGGATGTCGCTCAGAGCCAGGATCATGCACTGTGAAATAAGATCAACGTGCAAGTGCAGCAACCTGCTTTCAGACTTCCTTTGAGAGGGTTTAATTTAAAGCAAAAAAGCATCACAAGGCTGTATGCTTCTCACCTCAGATCTTCATACTTTTAACAATTAACTCGCAGCAGAGACTGCCAAAGAATGTAACTGCACTCGTGTAAAAATTGGTTCATTTTATTGCTGTCTTCCAAGAAGTAGCAAAACTGATTTTAATGAAAATTTGTATTTAGGAAACAATCAACAAACCACACACATAACCACATGCACAGCTCAAAGTGCTGCTGGGGTGAGCTGTGGCATGCCAAGCTGCAGCCTGAAGCTAATTTTTTACAGCCAAGTTATAAAGCCCTGAAAAGGGGGTTTTATTGTGGAAATGCTGACAGAACCAGAGTGGTGCTACTGGCTCCCTTTCTAATTAGTCCAAAGAATGGAAAGTTATATTTTGCAATATGTGGTAAGCACTATTGTCCTGATGTTGCTGGTTTAAGCCAGAACTGCGGGCTTAATTTGGTGTTACATATTCTATTACAAGTTTGAAAAGGCAACGTGGACCCTTTTACTGTCATGTGAAATGTGAGGGCTTTCAGGCAGCAACCTTGATTTGTACTTTCAATTATATAAATATCAAAAGGTGCACTTTGGATTTCTTTTTGGTGACAGTAGCAGATTCCCGCTGAGTTCAGCTTACTTTGAAGAAGACGTGGAGTCCACATGGTGTTTCTCACATGTTTTCCAGAAACTACTTTTAAATTCCTTCAATAAAAGTTACTTTTATTCCTGCTTAAGTGTTTTGTGGTAATGTTTACAGAGAAACATCCTGCCAGCAGACGAAAGTAAATAAAAGACAGGAGAGCAGTAACATAAAACACATCATGTTACTACTGCTCCCCACCACCTGCGCTCCCCTGCCTCTGCCTGTGATTACACCTACCTGGGCTGGTGCCCTTGGTTTTGCTGATGATGGCAGAGGCCATTTACCTCCCCACCCAACCATTTATTACTGCAAGGCTGTCATAGTGTCCCTGTGATCAGGCAACACCTCTGCTTTGCCATCCTTTCAGCATCAGCTGATTGTTGGTAAAGTAAGGCTGTTATTACGCATCCTATTGCCCTGCACTCCACTATGCTGGCCATCCTACATACAGCAACAAAAGAACAGTTCTCCGAAGGTGGGACAGCCATAAGGGAAATGGATAGCTGCAGTTATCAGATTGCACAGACATACCTGGCACGTCTTAAAAATATGCGTAATTATAGGAAAGTGGGTTGACTCACAGATTTAAATGAGACATCCACCTGATTGTGTGTTGTGCATTTGGCTCATTTGTTTCTGTTTTTCTTCTCCTAATACAGTATCTATATTATACCGAAAAATATTACCCACATAACTGCTATTGCTTCTATCATGTCTATAAGAGGAGGGTCACATTAAGATTCTAAACACCCCTGTATATTCATTTTAAATATACTGTTATTACATAAAGTACCTACAAATCCCTACTAGTTACTATACAGCCTGAACAAACTCTGTATTTACACCTGAAATCAAGCCATGGTAAATTCCTTCCTTGTTTCAGGACAAAACTCCAAATTCATAGCAGCACCTCCTGTTATCCTCAACAGTGTTCTACTTAGTGTTACAAAAATTACTGCAGTGGTGATGAGAAATTAACCTATTCTCTTCCTTCCTCTTGCTGCTTTTTTTCCCTATCCACTTGCAAGGAATGCCTCTGACCGGTACTTGACAGTACTGCAAGGGCTTCTGCTCTGAATTTAGCATGACTGTTGAGATTACACTAAAGGCAACCGCAGATTATTTTTTAAGTGCTAATGCTAAACGCAATATTTTGTGCTTCTTCATCAGAGCAAATTCTCCATTTCCTTACTTTCTTGTGCCTCAAAGGAGGCAGCCTAACAGGAATGACCTGATGGGCCAAAGCACCACAATTTGGCTCAATCAGGTCTGACCCAACAAACAGTGTTTAGAATTAGATCTCCACACACATTAAGATCTATAACCTACAGTAGCTCTGTTAGTCTGCTGAGAAACCAGGCTGGCTCTGATTGAAATTACCATTTTGATGCTCTGTCCTTCAGATCTCTTAATAAAGCAGAAAACAAGCCGTCCACTGGTCCTTTTAGCTCTGGTGAGGCAGATTGGCAGAGTGGCACCAGTTGCAAGCCAGCACAATATATAACTTAATCCATGTTCCCAAATACAGCATCAATACAAAAATAATAAAAAATACCTTCAAAGAAGGTATTACCCAATCCTAATTTACAAAGGCACTGCTGTTGTGGCCACATGTGGATCTTCTGTGGGTCAGTGGGATCCTGCCAACACGTGACCCCTCTTGCGTCAGCTCCAACACCCATGTGCATTTTAAAATCCACCCAAAATTATGCACAGCAATGTTCATCCAGATACTCTGCCCAAAGATAAGCACACACAGATGTCTGGCCACTGTTGAACTGTGATCCCCTCCTTCAAGCCTGGAGGAGATGAAAATACAGTTTAAAGATTTCTTTTGAAAGATGAAGTAGTTCTACCAAAGGAGAATAATTATTTTTGGTGCTAATCTGCACTTCACGTACGAAGTAGAATCAGTAGTACTTTCTTTTAGGACATCCTATGTCATCTCATTTAGAGGAAAGAAACACCCTAATTGACAAACAAGTTATTCTTTAGCACTGTATTGCCATTCAGTTTTAAGCGGTAGGTAGCAGACAATAGTCTGCTATGAAAGCATCCGTAAACATAAATGGGATTATTTTGCATGAGTTTACACCAAGCTGAAATTTGGCTCTGCATTTCTGGAGCTAATACAGGAAAACATCCAATGCAGCAGATTCCTGTGACAGCAGATCACAAGGCTTTCTTTCAAGCAAGAGATCTAAAATATTATGAATTACTACGTGCAAGTAGACAGAACCGTGATACACCCATTTCCTTGCCAGACTTGCTCACAAAAATAAATATCCTGAAATCCAAAGTAGGAGTAAAGTGATTGCCAAAGGTCTACTGTCAAAATAAAGAAATGAAATGAGATGGAATGCTATTAAAAGTGAATTGAGAATACTGATAAAACCACATATAAAACATACAGACACAAGAAAATGTTTTCTGTTACGTTATCCATGAAGCTGATAATTGGATCTTATTTATTAAATGTTTTCATTATTAAAACTCAAATATATTGTTATTTTTCAAGAGAACTGGCAAACGCTTTTATTGCTTTGTAAAATATTATTGAATTGTACTCTATAAATCTAATCTGTATATAGATTTTGAGGTTGTTCACCCGCACATTTATAAGCATGCATAATTAATTTTGAGGTGTACTAGTTCTTCTCTCCTAGTGAAGAACAGATCTCAGAAAATTCAGCCAACCCAATATAAAAATCTGTAAGTTGCAACTTAATGTGCCTAAATATCTTTAGACTGGAAATCCCATAGGAGGAGGAGGAATCTCACATAGTTCATGTGAGATTTCCAGTAACTCTTGATCTCAGCCATGTGGAAATATTCTATAAGCAGCTTTCCCATGCTATTTACTCTTCCAGATCTAACTAGTAAGAGTCATAATAATTAGCATTTTTACCATAGCATATTGTTACAGAGGATGAAAAATGTGATTAAATAAACAATGAAGAATTGTATGAAATATTTTAGTATAACAACAAACTACTAATCAGAATCTCAAACATTAAGAGTGAGTCCTGTTTGACTCGCTTTCAACCAAGTTTCAGCCTGGCTTGTAACTGATCCCAGCAAGTGAGCCATGATGGAGATGACCTGGTTAGGTGCATGCTGACAGCAGCAGTTCTCAGGTAAAACTGTTATAGCGGTTTCTATTAGGCAGAAAAATGAGCAGTGTAAACAAATTCTCTTTAAGGGGTGAGACTGGTAAGACAGCAGAGATCTCATCCAGAAATGTCCTCGTGGGACACCAGGAGATGTCACAAGCCCCAGCCTTCTGCAGACCTGGGGACCATTTGGTCTTTGTGATCTGCAAGCCGCCAACCAGCAATCTGAAGGCAGCAGAGAAATAAGCTGCTATTTAAAATTCTCCATTGCTTTGTTCTTGGAAATGTATTTTCTGTTTTCACTGATATCAATCACATATAGAAAGATGCTTTTGTGGACACAAAATTAAAGCAAAGCAGGGCAGGTTACATGCTTTTTTTCTTCCTTGAAAATTCGTTTTATACTTGCTACTTCTCAGGAAGAGTGTGAGCTATAAAATTTTTATGTGTGTATTAGAATGTTAAAAGCACTGTAGTAACAAGCCCTGAGTTTTAAATAAAATATAAGTACTGAATCCTCTATTAGGAATGGTGTTGTGGAGCCTCAAAGGCTCACTCTAAAAATTAAGGACCAGTAGCCATAAACTCAAATAAAACACCGGGAGCTGGGAATACCAGAGGGATTACCAACAGTAGCTCTGCACATACAAGATCCAGTGATAATGGATGAGGAATTCAACCAATGCAAATCTGATTTGGAAGTTACACGTGGCAGTGCATGTACCACTTGATACAATTGAACAGTGGGGCCAACTGAACAGTGAGGCCTTCAAGACCCTGGGGAAATAGGGACAACACAAAGCAGGAGATGCTGCATAAAGGTACCTAAAAATGACCCCTGCCTGTCCTGCGAATGGAGCCCAGAGCCCACAGCGGAGTTCCTCAGCAGACTGTAACCACCACGTCCACATGATGGACTACAAGTCCCTATGAGTTTACCAGCTTAGGACTGAAACTAGCACAATCATGTTTATACAGTGATGTAAGAACATGCACTGTAGCTGAAGCTCCTGGTGCACTGTGGGGCAACGGGTTGAAGTGATTCTCTTCCCCGTGCCCCAGAGCTAACTAATGTTCAGCGCAGAAGTTGATCCTGAATCACTTGGGCAACTTGCAAATTTTACTCCTGGAGCACCTCTCACCTGTTTGATGCATGTTAGACCTGTATCTGCACAGAACCTAGGAATTTAACTTCATTTTTATAACAGACTGTAAGTTGTCCAGAGTACAAACAGCGCAGGTCTCCCAGCCTACCCTTATCTATCACTTATCCCTTTGCAAAGGAAGCACTAGAAGAACACCATTCTGATCTAATAGACTTCCATCTCCATTTCATGCATACCCTCCATCTCTGTCACAAACACAAACCAAAAATTTAAAAGTCACGTTTCCCAGAATACATATCGAGTGCTACACACACACTGATATGACAACTGTTCTAGCCCTGTATTAATCAACAAAGAAAGAACAGCAGACAAAATACACTACAATAAGCAGAAAATTAATTACTCCAAAAAATGAGAAGAAGCAAGAAAATACTACTGCGCAGTCCTTCTGTTCCTTCTGTTAAAAATTTAATGACACATTCCAAATGTTTAAAACATTAAAAAAAAAAAAAGAAAGAAAGAAAGAAAGAGAGGAAGGCTATAATCTACATACTTTTCTTTTAGGGCTCTTTAACATATCTTCTAAGGAGTCCCAGAGATGTTAGCTAAGCCATTATACATAATGAATCTTGGCATAAAAGAACAGCACAGCAGCAGCTACACATGAAGCAGCATGTACAATAAATTATCTCAAATGCAAACCAAATTCCCCTTGTTTATCATGTATATAAAGCACCAGTGCTCAAGATTCCCTCCAGAAGAGCCAGACTGCGTGTAATATTACTCATAGCATAACAAGGTCTCATTCTGTCATCGCAATTGCATCTTTCCTCAGATGATGAAGTGCAGACGTGTGGAGATGGAAAGGCTGTCCAAAGAAATAAAAATATCAACAGGTAGACAGTAGACCAGGCGATCTCCCCTGTGCTGAAGTACAAGGTTATGCATTCTTTTCCCAATGCGATGGTGAGCTGGAGCTCATCCAGCTCAGGGAGGAGAGCTTCCTGCACCAGGACTGAGGTGAAACCAATGTTATTTGAGAAATGTATGGCTCTACAGCCATCGCTCTGCTGCCCTGAGGTGCTCAGAGCAACACACTTGGACTGCATGTTACACTCTTGATGGCTGAAGAGATAGTGAGAGGCACTGAGTGTGAAACCCAGAATTTTCAGAATGGGATCTCCTCTGTAGTCAGTTTGATGTCATGAGGCAAATGGAAGCATCTCTTTATCAGCTTAATGTAGAGTGAAAACGATAATTAATTGAAAGCTCTCAGAGGTTTGAGATTTTGGAAACAATTCCAAAGGAGCGAGAAAAAAGTTGCTGAAATGTATAGGGTATCTATTGCATCTTTCCACAACATGTCACATCCACTAGCTGAGCCATGATTTGTGCTTTGCTGAGGGGAAAAACAGTCATTATTTTGCACATTAATAAGTACAGTGTATGCAGCTCCTTGATCTGACATCTGCTTGCACAGTCACATGTAGATGACAACCTGCTATCATTTTAATTAGTCAAATTTGAGCATCTATGGCAACCTTTCTGTTATTATATACCTGTTTCTTTGAAAATAATTCTTCAGTACAGATACTGCCAAGCAACAAATAAGAACACAGAAAACACTAAACATTTTCACAAGACCCACCATGTTTGGGTACATGTTACCCCTAGCAGCTGAAAGATCCTGTGAGAATTTGTGTATCAGCTATGTTAGTTTTCAGCGGCGGGATTTGTACATAGCAGTGAGCCTCTGGATCTTGTTAGCTCAGGGCAAAAAGTCATGCTTTGGAGCAGTTGCCCCAGCAGGAGGATAAAAGATGATGGTTGGTAATTACATCAGTTTTGCACTGTTGAGCAGATGTTCTTGCAGATAGATTTTGGCTGGCATTTACAGAACATCACCAGTGAATCTCATGATAGCACTGGAGGAATGCTGCTACAAGTGGATAGAGCTGCACGCCTGTAATAAAAAGATTACAAACAGAGGAAATAAATGGAAAGAAGAAACAAGAGAAAAGTGTCGCAGGAGCTAAACTACTTCAGAAACTGTTTTTCTTTTTCATTTCTAACTTTATAAAAAGTACTAATTGAAAAAAAGATTTAGTCTTCAGTAACCTGAATACGGCCCAGGAGATTTATTTAGACCTTAGTTTAATATGGGGATTAAGGAAGATGTGGTGCCAAATTTCAATATCCAGAGAGGACATAGCAGTCTGTACAGGGCCAAAGTTAGAACAGAGCAGGGAGACTGAGGGCTGGACAGCAGCAAAGTAATACAAAGCTAAGCCTATTCCTTACCTGCACATGGCTGGCAGCAGTTTGAAGAAAATGAAACAGTGGGCAGAAATATAAGGCAAATTTTCCTAGAAACAGAACTCGGTTTGAGTCCTTCAACTGTTTATAGTGGATAGAAAAAAAAAAATACAGAGGGGAAAAAAGACAGCTTGTTCCAAATGTGTAAAATATGAACTAAATATTAACCAATGTTACTTATTTCTTGGGATGGAGTAGCATAATTTCCTTCAGTACATTATTGGAAAATGTCTTGTGCAAACCCACCCAGCAACTCAGTGACAAAAGAAGCATAACTGCATCTCAAGATCTCGAAGTCTCAACACTTCTAACCTCTAGCCAGGTTTCTGGATAGGATCCTTTTTAGGTGTTAAGCTTGATGTAAAAGGAAGAATGGTGAAAACACACCACAGCCTGTGAAATCCCCTGTATTTTTTTTACCAACATGAGCTCTTGAAGACTGAACACGTTTTTACATCAGCCAAGTCAACGTGTTACTTTCTGCAATTTTTTGTACATTGAGAGGTGAAAATGTGTCACAACTGAAGGCAATCTACTGATTTGACCATACTTTGGGCTGTCAGCATGTCTGTTAATTGAAGGATTTATTGACAAAAAGTGCTTTGAAAACAGAGCATTTACAATTAGATTAGAATCCATTCCCCTTCATTTTACCTATCTGCAGAAATGCTGACTTTCAGATTCCTTTCTTCCTTGTGCTGGCTGGCGGATGCTAAAAAAAGCCACGAACCTGTCCCTATTGGCAGGCACCAGTCTGCAGAGCAGATCTCTGCTCCCTGCTCATCCCTTCCCAAGCCAGGAATCAGGCTCTACACAGTGTCAGGCAAAGTTTCCTGTGCAGTGCCAAGGCTGTCTGAAGTAAAAGAAATTGTGCTGCTACCATATGCTTTGCTTATGGTTCTCAGTTCCAAGAGGGACATTTGGGCCTATAGCTAAATCGTAAGTTGTGGAGGTTTTTAAGACATTTAGGGTTAGTGCATACTTTGACTCCAGCTAAGGGTGGCTGCTACATTCATTCCGGGACTGAATTTTGCTGCAGTATTTCAAAGTGAAGTTGTTAACATGGAACAAAACCAGGAAGAGACGGTATCCAGAACAAGCATGGACAAAACTCAGTACTCCTCATTACGTACTCCTTGACTAAGGAGGTTGCCTCAGGGCTCACAGTGGGACTGCACTGATGAAGTGGGCTCTAGAAGAAGAAAAGAAGCAGACTATCAGCATCCCTGAGCTGATAGCATGATCAGATGGCCACTGCCACCTACTAGCTGCACCCTGTGACTGCAACTCCCTTCCTCTTGACTCTCTGAGGTACATATACAGGTATTGCCTGTGGCACTCAGATGTCTAAAGATTTTAGTGTTCCTCTCATGGCAACAGAAAGGCTGGAAGATACTTGTCATGGATTTCTAAGCACGGCCATGGCGGAAAGTAATCTTTAGTAACAATGCCCATGATAAATTTTGGGCCCAACAGCTGGAGAAAAAAACAGAAAAGATTTGCTGCCCAGCTTATACTCTTGTATTAAACACTTTTTATCCTATCATGTTGGAATTCTCCAACTAGGGCATAGGTTAGTCATTCTTCAAAAAGGATAATAGTTATAAGCATATATAACATAAAAACAAGTTTAGTGGTTTGCATGGGTGCTGTCTAATACTGCTGTGGTTTCCTCGTAGTCTTTTCCATTCATAGGCAATGGCAACTCTTTTTCATACTACTTTTCAAATCTGTTCAAGTGCATTAAGATACAAGCTAAATCAATACTGGTTTGTTTTCCTGGGAATCCACAGTCTGAAAAGAGAGCAAAAGTTTGGTGATAACTGTGCCATACTGAAAGGTACTCCAAGAAAACAAGCAGAGGTAAAGAACCAAAAAGAAGAGGAGAAAGAGAAGGCTGAAGACTGCTTGTTCTGAAAAGAAACACTCAGATCACTTTTGTTACTTACAATCCGAGGAAATGTCTTAAATATGCTCATGACCTTTTTTGAAGAAATAGTGCTTGATATACCATACCGTCGCCTATATTTGCAATAAATCAAATGGCAGAAAAACAAATGTCACTTATTAGAACATTGAGGTTTACTGTTCAAGTGATTAACTGAGAATCATTTGTATGATTAAATGCTGGAAAATAATTTGCTTTCATTCTGAACCTATAGCACAGATCTCATTACACAGAAATGCTGCATATTAGTTGAAGCAAATTAACATTCAAAGACTTTCTGGAGTGGCTGCTAATCACAGGCTGTTAATTACTGTCATTACATTCGACTGCTGAGGAGACTAACCACAGAATCATTGTCATGATCTTGGTATTTGAAAGTGATCTTCACCAATAAAAACACGTCAGACATACAGAAATTGCAAATTGCTGAATTTGCTGATGCAGTTGAAAATTCCGCTGACTATAAGTACCCGTGTAGTGATAGATGCATTCTTGACACAGTTTCAGTGTTTGGACTCAGGAAATAATGAGTATCAATGTCCTAGCAGGGGAATATGCAAAGATGAAGGAGCCCTTTGTATCCTTAATTAAGGAAAGTACTAGCAGAGCTCGTTCACAGATAAGTGACTGTACATAATAATCATGTATTTATGTGGGGAAGTGTTATGCTATATTACTGTAGCAGCAATTAGATTTTCACAAAGCAGTTTTAATAAAAGACATACTTAAATAATAAATAAACAACTAATTTCCATGGCAGATCAATTACACACTGCTTTAAGTGGTCACCATTCTAAGTGAGTCCTGTAGAGACAGATCTTTACAAATGCAAGTATACAGCTACATGCTTACAAATGAGCGTATTATTTACGTGTAAACCAGGGACATACACGTGTGAACTTCAGGAAAGATACCTCTGTAAAAAGCAGTCTGATCTATGATTTTCTAGAAAGAAAGATCCGAGCTTCCTTTGCCTGAGGGATTTGGTAGACCTACCTAGAAACAATCTCACCGAAAGAGGAAAGGACTCTCTTGAGAACAGATACCTATAACCTGAAGATGAGAGACCATGCCCATGAGGTCTTCCAGTGTCTTTTCTTAGCTGGTCTGCTAAAGTCCAAGCTAAGAGCTTTACTGTAAAAAGTGCAGGGAGAGCCCAGCTCCATTTCCAACTGTATGATGCAAGAAAAAAACATTATTGTGCTTTCTGTAATAACATAATTTGCCTACAGAATTTAGAACTAATGTATGATCTATACAATTTTTTTCACATAACTAAATTGTGCTCAAAGTACTAGTGTTCCATAGAAAAGCCATATTACCGCTAATATTTCTTAACAAAACTATGGTTCAACTCTTTTTCAATGAATGGGAATTCAAAAACTCAATTACATTTCAGACAAATGCAGCTTCTTGTTGGATGTTATTAGCAACCTTCACAGGATGGGGTACATAGGGAACAAAGGCTTATGAAAATGCATGCCAAGCAGCATATGTATTCAGCAAGTCCTTCACACTAAATGAATGTTCTGTATTGTCCATGCCCTGCTGATGGACAAATGCAGGTTACGATCCAAATCCTGCCCTTGCACATGCAGCAGCTCCTGTAGTGCCTTAATTAAATAAACACCATTTATTTTAGTTAAGGGCCAGTGAGGTAACTTCAGACCACAAGTTGAATTTAGCTGACATAGATGACACTATCTATAACATAAAAGATATTAAAATACAAAAAAAAAAAAAAAAAACACAAAAGATACTTATAGATGCATTTTTTTCTTCAAATGCCTTATAAGCTGAGGATTAGCTGTGACATTAATTCTTACAAAGGTCAATGATTAGACAGTACATATTAAGAAAGTATATGTTGAGAATATCTACTTATGTTCATATGAAGCGACGCTACTGAGTGAAAGGCTAAATTCAGAATCCCTCAGGAAGTTCAGATGAACTGTCCCTGGAGAAGATGCAAAAATGGTAATGTCAGCCTGTTGTAATTATTATAGACATGGACAGTAGCTCTCAATTGTCAGACGTTTGAAGGCTTACATCACAGCCACAGCATTGCCTTCATTAATAATGGAAAATTTTCCAAAAATGATATGCTATTTTGCTCTATTGACTAAATTTATTTCTGTGAGCTTGTCTTGTAAGTTGCCATTAGGTTTCAAAGGCAACAGCCTAGGCATCAGTGGCAAGAAGTCATTGCATGGCAAGCCCAAGACATTTAGCATTTCATGTGAAAACAGAAGATGCTTAAAGAACCTCTGCCACCCTCTTTTCACCTTCTTGAAATCTGCTACAAACCTCATCCTGAAAGGTGTAGGGAAGGAAGAACTTCCCACCTGCTGAGTTTCCTCCCAGTTTACAACACGAAGGACTTCAAGAGTCCAAATGAAGAGCAAGGCCCTTTTCCGCCTTCTAACCAGATATTACTTACTCTGCATTTGGCTTTTGATTTCTTCATCACAGCAGTAACTATAGCATTTATTAAGAGAGATAGTAGTCAAAAATTTATTTGAACATCCTCTATTCATAGTGTTTGCATTCTTTTGTTATTGCCATTCTGTTCCTGACTGTCTTCAGCCAGATCACCACCTGTGAGCACAGGGGTGGCACTGAGGATTTCATATATAACTATAATGAGATAGTCTCATCAAAATGCCCCACTGCTCCTCAGCTTACTCAGACAAGGTGTAAATTGAATCCTAGTCATTCCACAACTAAAACAGGCTGTAAATTCTGGCAGACCTCAACATAGGGCACATGCTCTAAACATGGCCAAGAGGAAGGATTTCCTGGCTTAGCAATCACACCAAGGAAAATGTAGCTCTCTCTGGGGGGATTTACACCCTTGAAGTAGTTTAAGACCTGTGACTCTCATTCACTATAGTGGATGAAGAAGAAGCATTATGAACAAAGAAAGGGCTTCAACCTTTGACAAGAAGCACTGATAACTATGTGAAAAACCTTCAAAGATTAAAAAGAATTGTACTACAGATAGAGAATTTACATATCTGTGGAGAAATAAATGGGAAAGACATTGGTATCACTACTTGAAAAGTTTATTAGAACAAGAGCCCCAAGTGTCCAACACCCTCAACTACACAATCATTTTGCTCCTAGCTTTCTACAGTTCACCCAGTTCCCATCTTTCTGCCTTGTGTTGTGCAAGGCTTATCCTCACTGAAATCTACTGGGGGCAATGACCCTTCTTTTGAAACTGCTGTGGTGGAAGCATGATCAAACAAACAAGCATGTGACACTCCACCTGGTACTCAACCTGCATGGCCACCGTGACGTTTAAAAGAAAATAACCTTGCTGTCCTTTCGATCCATCCCTTATATTAATGGAAATCTTGTCTGCTACCTTACTTTTAAATATCATTGATCATTCTATTATTTTAATGTACAAACTTGGAAATTTTCTTCTTAAATACCAAACTGTGTATTATTCAAATGTCCAGCAGCTTAACTGGAAATTATAGTGGAGTGTTTCAAGCTTTTGAAAAGTACAGAACATGAAATATATTTTCATGTGTTAAATTGTTTCTTGATCTCGTTGGAGTCTCCATTAGAGTAGTCTCCTCACAGAGTTCAAGCAATTAAACACTATTTCACTCTGCATAACAGTAAGTAATATGTCTTTTCGGTTAAATATGATTTCTGTGTGATGTAGTTATACAGATTGTTCTCAGTAATAAATCTGCTTCTGCATAATTGATTAAATAACCCTTTGCTAGTCCATCTAGGTAAAATACGTTCAGGTATTTTTTGTTAGAATAGATGACCTTGGAGAATGGAAGCCAGAAGGAGGGTATCAACATGACAGTTGAACATGCACACAGAAGGGATCTGCCTGGTGTAGTCCTTCAATTGCAAGTAAAATTCTGCCTGGAAAATGCGGAAGTCTTGCCCAAGATAGGCTCTCAGAAAGTCCCTGGACAGAGCAGTTAGGGACTGCAGAGCAGGCAGTCAGCCACAGTCATGCACAAAACACTTTGGCCAGCTCAGAGCACTTTCTGAGCATGCAAATCAATGACAATTAAAGTGGATTATGAAAAAGCAATAGCAGATAGTTAAGTCTTTATGGGATTTAAGTGAGCTAAAGACGCAGGGCCAGAATTTTCCTACATTCTTATTGGTTGGAAATGCTAGCTTTAAACGAGGCATATTCTATTATTTCCAGGGGACCTCAGGTCTGTTCCTGACAGATCACTGTAATAACTGGGAAGGGATTTTGGCTATTGCAACTCCTTTGTTACTGTGGGTACAACAACTCAACTAGCCATGCTGAGATAGGACATATTGCTGTGGCAACTCTTCTGACTTTTTAGGTTAGGTTGAGTCAGATTTAATGTGCCTTTGGTTAGCTTTTCTTGGAATGATTTTACAAGAATCTGAAAGCCACAAGCATTGCCTGACGGCACAAGGTAAGTTGACAAAATCCACCTATGACTACTTTATGTCCAAAGGCTCTCATTCTTTAAGAAGAGAGTGTAAGATATATGCAGAACCATTTTTCCTCAGCTATATTAACCTACGTTCCTGTAATCAGCTCGTTATGGACTTGCTGTATGGAGTGTTTCTCTGGATCACTGCATTTAATCTCTACCAAATTGCTCAAGTATCTATGAATTTGTCTAATCATTTTTAAAATGCATTTATAATTTTGGCCTCCAGGATATCCTGTGTCAGTGAGTTCTTTGAGATGATGAGGCTCAGCCTGTGCAAAGAATCTGACCCGCTGACTGGAAGTAAACTGACTTGAAATCAAATCAAAAGAACAGTGACAATCTTAGGGAACCCATAGTATATTAGCAGCATATTTGAAGTAGGTAACGTGTATGAGTATCTAATAATAACCAGACCGTTTACAGATGATTCGCAGCAGAAGATTTATAAGTACATTTTAGGAAGTAAGAGAAGTGAGTTTTCACATTTATGAATGAATGCAACTGTGCAAAGCCACACATAAAAGCAAATAGAGTTAAAGGTTCCCTGCTGCAACATGGCAAAATTAGTGAAGTGTTTTCAGCACAGAAATAATGGACGTGCTGAGGGCTCTTGGCTGCAGGGAGAATTCTGGTTCTGGAAGTCTGCACATGCTGCAAATGCTTGAAAAATATCATAGGGAAAAGAACTGTAATTAACCAGCTCACGATTATTTTAAATTAAAAAAAGGTCTGAGGTGTTATATAAAGATACTGAAAGAAATCTTGAGAGTGACAGAAGGGGGCAACACCTGAAGAGACTGCAGTGAGCAATTAAGAACTTCAAAATAAACCAAATCGTCAGCCAGATATTTGGACTCAACAATGCCTTTCCAAACATAACTCTAGAAACTGAAATAGCAGAAATAACCTACAAATCACACAGATGTAAGGAAGGGGCTGCTACTTCTGCCTGCTGCAGTCAATAACTACTCCCTCTTATCAGCGATCAAATTATTTAGCAATGCAAATAGTGACATTAGGGAAAAATACCACTGGAGGGATGCTGAATTCACTAACAGCTACATCATTTGCCACTGGCACTTAGAAGAACAAACCCAAGAAAGCACTGTGCCACAAAAGGAAAACTGGATCTGATGTTTTCTTGTGCGCAGAAGAAACATTGAATCATTGAGGCAAAACCTAAAGAAGAACCAACATGGTGTTGGTATGATATCAAAACAGTATGAGCACTGCATTATAGATTAGGAACCAGAGTTACATTCACTGTATCTCAGTACAGAACTATCAGAAATTGATGTCAGGAGAACTCAGAAATCAAAAGGAGCACGAGGACCTGAGCACACTATTTTATGGTACTTGATTGCCCTGAGCGAGTACTTCTTATAAGCAAGGATCTCCAGAAGCTAGCAATCTACCTCAATATCTCAAGAAAAACATGTTATGTATGAGAATGAGAAAAAGACCTTTGTTGCTAAGAAGGAGCACAGGCTCCTAAATCACCCAGTCTTCAGACATGAGTGACAATGGCACTGAACTACAGCAGCAGCTAGGAATGGTGGGAGATGAAAAAGCCAAAGCAGGGGACAAAGGCAAATGCAGGCATAGAGGATGCAGCAACAGTTTGTCAATATCTCTGTCAACTTCTCAAGATGCAATTCTTCATCTTCATAATGAGAAGCAACCTCAAAATATGGCATTTTCTCTGTGGTGGGCTCACTTTCTCCCCACATACTTCAGTGACCCTTCGTTTGTCACTGGAAAGCTACCAATCTGTCAGTCACAACCTCTGATGTCTCACCAGTAATTCTTCCTCTCACTTTCCAAAAGCAATTGCTGCCTTCACACCACTTGCAGCAAATCAATCTGAGCTCTGTGCAATTCACCAGCTGCTTCCATCCCCTCAGATCAGTTCCTCCTCCCAGGCCACCCCTCCGTTGGCTGTGATGCCTTCAGGGGACCCTGTCCCTGCTGCTCTAGCCTCAGGCTCTGAGGAAGAGCTAATAAAAGCTCTCTCCTATTCACTGTGATCCAAACAATCCAAGGGGATACCTGAACAACTTCAAAGCCCACATGAAGATGACATTTCAAAGCCTACAGCAAGTATTCGTATGACAGATGCCTCACAGCTCAAAAATCTCCTTCACTGCACAGTGCAATAATAACATTTTCATGTAATTATTGAAAGCAATTCCATATGGTTTTGCTGCCTGTAGAGCACAGCTGCCTGGAGATAAGCTGGCCTAGTCCTTACTCACTGCCATGCTCTGTGGTCACCTCAAGCAGGGAAGAGAACTTGGCTCACCTCACTTTCCCTGCTGTTTTCTCTTCATTTTCACTCATCTCTGCAAGCCGATGTGCTAGGTGGAGCAGCACTCCCCCCTGCATACAGGACAGCTTAACCCAACCAACGATGTCAGGGCTGCCTAATTGGAGACAGAATCCACATCACGGAGACAGGAGGAGCCTGCACGGCCACAAAGGTTGTGGTGGCACAGCTCGATCCCACAGCTCCAGCAGCCCATGGGTATTTCCTGGGACCCCCAGGGGCAGCACTGGACCTGCCTTCTTACAGCACTCCGGCACACATAAATGGGTGAAGGGACAAGGGCAGAGAGCTATGAGTGAGTTCTGTGCTCCTTGTTCAACCCAATGCACATTTTGAGCAATATTCGTCTTACTTAAAAAGATTTTTACAAAGGTTTGCATCCTCAGAAATATGCAAGAAAGAAATATATGAGAAAGATCCATTCTGCTTGGAGCTATAGGCCTGCAGCACCAAGCGGGTAAATGCTTTTTGCTCAGAGCAGTATTTTTCCTGTGGCTGCGTGCTGCTGGAATGTTTATCTTTGCTCGAGTTGCCTGGCTATCGCAGAGCTACTTGAAATGATTCATGGGTCTGACAGATGTCTGGTACAGCTGGATGTGTCCTTGATTATCCCAAAAGTCTGGACAACGCTGTCATTCACCATTGCCCAAATTATCTCTGTATTGACTGCAGAAGCCTCTGTGACAGTACTGTAATGGCTAATTACCCAGGATACCTTTGATACTTACTTTATAACGGTTTAGGAGAGTTGTTTTTATTTTTTATTATTTTTTTTAAAGAAGAGAGAAAAAAAGAAAGAATTGGAGCAAAATCGTAGAGATGAAAGTTATACCCCTACATGTTTCAAAACAATTTATACCTTAGTCTACATGAGAATATGCTGTACAGGCTAATTAAATCCAAGCTTTCTATTTAAAATGGGCAGCAAAAGGGATAAAGAGGAAAACGTAAAGAATTCTGACAATGATTAATCATGGACAATAGAAGGAGCTATTAGCCAGGAGAGAACTGTATGTAGAACATTCTTGGGGGAAAAAATAAAAAGATGAACAGCCATTTAACTGCTTCATACATTGCCAGGGAAAAAACATTTTTGCATAGCAGATAACAAAGGTTAACATGAGCAGTGATGCTAAATATGTGTATGGCTATCTCATGAAACTGACCACAAGAGCTTCGAAAGCAGCAATCTCCCTTCCTCACATTATCAATTACTGCATTTTGAAAAAACACAGTTTCTGCAAAGTAGAAATATTTCAAGAAAAGAAGTGAATGAAGATAGGATACAAAAACCTCATTTCAGTGAAGATGATGTGTTCTCAGGGGAGCAGAAGAGAACAAGTGAAGCCTTTTTCAACAAACAGCATGGTAGTTAGCCACATCTTGCCCAAGCCTACTGGAGTGCAACTCTGCTCTTAACTGCAAGACTTACCAAGATATTCCTGACTACCCAGGACTTCCCCTGCTTTAATTTCCCCTCATATCCTTCCAATCAGCCTAGCACTCAAAGCCATATTGCTGGCTGACTGTTTTTCAGGCTAACTCAGACAATGCTGTTTTTCAGTGTTCAACAAAACATCAGACATTTACAAGAGAAGTGCCATGCCACCCCTTCCACTGAGGGGCTGCAGAAGGGGGATGAGGTGCACTACCTGAGGGAAGCCCTGGCCGGCAAGCTCATCTTGTTCAACAGACAGACAAGCTCTTAATTACAATACCTGTGGAAAATTACAGCAAATCCTTCACATATAGAGTTCTCTCTCTCTTTTTCTCTACATAACTCAATCTAGATCCAGATGGGAAAAACGCATCCCTCTTTTCCCCCTAAGTTTCAAATACGTCAGAAATTATTCCAAAACCACAAAGGCAGTTGCTCCCATGAAGCTAGGAATGAAATTTCCATTGACTTTAGCAGAGTGAGGATTTACCACGTTATAGTTCAGCCCTACATGCCAAGTACACTGGACAAGAGAGAGCCACCCCAGTGCCTTTGCAATGGGGAACAGTTAATTCAGTTCCAATATCAAATTAGAACTTGGTGACCCTAATGCATCTGCTTGATGCTACCTTAGTGATATCAGTACCAAAAAAAGGAACCTTGGCAAATGAAATACTCTGTGAATGTCATCTTTTCTTTGTTCATCAATTTTTTCAAAGAGTTTATGATTATTGAAGGTATATCTTATATGAAGTCATTCGCGAAAGCATACCTATACATAAAAAAAAAAAACCCGACATGTAGAACATTTGCTGTTTAAAATACAAGGTCTATTCATTCTTCTTACCTGGATAGCAGATCACCTGCTTTGATGGAACAATTTTTACAATTAGAGTTCTGCTACTCCTACTTAAATTTCAAAAAACTTTGTTTTATGACTCAATTTACTTATCTCTCGTTAATGCAGAAGCATGTATATTTGTCAATCTGCTTGAACAACTGTAAAGATAAAGAAAAAAATGAATTTAATTTTAGCATTGGAGGAAATAACCACAAAAAATCTTGGGAAAGAATATTGTACATAGTTGTAGTGCTGTAAAAGGAAAATAGCCCATACCGAATATGGAATAAAACTGGGACAACTCTTCTAGTCCCAGTGTTCAAGCTTTGAAGACTCGGAAGAAATTGGGGGTGAGTAAATTAAGTTTACAATTCTTGCAGTTTGAACTAAATCCTGACTACTGCAAAATCTTGCAAAAGTAAGTCTGTTACACTGCAGGACAAATATTTGGTAGCATAGACCTAATAGCAGTAAGTTATATGCCAGTGAAGGACCTGACAAAATATATTTGAAAGTAAGAGTTAGAAAGGTTTGGCTAGAATTAGAGTCTAATCCAAATAATTACTTGTGTTGATTTGTTTTTGCAAAATCAGTACTGAAACAACGAGGTTTCTAAAAGATTGTTTGGTTCCTGTCCACTGTCCATGGTATATGGTGCATCAATAGGCACGTATCTGTGTTAAACCAAGAGCTGCCTTCAGCCGTTTCACAAGAGGCCTCAGCCTGTTTGTACCCAGGGGAGTTGGGTTGGTAGGCAGGCAGGCTGGAGTTGTGCCAGCTGTGAAGCTATTTTAACCCACGGGTAATTTCAGTCTGAGTTTGGTACTGACAGCCTGGACATGCACGTGCTGTCTGTAGCATGCTCATTTCTTTCAGTCATTGGATTGGATTCAACTTATGTTCTAATCCAAGTTCTAGTCTAGAAACTAGTCCATGTGCAGAAAAGTTTCTCATAATAAAAGCAAAAACTTGCCGAGATCTTTTTCTCTTTACATTAATTTAATTTTAAATTTGCAGAGTATCAATACATGGAAGTTAAACGGAGAGACTAAGTTTATAAATGAAAACTATCAGGAAACAACACATAAAAATTCAAGTACCAGTGCCCACTAGATATGCAGACACTTTTCCAACTTCTTTCCAGTTGAGAGATCAGGAACAGATTAATTTCTGATATTTGCTCTGATACCACCTAGAAAAACAACAAATGAATGATGCTGAGAACAGGGGAAAAATAACAGAAAGTGTTTATTATAATGATATTTGATGACTTCATGGGGCCCCAGATTTCAACTCTGACTCCCTCGATGTTTTTAGAATAGTCAAATTGCCTGGTATAACAGTCACTTAATTTGGGGTTACACGTACCTCATTTAATAGTGTGTGAGACGAGACCTTGTCTTGCTAGCTGTCCTTGAACAGAACACGTTGGATCAAGGCATGATCTGTTGGTGTCTTGATGCAGAAACGCAGAGGCTGCATCTAAACACGTGCAAGTTTTTCTGGAAATCTTGTGACAAGGTTTAAATTTAAAAATAAAACAACAAAAAGCACTTGTATTTTATGCAATTCATGAAGAAAGCACTTAAATGAGAAATACTCATGGTCTAAAATACTGATTTCCTCACATGATTGAGCTGCAGATTTTCTACACTCCTTTGTAAGGGGTAAGCTAGGGCCACAGGATGCAGTTTTCTGTTGAGAGCCCAGCATTTCATCCCAGGAGATATGTGAAGTCTTTGAGTCTCAATCTGTCTGCCAGTCCCTCGTGGGGGTGCAAAATCCCCTTTGTCTGAGAAGCACCTCTGGCTGCAACTGGGATTGGAGGGATGAGAAGAGGCTGCCATAGAGCAGCACCCTGCACATCCTCAGTGCTTGAGCTCACTCTTAGACACACACGTGTCAGTGGGGTGGGGTGGTGGAGCTGAGACACCTCCATGGCAGGTACTGCCCCTCACATTTCAGTACCTCTGCCTTTTGCTTTATATTATTGTTTATACACAATATATAATATAATATATAATATTGTTTATATTATTGTTTATATGTTTAACATGTATATTTAACATATATATATGTACGTACATACATACATACATATATATATATATATATACACACACACACACATACGCACATGTTAAATCCCATGCCTCCTGTACTGGGGAAGAAGTGCTTGGCAGAATCACCGGCTAAGTACCCAAGGAGAGCGTGGTCTCTGCTCTGTTTTCTTGCTGAATTCTTGAGCCAAGGTTTTCAAGAGACAACGTGCTTTAACTTTTTGTACCTGAAGCATTTCAGATGGGTTTTCAAGAGAAGGTCTGGAACACTAAGAAGATTGTGTCCAGAACCCCCACACTCCTCTCTAAAAACCTAGACCTCCAAAAGGAACAGCATGATCCAGATTTCAGAGACAACAATCATTGTTCTCACTATTTCAAGTAATGACATCAAGGCAAGCACCAATCCCGAGCAGACTCTCCAAAAAACCCTCATGGCCCTCATTGCCGTGTGATCTACCAACATCAACATCTTCCCCCTTTTACCTTGTGTCCCATTGCAGATAATGGAGCTAATTGTTGTGCCACAGTTACTGAAGGCCGAGAAGAAACGCAGATTGGAATGCATGACAGGTTGTACGTGTAACCAAAATAATTCATATCTCCAGCAACTTCTGTTTCAGGAACACAGAAAAGAGGGAAAACGTTTTCAAAATGAGCAAGAACCCGAGCTCTGCAAGGAAACGCCGTGCCCTGGTCACATCCCATGGCAGCAACTGGAGCCGAGTGCTGTGAAATTTCATCCGTGCTTCCTGCAAAAAAGATGCCGAATGTGAACTGCAGCGCCTGAACTCACTCTGCAATAATGCAAGAGATCAGAAATGTTAATTTTCATGAAATCTTCCCTCACTATGCAGGAAATACACTGTTCTCCTATGATTTAAAGTTTCATTGCAATTTTAGTATCTTAAGTATTTAACAAAGATACCTGCGTTGAATAAGTATGTAACATTTGTCAGTCTTGAACCCTAGCAAACGTGGCTTTGCTGCTCATCAATTTTGAAGACTGTTTTTCCTAATATAATAGGAAAGGTCCTTTTCAATGATCACTGCACTGGTTTTGTTCACTCACAGCATTCACTTTTTCCCTATTTGCTTTTGAAAGATCTTCTGTGAAGGGCAAAAATAAAATTCTGTGTGGAAAATGTTCTCAGGTCCCCACATATCTCAGTACTACAGCCTCTAACAAGATCACTGCAACTTTCTTAATAGCTGTCAGACATTTACAATTCCGATGATTAAAAGCTGCAAATATAAACTTCACCACATGATATTTTCCAATAATGCAAACAGCCCTAGCAGCCAGGGTAACATGAAATTCGAAGGAGACTTTGATTACATCTAATCTGGTAAAGAAATGAAATCATAAGCATGCTTATTTCTTCCAACAAGCAAAGAAAGCGAAATAATACATCAAATCCCTGAGTAAGCAGTCACAAAAGACCTTTAAATAACTCAACTTTCTACCATATTTTATTATCCTTTCCTAGCTTTATAGCATTATCTGCTACAGAAATGCAGGGAGATTTGTAAAACACTATAGCATTTAAGTCATTACATTTTATAGCTAATTTCTAATGTGGATTTGATTTTTTACGAGCACAAAAAGAATCTAATTTGCATTAGTGACAGTAACTAGAGAAATTTAACACCTGGCACTGGTTGTACCAGAAATTGAATATTAGCTACTTGGGTGCTAAAAAGCACATTCATATCTTCAAGGGGGATTTTTCATTTATTTATGCTGTACTCTCATGTTTATCATTACAAAAGTGTTCTTACATCATGATGGAGAAAAACTCTCAGGGATGTAAAAATACTGTGCACTCGATAAAGGCAGTTAGCTGCAGTAGCAGCAGCAAAATGAATCATTTATACACTAAAGAACGTACAAACCCAGGAATAAATCTCCAATGAGATATTAAATTAGAACAGCAGCAATGTACGGACAATTCATTTTCGCTAGTGAGTTTTATTTATTTATTTTTCTGTAGATGCTACTGCATCCTTGGAGCAAAGCATTAAACCCAAATTAAGCCTCTATTTGAAAAGCAAAACGAGAAAGAAAAAAAAAAAACAAAAAGCAACAAAAAACCCACGACCCATAGCTGACATGAAAAAGAACCACGTTTCTACACGAACAATCCACGTATTCATAAAGTGTGGAAAATTAGGAGCTGTGAAATAGGCAAAGCTGCTGTAAAATGATATGGGAAGTGACATTTTACATAGCCAGCTACAATTAACACATTGATGGCATTTTGCTGGGCTCCTTGCAGTGATAATGCTGTTGTCAAATGTGTTTAGTGCACCAAATCTCCTGGAGCCTTCAGCTAGGCAGCAAGCTTTTGACAGATTGAAGGTTCGGAGATAGGCTATCATGACAGATGGAAACTGGCACCGATGTTCAGCTTTCGCCGATCACAGGGGACCTGCCCCCCTTATTCTTCAGGGCTCAGCTCTGCAACCTTCCCCCTTCTGATGAAAGCAGGGGATGGCATTGTTAAATAGTGCATCTGTGTGAGTTAGACTACTCTGATGAAAGCATAAGGCAGACGCTCTGTGAAGCAAAAGACAGCCTCTGCTCTAACTGCATTTTAGATAGGCTTGGAGAAGGCTCCAGGGAGCTGGGATAAAACTTTGGTAAATTTCAGACAAAAAGAAAAAGCCCACACTAGCCATTAAACGTTACTTCTTTGAAATCTGCATTCCGAGGCTGGGGGAGCCCACACGTACAGCTGCCACCAGCTATTGTGCCAGACTCTCCGTAGGACCCTCTATTATTGTTTTGGTCATTTAGGGAAAGCGGTTGCTAAAGACCACACTTTACAGAAGCCCATCCAAATAGAAGGTGCATAGGAGGGGCGGAAAGCAGCGTGAGATCCAGGCTGTGTGCTGTGCACCTCCAGCTCGCTCTGAGGCTAATTCAATTATTAGGAGAGGTTGTTCTTGCAACTCGTCTGGATTCTCGGATGCAATGTTAAAACCAGGGTGGGAGCTTGTGTTATTGAGCTTTACACAGCTGGGCATAAACAGGCAGATAATACAGTTAATTAACCTTTCACCTCCCCACACCTTTTGAAAGAAGGCTTTGTTATTTTTTGTAATAAGCCTCAGGATATTTCAAAGGCTCTTGTCCCAACTATATTTGCTTCTGTCTATCCCCAACAAATTCCTGTTTGATTTCTTTAAACTGGGCTGTAGAGCTTTCTTTTTGCTGTCTTAATCTTCAATTCCGCTCTTGCTGATGTAGTATTTGGAGCAGCATACTGCAGCCCATTTGAGGTATGATAATCAGCTGATTAGCTAGTGAAGTCGTTTTCCCTGAGGCTCTTTTGTGTGCAAAATCCTCACACTCAATTGACATGTGGACATCATAAAGCTGATGAAATGCAATTGTAATGAACAAGAGGGAGAGGCATCTGCAGCAGTGTAAATGAAAGACCTTTCCCTCTCGACATGCTAATTCAGAAAATCTGCTCTTAACTTGTACTCCCTTCGGATCCCAGTGGATGTGAATCTCCATGAATGCATATTCAAAACAGTGTATTAGCCTCAGTAGCAAGTGAAATTCGAGCCTGGATGGACCAGTTCTAATTTCAAGACAGATTATGCTGCATCAAACGTAGTAATGATTTGACAGTTCATTTGTGACGAGAGTCCCGCAGTCAAGGTTTAATGCGCGGACAGGCGCAGTTGTGCTGCAAGCATCCAAAGGCTGCTGCTTACAAAGCCCCACACGTGAGGAAAGGTGAAACGTGGCTAAGAAACTGATGCCACTTTCTTTAAATCTTCTCCAGCCATACCTTTCCTACTATGCCCTCAAGCTCTGGTGAGAAAGGGCCAGAGAGGGCAGCCCAGTGTGCCCTGGTTGGTGCAAACCAGCTCCAGGATAGAACCATGTAGGAAACAAGACTGCAGGATGTTTTGGCTTCCTAACCATGCTTTCTGAGGTTTTTTTTAAACGAAATTTTTGAATTTTTTTAAATGAAATCTTTGTATGAAATTTTGGTAAGGCAAGGAAAGAAATTTAAACCCATATATTCCTGTTGGTTGTACGTATTTAAGTAAAACCCATCTCTAGAGTCTGGAAATTCTAGAAACAGTATCAAATGCACTCCATGAGTTAAAAATGCATGCAATAATTTAAGCATAAAATAAAATAGTCATACATTTATAGCCTTTGCTACACAGATGTTTAAGTGCTAATTAGCTGATGTGTTCTGGGAGCCTACAGTCTCCACCCGAGCTGAAGAAGAGCTGTCGCTTGACAGATCGTTACATCATCTGATACATCTTGTGCTGTAGGACAGGAGATTGAACCTAAAAGAAGCTGTCCCTCAGCTCCCCCACCTTCCCTTGCGCTGACTACAGATGCAACACACGGGCACAAGGAGGGGCAGGGGTCAGGTTTCCCTTATGAGAGATCTGATCTAAATCCAATGCATATCAGGCATGACAGGCTGCTGGTGCCCATACTATGAGAAATGCTTGCTGCAACAGAGGTGAAAAGCATCTTGACCTCAACAGCCCTTCCACTGCAAATATTTGGTTGTGGTTTTACACCTGTCTACTCTCAGTAAGATGAAACACCTTCTATTTGCATGGGCATGTCCTATAAAGATTCAGTGCACAATTCCAGATCTTAAGTTCTCTTCCACTTTACATTTCACAAGAACACGGCTTAAAGAGCTATGAAACTTCTTTGCATCAAGTTCATTCACCATGACTACCTCAGCATACACCTTAAATGCACAGCAACTGGAAAGGCTGCTGACTGAACAGAAACCACTCAAAAACATTTCCCCTGTTATGTCTCCGAACAGACTGAGCTATAAGACATCCTCCTATTTTCTATGCTTTTTCTTTCCTCCAAGTTACTTGGAGATAGGGGGGATAGGATGAATACGTTAGCATTCTCACTGCTCTTCTCACTTTCCTGTTTTATCCTCCGAAGAGGAAAGATAGGGTAGGAAGTTTGGCAAGACATGTAACTTGAAAAATCCTGGATGTTTTGGGGTACTTTAACAGTAGATATTCAGAGAAGGCTGGTTTCTCCCAGCTAACCTCTAGTTGCCTTGGTTTGTTTTATTATGGCCAGCTGACTGGTATCAAAGCTCCAGCACAGCTATTCTAAGACTTGGGCTCTGCATGAACTAAGTGACTGTGAAATTGTCTTTGCATTACAAGGTGGCAAAGCCACCATCTATGATGGACCAGGGAAAAGCCAAAACGCTTGCTAAGAAGTCTAGAACTGGGTACTTCATAGACATAAACCTGCTGTGGGAAATGATCTGTACCCAACTAAAGGACATGAGCCATTCTCCTCTCTTAGAAGGAGGGTTGTGTCAGAATGTTTTTACGTTTCTTTAAAACCATCAAAATTAACACATGGGTTTAATTTCGTGGGATAGCCACCTCACATGGAAGAAAAATATTACTGGTAGAAGCTCTTATGAACCATCTTAGCTTACAGGAGAGTTGTTACAACATAAATGAAGTAGCAGATTAATCTGTATAACCTCAGTTTCTTAGCCTGAGCTCTGTTTCACTAAAACGGGGACACTATGAAGCCTTTAAGGTACTAAAGAAACACGGAAAAACAGTTATGGCAAGCAGACTATCCGGGACCATAAACATCATAGACATTGGTTGGACCAACACTCAGATCGTAACTGTGTGAGTATACACACACACACACATACATCTACATAAATACATATATCAGAATTTTTAGAAGTTTCCTCTCCCTTCCCAACACAATATGTACTTTATAGAAATAATCATGGCTTGGATGTCTCCCAGTTCCTCTCAGCAATGTATTTTGAGTGATGAGGGCGGTAAGGGAAGACAGATGCCTACAGAATAACATTAAATTTCCTACTTAGTTTTTACTTACAGATGCCCAGATTTGTCACAAGTCATGGTTTAAAGTCAAGCCATTCTTTTCTTCCTGGCTTCCGCTGTATATGTTTACTTGGGCTTAGAAAAAAACATTCATTTTCTATTCCCCATCATCCAGAAGAGTGAACACAAAGTCATTAGTTACGAAAATTAGAATCACTGTAAACATAAATGTCTGTTCAGATAATAAATACCATTCATAGCATATATCACAAGTTTTGTTCATAGATAATACTGTTTTCAAACCTGCTTAAACATAACATAACCAAAGAGCACACCTAGTAAGTTACCACAAGGAGAAGACCAGGTCCTTGCTAACTGTGGCTTCAAAAAGCATCAAGTCTGTGATGTTTAACTTTTTTCTTTTTCTTTTTTCCTTTCTTCATTTTCCCACAAACGCTTCAGACCAGTTTGGCAATCCTTAAAAGGTTAATGAGTACTATCTGCTACAGAATGCCAAACTGATTTAATTCTGAAAATGAGAAAACATTCTTAAAACGTAATCAGCTGTCACTTTAAAAAAATGACATACAACGAGATAGGGATGTTTTACATTTTGTTTCCCCTTCTGAGGTATCTGAAGAAAATGTCGGGTGATCTCCACCAAGATGCATTTCTCTCCGAAATTACTTAGCTACAGCCTCAGTCCTTGTTTGCTCAGACCACACCAGCCTCTCTTACCTTGCACATCTCTTGTTGAGTGCCCCAGCATTTCTCCAGCATCTCAGGTTGATCTGAATGCCACAGTGCCCTAAGCACACCTGCAGGACATCTGCAGCACAAGGAGTTGGTGTGGAGCAGCTTGGGTACGCCCATGTGGAACTGAAGCAAGCCTTTCTGTTCTTACCACAGAAAAGAAAAAGGAGGGAAAAAAAAAAAAAAAAAAAGAAAAAAGATTGAGTGCTTGGGTCAGAGCAGTTACAAGCACAGAGCACTCTGTTCCACCCAATTCACACACCCAGAAGCTACTATCCACCTCTTTTAACACGATGGACCAATTGAAAATGCTGTTCTCCAGCACAGGTCTTCCCTTTCTGAGTGCGTAGTTACACACTTCTGGAAAATTATTCATGCCAACATGCACTACAGAGCTTCAAGATGCTCTCCTCTTTCCTTACCAACAGGTGCCATAGGTGGATTTGGCACATTCCACAGTTCTGAGAAGTCTTGGGAAGAGTTGCAGAAATTACTTTGACTTTTTGAATTGAAAGACAAACTAACTTTACATTGTTAACAGGTTTAAGACCATAAGTTAAAGTAGTATGATCTCCAGCCAGAAGTAATGCATTT
Organism: Tetrao urogallus; assembly: GCF_951394365.1. Taxonomy (NCBI): domain Eukaryota; kingdom Metazoa; phylum Chordata; class Aves; order Galliformes; family Phasianidae; genus Tetrao; species Tetrao urogallus. The sequence goes on from NC_136821.1 coordinate 20,629,322, forward strand.
TACAACAGCAAGACTCCATTCTACATTGTACAGTGGTTGAACAGATTTCATCTATGTTACCATCAGAATTTGGTTTTTCTTCCTGGTTGTCTCTGCTGCTGCATGCAGAAGGACCCCCTTCTTGCTTGATCTCCGAGTGCACAGAGAAAGTACAATGTGTTTCTTCTTGGTGGTTAACATAAAAAACCTTTCATATATTCTGCATGTATCAAGAATGCTGTAAACTTTAAATTGGGCAATCTGTAATTAACTATGTTTTTAAGAGTTTGTAGGCAATTTCAGAGCAGGGCCCTACCATATTAACAGTTTCACAAGGAGGAAGTAGAATTTAAACAGAGGAAACAAACACAAACATGTTCTTTATTTGATGGCAATGAAATTCATTTGAAAAAAAGTGGGATCGCAGTAAAGTCAGTTCTTTTTTTTTTTTTCAATGACAGATTCTTATGGACAGTATCTAATTAGCTAAATGAGTAATTAAAATAGCAAAACTCCCAGATATTTCTCAGTAAAATGTCACTAAAAACATATTTACTCTATTGTTATCACATTTCTAATCTCTATTAAGTCTATTTTACCCAGAGCAATGATTGTTTCCTTAATAGTCTTCTATGTAAAAATAGAGAGAAAGCAGCCAAGCTTCAGTCAGACTCCTGGAATTTGAAGGTAGGCGCAGGAGAGAAATCGCTTGCCATTAGCTGAGAGGTTTTCCTACAGTGCAAAAAACAACTGTGATGTACTTTTGTTCCGAGTTACTTGCAGAGAAGTCCTGTTGTTTATTTCCTCAAGAAATGCACCTTGCTAAGCTACAGGATACCTCCTAAGGTTCTGCACCGCAACTTGGTGCCAGTGCAGGCTGCAGTGCTAGTGGAAGTCTTGGGAGAGACCCCGCATCTCCCCTCTGCCCAAACAGCCAGAAGCCAGTGGGGCTGGTGCACATCTGGTGCTGCCACCCTCCATGGGGTCTCTCAGGCATACAGTTAGTAGCAGTCTGTGCCGCTTCAAGCATTTCTGCTGCAATATAAAAGTAGTTACACTGTTGAACAGCTTACTCTGCAACAGCTTGCTGACTGGGAATAATCATTTTCTAATGAATCAGCTGACGCTTTGTTCAGGATCAACATCTCCTCATCCCATTGCACTGAGGATGTAGGCACAACAGCGAAACACATCAGCACCCTCCAATACTGCAACGGTCCTGGGTCAGGCGATCAACAGGAGGGATCCAGTCTCCCATTTTCCTTCACCTCGTTAATGTCTCTATTGATACAGTAGTTAAGATTTGTCATTAGCTTGCACATATTCCTAAATCCTCTCTCTTCTGCAGATTAAAGTACCATACCAGCACTAGGAAATAAACATTGCTTTTCCAATCAAGCAGAAATGCTTAAAAATTATTTCACAGTATGGCTTAATACAAATCTTGAGTGTTTGGGGGTAATACTTCAGATCATGAGGAAACTGCACACTTAGATAAGGACTTTGATATTTCTGAGGGATTTCAAAGTGATTTACAATCACCCATTTCAACAGTAACCAGAAATGAAGAAGATGGACCACAAAGAGAGGTGAAGAGTGATGGGAATTGGCTGTGCCATCTCCCACAGCCTCCCTTTATCCATCCCAGGCTGATGATCCCTCCTCCACAGTGCCAGCACTATTTGCACTTAGGCTGCCCAGCTCTAATTTAGCCATACAACTTAGAATCATAGAATCATGAAAGTTGGAAAGGACCTCTAAGATTTTCTAGTCCAACTATCAAGCCATTATTACGATGCACACTAACCATGTTCTTCTTTTGATGCAACCTCTGGAGATTTGCCTTTGGTACTTACCTGAAGTTTAGAGATAAATCTACGTCGACGAAATGGGATATAGGTGAAAAAGCAAAAAGAGAGGCTGCTAGAAAGGAAATGTTTCAAAATAAGTTAGCATTTCATTCAAGTAATTTCTTCTCCCACTTACCTGGCCTCACAAAACTTCATTTTGCCAAGATTTTAGAAATCGTTCAAAGAAGTGTTTCTTCTCTATGCCACCAAAGTCAGCAAACAGCCAAAGAAACAGATGTGCTTTTCTTCCTTGACTAGTGGCTTAGGAAATCAAGGTCAAGAGTACAACCAATGCCACATCACTATCTTCTTCTGGCTGAGGAGAGGGGGATTCATCTATGAGGGTAATTTCTATCATGGTTATTTAATTTGGGTTCTTCATCATTTCTTCTTTGCCTCCCTAAACTTCAACTCATCTCAATCATACTGTCTTTAATTGTGTTGAAAACTGCTTTTGCCCTGTTTTCACAGGTATTTTTCTTGTTTTTGATTTACTGTCAGTAAAAGCTAAAGAAGGGAAGGTAGGTCACTGCCTCAACTGCAGAGAGTCATCCAGATGTGGATCTGGACTCCAGGTGCTGCAATGCAACCCATATTTGATGGCAGCAAACTGCATTCCGATAATTAGATGAGCACACTTAACCAGGCTAAAATGTGATTATGCCTTTTGTTTTCCAGCACAAACCATAAAACCAAGGACAAACCCTACCTCCCAGACAAACAAACACATAATAATCTGCTTAGAAGCCCCCAGCTTATTTCTGGCCTTCTATGATGAAGAACAAACTGTCCTGTCTAAACTCACACATGATTAATCACAGATACAGAAATTGCTGACTGCCATCTGAACATTTCTGCAGTTTAACAGACCTGAAACTGTTCTCTGCCATCTTAGCTGCTCTCCTTATGCAAACCTCACTATCGTGCCCCTCTGACCTACACCTCTAAGAAAGAAGCACTGCTCTCTGCAGATGCTGTTGCTTCTGCTGAATAGCTCCACAAAGACAACAACAATGGAAAATGCTTCCTGCAGTTTTGTTTTTGATGCAATGAGCCACTATCTTGATGTATTTTTATTCTCTGGCCTAAAACATCATTATGTGCTCCACAGTGTTTGCTTTCACGAACGGTAATTTTGCCTCAAATCACTCTGACTGATATGGTTCCCTTACTCCCCAGGACTACCCAGCATAAATTCCCTGATGCTGAAATTGCTAAGTCCCTTCCCAAGCAAGGCACCCTACCATAATCAGTGGCTTCAGGGAATTGTAGAAAAATCACTGAAACCACCAACCTAGTGCACAGCAGCTGGAAGAGAGGCAAACAAGAAATAAAGCAGCATTAGCAAGGGGATAGACTGGTGAAGAAGAGGTGATATACTTCCTGTATGAAAAGATTCTAAATAGCTATAACGCATATGGAATATATTTAGGTCTTTTTGCAGGGCTGAGCACAGTGATGCAGAAAGCACAGCGCTGCCGTGCAAAGGATATACTGTAGGGCAACAAAGATAATATCAGGTCTCCAAAATCTAAGCTGTAAGAAAAGGTTAAGGGAGTTGAGTTATTCTCCCCGGATAGTAACTGCCACAGCTGTGACCTAAAAGAAGTTTTCAAAATTATGGAAAGGCTGTGATAAAATTCTTACCAATACCTTGGGTTACAGTGGTGAGACATTCACAAATAGAGAAGAGTAAATATTATAAAACTGGGATTCAAGAAAAAAATCAGAGAACTGAACTATTTCACACATAGATAACAGAAAATACATGTACTATTCACTCCCACTTAGGTCAACAAATAAAATGTCATTTCTCTGGAGGAAGTAGAGCTATTCTGGAGTAATCCCTCAGACAAATAAAAACATTTTGCCTAGGAATAAAAATGATGCTTCACTCAGTTGTTCACTCCTGATCAAAGAACAGCAACAGAAGTACTGCAAAGGTGGCATTACAATGGAGAGGCTGGGTGACATTTCTTCTTTCTGCCTGGGAGATCGCATCTTGAATTACGATCTTAGGTCTCAGTTTTCCTGAGCAGACACAGAGCTGGACGTGTCCCACATGAGAGGCAGAAGGTTGTAAACCTTTACTGCTCTGCATCCCTTATCTGTGCATTCATAAATGGGGAGGAGAAATTGCTGGAAGTTGCCACTTGGTATGAAACCAATGCCATGACTTCAGGAATCAGCAACCTGCAAATCCAGTAACTGATCTAGCTTAGGTGGGAAGGTGCTTGCCATTGAAACAAAGCATCTGCACTTCTGCCCAGGATGTGGGGAGAGGAGGAGCCTTTGTGATCCCCAGGCAAGGAGAGGTACCAGGAGCCATCAATCCTGTCCGAAATGAGAAAGAAGAGAATGCATCCAAGAGGCTCTGCAGGGAGGGATCTGCTTCCCAGAGCTCTGGCAGAAATGCTGGACAAGCATCTAAATTCCTTCCCAGAAACTGGTCTGGTGACAAAGCAATGCCTCCTGACTCCCTCCAGCCCACCTCTCGATATAAATGTCAGCCTGTAGCCGTATTGGGCATAATTAGCCTATGATAATAAATTACCCACATTTTCAGGAAAATATTAGAGACCATCATTATTTGGAACAGAGCTGCATTCGGCTGCACAACCCTACCTAACATGATGGATGGAGCAGTCATAGCACTGAATACATTTATCTAGAATGAAGTGATTATTTCTAAGATGAACACAGTCAGAAATAAGTGCATATGAATCATATACTACTGCACACTGGAGAGTAGTAGAGTAGCAGAGGTTGTAGGTCAGCTGACCAGCCCATAGCTTTTAGTTGATAGATTATTTCACATATATACCCCAGGATTTTAAAGCTCAGTCTCAAAATCCCTCTGAATTTAAAAATGATTCCATGTTTTCTATTGGAAAAAAAAAAAAAAAAAAAAAAGAAAAAAAAGATATTTGCCTCTATCTTAAAGATTTTCGCTGTTATTCAACTCTGCTGTCCACACAGAAATGAAAGCATATCGCCCAAATAACCACAGGCAAGCACATATAAGAAATAATTTTTCTAACAGATAATTATTGTATGAAAGAGAATGTAAGCAATGAGGGACTTTAAGAACTTATTCATGTCCAACTGTCTGTAAGAGGAAACAAAAGGTACTACTGCTGAGGAATTACAGTAGTTCTATAACAAATCTATGCATTCCTTTTCTCATCTTATTTCCTACAAATTCTTTAGACTTTGCCAATCGTTTCAGTAAGGTGATGGAAACCACTCAGAATCGTGGGCAAGGCTCACAGCTCTGTTCTGTAATGATTGCCCAGTAGTGGCAGCGTTTGGCCTTTTTTCCCATGCCACATTAGACATCAAGTTTGCATGCCTACATATGAAGATGTAGGGACTGTGTGGAGTCCCAGAGGACTCTGAACAAAGTTAGCTGCTTCAAACAAGGTGTATGAAACAGCTTTTTGTAGCTCTGTCTTTCTAAGATGCAGAAACATAAACATCATTTCTACAGATTCTGAATTCTGAGTGAGCTTTTGGATGCACGTGGTACAGCATAGAGACTCTGCACACAAGGGGACCGTACCTTGTAACTCAAGAAAACTAAGTCCAATTAATTTTCCAGTCATATTCCATGTTCTCATCATCATCATCCCTGGAGGACAGAGCATTTTCCTCCTCCCCACCCTGAAGATGACCCCTCTGAAATTTTGTCCCCTCAAAATGTCTAAATTTCTGCTGATAGAATAAGTGTAATCAACTTATATTAAAACTTACCAACAATAGCAATACTAATACGACATTCCCAGCTGTGAAATACTGGAAAATACAAGGGCCCCTCCTACATTCTCAGACTGGGATAAATAAACCAGAGGCAATTTTTAAAAGCTGAAGTTACTAGACTTATTAAAAACATATGGCTGGGGTTTTTTTAGATTTATTGTATTTCTTGATAGATCATAAGTTAAGAATATCTATTACATCAGACAATCCTCTTAACAGCCAGGTAACTTGTTCATCATAAAATTAGTATTTTAAGCTTGTTTTGGCTATAATATCACCCACGTTGTGTAAGTCAACCTCATCAGAGCAAAGTGTTATAATTTCATAAGACTAAATGCCTATCTTTGGTCCAGATAAACTAATTATTTCTAATAAATTATATCTACATGAAAACCAGTTTGTTTGTTTTTTTGAGATTTGACCGAAGTATTTTAATATATTCTGAACTAATTAGATATTTCAAGGTAGAAATCAATGCTACCCCTACCAGCATCCATCTTAGTAATTGCAAGTTTCAGATACATACATATAAAATTTGGAAATTTTATACACAGCAAAATTCAGAGAAGTTCAATATTTTTCAGAAAATCTGAATTTTTGTTTTCATTGCTTAATGTGTTTAGAAAGTAATGCCTGCTGAAAGCAGGATGATAATAAAGCGTAAAGCAGCCTGGCATTAGAATGCATCACCTGCATGGTGAATAAAAGATGTAGTGAGAAAGGAGGAGCCTTTTATGGCTCGATCAAGACTTTAAGAACTTTGATGTTCTGTGTTTGTTTGGTGCTCACAGAGAATGAAAAAGAGAGCAGCACACCTTTCCGTTGTCATATTTGCTTCTTGCTTAGTCTTGGTCAGTGAGGAGAAAATTAACTCAAGACTGAGAGCATGAGAAAAGGCAGAAGAAGGCAGAGAAGAAGAGTGGGACAGGAAAGAGGAAATAGAGGGTTTTTTTTTTTGTTGTTGTTTTTTTTTTTTTTTTTTTTAATCATCTATTCATTTGGAGTTGATAATTTGTTTCTTCTGTGACATTGATATTTTGAGGTATCTGCTCTTGTTCTAGCCTGAGTTAAAATTAATATTGAAAATTTTTGGTCTGGAAAATGTGAAGCACAGCAATGCCAGAAATTTCAATGGAAGTGCTCTTGCATGAGAAGTGAAGTTTCAGGGAATTCAAGGCATTCATAGGACAGAGGCTGCCTGTGCTGTCTCATTCCTCTCAAAAACTGACCTTCCTCCATTCATTTATATGTTGCTTTTACCACAGAAAGACCATAAAAAGCTACACCATTAGGCGTATTCAGATAGGGCACCCCAAGCGGGGAACGTTTCTTCTTCATTTGGATTCTTTCAATTGCCATAAATGTAAATGCTCCATCAAACTAGCACAGCAAGGACAGCAGGACTTCATTTTCCTTCAGCCACCAGTGCTGACACCACAAGCAGGCCAAGACTGGTGGGTAAATATGGCCCTCTGGATTTGGTCAGTTGGGTTAATACAGAAAGGGCAAATGGAACAATGAGAACATTACAGATTATTCATCTCACCTAAAAATATTAGAATTTGACAAAACACCTTCTCTATAAAACAGTAATTTCAGAGAGTGTTTTTCAGATACAACTAGAAGGCACTATATGTTGCCTATGTGCAGCTTACCTACTGCAGCATGCACATTTACAAGCACACACACACGCATTACGATGCTGAAATAGACTCCTGACTAGATCTTGACGGTAAGAAGAAAGGTTGCTGGGTCAGTTACTGCAATGAATGTTTCCTCTGTCACAGTAGAATTAAGTCTATATTGTTTTAAAAGTGCTCAAAACCTTCCTTCGTAAACTTCATTAAAACAAACTGAATATGCAATAGAGATATAATGATCAGCTGCTTCGCTTTTCTGATAGGAGTTTGACTCAAATCCCAAACCTCTGAAGGTATAGACAAATGGGAGACTTACTCAAATTAATTTGCCAAAAGAACAGGTAATCATGAAAATTATCCCAACACTTGATGACAGGAAAGCCCATGGTCATGCACACCCAGTCACCCACACATCCTGTCACTGAAAACAAAGGATGCATATCAGAACAGAATTGCTAGGAAACCACTGCAAAAGAGCTATTCGTACACAGGTAAATTAATTAGTAAATAAGCAGTAGCTTATCTGATGCTGCTGCATCCTCAACAAACTTATAACAAAGCCACTAGAGGCAGCAGGTCAAAGACATAATTTTTTTTCTTGTCATTCTGCAGCTATGTTGCAATTATTCAGTGTAATGCACTAAATATGGGGTCATGCTTTTTCAGCAAAGGGCAATGTCAAAGATCCATTTGACTTCAGTAGGAACAGAAATGGCCCTTAAGCATGCAGCTAGATTTTCTTCCACGTCCTTTAAGACACAGAATTTAACACAATTACCTCAAACGTTCTTTGTCACTGTTCTCTAATGCTGTTATTACATAGTTAGATTTGTCCTCCAAAATACTTGTCTAATTTTTGAACATTGGCTAGTTTAACTTTGCATATGCACTAAAGTTTTACAGTGACTGTTTCGTGGGGGCTTTCCATATCAAGCGAAAATAAAAATTTGCATTTTAAAATTTTCTACGAAGTATCTACCAAGTAGAAAAATCTGGAAGATTTTTGTCTGGATTGGAGAGTGTGATACGCTTTCATATATATGTTACGTGGTTTGTTTTACCCTACAGCAGTTTTACTCAGAAGTGAGTTAAGACAGCTGAAAAGCAAGGCAGTCCTCACTCAAAGGTGAAGCACAAACCCTGGGCTCTTGAACACCTCATGTCCTCCATATCCCTGAAGCATCCTTGTCTGTGTCCAGCCAGCCACAGAGCAAATCTTCATCTGAACTGCAGGGAGCGGTGGAAAGCTGGCACTGCAAGGCAGGACAGGGAAAAATTTTGCCTGGGTAATGCTAATGAGTCTAAACAGTTTCCTGCCAACAGTGATATCAATGTGTGCCTTCAGACATGAAAGTCAGAGGAAGAGCAACACATCACATCTGAGAGCATACCTACACTAATCCTTTCTTATGAACCATTTGTTAGACACCTACCTTTTGCAATGAGGTTGGAGACACCCAAAATTTGACATGTATTGATCTTGGTTTTGGCTGAGGGCTTATAGAATTAGAATAGTTCAGATAAAAGGGACCTACAAAGATCAGAGTCAGACCACTCCAGAACTAACAAAATGCTAAAGCGTATTCCACTGAACATCCATTACCTAACATAACTACCACAGAAAACATCTGCTCACTTCTCAAAATTACCTAGTAGTACTAGTGCCATGCAAATATCTTATATACCAAGAGGAAAAAAAAAAAATCAATGGAATTTGCTGGAAATAAATCTGTTTCCATCTAAAAATTTTCTTTCATAACGCAAAATCCTTATGTAAGGGGTAGCAGATCCAAGAAAGTTGCATTTGCTTTAAAGAAGCATTATCATCAATAGTAAACATGATCAGGTCCTTCTTTTCAGAAAGAAAAAAACGTGTGAACATACTGACGTCTGCAAAGAGTTAAATTGGTCCATCAATCCGTAGTCACCCGGTTACATAAACCAGAGAAAACCATAGGCATAAAACAGTCCATCACAAGGCAAGTAGGAAAGTCAGCATCAATCTGGTTTGTAGTAAACTCCATGCCTCAGACTTCATATTGGTCGCATTTGAAGTTAAACATTACGGAAATAAATGAAGGTAGCTAAAGAAGTGTTAATTAGTGACCTCAGTCACAACTAGTGGATGTTTGATCCAGCTCCCCAAAGCAGAGTTCCCTCAACATCAGACATTAAGAAGGAATGCTATTTTGTTGAATGAGCATTCACAAGTTATCAAGTTATAGCCGAAGCCTTTCTAAGCCACAGCAGTTTACGGTAAGTGACACTTATCTTCAGCTCTTTGTAGACTCTTAACTCCAGAATTCAAGTTCTTAATAGAAGCAGAGCATGAACAACTGCATTTTTCAGAATTCTGTTTAAGCCTGCAGACGTACTTCATTTTCAGGTTTTAGTTAGAAAAGAATGGAAAAGGGATAAGGCAGAAGGCCTTTCTCCTACAAATAGAATAATTTTAGAATTACATCAGTGGAGAATTTAGTATCAAAAAAAATTTCTGATGTCACTGACACAAGCAAGCCAATACACACCTAACAATTCTACAACTTAACACTTTTGATCCCTTACATACACATCTCTAATCCATTTTGATTTTCATTCTCCACAATATCCCATGACTGTGAATTCCAGTCAAAAGGTCCCCAGATGTGTGTCTGGTTTCCTAATGTTTTTATCCCCAGACATTTTCAGATGATCACTGAATCAGATCCAGTTAAAGATATTAGCGTGAGCATACATCATTGCAGTGGCTATTGTGGCAGTTCAAGCAGTAAAGCTTGTATTTCTAAAGCACAACTAAGCAGTTAAAATATACTTTATATTTTATTAACATTGTGTCATCTTTATAAAAATGTATTCGTGTTACTAGCAAGGTTTTAAAATAGGCAACATATTCCTCAATTCTAATCCATTCCATGGTATTTCCTGCTAATCCAAGTCTGCAGTATGCACAAAGTCTCAGCATTTTTTTGACTGCACATAGGAGTGCTTCTTTTAACAGTGCAAGTCTAATCACACTGTGATGCCATATTTAATCACTGGAACATCACAGTTTCAGTTTCTATGGCCACTCATATAAAAAAAAAACTCTTCCACACTTTTTCTGCAAGGGAGGTGCAAGAGAGAGAATCATGATGGAAGGGAACTAATGGTTAGCCACAATTACAGCCATCAAATGTTACTGCATTATTCACCATCTACCTACAGTGTGAATACTAATACAATTCACCATGTAGAAAAGGGGAACGTGCATTTACAGTGGTTTTCTCAGTCTGAAAAATTCAAGCTAGTGTTCTTCAGCATTTCAAAACACTTTGTGTATCACATTAGAACATCACCCAACACCACTGGCTATAACTCTGCATTTGTCCCCATGTGCTATAAAGAATCATGATAGATAAGTAATAAGTACCGCAGAAAAGCATACGTTTCTGCCCAAATAACATGCGTTTGCTGGCATGTTAGTCATGGACTTGTAGAGAGCGATGTAGTCCAAGCCTCTCCAGTCCTGTAAGAGTCCTTCCACTGAATTCCAGCTGCAATTTCCTTTAGGATTACAGAGACTTAGTGCAGCAGTGCCGCATCCTCTCTAGCCCTCACCCCAGCCTTGACTCAGCTCCACCATGCAGCCTGGCACCATCTCTCTGCACAGCAGTACAAGATCCAATCCTTGTCAGATCCCCAACGCCTCTAACCTCAGTGCGATGCTTTGGATATGACTTGCTAACAAGGGTTTGTCGAAATAAATTTTCAAAAACCCATGGGAAAAATTTAAGGCAGTGGCAAGTGAATATATATTGACATCAGTAAAATCAAAGAATAAATACGCCAGCACGCAAACAGCATTCTCCCAGAAAACAGGTCCTATTCTCCAAGTTTGTATTTCTGTGACAAATGCACAAACAAAGCATCACTTTGTGTTGCTAACCACGTTGTTCGAAGAAAGTGTCTCGTGTTTCTCCTTTACGGAATTTCCAGTTCAGCCTTTTTGTCTCTGGAAATGGTCTAATATGTAAATGTCCTTCCACAGTCTCTCCAGAATAAAAAGAAGGTCTTAGGAATTTAAATTCTATTTATATTTATCATAACTTGATAAGGGGAGAGTGTGTTTATTTAAATAGTCTACCATTATTTCTTCTTAACAACAGGCAGCTCTGAAGTGCAGTTATAAGTCTGTTTACACCACACAGATATCAAATTGACTTGCTAATGGTAACTTTTATTCGGTATCCATGGGTTACTGTGTCATGTGATTTGACATCAAGTACAGACAGTGCTGATTAGTAGCATCCAGTTCTGTCCATCTCTGTGCATCACTGAACCATCTGGTCATTTATTCACTAATAAGCCCCTAATGGCCCAAATATTCACCGGCCTGTCATTGTGACATGGCATAAAATGCCTACATCTTTCAACTTGCTTTGACATGTTGCTTGTTTCACATCAAAACCCGTCATTTACAGGAAAAGAGCTCAGAGGGGTAAAAACTTGACCTAATCTGCAGTGTTAACACAAAGACAGAGGCTTTGTTATCTGGTAGCCTGACTGAAAGCATGTAAATGGGCATGAATTCATTTTGTACATTTTTCCATGCTCATTTTACAACATTCTTTAAGTTTGGTATCATTCATAATGTGGGTTTTTATGTGGGTTTAACTGTGAAATCTCTTTTCTTTATCTGTTAATATTCTTAGGAGTGCTTTACAAGAACTGTATGCCCACAGACATTTTTCAGGTTTCTATAAGGAGAATGCACATCAACAAAAATGCCTTGGAGAGTCTGGGAACTTCTCTAAACCCCTCTATTAAAAATTAGTACGATTTATGATTTTTCATTCTGTGTTTCTCATATATATTTTTTTGCCTAAATATCAAGAGGCAGCATAATACTTTCTGCCCTAAAAATGAGAGACACATTAACTATTTCCAGTGCAGCACGTTATATTTGGCAGATTCTTTCTAGACGAGAAAATCTCACAGTATATCATCTCATGTCAAGCAAGCTATTACTTCAGGCTTACTTAAGGCTCAGTAAATAAAAAAAACTTTCTTTTCAGTCCCATCACACAAAACTGCTGGAGAAGAAAGAGGTCACAATCAGTGCTTTATTATTTTTCTAATCTTACTGGATATAGTCATAGTTAAAATAGTTTAAAAAAAAGCAAACACCCATTAAACTAATTGCTGTTGAAATCTTGGTTAATACATCATTAAAATGTGATTAAAGCATGAAGTAATTGATTGTAACTAGAACACTTAGGGTGGTTTTATGGCTCTGCAGTCATTGGTGTGATGGGACACATAATTCACCCAGTGTGTTAGCTTCACTTGATGTGTGCCTCTGTTGGCACACCAGCTTCTTGAAGCAAGCATACTCTGCTCAACAAAAACTTCCATTATATTGCCTTCTGGTTAATACACTGTTTGCAAAATTATAACTACAAGAAAAAAAAAGAAAAATTATTTTAACCCGATTTTCTTTATTCCCTCTGGTGTTTTTTTGTTTTGTTTTGTTTTCAAATAATGTCGATTGTTTGCTGGGGGTTCTTTTGTTTGCTTTGGGTGCTTGGTTTTGGTGTGTTTTGGTTTTTTTTAAGGATTTTTATTTTTGTTATTTGTTTATAATTTTTTTCTGTTCTCAAATTATATGTATGTTGCCACTGGTAGCCCCTGCTAATGACACAAGCATCATCCAGAATAAATCCTTCACCTATGCGTGCTGGTAAATTTTATCACAGCATTCAGGCCAGCTAATGAATCAATTTGAATGTTGGCATCTTCATGCTGAGATTCATTCAAGTTCAATTTTCATTTTGAAATAGTTTGCAATATTTACAATCAAACCCATGCCCCAGTCTGAGGATATATACACAGAATTTAGTAGATGCATTTAAACGTTTCTACTTTTTTGATTATTCACTTTGCCAATCCTTGCTGCGCAACATTGTTCTCAAGGGCATCAATATACACATTCACTCCTATATTACAAGCTTGAGAGTATCTTTCGCACTTACCCAGAGCCTTTGAATCCAGAGTGGACTGGAAAACAATTGTGTTTTCTGAGATTCTACTCTATTCTACATTATAGCAAAATCCAAAGCAGAGTCAAGTCAAGCAAGATATAAACCGCTATCTTTCCAACCTAAGTCGGTGTCTTATTCATAATGTCCTTAATTTCTCTTCCTCTAAAGAAGAATTCCACCCCATGCAAAATCTTTTTAACATTTAATTCAAGCAGAAAACTGCCATGGAAAAAAAAAAATCCGTTTCAATGACCTGTCATTTTCTGATGGAAAAAGCAGTTTTGTCAACAACGCAAACCATGATCGACCTAAGACATATTCCCATTTGTGGAAATAGGACTAACAGGCACTAATATATGACATGTCGTTTCACAGTCCCTTGTAGGATTTGTGCTCTAGTTCTAAATTTTTAAACCTGCAGAGCATTCTCAAATCAGTGTTACAGCAATGTTACATACAGGTAACTAAGTACCATTTGCAGCTCAAATGTGGATCTTTTGCCCTTGTTCACGTTTTTCAGATTTCTAGAACTAAACAACTATATTTGCTTTAGGTAGAACACATTGTTTTTCAACTATGTCAGTTATATTGACAGTTCTGAAAAGTTTCATAACATTAAAATCTTTTTTCCAGATACAAATCCTTTGAAATTTAGCTTTTCTATTTTTTATTTGACATGTGTTTAACTATTTGAATTGCAGTCGGCATAAAAGCAATGACCTGAAATAAGTAAATCAGACTAAGAAATCGTTTTTTCACTGCATAACTGGTTGAAGCAAACCATGCTGCTAATACAAAAAAAAAAAAAAAAAAAAGGCAAACAACCACCCTGGAGTAAGAGAGTGATCGGTAACCACTTCCACAGAGCTGACCATCCCCAGGAAACACGCTCTGTGTAAGGGGCAGCCTCTGAGACAAATCCCAGTTCTGTTCAGCACCTAATAAGCTCCAGCTCACCGCCAGCTCTCATGGAATAATGCTGATGGAGTGGGAAATGTGTGCTTATTTTTGAGATTTAGGGGGAAAACCTCCTCAGCAGTGTCACACCACCAACTGGAGCACTGCTTTTCCAGGAGGATGGGGCTCAGAACATTTAAAAAGTATCCTGAACAGCGTGTTTTATTAACTGCTGCACATTACAGGATTACCTCTTTAAATGCAATGATGTCGGCAGCAGATACACAGATACAATGGCACATTTTCAAACCAAAGCAGCACTAATCATTTCAACAAGTGTAAGTTTGTCATACAGGGACAGAGTGAGCTATTGGGTGGTGATAGCTGTTATCATCAGCTGGCTTTTTTTTTTTTTTTTTTTTCTTAAACCCAGAACACTGCTATTAAATATTCACTTTTTTTAGCAGTCTAAAGGCAAGATCACATGTCTAATGTGCTCAGTTAATGGCAGGGAAAGAACTTGCTCATATTATGAATGCAAAGGTATTTGAAATAGAAGCCATCACTTTAGCCACATCCCTTCAAATCAGAGTTAGCAGAACATAGCATCTACTACTTTTGTAAAAATGAAAGAAATCAGAAATCAGAAACAAAAACTCTACAATTGCTTGTCCATTCCTCTAACTCGAAAGCTATTCATTTTTCAGGGAAATATTTTTTTGTTGGCTAATCCTCTATGCTTAACAGTGAGTGCCTCAGAGTGACCATTTAAGAAGCTGGATAGTAAGTATTAAAATTAAATCTTATTATTACCTGCCTACATACAAGATAACAACATTGTATTTCTATAACACTATCTGATGACTGAAGGTCATATCCTACTCATACTGGTATTCATAAATTTTAAATAGTTTTTTAAAAAATCATCTAAAAACAGCTAAGAAAGGGTATAAAAATTTGCACATTTAATGAGTAATGTATCTTGTGATTCCTGGCTATGACTTTACTCTTGACAACACAGCTCCTTCATCTTTCCTAGATTTCCTTTGCAGAGAGTTTATTTTCTCTGCTCTTCAGAATAAATGGCAATACTTTAATGCTAGTAACGTTAGTAACTGACAAATAAATAATTTCCCCCATACACCTTTTTTTTTTTTTTTAAAGATACATTCTCAATTCAATGAGGTAACATTTATCTTGAAAATATCCATATTTTCATAGCTAGAAATAAGTGGGAAAGTGGCACTTCTAAAACCAGGTAAAATAGAAAGCATTAATACTACATTCTTTTAGATTAGATAGCCTTAGAATTGTACTTCTTAGCATTCTCCATAGTTACATCCCAATTCTGACATTTCTGCATTCACATAACTTTTCATATACAAATATTTCTACCAATTTAACATGTATCCAAGCCTTTTAAATATTAGGGCCTCAGTATAAGGCTAATTAGATGCAAACACCATTTGTAGATCCTTTTGTGACATCAGATGTCCCATATTTGAAGCTAAATGTTCCTACTGCCATGCCTAATTGTTGATTTCCTATTAAATATTTTGCTTGTAAACACAGTGGTGGAAATTAAAGTTTAAGCTTGCTTATTTGGGTATTCAGACCCAAACTGATATAAATTATAAAGAGATAAACACTGTTTATTAATGCTGCAGAAATACTGCTGGTACATTAACCACACTATAATTAAGAATGCCAAAAATAACATATGCCTCTGCATTAGCAGAGGCACTGTAAATGCAGAGTGTATGCACACAGAGAAGGGAGCAAGTTTGTAGAATTCAGGTCTGTCACTGCTTATAAGCAGTGAAAGGAAGCTCTTTAATTCAGTATATCACAAGAAGGGCCAAGTACATATTGAAAGCTAATAAATAAACTCTCATGATATCCATACAGTGATTTGCGGAGCAGAGTTGGATATCTGATGTCTGATTCCACCTTCTGAGGTAACAGCCACCATGACTTCGCACACAGCTCTGCGAGTGTGACCACTCATACATGCAATTAGGGATGCTCAAAGCCTAAGAACCCTTCATTCTGTTGTGCTTTTTCCTACACTGGTGTCAGGTATTTTAACAGATGATGGAGAGGAGCCAAAGAACAAATCTCTCACCTCCATGAGCGTGTGCTTGTGCACATGTGGAAAGCTATCAGCCTCCTCACACATCCAAACTCACTAAACACAAAGGAACTGATCCCATGTTTGCTTTGTGATGCAATTAACTAATGAAGGCAATTACCCCTTAGTCACCAAGAGATTACTGTTACCACAAACCAGAAGAACTGGGAGCGAGAACACCAGAATGCTCTGATCCTCTACCAATTTAAGAGCCATGATTCCATGATAAAAGCATTGCATGGTGTAGTGATAGACCTTCGGATGTGTGTATCTGAATTTGCTTGTTCAGCAGCAGAAGGCTTTGTGTAAGTTTTATTGATCTGCTGTATCAGACATTTCATTCTAATGTCCTTAATTGTCATCTCCAAAAGTGTCTGACAACAACTTCATTTGCAAACACGCTTTCTGTATACCTTCTACTGCAAAAAGAATACCAATATTGTCCCCTCAGACTATTCAGTCATTGCTTTCAGGGAAATCTCTTGTTCTGGGAATCTCCCCGCTGGCAGTCTACCCAGAAACTTCAGAGATACCCTCAGATCTATGGCACATGCAAATTAATCCAAAAGTCAATGGTACTTAACGCTGTACAGTAATTCTAAAAGCAAAGACAAAACACAAGCTCTGAGGTGCTCAGAATCACCCATTCTTCAGAAAAGAGAAGACTCCCTTAGGTCAAATTAAATCAATAGCAGAAGCACTGATCTCACTCTACCACTCAGTAAGTGAGCAGTCATCTGCAAGAAGCAAGCATTTCCCAGAGAGCCCTGTCCTGAAGATCTCACATGGGCAAATCCACCCCTAATGTGAATCTGACCTGGTATCTTTTCGTATGTGACACATCCAAAATTCAGTTCTCAGAAGCAAGCATCACGGCAAATCTCTCTCTCTCCTTGTACTGCACGAATGCATTTAAGAGAAATATGAGCTGCCTGCAGCTGGCTCAACTCCAGAATTAATTATCTGAGATTAGTGACCTGTATGAACATTGCTGATTTCAAGGAAATTCACTGAACAGACTCCAAAACAAACGCATCAACAAGACTTTTCACACCGACAATGCTAGATAAAGCATTCTTCCCTCCTCCAAAATCACAAGAGAAAATTCAGACCAAGCATTCACTAGAAAGACGCCGCCCAAGGACTTAGAGTACTCCAAAAATGAATCTGTCATTTTTAACTTTATCTTTCATGTTTTTTGGTTTTGGTGGGGTTTTTTTTGTTTTGTTTTGTTTGTTTGTTTGTCTTTTGTTTTTCTCTTCTTTTTTTTTTTTTAAAGTCCATCTCTTTTCTTCCTTCTCCATGTCCCACTCCCAGCAATTCCTAACAATAAAGGCTACATCCTGTCAGTTTTCAGAGGTTTTGGTTGGTTGGTTGATTTTCTACCTCACTCTTTTCTGTCGTTCACAGTTGGCAGCAGCATTTTTGTCATGGCCTTTGTGCAGGATGGTTGCAGGAAAGGTTGTAGTTCACCATCAGTTAGTTTTCAACAATATTTAGGCCACAGTAGTTAGGCATGTGTGTTCAGGACATCCACTGATATCTCACAAGGAGATTCTGATACCTCAGAACAGGAGCCAGGATTGTTCACAAATTCATGCGCTCTGTAAGGATATTCATTGTACCTGAGCCTCTCAAGGGCAATGGAAGATTTCATTTTACAAATCAGAATCCGTTCAAGCAGAAGCTTGAAGTTCTCTTCAAGTTAGTGGTTTCTTCCAGTTTTCTAGTGGGAAAAAAAGAGGAAAAGATTAATTAGCAGTTTCTAATTAATTTTTGAGAAATTTAAGGGGTGCATACTTGGCACTACACAGCCAAACAGAGCTGCTAGGCAAGAAAAGCTTGGGTCTTGAATGACTAAATTGCTAGAAAGAAAATGATCAGTTTTGGCACCGTTATGTCCTTTTAATTCCCACCTACTGTAAGAACAAACAGTGCTGGGCAGCATTCCAGAAAACACTGCTGAAACAAAGAAAGTATTATATAGAGGGCTCTAACTCCTACAAACATGAACCAAGACCATGAGGTAAGTAATCTGTATTTATTCGTATGCTTGTCTGCTGAAGGAGCCTAACTTTTATGTTAGAAATTCCAAGACTTGAGCTTCTGAGTTTATACTGGTAATATTCTGTTCATAGTCAAAATTGTATCAACTTCTGATATTGTCTCTAAGTTAGAAGAATGATCTTCATTTATAATTAAATCCAATGCATACGTAAGTGGCACTTACTGATATAAGCTGCAGTGCCTTCTTTATTGAGCTGTCTTTCTAGAACAACAGAAAACAGACTGACTGAATTAAAATGAATATTCTCCTATACACCATATACAGCTAACAATGTAATGCAGTTGCAGAATTCCATTAGGTACACAGAGGGAGGACAGAGGGAAGGTGCATGGATTCATAATTAGTCAAACTCGGGTTTTTTTGTTTTTTTGGTTTTTTGTTTTTTGTTTTTTTTTTTAACAGCTATCCAGAGTCAGTGAAAGAATGACCGTGTATGTAAGTTTGTATTTCTCTACACTGTAATAGTATATTTTTGCAGCACACTGAGTGGAAATACTAAGAATGTTTTACTTTTTCGACTGAAAATATGTCAGACAAGTAGCTGTAAAACTGGTCAAGCATTTATAACTTACACAAAATCACCATTTTATAGTGCTCTATGATGTTGGACCACTCTAGAAAGGCACTCACCAAGGCTGCTACGCAAGAAGCGTCCTCATACCACATACACAGTGTCAGAGAATAGGTCATTTCAGGAGATTAGCAGAACCATCATGTTCACACAGACACAGATAATCTGTTTCTGTCACAAATAAGTATTTTTCCATGATGTTAGTCAGAGCAAACTCTCCTGAACTTCATTAAAGCTCACACTTGCAGACCTTTCACAAGACATAAGAAAATTCTTATTTATCCTCTGAGTGAAAGGAAAGCCTTCTGTGTATTTAACACACATTTTATTTGTCTTTAAAATATATTCAGGCATTCCTGTGCAGTTTGTTGCTAATGCTTAATGAGCCAAATCCTATTACCTATTTGTCCACAGCTGTAAAATTCTCTATTGGCCTCTTCCTGAAATTGGAGTTTCACCCCAACTTACTAATAGCTGCCAGTGAAAAACAGTAGCTCCAAAGACTCTCCCAGTACAACCTCGAAGCCCACTGCCCCTGCACCTTGCTTATAACTGATGGGGAGTCTGAATGGGAACATGCACAGGTGTGTAAGGAGTGTGAGAACCAGCCTCCAGTGCAGGTAGCCCTGTGAAGGACAAGGCAGGCAGGTATGCCAGCATCCTGATCCTGCCTCCGTACAAAAGGTCAGATCAGGTGATTTCCTGAGGTCCTCTCCACACTCCCCATTCTTTGCTCATGCTGTGATACCTGCAAGAAATCCATCAACTAAGTAAGGCTGGGCTACAGGGAAATTCCAATGGAAAAATTATTTGCTATCAGAAAGATAGAGAAACTCATAATTACAAAATACTCTCTCAACTGCTGCTTCTCATTATGTTGTATTTCTTCACACTTTTCTTTCCTGTGCCCTGCCTGAGGGGTTCATCCCAACACAGCCGCAGGTTGCTGTGGGGCCCCACACTATATGCTCCTCATGCTCAAAGGGGTGGATAGCCCTGCACATTGCATTCCCTGTTGGATGTCCAGCTTGAGGGCATCATGGACATCACCATGACTACAGGCATGAAAACCTGCTTAGCAGGCAGACAGTGATTTCTTGCATCAGCTGGAGGTGCAGAAGTGCTTTCCAGAGCAGTCCCATACAAGAAGCTCTGCAGTAATTCAGCATGGGAGTGAAGAAAACCAGTAGAAGACTTGGTGACATTCACCATCCTCCCCCAAAAACTCCTTTGCCAAGCATGCAGTCAGCAACCCCTTCCAAGGTTGCTCAGCCCCTGCCAAGATGAATGGAGTCACGCTGTGTGCAGCAGCAACACTCAGCGCTGCAATCTCAGGGGTGGAGGGAACAGGGCTGCCTGTGTGGTCAGCAGCACCTGGTGTGAATCCCCAGGTTCTCCTTCCACTCAGCCACGAGGACATTGCACAGTCTTCCCAGCTCCCAGGGTGCTGCCAGCAGCATGTACACAACAACAGCAGTAGCATTACAGCTAACCGAACTCTAAATCTGCTAAGACGCAGAAACCTTAGACAATTACAGCACTGCTAGGAAATAAAAACCAAGAAAAAATTGCACTGTAACCAACCTTGAGTTCCTTCAGACAAGGCAACTCTCAACAGGCTATTTGGACACCATATTATATTTAGTAAGAAGATCTGAAACCATAATTATGGTCACATGGAGATATCAAATATCTCAGTTATGTCAGAAATCACTTACGCAGGAATATTTATTTTTGCAAAGGATACCAGCAAACAGCTATTGGTTTAAAAATAGGATTACAATACACAAAAAAGCTGTAACTCCAACAGTAAAACTAAGAGCAGCCCATGCCAAAAGCTTTAGCCAGGGATACTCCTAACATGGTCATGAATTTACATTCTGCCAAAAGCTCTTCCACTAAACGTTTAGTGAAGCACATCTTTGGATCTTAATTTTCCCCAGATTTGATATCGAGCCGATCCGTAATAAATAAAATTTTTGGTGTTGAACATAACTGTCTTAGGCCCTGGAGTTCCATAATCACTGTATTTTTAAATTTCTTTAAAAATTCAATGCAGTTGTCAGATACATGCTCATTTTAGTTATGCATAGGTGGGTTTGCAGTGACATCAAATGTGCAATTAGCCCATTCCCAGGTGAACATTCTCTGCAGATATGTCACTGGAGAGTCCCTTTCACATCCCTGTCTATTTAGAGGTAGCAATAAACCAGTTGTCGCAGCCTTCACACTTCAAATAGATTTCTAAAGCTGTGCTTCAGCAATACCTTCCCATGCTCCAACACTGGTGGTGCTGCAACATACCCTGCTGAGGAAGGACCACATGGATGGATACCCCAACACAGGGCTTCTCTTGGCAAAGGGGTGTAGCAACGATAACAACCAACACAGCAAAGTTGCCAATAAATTATTATGTTTTTAAAGGACCTGTCTGTGAAAAGCAGTCAGACAGGCATTGGGTGTGGGATTAGTAATCCTGTTACCGACAGGGATAGAACTCCTCTAGAAGAAGTTGAACTCACTTGTTACTGAAGAAAATCTGCACATGAGATACCACTGCCACTGACAGAGTCAAAAAATGCCAACGTCCAATCCTCCATCAGTACAGGTCAAAATAATGTGACTTTAGCGTTAATTCTGCAGTCCTCAACCCAGGTTCACAGAGCTCCAGCTGACTAGTGCTAATTAACCTAGGAGAGCATCTCTTTTCATTTTAGCACACAGAAAGCATCATCAACAAATCAGTCATACAAAGAAGGGATTGTGCCCTCCCTTGGGTATTTCTCCCAGCACCCTCTCTCAGATTTTGGTCATACCTAGTGTAGAATTCCACAATGACTTCAATGTCCTCCTGAAGTCCGTGCCACTCTATGGGTGCTCCCGTGCCAGCTGCCAGCACTCCTGGTGTTCATCACTGCGGGACGGACCGCAAGGCGCTCCCCGAGGCTTTACAACCAGTGAAAATCAGCACCAGCTTCGCAATTCTGGCACAACATGTCTTCCCTTTGAAGTCTGGTTGCTGGTTTTTACAGTTCTATTTTTAAAATGTATTAAAGATGTTTAAAAGTGGCAGGGACTTCCAATAAAAGCCATGTTGTCCAGAATCAGGATGCTGGTCCCAATTTAAACTGGCTGTTAAACAATAGCATATCCAAATAAAAGTGGTCTGATTTACAAAATACCTCAGACTGATTGAACATTTATTATCCAATTTTTCTTTTTTCAGGTCTTCAGAGGTCATTCTCTCTTTATCTTGTTTTGTTTGTCTACCAAGCTTCCCACAGCTACCACAAGGAATACGGATTCACTTACCATGTTTGAAAAGCTACTGTTAATGGGAAATACTGAAGCACAGCAAAGGAATGCTGCTAACAAAGATTTAACATTTCTCTTGGCTACATGCACGATTTAAACAACAGCTTACAATGCCATCACTACTCTGTCTTCTGAAACACACCCGGGATACAACGCAACCAGTTTAATGTACGTATGTAAAAACCAGTAACGCTTCTGGTTTTTATCATCAGGCATTTGTATTTCCTATTGTAAACAGAACTCGTACTTAAAACTTTATACCCATATCACGTTGGATTTTCTGTTCTGGAGAAATAAAGAACATAGATGGGACAGCGGCTGGAGGAGAGCATCTCTCTAAGGAGGCACAGAGAAGATCCAGGGTCTGCCTGGAGTCCGCAGACCTTCGCCTGCTACTGACCTCCTGTTTCTGCTGCAGTCCTGGGTGAATCATTTCGCATCTCCATCTGTCTCATCTGTTTAGACTGAACTCCTCAGGGCAGGGTTTTTGTTTTGCTTTGTGTATTTATGCATCTATTTATGTTAGTTATTTTCTAACTCCAAAATTTAAGGTGATAATAGAAACTAGGCACAATACATGAGTAAAAAATACAGCAGAACTATGTGCAAGGGGATTGAGGTTGATGAACCAGGAAATGCCAACCTCTGTATAAATCTTTTGCCAAGATTTTCATCACCAAGGTTTGTACCTCCACAGTCTGTACACATATCTTGTAGCTATTTCCCAGCAACATGCAACTAAAACAGGCTTCCTGCCCTATCAAATCCCACCACATCATATAATTCTGCCAAAAAATAAAGCTAAACAGTAACATCCAAAAATTGACGTTATTTTCTAAAATCTTTGGTAAGTAAACATAATAAAAATCAAAGGGAAATCTTATATCTAAGTAACTTCTATGGGCTTTCTCTCCCATCAATACCTTTCCTATATAAATGGTCAAATATCTGTTTCCTATTCCACAGACTGGAAAATGGGAGCAAAGGACAAGTAATGCAACCTGCCCAAGGTGACAAGCTGACTTGCATGTCCTTTGCAGTGGACCACACAGCTTGTCAGGCAAATTGCACTGTAACAGTGAAGTCTTGAGACCTCCAAGATCCACGGTTAGCAAACATTCCTAAAATTCTGATTAAACATTTTGTTTCCAAGTAGTTTTAAATTGGATGTGTCATTTTGTAAATGACAGATTGCTACTACACAGTAAGTGAGTGGGTTTTTTTAGTCTAGGACAGCAAATACTTGAATACATTGGCACCAAGCTTCAGATTATTCTTACTACTGAACTCTTGCCAAAAATGATGTATTTGTGTCCTGCATAAAATCTGCATGTGGGTTTGGTCATCTTTAGTAATACATAAAGTGACAAAAAATAGCATTCAGTTGTCATTCCAGTAAAACGCTAAGCAAAGAAATACATTTTCACAGAACTACATATGATTATCTTTCAAAACATGAAATTGGGAAAAAAAAAAAAAAAAAAAAAAAAAGGAATTTTGGCCAAAAAAAAATTGCACATTTCAGGCTTCCAAAAAGAAAAAAAAAAGCACAAAACAAACCAAAATAATCAAAACCTACCAAACAGAAAAACACACACTAGATACTAGTGAAGTTGAACAGATGAAGTGAAGAGGGACGCTGCATATTTTATAGGATGGGTAACTACATTTAAAATATTTATATAATTTACCTTTAGTTCCTGCTGACATGTAGGGATGTCTTTAAAAGAGCGGGCTTTCACCTTCACACAGCATATGTTAACTCAGAGACTCAGTCCTTTTCACTGTTTTTATCAGCTCAACTAGCTGAAACCTATCACATCTCCAATACATTAAAGGAATCCAAAAAACATGGAAGAAAAAAAAAACATTATTTGGACAGCTGAAGGAGAGATTTTCCTGGTTCCTTCATTGGTAGCATAAAGGAGTTGAGAAAAGAAATCACAAAGATGCCAACTCGTAAAGGAAAAGAAACAGTTGGAGAGTTAAACTGCTTTTTGTGAACAAGCATTGAGGCACATCTTTTCCATCTCTGGATGAGGACTGTGTAACACTCTATACTGAACACACACACACAAAAATCACTGAGAAATAGGTAGTAGGACGTCTTTAGTGTAAAGGCTACCAAAGAACAGCAGTCATGCTAGCCTCCAGTACTGCCATATTTTTCTATTCCTTTAGCAGAAAGTCTCACTGCAAACCATGGCACAGCATATCAGGCAGGTTTCTGAGAAGCCCAAGCTGAGTAAGGATATGGCTGGAAGCAAACACATATGTAGTGTTAGCACAACCATATTAAAAACTGGTTAAGCTGAGCCAAGACCACAGGAAGTATTGTTAGTGATCTTCAGTGCCAAAACCTCATAATTTTGGGTGATCTGTGTCCATCTGCTGTCATTTTCTGTTGCTATACTCTGATTCTTCAACTTCTGGCTAATGATTGTAAGCAGAGATATGAAATTCTATCAACTACAAGCATGCTATATTAATTCTTTGGTAATTTGAATATAGTTTTGGCAGTTCACCGACTGACAAAATACATAGCGGGGCTTAGAATGGTTTTTTCCTGTGACCTCTTCCCCAAGCAGTGACCATGATTCCACCATACTTGTTTCTTGTTGAGGATCTGAATTGCTTCTAAATGTCACTCTTTATCTTGTTGTTTTGTTAACTTTCATTCCTGAGAAAATGTAGAACATGTGTAAAAGCAAACCTCATCTCTATTAAACTAGATTCAATTACTAGATTGGAGAGACAAAGAATAACATAATGGAAAGAAGGGGCAACGTCTTGAACTTTGAGAAGAAATATACTTAATAATTTTATATTGGACAGATAATTAGTCAGATACTTAAAGAATGTTCCTGAGATGCAGTAAACGATACAAGATGGGTTAGCCGTAGATTGGTGCAGCTTCTGCTTGGAAAGCCAAACTAAAGAGTAGGCTGGAGGTACTAAATGAGAGACCTGAAGGATGTTGCTGGGGAAAGGAGCGACTGGACAGCAACTGCTAATAAAATTAAGCTTTAATGTTAAAGAAGAACTCACTTATTTGATTAAATGCTAAAATACAAAAAGAAAAACAGAAACTTACAAGCTTTGTTGAATAAGGAAGAGGTTTGCTGTAAATTCTACTCAACAGTAGATACAGATCCTGCTATTAGGAATTATCTTATGCCTGTATTTCCCTTCTGGAACCTCACGATTCCTGTACTTACCTCTATACAATGCTAAATCTTCATATTTACTTATGGATTGAGTCCCATTTTGTGTAGCACATCTACCTGCATGTCTTTGCATTGCAGTACTTCACCCAAATTACTCAACAACTTTTGAATTTAAACTTAATATTTGGACTAAAATCCTGCTATTTCCATTATTACTGTAGATTTAATTTTAACACTAAGTACATTAGTCTGCACATTTTGTTTTAACCTACAAGCCACAGATCAAGGATAACACTGCTTCAGTGTTATCCATACTATCCATTTACTTTTTCAATGGATTTCTGCAATCGCTGCTACTACTGCTAATTTTTTTTCCTTGACGTCAGAGCAAAAAAAGCAAAGGCACAAGTAAAAGCACATCATTACACTGAAAAAAAAAAAAATGACTTTAAAAGCCTGACAAAGAGTGGTCCTTGAGGGGTGGCATGTTTTCTTTTGAGAATCTGCTGCTGTAAACTGGCTTCTGGAGCTCACTATCCACATGCAATCTTACTGGCCTGTATGGGCAATCATAGCACTTCATTGTCCAGTGCTATCATTACAATATTGTTATCATCTGAGCTTGAGTCTGACACTTTCTCTAAGACCTTTCAAATAACCCCTTTACTAGGCTTCAGTACCAAACCATTCAGGGCAAATCTCTGCTTTGTGCTTGTCAGCCTTAATAGACTGGATGTCACTTCTGCCTGTACGAAGTGCCCGCTCTTCAGCTGTCAGTCAGTCCTTGCGGTGTCAGCCGAGAGCGTGGCTGGAGCCGCTGGATTAGAGGGTAGTTACCACAGCTGTCAGATTACTGACAACCTGACACCCACTCCCCAACTTCCTTTTGCTGCATTTGGTTTCCATCGAGCTCCTTGGACCTTTCTTAAGGTGGATCCATCTGCTCAAGTTAAACAATAAATGTTGTCACTGGCAGAGAAAGTTTTGCCCTCTCCTCCAACTGCTCTTTGGGGCTGCTCTGCCTTCCTCAGACACGCACTGTCAAACACCATTTCTAAACTTTTGCTGATTTGTGTGTGGAGAAAATCAATTTTCTCAAGCTTCTGTGTTAATGATGTTATTTCTACAAACTCTGTGTTTGGAGATCTTTTAGCTGTTGATAACTACCTTTAGTCAAGTGAGCTGGGAAGTTTTAACCCCCGTATATTTTGTATGTTCTGCCACCACAATCCTTCTCCAGTTTCACTCTCAAAGGGTTACAAAATAGGTAATTTTGTGAACAGCTTACAGTTTTAGGAAGTAGCATGCATTATAACAACTCTCTATAAAACTTGCCATGTATTTCACATTCCACAGGATGAGTATGTTTTTCCTATTCTTCACGTGTAAACTAGAGTGAAGAATTTAAAATAGCTTTAAAATATTACTTAGGACATAGTCATACTCATGCACTTCGGCTGTGTCTTCATTTTGAGGGACATCTCTTGAACTGAGCTGCTCATTCAGACTTGGTTACCTTGCTCTTTTACTTCCCTGGGGACATGGACTGCAGTTCCAAGCTAACCACAGCTCGTTGAGGTAAATCTACATTCTGTCTCCTGCTGATCACAGCCAGCAAGACAGTCAAAAGCAGTTTTCATCCTCTGTCTGGATTACAAAAAAAAATATCTATTTTAAATAATGCTTTTGGTAACATTTCAGGGAAATAAGGTGAAGAACATTGAGAAACATCCCAGTGGTGGAAGACAGCACACATCTGTCAAGGCTGGCAGGAATTTGTACCCATGCTTCCCTTGTAAAAATTTAAAATTTAAATTTATCTCTTAAAAAGTCCAAATCTTCAACAATATTTTAAAGATATTGCCATTTGCTTCAAGATAGTTGAAGCCTGTAATATAACTCTGGCAACAATCTTCATATCTAATGATGTGAAATTCTTGTGGAAACACTTCCATGCAGGAAAACAGGCAGTCTCTCATTTGAACAAAATATTGTGAGTTGCCTACAGAAGAAAAGGTTCTGGATTATCACTGGCACTGTTTTTTCCATTTAGTATTAAGTGTAGATGTACATAAGGTGGGTAGCTTGCAACGTGGGTGATTCAAGGCAATCTGTAAGGCTGTACAGCCTTACTTACTGAAACCTGAGCAACTGTCCTGCAAAATTTGGGCAGAGGGATTTTGTTCCCTCTTACCCCACCTCCAGCTCTAGGTCCCTTATTCAGTGCCATTGGTAAAGCAGTTCCAGTCTTGCTAGCTTGCTCTACCATGTGTGGTATTCAAACAGCTTTTTTGAGAGATCTTGAAAACACTGAAATACTATGAAAATTCTTTGTTTCAAATGAAATCTGCCTGAGTCTAGCTCATTTTTTAATTTGCAACTCTTCTACAAGACTGCAAAGAGATTTTTTTTAATTAAAATTGCAAATTTAAATAAGATGGCTTATATATAATGAACTTTACAGATATTGTTAGCTCTTGAACAAACAAGATTGTTCCAAACTTAGAGCTAAATTTGTTTGTTTTTTTTTCTTTAGATAGAAATCCCATTATGTTGCACAAAATTTTCTACCTTTTTCAAATTTCTTTTCAATGTTTTCCTTCTTAATATATTTCATGCTTGTGCAACTATTGCCTTGGAAGGCAGACAGATGCGACTGTGGATACTCCATACGTCCTCTAACCTTGCTACCAGAAAGGTAGTTGTCCTTTTTCTGAAACCGGAAGCTGAGTAATTCAGATCCCAGTGCATCCAGGAGCATGCTGCTGCATGGCAGTCTGGGTGCAGAGCAGCCTGCAGGAGCTCTTGCAGGACTTGGACAATGCAAGCACACCCTATGACAGCCATCCTTGGGGTTAGTGCTTCTCTGCATGCAGATGCCACAGTTACTATCAGGATGCAGATAATTATTGATGTAAGGCTTGATGGCCATCTATTTGCTAGAAGAGGAACTAGCGAATGCCGACAGTGTCAGAAGTTCAATATCTTACTAAGCTATTTTCATTAAGAAACAGATTGGGCTGTTATCAATATGTTATACTGGAAGAAAGATAAGCAAGTAAACATAGGGTTTGCCATGCATGTTTTTCTGATTTGTACAAGCTGTCACCTCAAAACACATCACAGAAGTACTTTTCAAAGCCTGCCTTTGCTTCTAAGTGTCATTATACTCCTTCCTAAGTTCCAGGCACTTCCCTTGGTTCTCCAATTTGAAGTTTAGTATATTGGAAACTGAGCCAATACTTTGTAAGAACTTCAGGATTTAGCCTCTTGATCTCACGATAAAAGATATAGCATTGACATTTCCCAGCCACGTTTCTGGAACAGAGCACTCCCTCATTAAATCAGTTACAGGAAAAGATAACAAGCACCTCCAAATTTGCAACAAGATTTCAAGAACATGCATGGGAATTGTTTTCTTTTGATGATGTCTGCTGCAATGAGCCAACTTTACTTAAATACACTTAAAATATTTATTTTAATTCTAGAGGTTCTCAAAACATTGCACTGTAATATATTTTTAAGTGAAATGAGGGTTATAAAAATGCATTATTAATCCAATTCAGCTGAACAACTGTCAGAAATGTCATACTTAAATCCATTTGCAGAAATTAATGCATAATATTATCCAGTAGATAGCAAGGCACAATTCACAGTAGTGGGTAAATCCCTGTTTGAACAGATGGGCTGAAAGGTTGGGATAGCAAACTGACTAATTTGGGTACCTCCCAAGTAACCTCCGTAACCATGGGTGTGCTGTTATTTTTCTGAATGCCAGGTACAGTTACAGAGCAAAATCCAGCAGCACTCCTCCATTCACTATGTGCAGCACCTGGACATCATTCACTGAATTAACTAATCCAAGGGGTCTGCAAACAACAGCCTCACCTTCCTCTTCAAGATGCAACAAGAAGATGTCACATCTAACATGCCACAGAGTCCTCTTTAAACCCAAGTGGGGACAAGTCAGACCCAACTGGGGATGCATCCCTTCACTGCTCACCAACTTCCAGGGAATTTCTGGCCTCTCTCCATCATGAGCTACATGTGTGCTCACAATCACTGCTGGTGAAAACTGCTACAATGCCTCATATCAGCAAACTAGGTTTCACCTGGAGACTCCCTGTATAAACTTTTCCTCAATGAGCCCTTCATCAGCAAGACTGCTTCTTTAGACAACTACCTAATGCAAAGCAGGGAAAAGAGTTAACCTTCTGCAAAGGTGGCAGTGTCAGAATTGGAAGTACATCACTTTTCCAGAAGTCTTCTGTGCCAGTACTATCTCCCTGCCAATGCTTTGCCCCTGAGGATTGGAAAACCTTGAGAAGTGACCTCCAACATCCCAGACCACTTGGGTCTCCTGATAATCCATGTGACTGCAAATCATACCTCAATCTTCTCAGCGAGCCCAAGGAGAAGCTTAACAAGAAACAATTCTGCTCAGCCCCTGGAAGAGGGGGGACGTGAAAAAAAGTAGTTGATTGGTGACAGTAAACTCTGGATTTATATTTTAGATCTAAAAAGAACACTTTTGTTAACAGCATCTGCTGAACTCAGTAGTAAGTAATACTAAGCTGAGGTATCCTGATAATATAACTCCGTTGCAGTGTCCACTATATATTTCTTCTAAGAACACTACTGGCAAGTATAACATATTAACAGATTCCCTTCTAAATTTCTTTTTCGTCTTTTTTTTTTTTTTTTTTAATAAAGGCCTGTGAGTTACAGAAGTGCAAAAAGTGCTTTAAACCTCTTAATTTGTTTTGTTTACTTCTATAGCTTAAAAAACAGCCAACTGTTTTTAATTGGTTTAAAAAAAATTGCTTGAGGCAGAAAACTAGAAAACCAATCTTCTGTCTGGAGTAAATTTTTACAGCTGCCTTTTAAACCTCTGAAAATAGGGTTTATAATGGAAGTGCTGACACAACCTTATCTACAATATATCAGTGTGAACTGTACTGCTGTAATAAGCAGTTATTATGTATGTGTAAAAATAATGAGAGCCAGTGTCTGAGGAGAGTTAATGTAAAATGCTAAGCAATTGTGGTTGGTTACACAGTATAGGTTAATATTCTTTCATATAGCTACACTTTTTCCCCTTTTGTCCTCCAGAACTCCTAATGAAAATTTTGATACCTGACGGTAATGATAAGCAGCCATTCACACGTCCTTTGTGTCAAGGCTAGAGCATTAATGCTTTCCTTCATATAACATTTTGCATAGCCTAAAGCATCTATTAAAATCCTTTGTAAAATTCATGAAACAAAAGTGGTGGGTTGAGTCTAGTGGGAGAGCAAGTAAGCTGCTTATTAGCAAAAAGTCAAAAACACAGGGCCAATTACAGATCTGAACAAGAAGGGCTACAGAACAGCACGGGGAGTAATTCTTTCTTCAGCCCAATGGGCTCGAGTGAGAGGCAACCTAGATAAAAATATAGCAAATATTCTAAGCAGTAATTAAACTAAAATGTTTGGAGTTAGAAACAGCTCTATAACAACTGAAGGATATGCTCAAGTAAAACAATTGTCTGGTCTCACATAGATGCTAAATTGGAAGGATTTAAGACTGCTCCCTAAAGGAACGACTAAGGGGTAGTCAAGAGGAGCTGTGAGCTCAGGAGATATGTAAAAAAAATCTGTTTGGTATTTCAAATGCTATAAATTAGATAAAAAATGAGCTTTTCTACTCAACAAGCAACATAAAACTGAATAAACCACAATAAGATTGCCCTTTTTCTGTTATAAACTTGACATTAAGCCTGTCATGTTCAATGACAGCCTAACAGACCTCATTCTTTACCCTTTGGAATTTGAAAGATTGGCAGATGTCATGATTTCCTTAACATAAAAGACCTTGCAGATAATGTTCACCACACATACTTTTAGTTCCATAACTTCTCTCTCCTACTTTCACATTCACTGTTAAAAATTTCCAAATAGGACTTGAATTTTTTCTCTGGTCAATAATGGTCTCTGACCCTGAGGAAAGTCTTTTATTGACAAAGAAAAAAAATATGACACGGGCAGCAGTTTTTATGATTTGCTTTACTATTCGAAACATGCCCTTACATTCATAATAATGAGCTGCTTTGCACAAAACAGCTCATTATTATGAACAGAGGTCTATAATATTGTTAAGTTCTTTGGAAAGCTAAGTCAAAGCAGAAATAGTTGAGGTTAGCTCTCAACTGGAAGCAGTTTTCCATTTAAAACATCCCTCCTCCCCCTTAAAATCTTTTGAAAAAACACAAACGCTTTTTTTAAAAAAATTGGAATGTGGCAAGAATCACAATCTGCATTTTCTAACACTTGCTCAGTAAACTTTGTGTGTTGTTATTCATTTATTTTTCAGTTTAAGAATTGTTCCAAGATGTTCTGTAAGTTGAGGTCGTTATGCAACTTCTTAGGGGGCCACTCTTTATTCCTGCGAATCTGAGAGCGAATTTAACACCTACTTAAACAAGGAAATCCTGCCCTATGCTTTTGTAGCCAAGCACTGTCCAAATGCAATGGAACTGCTGCATCCTACAGTGGGAGGGAGGCAAAAAGAGATATGCTGGGAATGTTGCAACCTGTCAGATCACATTACTGTTTATAAATATCTAGAGTGGGGAGTCAAATCTATGGGGAGGGACTCTTCAATGGCAGCAAAGGGGCAACGAGCAGAAACTGGAACACAGGAAGTTCCACACCACCACAGGGAAGAATTTCTTCACTGTCAGAGTGGTGGAGCACTGGAATGGGCTGCCCAGAGAAGTTATAGTCTCCTACTCTGGAGATATCCAAGACCTGTCTGGATGCCTACCTGTGTGACCTGCTATAGGGAACATGCTTTAGCAGGGTGTTGGACTCTCCAGAGGTTCATTCCAACCCTTACAATTCTGCAAATCTGTCCCGTGTAGCCAAGCCCTGTGCTTGTGTATCCAAAGAAATACCTCAGGCAGACTGTGGGAAGCTGTCGTCTCGTCTCACCTGCTTCCAGGACAGAGAGCATCGCACTGTGTAGGAGGGATGCCATGGAGCAGCCTTTGGAAAGCAGCGTTAAGAGGAGATGCAGTAAGTGTCCTGGCTTCCAGGATGGGACAGGATGTCATTCTTCCAGCTGTCCCTCAGGCTGCAGCTTCATGCTTGGGTCTTGCCCGATTTCACTCAGAATCAGTCTCCAGTCTCACACCACCTCTCTGCAAATGAAATGCATTTGTCAGCATTGAGAGACGTCTTCTGTCAGACTAGAGAAAGAAATGTGTTCAAACATTTGCAACTTCCCTTGTGATAGGTTTGACCCTTAGGAAGCACATCAGCCCTGCCATCTGCTTGAGACCAAGCAGATACCTGAGCCTACATCTAGAAACAGCCACAGCCCCCCAACTTGCATACAAAGTCAACTACATAAACAGATCCTATCCTGCACCTCCACTGCATGCACATCTGTCTGCAACCACAGAAATGTTGTGGCTGGGAGAGATTTCAGGTGGTCACCTGGCCTAGCCCCTGCTGGGCCACCTCAAGCAGGTTGTCCAGGGTCACATCCATGGCTTCTGAAAACCTCTGAGGAGGAAACCCCACTGCCCCTGGGCAGTCTGTACCAAGGCTCCAGCAACCGCACAGCACGGAAGTGCTTCCTTGTGTAACACTGGCAGCTTGCTGGCATCTACTGCATTAGAAAGATAAAGACTTCATCCCGTTCCAGGACGAACACACCTTAGGGCAAGCTGTTGAGAAGGCCTTCATCTCTAATGTCTAATTTTGGTTAACAAAAACTTTTCTGTTTTTAAATTCAGATTTATATGAGCTTATTGATTGAACATCTACATTCAATTTTCATCTAGCTTCTAATATGTGTTCTGAAGATGTGACAAATTTTCAGGCAAATTTTGAAGCTTTTTAGCTTTACATTAAGCTGTTCACAAAGATTTTTTTTAAAGCAGACATAAGGATGCTTTAATTGTACAATTCTCAAACAGAATGTACTAATCTAGAACAACCAAATAAAGAAATTGCCACAGTTTTCCCAGTTAATAGTGTAAAATAAAATTGTCTGTTAATATTCCCAGTTCTGACACATTTTACTAAATAAATTGGAGACATTCAGATTTTCACAATATGAAGATTTTTGCAAAAAAAAAAAAAAAAATTTATTCCAATTGGTCATATGTTATAATATCAGTTAAAACATAGAGCAGTCTAATTAAAAAAAGATTGTTGAAGGAGAACATAGCATGGATGACATAATTGCATTAGAATAAGGAAATCAATGGAGCCGACCAGCCTTTCACTCCAGTTAGCCATTTACATACATTAAAGTCACAGCATTGATAGGAGTAGCATAAATATGACTTAAATGTACTACACGTTATATTCGAAGGAGGAAGAAAAAAAATCAAAGCTCAAAAACAAATCTCTGAAATTATTCCAAATGCAGCAACAAGAGTGTCTTGTGGTTTGTATTTGCAAAATGAAATTTCTTAAAACGCCATTAAAAAAAATACATTTCACTGAACAGATAAAAAATTCCAAGGCTGTATCTCCCTATAGTTTCACTAACATGTTAACCTACTTACAGCAATTAGTGCTTCATTAGTAAGGCTAACTAACTGTTGCTATGCCCTGTAATGATTTGCCAGGTTTTCTATATACAAGTGCATAATCAATGTTTTCCAATTACTGCTATAGTGCAACCACTATTTCAAATAAACTAGATAATAATACAAACCCATTACTGAATCTGAAGTAGCAGAGGCATTTAATTGCAAGGCAGTTCTTTTCAGCTTTTAAAATTTTTCACACTAATGAAGTGTCATACAAAAAAGTTGTATTGATTTTTCCACCGCATGGCTTCAACCACAAATATGTAATTATCCCTTTTATATCTAGCAAGGGGATTAAAATAATCTATAGTATATAGCCTTTACTTATCCCTGATGGGTCTAGTAGTACTTTTACCCTTTTCAAAATATGCAGCTATTTGATGAATGAACTTTCAGTAAAATGTTGCTTTCTCTGCTTCATATCTCTACTTTTTGAAGCAAGCTAGCATGCAAGGATGGGAATTTTAACTCCTAAGTTCTGCCAAAGGCAGAGGAGCAGGAAGTCCATCCGGTGCTGCTGAAACATGAGCATGGCTTGCAGTAGGAGCAAGGCCATAGGGCCGCACCATCCAACTGGGGGCCCTCTCCAAATGGGTGCTCCTCATCTATTCAATTGAGTGATCAGGGAAGACAGATGTAGCTCATGAAACAACATTCAGTGTTTTCACATTATTTACAGAGAACAGTAGTTCATACATGCTACTGCCACAATGAGCAGAGCTAAATACCCCCCAGTTTTACTTTGGGCATACAAGGTAATGCCTGAGACCTGCTGCGGCCAAGGCCCCCTGTAAACAGAGCCCCCTCTGTGGAGAATGCTCAGCCCCCGAGAGCTCACCAGGAGCCTAGGGACAAACACAGCACCAGCAGCATTTGGGATTGCAAATTTTCTGAGCACTAATCAGATACTGATATTTAAAATGCTACAAAGGGATAAGGATGCCAGGTGCAAAATATGTCAAAGAAATTGCTTTTTTACTGGATGGGAGTAAGTCACATGATAAAAATTAGGTTGCTTTCATGGATATTACTATTACATGGAAATTTTTGCAAATTACATAGCGTTTTGATACCATATAAACTGGGCAGATGTTTAAAAAACTTTACATTATAAGTTAAATCTCAGAAAATATAAAACTGTAGTACAGCCAGTGAATGACAAATATTTTATAGGAGTATCTCCTTTCCTAGATCTTTATTTACTGTGAAAGTCCTGAGGACCAAGCATTGAGTATCACCTAGCAAATGCATTAAAAAATTACATATGTAATTGTAATTAAATGTTATTTAATTAACGATAAATACCTTTAAAAGATCAGTTAGAAAAACATGATAATTTAAAACTGGAAAATCAACTTAGATACTAGAAAGTACTTTAATGAAATTATAAAATAGAGTAAAAATAAAACAAGAGCAGTTAAAGTTTGAAATATTGTTATACTCAATTCTTTCCAAAATTAATGCATGTTATTCCTGACAGTATCTATATGATTTATAAAAATTCTTCAGTAGGACAACAAACTAGAAAGCTCAATTAATAATTCAGTATTTTAACCATAACAATAGCATATTCAACTAAACTCAGAACTGTGTCTTACCCAGCAAATCCTGAATAATGTTGTTCTATGATTTTTAACACTGCATACCTTTCAGTGCTACCATTTCTACTTTTCCAAATAGGTCTGTTCCATGTTTCTATTTATTTTTTATAGGTTGCAAAATATTCTAAAGTCATCACAAGAAGTTTGTAATAAGATGACTTAGCACTATATCCTTGTTCTTTTTTTAATTCTTTAGCATGTAATAATACAGTAATAAAAATAATTGATATTTTTCCCCTATTCAAAATTCCTTATGTCACTTGCAAAGCAGAGTGACTAAAATTGCGAGCAAAAGTAAAAAAGTGTATTTTTTCTTCTTGGAAGAGTTTGAAAAAAATATATATATGTGTGCCTTGTGGAAATGTTTCCAGGATAATAAAAGGCCATTACCTTGACCGCTGACATGAAGCCATCAGAGTCATATTTATTGATGAAACTTTCAGCTCCCAATCTGCTGCACTGAATGAGCATCATACAGCTGTCAGCAAAGGCAGAGCACAGAAACAGTGATAGCTTGTGACATTTTCCTTTCATAATTTATGAAAACAAAATACCTTAGAGTTCGTAGAATACTAGAATAAAAATTTCAGGATAGTCCCCTTACAGAAAAATAGTCCCTAGGATGCTCATCTTAGCAGTATATCTCTATTACCAGAACAATTTGCAGATAAAGCAGAGGACATTCATCCAGAATTAACTGACATTCCTTAAGTAAGGCACTGTATGCAAAAAGAAATGCAGAACATAGCTCTTAGGCTGCCAAGCCCCAAATAAACATGAAATGGGGAAAGATTAAAAATGAGCATCTTCAAAGTAATCACACTACAAGGATGCTTTCAGCTTCCTTTCAGGGAGCACTTCGAGATCTCCTTAAATTAATATCATTAATAAAATATTATTATAACTAACATGATTTGATAGGAATTGAAAGACTAACATGAGAATTTAAGTATTATAATATCTCAAAAGGAATATTCTCCAATATTTTAAGAAAACACCATATTAGAAGCAGGCAACCAGGTGCTGAAAGCCACTATGGAGCCCAGCATTCCCTATGGGACACTGCCAGCTCCAGGCAGGCTGGGGAACCATAGAGCACTCCACCTGCACCCCAATCTGAGGTGCTCAGTATGCGCCTCCTCACCACCTCTCTTTGCCAGGCAGCACTTAAGCCCAGTATATGCACAGTATGTGTCCTCCCCGTGTCTTCCTCCATGTGCTTTTTGGCACTGGCTACAAGCAGAAAGTTCTCCCAGCAGAATACAATTTCTCAAACATATTGCAGAGCCATCTCTCTAGTGTGCACACCAGCAGCTGATGTGTTAGCATTATTGCATCCAAGAATGACCGAGCTTGAGGCAATGGATATTTTATTAACTTGTGTGTATTTCTGATTAGCTGAGACTTTCCATCCTTGCCAATCCTAAGGGAGGGCTATGTGCTGCATAGGAAGGTCTTGGCTGGAGTATGTTGGGAAATAATCTGAATACCAAGTTGGACTTGGTGATTCTTGTAGGTCCCTTTCAGCTTAGGATTTTCTATGATTTTATGAATGTTATTGTCCTGGGTGTACTGCTGTAGGTTGCCTTCTTGAGCAGGGGCTGGGAGCAGATGACCCAAATGACCTCAAGAGGTTCCCTCCCAGGCTCAGCCTTTCCCCCACCTTGTGGAATTGGCCTCAACCTTGAGGCCAGTCATGGAAAGCTCAGCACCATGCCATGGCTCAAAGGCAAGAGCATCAAAGCCATTAAGAGGCTGATTAGTGTTCCAGTGGGCAAAAATAATGAATCAATCCAGATTTGTAATGAGCTATGGCTAGAACATAGAAAAGATTTCAAATTAATACACGGTGGACTCCCAAATAAAACCTACTCTCTCTGTCTGCTGATAGTCTTCTTTGGATTTGTTCCTTTTCACTTAATAGACTTAAAAACTAGATCTTTTCTTCATAGTATTTTGTAATAATCTCTAAAGTGGCTAAATTTTAAGACAAAAGTCTAGAACCGATGAACTTCTCGCTCAGAACTGCATAGAAAGCTAGAGAAATACTACAAGATAAATATTTAAAAGCTACCTCTGCTTTGAATAAATACATTTTTAAGAAGATTATAATTTTGATTAAAATTTTCAGAAGTTGCTACTGCACAGTTGTGCATTGAACACGATCCAACCTACCAAAAATTTAACTCTCTAAAATATTCTATCAAAAAATATTTATCCCGACCTTCATTTAAAATATCAAAAGCACACTCTCATCATCTACTGTACATATTATAGCTTTAGAGTTTCTGGTTGCTTTTATTTTTGTTGTTTGTTTTTATTTTTTCCAAATAGAATTTAAGAGGAAATTTTGTACAGAAATACATACAACATTTGATAATATATTTTATGAGATTACATCTGTATGGCTATGCAGCGCAGGCTAGGTAACCAATGTGGAGCCCAGGGACTGCAGATGTTCGTCCCATCACAAACAGATCAACATCTTCAAAACCAGAGTGAGAACTTCACAATCTGTAAGTCCTGTGTTGGATAAAAACAAATGTAAGCGTAATGTAAGTATACTGTCAACTGCCAAATTTCTCCTTTCCTTTAGCCTCAATAAGTCTGAACCCTGAGAAGCAGCAAACCTCTGGCCCTCGCTTCACCCAGCACATGCTCAGCTCACACAGACCAACCGCTAGGAGTGACAGTGGAACTTACAACTACCCCTGTAATCCATACCTGTTGAGTTTGCGGGTATGCATGGTTTGGGTAAATAATAATTTATGCCAGACTTTTTCCTCTTGTGACTTTAGTTTTGATATCACATCATGATTCAAAGCCTGGTGCACCATAAATTTTCTCCAAATGTGTAGTAATTCCTTGGCACAGTCTGAAGTTATGATTCATTTATATTGGAGTGACAGCATAATACCTAGGTGTCAAAATCCATTAAAACTGTTCAATGTCTTCTGTTTATTTTTAGAACCAATTGAGACTTAACTGATGGTGAAAAATATACAGTCAAGTGTGTTTACTTCACCTTTACAAAGAATCCGTTATAGTCCCAATTAATTTGTTATTCCTGTCACAACAGGTACTGGATACTTCAAAACTGTCATTACCGTTTCTCTTTTTCTTCAGTTTTTTTTTTTTATTATTATTATTTTTTTATATGATGGCTTCTGTTTATTTTTAACCCATTAGGAGATAATAGTTTATTGTATTCTAAAATAAGGAATTCCACAACATTTTCCATTTTAATTAAAATAAATGCAACGAATAAACATATTTCCTAACGAAATGAAATCTGCAGTGCTCAGATTTCTCTCTTCCTGTCATAATCAGGTGGTTTAGTGCTGAATTTAATGACAATTCACAGGGTGATACATCTTGTACATGGGTACAATTGGCCAGATGGAAATTAAAAATATAATACATGAGATGGGTACAAGCACCAAAATTGTTCCCAATACAAATTTAGAGCAGCCTTTTCCATGTTAATTGTTAACAGCATGTTTTCACTTGTTGGAAATTCAGAATGGAGCTTTGTGAAAAACAAAATGGACTCTAAATCTCAGAGCCAAGCAGCAACAAAAAGTATTCAGCAGAACATGAGAGAAGTGCTCTCTAAATAGCTGCACACATAACTCCAAGTAAGAGTTTGCCATGTTTGCATTTAAGAAAGGGCAAAAGAAATACTCGAGTGCGTTTGCAGTCTGCAACCATAACGAAACTAAAGCAGAGTTTAAGTGCTGACGGAGAACCGGCACCAAATAAAACTGTGGAGCTGAATGAAAACCTATGCATCTAAACATACACATTTTTGTGTCTATACATATGTACAGTTGTGAAGAGAGGGAAGGAAGGTATACTGCACAACAGCAAGGAATCATTCCGACAATCCTCACACAGTGGTCTGAGGCCAGACAGCCACAGACATCACCACCTGCTTGGGGGGCATGGACCCACAGCCCCTTTCTCACCCAGCAGCAAGGTGCTCCGCATGCCCCTCCCAGTTGGTTGCATGGTTTCTAGGTTTATAGTACTGGACAAACAAAACACATGATTGTAATTCTGTACAGAACTTAGTATTACTTAAAGGCATAATTGGTGACCCCTCTGCTGCCCTAGCAGTGTGGATTGTCATTCATTTTTGAGGTAGGTTAGCTCTTTTGAGCAAAATGAGGCATCACTTTTTTATTTTTATCTGTTATAAAGATTTTATTACAGTTTGGATGAACATACTCTGTACTCATAACTATGTAAAATTAAGCATAAATAGCTTAACAAACTCATAGGAATTAGAAATGAAGTAGGCCTATTAGAGTAACTCTATCCTCCTACCGTTATATTACACTATCTACATTATATTTTCCAGGGTCTTGAATTGTTCTGTTTTAAAATCTCAAGAAATGGGGCCTACACAATTTATTTTCTACGATTGTTCCCTAACCTAATAGACCTTACATTTAGGTACATTTTTGTGATGCTCAGTTTTAATGCAATTGGGTCTCCTTCATTCACTCTAAAGACCATACCAATATCCTTCCTAATATTTGCACCTTTCCAGCTTTCTATGGATTGCAGACACACCCTCTGCTTTCTCCTGCACTGGTTATGCTTTCACTCTCGTGGAGGGAGCACACCTTTCCACAGACAACGGTGGCACAGAGCTGCTCCTTTATCTCATCCTTTGTGTCAATCAGCTGGCAGAAGTCCTACTTCAGGCAAAGCAACATCTCTTGCCTTAGCTCAGCTTCAAAACAAACAAAAGCCTGCTTCTGACTGTTGCTTTCTTTGTAGTTTGCTTTTCATGTGACCAGGTTTGCTTTTGCCATTTGGCTGGAAGGGCTCAGACCTATAAAAATAGGTTAGAGCTCCTCAGTAGTAAAATCACATCTAAAACCTACAGAAATCTACATTTATTAAATACGTCTACGTTGTATTAAATATTACAGAATTGTCAATGCAGCTCTATCGCTCTTACTTCCTACACAACAGTTTTCAAGCACATAAAATACTAGAATCAAAGAAGTGCCGAGATTTGAAATGGACACTTCACCACATGGTTGAATTCTCAGCTGAGAAACATCAACTCAAAGGACTGAGATTTCTGAGCTAGGTCATGTACTTTTCTCCACAGTAATGCTCATCTGCAAGCTAAGGGGAGGATTAAAAAGCAAGGCTGCTGGAAGTAATTCACCAGCTTTCACACCTTCCCCATTGCAGACAGCAACTTACTCAGTAAGTACATTACTGCTTAATGTATCTTAAAACACCAGTAAACATAGAGGTACTCACCAACAGATCTCTAGTGGTGTTCTGTTTCTGTAAGGAGTGCTTCCATGGCTGTAAATATCCTGGTTCACAAACCCTCTTGCCTCCTTTCCATGAATCTGATGCAGAAGAGAACAATACAGATGTTACTGTGGTCTCATAGGCCTGTCGTTTTAGCATTCTGACCTTTTTTTTTTATTTATTTTGGGGGGGTGTCTTTTTGGGGAAAAGCACACTGATATTGCAATCTTTATTTGTAAAAGTAAGAGGGGATGAGATACGGAAAATCTGTAAAGTAAAATTGTTGGATAACACTTTGAGGGGAAAAAAATAATGCATGTGTCCCAGAAATAACTATTAAGTTACGCTAACATTGTATTTTCAAGATGCAAATCTTGTAAAGCTGCCTGCAGAGAGAAATGCTATTTGTTTTCATTCACAAACATTTCTTGTCTTTCTAGAGGGAAAAAGAATTTTCAGGACCAAAGTACCACCTATCAAACTTTGGGTCACCGCTTTCAAACAAAACATGGTACTCGGCAATGGAAAATACAGTTTAAATGGAGAGATTGTGTTAATTTTAATTCAAAGAATCACAGAATTATAGGGGTAGGAAGAGACCTCTAGAGATCATGGAGTCCAGCCCCACTGCTAAAGCAGGTTCCCTAAAATGGTTGTCCGGATGGGTCTTGAATACTGCCATAGACAGAGACACTACAACTTTCCTGGGCAACCTGTTCCGGTGCTCTGTCACTCTGACAGTGAAGAATTTCTTCTATTAAAAATTTTGCAAGACTTTCTGATGATAACAGGCCACCAGAAGAGTACTCAAATCTTGTGTGAGAAGAAGGGCAGCCAACTCCTAGCCAGGAACAATTTTCACACAACAGGAACAATATGACAAGGAGGTTTGACGTTACTGAATATGTACTCTGCATAATAAAAAATAGTTTTTCAAATGTTTACACTTATCTTCTGAAGAAGGGTGTGTGCCAGGAAAATGGAACCTGTACTCAGCTGGAATACAATGGTAATGACTAATGTGCATTCTAAAGAGAAGTTAATTAACATTACGTTTCTATTCATGATAAGGAGAAACAAATAGGTGCAGCCATCACAAGAAAGTGTTTGTGAAATATTGTTTCCCTGAATACATGATTTTGGTAAAATATATCACGTACAAGCCACACGACTGTTTCAGTTAAATGTCCACAGGAGCAACATCATCAGTGCATACAATGAATGGTGGTGCTGGGAACAACCAACAGAGGACAGTTCCTGTATTATATAATAAGATAAAGAACAGAAAATATTAATTTCCACTGGTAGTTCGGAGTCTTCTGTGAGAAGTTCAGGCACAGTGACAGGACTTTAGGAAAATTACATACAACTTTCAGATAATTCT
Organism: Tetrao urogallus; assembly: GCF_951394365.1. Lineage (NCBI taxonomy): Eukaryota > Metazoa > Chordata > Aves > Galliformes > Phasianidae > Tetrao > Tetrao urogallus. The sequence goes on from NC_136821.1 coordinate 20,671,574, forward strand.
TACAAACTCCCTTAAGTCTTCTTTTCCTAGCTATTCTTGAGATTATAATATAACATATACACACGCAATGGATAATTACTTCATTTCACTCTTCAGAAGACTAACAATTTCCGCTGTTAAGCAACATAAAATAATCAGAAGCATTTTTAGGGGGGTTATGATTCCCAGATTGGTATAAACCTTACCAATAGATGTTGAGCACTCAGCAAGGTAATGTCTGGATTAGTTGGCTTGTTTTTCTTTACTATGTTTTAATTGTCTTGAAGACTAAGAACTGGATTACTTTAGTAAATAATGCTTCTTTTAGCTGACCTTTCTTAGTTAGTTCCATTTCTTTGTATTAATATAGATTCAAAGTGCCAGTTGCACAGTTGAAGTTACGACAGAAACCAAATGTTATTCTTTGGCTTTTGAGATAACTTCTAGTTTTTGACCCTTTGCAATATGGTTGTTACTAATTAAATGTAAGGAAAACATCCAACACAAGTAGAATGGCTGGAAAATATATGTATGGCAAGGTGTTTGCAACAGCCGTCCCAATTTTGTAATGAACGAGAAGATTTTGCTAGCTTTTAATGAGTTCTCACACTCTCCACCACTTTTTTTTTTTTTCCCTCCCCCTCAAAGACTTGCTCCAAAGTGCTGCACCCTTCAGCTATCACTGTGCAAGCCTACAAATGAGCTACAAGAATTTTTGAGTGTGCATTTGTGGTCTGTCATTATAACCACCTCTGGCTGGATGGAGAGGTGCTACATCGGGAGCAGCCATCCATCACACACTCCTGACCCTTCAGCAATCATGCTGCATCTCGGAGGCCAACTGCCCCGTTAGCAGCAGAGCAGGGAGCAGCAGCCAGCCTCAAGATTAAATGTGCTACTTCAGGTTTCCATTCCCAGGAGCTGCACGGGCTGATGTTGTATTGATTGCAAAAGTTTACCAGTAAGTACCACAAACAACAATAGCTGGGTCAATGATTGGTGAGGCCTGGAGACAAAACGGATCCCTGTGGACCTGGCTCAGACCTGCACTTGTGCTGCCTGAATGTGGCTTGCACGAGGCCCACGGCCGAGGGGAGAGTGGGAGCCTGCAGCCTGAAGTGACATTTAACCAAGCTACATGTGGGAACAGAACGAGAGCCAACGATGCAATTATGTATTGCCTGGCCTCCCTCTGCAGCAAAACCCTGTCATCTCTCAGTGTTTATGTTCAGCCGGCCACACATTTGCTACGCTAAGTAGCTGCAGGTACTAAGGGATGGAAGAATGCACAAACACAAGTGCTGGTTAGCATAAACTACAGGGTCAGAGAGCAGAGCAAAAAAGATTTCCAAGCATCTCTTCTCCTACCAACCGCATGGGTTTTGCACTGGGACCTGAAGTAAAATTTATTAATAAACTGTGGGGTTGTTCTAAAGAAATTAAACCACGCAGACTTTCCAAAAAGTCTGTAATGTAAAACGTTTCCTCTGATGCTGGGAAATTCAGTAGTTGCAATTAAAGGGAAAAAAAACCACTATTTAAACCATAATATGGCTTATTTTATCAAGATTAAAACCCAGATTCATTGGCCATCCTCAGGTGTGATACCATTCAGCCATAGTGAAAATATGTTTTTAAAGTTTTAATGTGTATTACTTCTAATTCCAATCCAATAACTCATATTTAAAGCTGGATTTATACTGACACTATTTGATAAAAGCATTACTGTATTAATGAGACATTTTGGAATGGTTTTTAGTTATAATGAAGTTCTCAGAAACTTGCAGAAAGTATATATTTTCCAGGCTCTCCAATTTAACAAGAAATATCCTTTATAAAATATGAAACGTGGAAATTAACAATCCATTTATAGCCTAGCACTTTACATCTTTAACCTGCCTGAACCATTCCTCACAATAGCCTTCCCTAAAAGTTTATCACCCAAATAGTAGCAAAACAGCAATCTTCACTACCAGGTAAAAACATTCTTCATCACAAAACTTTTTTTTTTTTCCCTCTCTAGGCTGTATCATCAGTAGACATTCCCCTCCCCATTTCAGATAGGATATTTGGACACTTTTCTTCTCAGAAAGAGCAGTGAGGAATTGGAACAGGCTGCCCAGGGCAGCAGTGGAACCACTGTCCCTGAAGGTGTAACAAGAACCATGCAGATGTGGCACTTGGTTCATGGGCATGGTGGTGATGGGTTGACAGTTGGACTAGATGATCTTAGTGGTGCTTTCCAACCTTCGTGATTCTGTAATTAGCATTACATTCAGAAGCCTTCCTGCCACATAGGACAGTTAAAAATGCCTTCTACAGAAAACTATTACAACACTTATATTTTGCAGATAGAAAAACCCATGCAGAGTTTTTACATCGGCTCAAATTTTACTATGCTCACAAATTTCTGATGAGCAAATGAATTGATCTAACATGGGTTGTAAATGATTAGCAATTAGTACTACATAGATCTCGCCTACTGACCTAGTAAGCGCACATTTCTTCCTCTGAACACCAATATGAACGTTTTTGAATCTCTTCATATGGCAGAAGATGAGTCCAAATGGAGAGTAAAAAGCATTTCCCCATGTCTTCCATGAAAATACTTATCCAGTACTGAAATGCAGATAATTACATAGGCACCTGTATGAACACTGCAGTGACATCACAGAATCCTACAGAAATCCCCGAATTTATAACTTTAGTAGTTCTACACCTGGGTCTTCACCATCCTGCTTAAAATTTAATTTGCCCTTACAGTGTTTGGCCCATGGTTTAAGAATTAAAAATAAATGGCAATAATGCCTAATTGTTGCATTTAGTATATTTTAACAACAGTTTCCATTTCATCATTTAATTAATGGAAATTCTAAGACTGTGCCTCAGAAATTGAACTATGGGATATTTTTCCTTTTTCATGAAAATGATGACAAAATAATTGTTCTCTGTGTAACTACCGAAATAAATAAATAAAGCCTCAGCAATCTAACAAGCTTGTTACACAAACAGAAGAAGGGAATGTGTTCAAAATATTTTAGTACCATGGAAACAATTGTCACTTGCTAGATCACAGCTTGTCTTACTGCATATTACCCTTGATGATTCTTTCATTGTTCATCAGAGAAACAGTGTCACTGCAAATCTGATTACTGAAAGGGTCAGTGTATTCAATACCTTTTTTTAATTATCTGCTGCAACTGTAGGCCTCAAACATCACTTTCAAGTTCTATATCAGAGAGCAGATATTTTCACTATTACAGTTCAATACTGTATAAAAATAATTGAATGAGAGAAAGAATGTATGGTAATTTGTTTTCTTTTATGAGTATTCTGGGTATTGTTTTAAAAGATAAGATGTGAGCAAAATACAGAAAAAAAATGCATAAGGTCTTGCTGAAATATTTTTTAGAAGTCAGCTTTAGAAAATAAAGGTATGTGCTGGAAGAGAAGACATGCAGAAACATCCACAATAGTCCAGCATATTCTGAGATAACGCAAGGATTTGGTTACAAGCGTGGCAACTAATAATATTACTTGACATTTGAGACTAGATGCAGTCTTACTGATCTGATTAAACACTATTTTTATCTACCCTTTTATCTACCATACTTCAGTACAAATAGAACAGAATACAAATAGAAGTATTTGTACTGAAGTAGTTGTAATGCTTTCAGAAGAAAACAATCATTACACCTAAATATGAAACAAGAGGAAACAAAGCAAAAATGTTAAAATATCTGCTAGATCTTAGACAACAAAAATGCAAATGCTAAAATACGCAGCCCGTCTCATCTATATCCTCACAATTAACAAGAAATAGTTATGAAGTATCACTCCTTAATTAGAACACTTTCTGAGATTTGTTGGTAACAGCACTTAGTAAGCACTTTGTCATCCACACATTTCTGTTAAGACAGCACCTGTAGTTACTCATAACAGAAATCTGGCAGCTATGGGGAATTAACAGCCCGGGAAAACCTCACAAATATTTTTTCAAATTCCACTGTGGATTTTAGTTTGCACACGACCCAGTCAGACCTGTGCTGCTGCTGCAGCGGGGCAGGACAATCATTATACTTAGGCCATCATTCTTAGGTAGCCTTGCCCCACACCTTGCAGAGTTGAAGTGTTTGGAAGCACTTGGCTCTTTGCACACCAGTGCCAAGCAGTCCCATCTCCGCTGCTGACCGGGGAGAATGATGAGTGCCCAAGTGTTTTTTTCTCACCATTCTTTCTATTCATCAGTAACACCCACCAAACTTCTTCCTCTAAGCTGAGTGTTCAGTGCTACCTGACAACAGTAATTAGAACAAATGATAGGGAGGAAAGGAACTGTGTTCCACTGCAGCAGCTAACCAGCACAGGCATGGCGTGCACGTGTTGGCACCAAGGCAATGATGGGTGGTGCCACTCTACAGACCGTATGTGAAAAAACACCAAAGGATGCCTGCATTTTAGCCTCTCAAAATAACACAGTGTTTCTTTGTCGTAGTTTATCACACGAAGCTTGCATTAACACTTCCTACTCACAGTGACCTCATCCTGCCAGAACACACCAGCCCTCAGTCCTCACTGTAATGCTTTCTTATTAGCTGCTCAGCTCCAGCCACACTGGTTGCAGCAACCCAGCACTGCCTCGGGCACCACTGGAATTAATTACTAAGAGAAATACCATTGTTACAGATTGTCATCTTGAATTTATCAGTTGCCACTTAGCGTAACTCATCTGACCTAATGCCTCCTCCATGTCACCTGGGCTTTGGCACCAGCTCCAGCACTGATAGAGGGCACTGATTGTCCCTCCCGGCCCAGAGCTGCTCCAGGCCTGCCTCAAATCCTACCCGGAGGCACAGCCAGCTAACAATGCCCATGCCCCAGTAAATTGCCAGACTGCCCACACAGCACCCACACCTGAACCCAAGGAGGATGTGGAGCTGGGCCCAACCCACCAGACGATCATGGCTTAAGATGATAATCTCTCATTGCACTGGACAGAACTACGCTAACCATTTGTTTTGCTCACGTTCCATTTTTAAAAATAATGAAACTGGCTGTTCATGTGTGGATGAATAAATGGCTCCAGGGGACCTTCCAGAGTTAGGCCTGTGGAATCTTCTTATAAATCGTGGAGAAATTGCTCATTAAATTATTCTCAAAACAGAATATACATCAGTGAGATACTACACATACGAACTACCTCTGCTTCCTTCTCCCCCATATATTTTCCATTTATCTTAGGACAAAGGATCTTCCTAGGGTTTCTTTTTTAAATTCTGTAATGAGTGCATTCTTTTGCTTAAGATGAAAAAAAGTTCATGCAGTGTAAAATACAAGTTCTTCACTAATCCTCAAGTCTAAGTTTTATCTGTGAAGAGCTCATAATTGCAATTGACTCATTTGACATTTTTCTGACACAAACAAAATAGCCAGGATGCTCACACACTTGCAATTTCTATTGAAGTGCTTAACTCCTTAAAAGATGCAATTTTACTGTTGTTGAAAACAGGAATGACATTGTGTAATAAGCCAAAAATACCATACGGATAAGAAGATAAATATAACAAACCTGCCTTTTAGTAGCAAACCTACCTTTTAGTAGCCTTTTAACAATGACAATTCTGAACACGTTTCTTAGACAAAAAGATTTCCTCTTGCAACCATACTGTATACTCAGGACAGTAAACTTAGAGAGATGTATAATGCGATATAAACATTAATAGTTTCAAAATTGTGTTTTAGAAAGACTATTTATAGAGAAAATACAAAATGCCTCCCAAAAGTACACTTAGACGTAAGCCACCATAATCTTCTTGCTCATGCAGCAGGAAATCTAATACACCAGCTCAATAAACCTGTAGGAAACAAAGGTTTTATGTAGCATTAAGAGTCACAATATTAAAATACCACATATTACATTCAACTACTCTTGCAACACTCATTTTAAGAGCCAAGAAAATTAAGTGCCAGATTGAGAGTAATAATATCATAACATGCAGAAGGAGACTGGAGAAGTACAAAAATATGTGGAGCCCTCATGGTATCTTTGTTGCTTGGGTCAGCTCCAGACACCGGATGGTATTGATGTTTTGGGTCATCAACAGAAAATACTGCCCCAACAGAGCAGTTCTCTCCAGAATATACTGTAAAATGCAAATTCACATCAGCTGGCTCAATGATATTATTGCAAAATGTATACTTTGCTTTTCACTATTAAGAACTGTAAAGTAATCATTATCATTGATATGCCAGTCAAAATCCAAGTTTGAGTATAAATGAGCGAGAAAATACAGATGTATGTTTGTGAAAAAAACATTAAAATGAAGAACAGAACTGACTTTGGGATAGAATTAGCTAGGCAACTGATAAAAAAATATTTTTAGTTCATTCACTACATCTTAAAAAATGCATGTTTTATGAAGATTCCTTAAAAAAAAATGTTTATTGTCTGTACTACTTTTATCATCTTACCTGGTAACTACCCCCCCAGGTCATCACCAGAGATCAAGCTTTATAGATTTCAGCTCCGGGAGTCTGAACTCTGGGACTAAAGATATGAATGAAATCTAGAAATACCAAAGCATCCAATTCTCAAAACACAAAACCTTTTCTTCTAGACAGCAGTGAAGGTTATGATTATTTTTTTTTAATATCATCCAAAAAAATTATAGGGCTTTTGCATTTCTTTTCAAGTTCATAACTGGATAGTTGAGAAGGGTAAGACTGTGAAAAGTCGGGCAAAAAGAGAAGGAAGGAGTACTTTCCAGCCAGTCACATTTTCCAGAAGTTTGTTGGATGAACAGAGCTTTGGAATGTTTTGGTGAAATGGATAAACAGACTAAGTACAAGTTGAGTGATCAAGGTGCATAATGAATATGTATTTAACACATAATTCACACTCATGTATACGCCTATACAGTTTTCTAACCCCAACTTCATCCACGAAACTGGATGAAAAATATTTTTTTAACCCAGAAGACAAATCCCCTTAGAGCATAAAATAAACACTATTTTGTTTTAAATATAGTATAACCAATTATATCACAATTTAAATTGTCAAGTCAACAGAACTTTTGAGATGGCCTTTAACATTGAATACAGGCTACAAAATCATGAAGATGAAAGTAGTTTTTGTTTTTTTTTTATCATATACTTGAAAGAAAAAAAGATCATTACCATAAATTTGTGGGACCCAAGTGTATATTTCATGCTATTATTTCATTTTCAAAAACACATACCTTCAACTGGAGGGAAAACTAGCTGGCATATAAAAAAATCCTTGCAAAAGGAAAATATACTAAAAAGCAAATTGTGTGTATTTGTTGTTGAGAGCCTAAGTTTATGCAAGCAATTGTCATGCAAGTAGAGTTGTAAGTAATAATGTGGCCTTTAATGACGGAATGATGGACCTGCCAAACACTAGCTCCTGCCATACACCGCTTGTATTTCCCTGAGCAAAGATGCCCATCTGGGAGTTATTAACATATCCTCGTCAATTCAGAACCTACTTTAACATAATCCATATTTGTTGGAGAAAGTCCAACATCAGCTAGAGAACAGTGCTCACGTGATCCAATGACACATTTCAAGCAGCACATATAAAGCATGCTTGGGCAGCTAAGCAATTCAGAAATGCAAATAACAAAAGTGTTTCTCTTTCTAGATAAAAAGGACAAATCCCTTTTGGCATAACACCTTATATACTTCTAATACTGAATGAAAACAACAGAGAGGAAAAGGACAGCTATTTTTTCTGGAGGTGCGTTCTGATTTATTCCAAATGTATTGATGCACCCAGTCTTACGCTGAAGCTGCTGTGTTTCTGAGACCCAGGGAATTCTCCATTTCATGGGTGCCATGGGGAGAGAATTTTTTTTTAAATCAGCAGCATTATATACTCCCTTGTACAATACATAGAGGACTGAGCACTATTTTCTCAAAGGGCTCCAAACTTAACATCAAAGGACATTTCCATTAGAAATTTGCTTTGCCCCACAACCACTCTTAGAAGATCAAGTTTCCCCAGAATTATCTTTCTTATTTTTCATTGTAGATTTGAGTAAGTCACTGTAGGTTGGATATCACATTTTTGAATGCAGACTTCATCAAGAGTCACACTCATATCAGGATAGATACTTTCTTAGTTTCACTTATAAAAAGAACTGGTTGAAAATAAATTTAAATTTGAGTTCATGTAGTATTACTATTATTGCTTCAAGAGCAATCAATCACAGAATCATAGAATATCCTGAGTTGGAAGGGACCCATAAGGATCGAGTCCAACTCCTGGCTCCACAAAGCACCACTCAAAAATCAGATCATGTGACTGAGTACAACACAGAACAAATTTTGTTAAACCTATCAATGAACGTGATCAGTGAACAGGCTACACTAATACAACCTTCAGAAAACTTACATGAATGAGTCACTGAGTAATTCTGTTTGGAGGTCAGCATAAGATGATAATACATTCGTGAAGACAAAACTTGTCTCTCAAGTGAAGCATTACTCATGAATCTTAGCACTTATTTTCAACAGTTATAGCAGTCAAATTAAGAACCATGGAAAGACTCATGCTCAAGGAGAAGGAAAACACATGATGATGTTGTTTGTTGTTGGAGGGTTTTTTTTGCCTGGGAAAATTATATTACATAGGAGATAGAATATATGCAAAAAAACTAACTAGGTACTTTTATAAAATGAGTAAGTGCAGTTAACAGTTCTCTTGAACTATTTGTATCACAAGCTTGCACATATATTCCTTTCACACAACTATTACTTAAAAAGCATTCTCCTATTAAATGAACCAACATGGCTCATCAGTTCTTACATTCCAGGAGAGAAAAAACACACACAAAAAAACTATTGAGATTCCACTAATCTCTCCTTCTGGCTTTTAGCTAGCATTTGTCTAGGTGTGGAAGGAATGCTGTCTGCATGAGCTCTCCACTGTCTGGAGAACAACCTGCAAATCACCTGCAAATCCACAAATGAATCTGAAGGGAAAAACTGCATCCTCCATTCCATCACATAAATGGAGAAATATTTCTCCAAGTACTTAGGCATACAATTGCACCCTAATTTCTTTGATGAATTTGCTGTGTTAGACTGTAGATGTTGCTTGAAAACCCAGATAATCATCACGATCAAATTAACTAAGAGTCATGGTAAAGTTCTCATGGACTTCATCACTGTAGAAGCAGCCTGTGCTTTCTCCATCAGGCAATGAAACACAATCACTTATCACGCAGTCAAATTGCCACCATGGGTTATGAAGGTAAAAGCACCTGCTTGTCCTGATTTAGGAGTTAAAATAGATAAAAAAATAGAAAATATAGAAAATAGAAAATGTAGATAAAAAATGAGAAAATCATACAAACATATCAAACAAATAATCGGGAAGGCAGTTTCTCTTGTCATGTTTTATTGTATTAACCTCAGCACAAGCATCAACCTCATATACCCGCTGAATTCAGCACAAGTGCAATGAAAAAAGCCATGAGAATCCCATACTATTTTAAAACAGAAAGTCATGAGAAAGCACAAATTTTTATGTGCTTCTATTTTTTTTTTTTTTTAATTTGGAATCAGAACAGGAAATAAGCCACTCTATCCTGTGAATAAAGACGTGTCACAATTAAAGCATTCACTTCATTTGTGCAGATTAGTCATTAAAGGAAAATGAAAGGCTATAGTAGAACAGGACCAATGATTTGAAACAATATAGAACATATTTTCTTGAACTTTCAAGTACAATATAAATCCAAATGATTTCAAATATGGTACTGAATCCTGGGTCAGAAATGTGAGCTTGCCCAATACAATAAAACCAATAGTTGTAGAGTCTCAAACTTGAAGCATGTGCTGAATCTTCTGAGCAGGAAAAATAGCAAACACAACACACCTAAAAATTATTTTGAACATGTTCAATTCTGAACTGAGAGCTTTCTGAAATTTGGACTTAATTTCCCAGGCTATTCTAGTACTTCAGGATCCTCACTAACTACGTTATCAGCAAAAAATCCCTGAAACTTCAAAGCAGATGAAGTACTGAGAGAGCGCCAGCACTCACAGAGGGTTTGGCACAGCACTTTGATGTACAGGATTCCAGGATGTTGACAGTTGAAGACTGAAGGCGCTTTTTAACCTTCACCTTGATGGAACATGATATTTACTGACTTCAGTTTCTGACTGGATGAAAACCCAGAAACCTCTTTTCCTCCCTTCTCATCCGGGCTTACTTGATTTTGTGATTTCTGATGTTCAAACTAATATTGTTTATGACCTCTAAAGACCTTCAGGGAGATGCTGTTTTCCCACCACCCAGCCGCCGTGGATGGATTCCAACATGTGTCTGTGAGCTACAAAAGGTAGTGTAAACAACATCTCCCCATTAAACTTCAGTTTAACATTAGGACCACTGTCCAAAGATCATACTTAAAGATAGCTGAAGTGTTACTATATTCCTTTGCGTGGCTCAGTCATGACCCTAATTAATGTGTCTAGGTTAGACATGCAGTTTTTTAAGTAATGGGTGGTTTTGTTTGGACAATTAGGCAGAGTTGAGAAGGAAATTTTCCATCAAACTCGGCCATAAAAAGTACATTATTCAGTATTATGAGTAAAACACTATTTATTACCTGAACTTTACAATACACCATTATCAATCATTACCTGTCATTAAGGTATGTTAACTTAAGTTCAAAGAGACAGAGCCTCTGTTAAACAAACAGCGGTGGCTTTTAGGCTTGCTTATTTAAATCAAAACAAGCATAGCTCATTAATTAGCTAGAATTTTCTTTCAACTAAATATGCAAATCAACAAATCACTGCAATCTCATAGCATTTCTTATTCATTTACACAGGTCACAGCTCTGCATTTTCTGAGAGAAAAGTAGCTAAATTCATCCACAGAAATACAAAGAAAATGCCGTCAGACTGTTAGGATGCAAGTTCAAAATCACTCACAGCAACTCTTACCTAAAATATTATTTATCCATCTAAGAAAAAATGATTCACAGAAAGGATGTGAAAAGACAGGGATTTTGGAGGTCCTGCATTAAAGGATCAATTTCTTTAAATATATTAAATAAAAACCCTGCTAATGCAGCAGTTTAGTTCAAAGACCAAGTTTCTTAGTAAACTACTGATATCACAGTAATGCCCAGCTGATGGAGTCACGGAATAGGAGGCCTTTATCCTAAGCACCACAAACACTTTCTCAAATGCACATCGGTCTTCGAACTCTGCGATTTCACTGAGCAACCATCCCACAAATTGGGTAACAGCCCCTACAAGTACAACCCTGTTGCAGCACTGAACAATATTCTGTTTCAAGCAATGGTACGATAAAATAGTTACAGTGTTTCTTTTACTTGCAAAAGATGTAGTCTGTTGGGGAAGTTTTTAACTCCGAACAGAATGTTTTAGTTGTGTGTGTATGTTTTGCTTTTCTCATCTACACCATGCATTGGGCAGAACCTTCCGGCTTGCCTGGGTTGCAGTGATCAAAGAGAAATTATCTTGACAATGCATGTAAACTTCTCTCAACATTTTTTATTAAAAACAAAAAAAAGGAAGAGAGCAAGAGAAACAAAACTAGCAGTTTGGACAAGTATGATCTCTGCTACTTAATGGACTTGCTGCAGACTGAGATTTTATTCTGAAAAAGAACGAAAATAGAAATCAAGCCAGTGAAAGTTGATCCAAATGAGCATCCACACAGCACTAAAGGTTTGGGGCAGAGTGGCAAATATTTTGAGCATTTTTCTTGCAAATGCATCCCCAAGAAATATTAGTTTAGAGTCACCGAAGAGATTTCATTCTAATCCTACTCAAGGCTCTTTCATCTTTAGTTCTGAGATAAAAAACCAAACAATATAACTCCTTTTGGAATGGATATAACTCTTTTCTCCTAAACAAATGTTTCAAATGCTGAAAGCTAAACATCACCGTTTAGAAATAAAATGCTTCCTTTGCACCTGAATGGTGCCATTTCTATGAGGTACATCCTTACACTGGTGACATCAATACACAAAGAAAGCAGACTAAACAAACAATCCTCGGAAAGAGAAAGCAACTATTTTGTACATCTGCTTTTCTGCTGTTCCTAAGAAAAGGTGTCGTATTAACGACATTAACTGATATAATCAGTTGACTATTTAGAATTTTTTTTTTTTTAAATTAAAAGGCTGCATGAGGGTATTTGACTAATTGGTGCTTAAAGTAACATGAAACTGACAAAATCAGAAAGAACACTGCATACTGCCAGAGATTTATATATAAAAATGTTTAAGAAAACCTGCCGCAGAGCCTTTGTATACTAAAAAGGCAAGAGGTAGTCTCTATTCTCCAATAATTATCTGCTGTATTTTGAAATAGAAAATGTACATATCCACCGACTACTAAATTAAAGCTAGCTGGTAAAGTGCTACACAATATCTGTATGACATCATATACTCAGCAGCGCACAACTATGGACAGAAATGAGATAAAGTACTATGTAAAACCAAATCTGTGGAAAGAACTTACTGCAGCAGAATACGACTATACAAGAAATATCTAAAATCTACTTTTCCAGAAGAATGAGGTTAAACATTCTTTTGTGAGGTATGTCTGGGGCTCTTTAGAAACCTCAGCAGTTAGGACCTCTGTATTATATCATCTGATAGACAGATTAGACAGTGACAGCATGTATTGCAGCCTACCTCATTCCAAAGATTTAGAGGTGTATAATAAATATGCAGTACACAAAATATGGTGAAGTCATTCTGATTTATTAGAAATACATGATAACTATCTTCATGTTTTCTCTAACACAACGTAAGTGACAGCTCTCTGTCGTGTTCTTCTATGCTGAGCAAGGTAATTTTTTCTTCCAAGGTCACCAAGGCTGCCATAGGCATTTTTTCCTAACTAAAATGCTAAGTTCTTAACACTTGAGTTTGCTATTTTGTCAAACCACTCTGAAAGCAGTTACACTGCACAATCAAGACCTCCCCATTTCCTCCAAATATGCCCATTGAACAAAAGAAGTTGAAAATCTGTCTGGTCAGCCAAAGGGAAACTGAAACAGCTGTAAAAGCTTTCAACTCCAAAAATGAGTATTCATGGAAGTGCTGTAGGCCTTTAAACAACTAGCTGTTCAGTTTAAATAAATAGTGCTTTGATTATGATTTTCAGAGGCATTAGATAAATAAATGCCTGCTGTTTCTTTGTCTTCCCCATGAGGTGGTATTCTACTTAGTCTATTCTAGACTAAGAAATCCACACTCTGATGGGAATTGTTTTGGTTTCTTGGAAATAAATCCAAGATAAAACTCAGTGAGCAGTGCTCTGCTGTTGAGAGAACAGATTTACTTCAAGGATAACATAACTGAATAACCAGTACTTACAGACTATTACAATAGAGGTATCTGTTCAGCTGGAATGACAGTTTTAATGAACTGCTTTTCTTCTCAAGAACTTCTTTGATAGCCAATTACTACATGTCCCCCCGCAGATTTCATCATTCTCACAGGAGAACAGTTTCAGAGCTGCACTCCCACAGACAAAAAGCGTGCATATACAACAGCATACACAAAGGACTAACAAGTTCATCACTAAGTGTATTTTCTCCCATGCGCTTCCTTTTTTATAATCATATACAGACCAAAAGAACCCAAAAGGACTGTACTGCAAGCACCCAGTCAATGCTAAGGCAGTCTAAGAAGCGGAAGCCTTTACTCTGTAGGGCCTTCCTGCCACGCCAAGGTAAAGCCATATGCTAGATTTGGTTGGGATAGTCAGTGCTCTCCTGAGCCTCCCACTGTGGATACATCCTTGAATGCTTCAAAGCACTCACTTCCAAGTTTTGCTTCCACAGATCCTGGCATTCCTTCCTCGTACTCAGTAACTCAGCACAACTACAATATCACTGTACACTAGTCACGAACAGAGTTAATTGTGTCACTCAACCCTGGTTGGTGGCTATTGAGATCTTTTGTGAAAGACTCCAGACAGAAACTCCATTCCGTACGAGTCTCCTCAAGACACTGCTGTGTTTACTAAGTTACTTTGACAAATGCTTCTCCCTACATGCATAGCCTCTACACTGTTAGTTTCAACTTTTAATTCATTATTTGTCCTCCTCTTCTGCATGTTCAGTCACGTTATTTTTGTGTGTGCCAATAAGAAAAGTATAGGTAAGTAATGATTATTTTTTTTTTTTAAGAATACTTTTGGAAGAAAAAGTTATTTTATGAATAGCAATTCTAAAAATAACTGCAACCAAGAAGTCTAGATTTTTTTCTCAAAAAAAATACCTATGAATTCATATAATTTTCAACAAATGAACATTTCTTTGTGGGTAAGCAGGCAAGTAGACTGTGCATCCCAGTAACAAGAATCCTGGACTATTGCCAAAGAAAAGGAACCAGGTCAGAAATTAAGTTTCACAAGACAAAAAGAGAAGGAGTAGATAAGCAGAAAATGGAACGGAGCCCATATTTTTTGAAACATAAATAATTCTGTGGCCAACCTGAAGCCTCTATGATACAAAGAACACTGGTGGCAAGGCTGAGCACTTCAGAGGTCAGTAAGAAAAAAAAAAAAGTAGTAGAAAAAACTCATAAGAGAAAATATTTGTGCACATCATTCTTCTCCGTTTAAGTCTAGTTTTATTTTTTGTCAGTGTATGCCATTCAAGCACTTATAACACCTTATAATTCATATTTTATATATATAAATATTTTATATATTTATATATAAATAATACAAATATATTATAATATATTATATATACTATAATATAATATGATATAATATGATATAAATATTTTATATATATATACACACACACACATATATGTATAAAACAGAGCCTATGAACATCAAGATAACCATTATGTAATGGGAGCTGCTCCTGTTTGCACAGAAGCCACTGATAAGTCTTTCCCATTTCATCCTTTAGAAATGCTTTCACTGAAAACACTCAAAATTAGTACACTTTAGCTTTTTTTTTTTTTTTGTAGTTTTGTCTCTTTGTTCAACCTGGTCTATTGCATTGCATACACGCATATAATTTTACCTTTTACAGTTCATTTTTAATTGCATATCATTGCTAACTTTCTTGCAAAGAGACAGGGCTCTGCCTTTCGTACTAATTATCCAAATCACCAGTCCCCATTTACACGTGTGGCCTTGCCTACAGCTTTTAACTACAGGTTGCATCTCTAAGTCACAGGGGTTTGGGAGAGTCTCTGTTGAAGTGACAAACCAATAAAGGTCACGTGACATTGCTTTTATGCCATTTGAAAGCATTATTTTGAGGACTGCGATAATCAAATGCAAAGAAAAATTTGGTAGAGGAGTGAGAGACAAGGATTCTGGAAGGCTGTCCCGTGCTGCGAGTTAATGCACTGCTGTCCCACTGAGCTGTAGCTGCATCACCACAGCCCCAGCTGACCTCACTTGGGCAATCTCCAAACACCTTAAAACCCACAACAGTGTGATCACCACCTTCACTCTCCCTTCAGAGCAGCTCTAGATCTGTCACCACCACATGGGCAACACTTTGTCCCGTTAACACTGACACAAGCCTGCTGTTTGCTTTCCTTTTCCTTTTTTCACCTGACTCCGACTCTAATTTTCATGTTAATTATTAAGAGCACATTTACTAAATAAAGTGGGAAGATCCAAAATTGAGAAAAGGTTGATGGCTTTCTGATTTCAAGCAACCGCTTATTCCTCTTTGAGAAGTATTGGGAGTTGCAGGAACTCTAAAGTTTGTAGGAATTGTGTGCCTGCTCTCTCACCTGTGGCAGGTCAGCCACAATACTGAAACTATCTAAATCCCAATCTATTTTGCAATGAAAATACTGTATGAAACAAGCTGAACCTGGCCTCAGGGAAGGCTGGTCAAGAGACAAACAAAACCCAAGTTATTACCCCATTAATCCTTATTACAGATATTACCAAGGAGAAAACTACTCCCTTAAATTTGCATTTGTGTTATCCCTTGCCCTTGGATCAACTCAGTCTTGTCTTCCAGCAACTGGTGCACTCATCAACTAGAAAGTTACATATCTGACCTAATCCTCTCTTACCATGATTAGAAAATCATGTTATGTGTTGTTGGTTTTCTGTTAAATCTTCGTCTTTGCCATTCATTAACATTCAAGTGCTGAAAAGCCAATAACTTATTACCAAAAGGAAATGTAAATAACTTTCTCTGAGGAAGGACGGCGTACAGTAGGCTGGAACCTCCTTCAAGTTAATTGCAACACAGTTCACTAATGAAACTTTCCATCTATTAAATCTTAACAGGCATAACCATAAAAATGGCGCCAAGCTTTCTCTCCCGCCCAGGAATGTCCCAGACAGAATCTGCAGAGACTTTCACACGTACTGTCTTTGGAGGGATTTATAATTATCCCTAAGTAGCAATTGCAACATTTCACACTGGTTATGGAGTTTTTGAAATTAATTTACATACTGGAGCTGGCCACAGTAAACACTGTTAGAAGAGCATGAGGTTCTTAGCAACAACTTCAGAATGGGTCTCACCCAAGGTGCTCCAAAGCCAATAGGAGTCACCTTCCTTTGATTGAGGAAGGATTGAGACCAAGGTGGCCAAGGACATTGCCAGCACTTCAGAATTGCAAGCACTTTAGGCTTGCAGCTCTAAGAGGAAAAGTGTTCCTTCACAGCTCTAAGAGGAAAAGTGTTCCTTCACTCTTCTCTTCAGTGAGAATACAACATTACAGGTTGGATGCTCTTTCAATAAGAAAGTACCAGTATTTTTGAAGGCCTTGGACTGGACATAAATGCATGGGTGAAATAACCACAGGAGTGTCTACAACAATCAGTTATTTTCACAAATGTTTTGACCAAATTGGAATGCCCTGGGAAGGATAAACTCATTTATGATCTGATCTCAACAAGTTGAAGCTGGAAACAAAGTTTTTCATCACTACATCCAGGACTCACTCCTTCAAACAGAAGTGTTAGTTAAAATGTATTTTAGCACTTTTTCTGTGTTTAACGTCACTGTTTCTCCTTGACCTGAAAATTACAGTATATTATTTCTGAGTGACCATACCATTCAGGCTCTGAACAATATTTCAGACTTGTGAATAGGACACAAAAGATATATCTTAACAATTATATATCTTAAAATGTCATTTGCTTCACTACAGCTGTAAAGATGCTTAATGAAAAATGAAGCATCCTTTTCTTCCTTTAATTTGTATTCCTAGTGGATTTTTATTGTGTTACGTGAGGAAAGGAGGAAATATGATACTGTATTAGATATAGTAAAATTAAGTTAATTGCACACATCAAACCATAAACATAATTCCTAAATAAAAACTACAAATATATTTTTATTATTCATGTTCTATAATTGGCATGTGGTACTGTACAGCATACTAACAAGGCTGGCTGAATGAATATAGCCTGACGCGCAGAAAAATAATATTTAGAAGTTTAAGGTATAAGTATTTAATACTTTCCCAGAGTTTATCCAAACTTTATGGATGTTCTTAAAAGACAAAACATTTCTCAATGCATTTTAGTGGTACCATACCTTAATGTGACAAAAAGCGCAGTGATAACAGCAGGGTGGCAAAGTCTTTGGCTACAGCAAATGAGAACAAGCCCAAATACAGCAGCCATAGGCACAGAAAAAAACGAAAAGGGCTGGTTACCTTCAAAAGGCCTCTGGCAGACAAGGATCTCCAGCAAGACACCCTTGCTTCCACTGCCAATCATTAAATACAGTCTGGAAAGGGGTTGATCCTGGCTCCATTCCTTCTGGTCACTCACATGCATTGCATACACCTGAGCTCCCCTGGGTTGGACCTGCCTTCCCACCAGGTGCTCAATCACTGGTTCAGGCCATGACTTAGCATTTCCACGACAGGTGGGCTCTAAAACTTAGCAATAGGAATGCCAAAGTACCTAAAAACAAAGAATTCTCACATCCCCAGGAAAAAAAAAGAAAAAAAGAACATTTTCCAAATTTACATATAAGGAATTTTTTTAAAAAACTTGTGAACTATTTAATTTCCTACTTAAAACTTGAAGGCATAACTAACTTCAATCTTTCATTTGACAACAAATAACTTGAATTCAAAACAGCTACTTATATACATTGTATTAATAAAATGACTGATGTCCACCAAAATGTTACAGTATTTCTGGAGTAATTTCATGGCTGGCAAGAGTCGTATCTACAGTGCTGACCTGTTTCTGGAAAGTAGGTGATTGCAGAAAGCAAGGTCCCTGCACAGTTGCGTCTGCAGAGTAGAAAAAATCCTGTGCTGCTCCATTTTTTGATGTTTTTAAGTAACAAATCCTAACTCTGGAAAAGATGAAATGGCTTCTATATTTTTACCAAGACAGAGGGAAGGAGTCAGTGTGCGCAGATCTCATACTCCTGAGAATTTCCCTGGGAGCCTTTTGCTAAACAAGCCTTGTCAACACATCAGTTCAGGGGCAAATAGTGAGATGACCTATTAGGAGTCCACTAATGAGTTCTGGATCTAGAAAACAGTTTCTAGGAAACGTTAGTGCTAATTCTTCACAACCAAAAAACCATCTCTGCTAACTGACTTGCATATACAAGTAAGGGCCCAGAAGTGATTTTCAAGATGTTCTGCCTCTCAGTTTACTTCAGGCAAACAGTGCATAACATACACTAGTCTGAGAGTGAGCTATGACAGTAATGTACTGCCTTGGCAGGATAGCATTAGGTTACTGCTTAGGAATCATGCCACATTACGTAGGTTCAACTCAGATATTACTCCACCAAGGCTCAGAGCAAAATGCTAGTATTCACTTCATTGAAGGGGTTGTGCACTCAGGTGGTCCAGATGGAGCTTTTCTCCCTCTGACAAGTCTTTCTGTCTTTCTACATGAAATCAACTGTTGCTGCTATCACAGCTGAGGGCATTTTGCAGCTATTTAGCCCCATAAGCAGCCTGGCTGCTCAGTGGTTCCCAACGTTGCACCAAAGCATTTGATGCCTGTTGTGAATCTTTTGTAAGAAATTACCATTAAAAAAAAATTAAATAGGCTATGCTTTAGGTTTTCAACCAGTACCCTATGTTCCTTACTTTTCATCTTCAGACAAGGCTTTTCCATGTTGGAACTGCCTTCATTTTCTGTATTTATTATACAACTCACAGTATATTACAGGCAGTAACCAACAAGAATAGAAATTTCATCTAAGTGATTTTGATCATTCTTTTATTTTTTCACAGAATACTATCAAGGTATTTCAGATTGTATTTGGAACAAAGATATTAAAAGTGATCTGATAACTATTCAGCATAAATCTACTCCTATTATCCCATTAACCAATTTTGAAGCATGAGCTTAACCTCAGATCTGAATTAGCTTTATAAGATTAACATTATCTAAATTTCTAAATTTCTACAGGCACAGATTTCTTTTCACTACATGAATACAAACACACCACTAAAACCCCAGCACAAACCTACAAGTACCCCAATCACATTCAACGGGTTCACCTCTCTTGCCTTCAGCTCTTTTCTTCAACATATTTTGTTTGCATTTCCGTGCAGTTCCATTTCCTTCTCCCTTAAAGTCCCTATTGTAACTCCATTGACTAGATGAAATATTACATTAAGACAGAAATATTCCATGGCAGAAATGAAGCCATATGCTGTTTGGGTTCCTGAAGCGACCAGTTTGAGGGGAAGGCTGTGCTCTGGTAGCACCATTCATAGTAAACTGGGAGCTGACTAATGATCTGTACATTCATAACCAATAAGATCAGCCTGTATGCTCCCAGGCCTAACTTCTACCAGAGTACCACCAGATTTTCCCCAAGAACAGGATAATCTGGATGGAGGAAGCAGGGATAATAATACAAGAAAGCAAGCTGCTGACTGACCTGGTTAAGGTGTTTGAATAGAACAGTGAAAAGGAAAGAAGAGATTGATATCAGCAAATGAGAAAGTTTTCTGCCCTTTGTTACATCAAAATAATGCTAAGCTGCCTGAAATTATATTCCGATGAAGGACTACTAACAAAACCTACATGCAAAATGAGCAGTTGATGATGAAACATCACAGGTACATATTTTTTCAGCTTCTGTGCAAACCTTCCACGCCAGGCCCATTGGAAGTTAATGATACTCTCTGTTAAGATTTAGGTGGACAGTCTTCAGGATTTCCTTCATTTGTTTATAGTATCTATCACAATGAGATCAAATACAATGTATTCAGGCACACTGACAACAGATAACAGAAAACAGCACAGTACCTATACAGGCAGACAGTCCACAACTGGTCATTTGTTACTTTTACACTTGCATGCTGAAGACCAAAGAGAGAAAGGAAAATATTTTCCAAATCCAAAACTTGAAGAAATATTTAAATCTAAAGTTCTTCTTATGGTGTCAGACTCCATACAATTATACGTACATCTTTCATATTCACATTTCATGGCAGCTTCCCAGAATCTATAAATAACGGTATGATATGATTTGAAAAAGTATGTGCATATGCTTAAGAAAAATGAAAAATAGGATAAGCCTGGTGTTCAACCTTTACTATACTGCATGATGGATGTAGAGCTGCTCTGCAAGAATTTATGAATACTGCATGTTGACCTGGTTATTGAAATGTTTATTGTATGACTATACTGAGTTAAATCAACAGAACTATTGAGGAAATAAAGAAGAATCACTCAGAATAAGCCATTCTGTGATAACTTGTTAGAGCTAGTCATGAAAAAATGCCTGAACTACCCGCTGTGAAGACTTTGCATACCTTGACATTGTTTGGTACTTTTCACAAGAACCATTGTTTCTTAAATGCTCAACTCTATCTTCTGAACTTCATCCATACCACTTTAAAAATCATCCCAGACTTTTGAGTCATAGATAATTGGCTTCACCAATAAAAAGGGAAATTTACTTCAGAAATTCTGACTCCAGAGCGTAGCGTTTTCCCTCACCATATCTTGGTTCTGCCAGACCGTTTCTCAGCTCAAACCACCATGCATTCCCTTTCCAACTGTATCAGCCAGTTCAGTTTTACTGTAGAACAATTCTCACAGGTAATATTTTTATATTTCCTCATCCATTCACAACAGCTTCTTGAGAACTAGGAAACTTCCTACAAGTTTATTTACATTCCTCATTTACAGGAACTTAAAGCGCAGAGTTTTTGCCACGATTTAGGTTTTTTCCCCTCCATTCCAAATGCTCTAGTAACTCTGCCTTCTCCATCATGCAACTGTCAGTTAGAATTACCTTTCAAAGAGACCGAAGCATATTTCTGTAGTGGAAATTAGGGTCCTTAAATTTAAAATGAGGTAATTTTATAGCTCTATCTTAAAGAACTGAAGGCCAAAATTTCATTTATTTTTTGAACATAAAGTTCAAAAACTTCTTTTGCATTTGGGAATCCATAATTTTTGCCACGTAAAATAAGAAAAAACCATCCACCAGTTATCTATATTAAACCAGAACTTTGAAAGGATTGCAATATGGTTTAAAATAAAAATCAGCTCTAGCAGCTCTACTGCTGATTTTACTTCACAAAAAGACCAGTTGTTTTTATTTAAGAAAACAATGGTTAGTGTCACTGCTAAAGGAAGGCTTTGAGGGAAATTTCTGCAATACAAATGAGACTTAAAATTTGTGTCCAGAGTAAGTTGCAACTGCTGGATTAGAAAAATACAGAGCGTTAAGCGCATAGTGTTGAGAAGATTATGTTAGTAAACTTTATATTCAGAACAAATTGTTTTACAGGTATATTGAATCCTCTCATTTCAGAGGAACATAGTTTTAATCAGATCTTTGCCCTTCACGTGTTCATTTCCAGAAATCTGTTTTCTTTTTGGTGTCATTCAGATTAAAAATAAAATCAGTACTAGGAACAGTTGGTACATACCCCTGTGTACACAGCCTCCGAGTGCACTGATCACATATTCATCTGTCCAAAGGATGGATAAGCAGTGCATTTGACAATTAAAACAATGACAATGCAATGATGACAGCTCCTAAGGCAACCACCCAGAAATGTATAATTTAGATCAAGAACTCTTCCCAAAAGGGAGCAGCAACACAGTGCCCAGAGGCACACTCAGTGCATGCTGGAAGGAACACTTATTATTGACTGAGTTATCATTTTGGATCACTGCTTGATCAAAAAGCCACCTCTGCTCTCTTTCTTCCCTGGGTGGTAGCACCATGCAGGGCCTCACTTTGAAATAAGTTGGGTGCAAATATGCCCCAGCCAGCAGCCCATGCACCAGGACAGCCTTTGTGTTGAGTATGTGACAGCAAGGCTCCAGAATAGGTGTGGGTGATGCCGTGAGACAGAGTACAGATGGCTGGCTCAGAGCCATACACCACTGCTGGCAGCTCACAGAGGGACCCTGCTGCTGCACGGGGAGGGAGAGCTTCAGATGGCCCCAGCAAGGTGTTGTTTGTGGGGCTGCAGGAGTCTGGGACTTGTTCCCTCACACTCAGCCCTGTGCAGCTAACTCTCAAGCCTTCCCAGACGTTCTGCAAAAGCCGGACGTTTAATAGGGCTTGCAAAAAGACTAAGGGTTTGCTTCTCAAATAAAGAAGGGATGAAAGGAACTTTCCTGGGGTTGTGCTGGCTCAGTTCCTGTTTGATTGACTGCTCATGCTGTTGCATTGCTGGTTATTAGACCTGATAAAAAAACAAAAAAAACAAAAAAAACAAAAAAAAAACATAATTTCTGTCCCATGGGAATTTTCAATACTTCAACATTTGTTTTCATTCTGAAATAGCATTTAGAGTTTCAAAATAATGAACACTTTCACAGAATGAGTGGTCTTAAAAATAAATGAAGAAATGTCATTGTGCGTAAGTGCAAAAGAGTGCATTTTCAAATCCAAAGGGGTAATGTTTTTTTCTCTCCTAGCCAGTCACAGGGTCTTATGGCACTTTATTTTCAGATTTGTCATATCACTATTCCAGCAGCTTGACCCAGCTCCTGCAGTGTTGAGCTACCACCAAAATGCTTTCTCTCCCCTCCTCAGATTCTCTCTCTTGGTCGAGTGCTATATACATAGAGAGCCATAAAGCCACCACCTGAAAATGTCCCTGGAAAAATCAGTAAGCACCCAGCTGGCAGTAGCCAGTGCCTACAAGCTCCTCTCCTTACGGTCCTTTTGTGAGATGTTCTGAGATGAGGACAACATGACTAAGAACTGTGAACCTCAGTGTCCTCGCTTGCCAAACAGACCTTTGGGGCTACTGCATCTCAGACAGCTCAGAGCAGTCTATGCTAACTCATCCGACCCCACTTTTCCTTAGCACTAGTGCAAAGCTAGCAAGTAAAACCATCCCCTTTGCCCAGCGTGGGTGCATTTTGGGCTAGGATGAGCAAGAACTAGCAGCTAGCAGAAGTGGGCATGCAGATAACTGCAGTACTCTGCAACCACTGCCCAGCACAGTAACTGCTGCTATCACAAGCACATCTCTGTCTTGCTCTTTCCTTTCCCTATCATGATAATACCATATTAGTAAAAATGGACAAGTGACATTCCTCCCATCTTCAAAGCTGCAAAAAGGCAGCCCCAATGGCTCTGCCTTCACAACTTCTGAGGTTGCAGTAAGTCCCTCGTTATTGTTTTAGCACCTTCCATCCTTCAGTCACACCCTTCCATCCCCAGCTGAATGGCGTGGCTGTAAGGTTAGTATCTCTGCATCGCAGCCCACTGGGTGGAATATAGCTGCATCACTGTCTCTTGACTTAAAATAGTCTTTATGAAGTGCTATGCTTTAGGGAAATAACATTAGCAAGGAAATGTTAGATTTTGTTCTTCAACTAGAGCAAAATCTGACAAGGTGGTTGTCAGCTATTAGGCTTTCGTACTGAAAAACTGTACAATCCTTTTAAGTTACATATAATGATTTTATAGCCTTTTAACAAGAGGAGCACCACTAGGTAGGATTTTAACAGGGGAAACAGGACTGGAGATTTTTTTTCTTCTTTAAAACAAGCTGAATTTCCTACCTTCTTTTCCTTGATTTAAGCCACTCTCTGCATTACAAACAGGAGAGATTATAAGCATCTGAAGCATCCACGGTTTTGATAAAACTCTCTTAAGTAATGATGATCCTACAGCATTCAGACAAGTCAGAGGTCAATATGACCTTATTTGCTTGCGCCATTCATTAGGAGCACTCTTTCTGCAGCACCATACTTGTAGTACCTCTGAATACACAGAGGATTCATGCTTCAGTTCTGCATGTATTAAGAATGCAGCCATAGCAACTACTAGCATTAATGAACTATTTGCTTATGCAGTAATAATTAACTTCCATTACATTACTTTGTGTGATTACTTTCTTAATTGCCTGAATTATGCATCCATTTAATATTTAATAACCATTCTCAGAAATCAGACACTGGTAAAAAAACAAATTGCTCATGGTTTCCTTGCAATAATTAAGCTCACAAGAATAAATGAAACCTCTTAAAAATGAATGCCTTGTGATTATATCCTTGCATATAGAACAAGATCCTAAATTAGCTATTTATTAAGTCTAAATTTAAGACCAAATAGTACATTTTTCACTTACGCCTTGGGAAATCAACCTATACAGTACCTGCCATCACCAGCATAATTAAGTGCCATCTATTTACTTTGAGAGTCACGAATTCCGCATTAGTATTTGGAGCATTCAGAAGTGAGTGTGGGGAAATCTTTTAAAATGCCTCCTTGAAAAGGCAGCGTCTCTTTTACCTGAGCTAGCTGCTTAGTTGTGCTTCAAGTACTGGAAAGATCCATGAAGCGTAAATAGCCTTCTGATGGGGAGGGCTGGGGAGGAATTTTGGTCGTGTTTTAATTTACATACAAACAATGGAAATACAGTTATGCAGCCTGGGGCCAGGCTTACCAAACAGGATAAGATTCATTGCCGTATATGAAAATAATGTTTACAGTCAGGAACAAGAAGCCTGAGCCACTTGCTTTTTCCCCCACGTTGTCATCTGTCTCTCTCTGAGCCCTTGTGTCCCGCTAGCACCCAAGCAAAGCCACATGCTGATTTGCAAAGTGATCGTGCCATTATGTTATTGCGCATCAGCTTTGTTTCCCAGTGGTTTGCAATGAAGTCGCCTTAATGAAACATGCGACTGTTTTACTGTCGGTGGTGTTGACGAATAGAGTCTATCGAGCCCGACAAGACAGATAACTGGGGTGAGGTTTTTGTGTCTCGCTTTTTTCCCCCCTCAAGTTGCATCTGCAAAACTGCTCTGCCACTCTACGTTATGGCAGCCACATACAGATGTGTTTATGCCAACCACAATACCAACCAGCTGAAGCTATGGGGACAGTGGCATATTGCTCCCTCTGTTTTCCTACACACACACACATGAAATTCATCAGAGAAAAGCACATTCCAGGCACCCTGCACTCAAACGAACCAGTGCAGTAAAAGAAGTCAGGAGGTTTCAGGGGAAGGAGTTCTGCTGTGCCTATAGAGCTGCATCCCTTCCCCAGGGTGCACAGAGCTGGGGCAGGAGGGCAGCGCCCAGCGTGGGTGCTGAGCAGCGAGGCTGCCAGCCCTGCTCTCAGACTGGGCTAAATTGGTGCCAATCTCACTGCCTGTTGTTATGGTGGGCAGCATCATTAGGATTTGCTTTTTAAATGATCTCTCAGCCTGTAAGTCTGAGAGCTGTTGGCAAGGCAAGGTTAGAAAGAAAATGATGGCAGCATGTTGATGCTTCACAGACCTCATGATAGTTTCCGTCTGTCATTATTTACGTCTGACTAGATGCGTCATGTCAGCTACCTAGAAGGCACTTAAATATGAAGCTCTTGTTTTCCTCTGCTTTTGCACATCCAGACTGGGTACTATTATTTTTTTTGCATCACTACACTTAGGTGAAGCTTACTTCAATCTCTGTAATGACACACAAAGAAATAAGAATTGTTCGGCTCATGTTATTATACATGCTTCTATTCTAACAGACCTCTTCGACACTGTTCACAAAATGGTGAATTTAAATCAATAAACAGACATCTATCAAAAGGTCAGCTTAATTTTATTCATCCCCTTTCTTTACCAATATTTTAAGTAACAGCTTTTTTTTTTTTTTCCCTCTAGCTTCTGCTGAACAACGTATTGGTTGTCTGAAGCTATATAAAACCTATAGCATTAGTGGCTGATGACAATTGGTAGTTCAATTAACATATTAGTAATAGTCCGTTCTAATGTGATGGGTTCTGTCAATGTAAATAAGGTTACAGCTATCAAGTACGTGTCAGTTTTGCCATTATGCTACCTCTTGGCAATTCACATTCAAAGGATTCATTGGCACTGGTTTGGAATGAAAGGTGCAATTCACTCCTGAAGAACACGGCCAGCCCTGAATTCGAGCTGGTAACTTTGTACACCGATACAAAAGAGCCCTATCCCCCAAGCCTGCCTGCAGAAAAAGCTCTTCCTTAGAAAAACTGCCTCTAATCATGCACTGAACAGGTTTGCCAGACACCGAAGTGCCCTTTAAAAGCCATTCCTCTGCCACGTCCCAGAGAATGAGTCAAACACAGCATTTTTATTCTAATACACTTATAAATTTTGCCCCAAAACAGCAGCTGACTCATCTGGTAGATGGATGCTGCAGAATAACCATACCAGCTTATTAATACAAGCTACACTGCTTTGTATTCTCATTTTGTCATGTGAAATTAAGCAGTGAGCTCCTTGCACTGGGCTGTGCTGTGAGGGGTCTCACACATCTTTAGGTGCAGTAAAACAACCAGCAGCTCTGTACTACCTGCCATTACTCAACAGCACTCGATCAGCTGGATTTTGTTCGTTTGCATTAAGATTTCAAAAGTAAAAGGGTAAATTCAAAACCTCTTTAACCATTCTTAATGGTTATAACAACATACTTGTGTTACATACATTATGGAGTTTTATTAAGTCGTGTATTCTTTTCTGAGAAATATTTTAACCCTGCTAGATGTACCCAGTGGTTCTGTACATGTCTATCTATACTTTCTTCAAGGTTTAGTCAACAAATTAATTGTCCGTAAGCTGTATTTAATTGTCCAAATCAAATTTCAAGCATCACCAAAGTTTCTTACCAAGCACAGAAGATAAAGTTACTTTTTTTTTTTCTCTATTTCAAGATTAGATATTACCAGATCAAAAAGCATTTCTCTGAATAGTTAAATAACATTTATCCTCAGACAGTATCAAGACAAACACCACCACTTACATAACTCCTCCCTGAAGTTATGAGTAGAGCTGTCTAAGTTACTGACTGTGCTAAATTCAACTGCTACATTTCTGAAAAGCCCAGAGATAGATCATAATTATTGCAAGAGTGTTGGGTATTTGGCATTTTCCTTTGTTGGAAGGAATTTTAGGCTGAGAATTTCCAAGCATCTGACTCCAAGCAGTTGTTTGTTACTCATTATTTGCATAATTTGATTGGTCACCTGAATCATACGACTTTTTCTGTTACCTAATTAAATTATATGAGCACTGCAAAGACGCTACTGGTTTGTCTCCATAGAAAGTGCCCTAACAATTTTTTTTTTTTTTTTGATGCATTAAATAGCTTTCTCTTTTCCCTGTAATAGTCTATATGCCCCCACTGAACTCAGCACTTCTTTGCTTTTCATCAGCACTGCAAGCTGAGGAAGGATGAGCTTCGGGGTTTTTCCGGACAGAGCAAAAAGTTTTCATTGATTAATGAAATTTTATTATTTATTAAATCCATCTCCCATCACCAGTACATAAAGTTTAAAAAGGCACAGTGTAAGTGAAACCCCAAAGATAACAAACAGCTTGCCATCAGAAAGACTGGTACATAAAAAGCTCTCCACACGTATTTTATGGTGAGCACATCTGAAAGATTTTCTATGATTCTTGTAAAGAAATCTCTATTTTGCCTCTTATCCTAATCCTATCAATAAATACTAGTACAGCAATAAAGTTTTCACCTCATGTTTGTCATTTTATCATGCTATGTTTGTGTTCCTAGTATTTTGGGGACATTATCTGTTATAATTACCTTATACATGAGAGGATACAGGATGCCAAGTGATAGAAAAAGCTCTAGACAGTTCCTAAAGTAGAGGTACAAGGCTATAGTCTGGATTACAGATCTTAGAACAGTGTTTCAGAAATGCTGCCGTTGGAACGCTCTGAAGTGTGCCAAGCCTTTCGATTTGGAGTGGCACAGATACTGCACAAAGTGCTGGAGGGGAGCAGTGCCACATTCCAGCAAAGGCAGTTCTGCACGATGCAGGATGGGGCGTTTGGTGAAGCAGGGCGTTGAGAGCACCTCCATTTCCCCTTGTCCCATAATTAACGCTCAGCGAAATGTGTTAACTGACAGCCAGGACCATAAGACTGCTAGAAAATAAAATACGACGAAAACCCATACATGCCATTTTACAAGCCCAGGAGATTTCTAAATCAAACATTTCTCTTTGTTTAATTCTGTGGGGTTTGAAATTCAAATACTGAGTTTCTCCAACATTTTTTTGCCATCTCTGTACGCTAAATACACCTTTCAAATACTTCAGCATCTTTCATGCTGGGAATTCGTATATTGCAAGCTACGAACCACACTTAAAACCTACAAGCGCAGCTGCATCCTCCTTTCGGATCAAAACTACCCGTGTAACGAATAGTTTTCCCTTTGACAGATCACTCGGTCCCACAGCCGGGCCCGGTGTTGGCGTGCTGAGCAGCGAGCAGTAGGTGGCAGTCACGCCACTGAGCTCTTCCCATAACCTTCCACGCTGAGCCGCTGCTAAGAGCGATGTGAAAATAATTATCTTTTGGGCGGTTTTAAAGGTATTCCTTTCGAAATGCTGTCTTCTCGGAGGCCTCAGGCTGCAGCGATGGTAACGGACAGTAATATGTTTCAGAGAAAGAGCCAGAGAAACCCAGAACTTAAAAATCAGGCAACTGTGTTCCAGAGCTCGTTTGAGTCTCAGGCTACTGGGAGAGTTTCCTAAACTTAGGGAAAGGCTTTTCTGCTGCAAAGAGGAGCTATGGCTGCCCAGCACTGCCCTTGGTTGGCCATCTCATGAGGAAACACTGCAGCACTGAGGTAGGATCTGCCCGTCAGATGGGCACAGATGACTCAGATTTGCCCACATGCAGACTAAAACCAGCATCCTCACTTCGCAAGCATGCACAAAAGACAAAAAATATTCGAATTGTTTCATTTCCCTTTCATTTCAGTGCAACACCCTGAGAAAAGCAATTTAACATCATTGCAATATTTTTCCTTCTATTGAAGCAGCAAATATCTTTAAACACAAGTGTCTAGCATCCAGAAAGTTACACAGCAGCATAGACACGTTACACTCACAGCAGGACTATTAATCAAGGATGCTCTCTCCATGCGTACAGCCTATCTCCTAACAGGCCAGCATCAGTAAGTTCTCAGGTGCCTCCTACACCAATATTTAGCAATACACAAGTGACAGATCAGATCAAAATTTAGCTTTACAGTTCAGAAAACATTGGCAGGTTCATGAATCCATCTTCTAAGTAAGATCCTGCTACCTTATTCATCATTCATGCATGAAGAAAGCAAACCAGAAATAAACTAGGAGAAGCAAGAGGAATTTTCTAGTCCCTAGAGATAGAAAACAGTAGATTTTTAGTTTTATATATATATATATATATATATATATATATATATATATATATATACATATATATACATATACATACACACATATACACAGATACACATTTTTGCATACACTACTGAAACAATACTAACAGCCCTTCCAGTTTCACTTTTAGGTCCCAAAGCATTCATCAGCCCAAGACAATATTCATGTATTTGCTTTCATTTAAAGGACTTCAGAACAGAGGTGAGGAGCTCTGTAATATTTGGCTTTTAGATGAATCATTCAAACTCTTTATGGCAGTCACTGCCATAAGTTTAGTTTTATTCCTGCAGTGGCATAGAATAGATCTGGAAAACCACTGAGGATGTTTTGTTTCCTGAGGCAGTAGCTGAAGTAGAAATCAAGCTTTGTGATTCTAAAGAAAGCATAAGCTACATGAGCCCGACAAAACCAAAAGACACATCGAGCACATATCACTCAACTGGGTCATCTAAAGAACATAATGAAGTTTAACTTTTTACAGATTTGAACTCTGATTTCTGTCACCTAACCATAATAACGTTACACAATCCAGCAAACATGTAGAACCTAAGTATCAGCTCTGTACAGCAATCTCTGAAATTATATTTCAGTTGGAGAAATCTTTCTACAGTGAAATACTAGGTTTAACAGGTTACAGGACACTTTCCATGTCTTACAAGTTTTTGTGAAGGTGTCAAGAACGCATTTATCTGATCCTTGTTCAGCAGACAGAATAAAAAGATAAGAAATTAATGTTTTGCTGTCTGAGATATGCAGAGAAACAATGCCACAAGACAAAGTCAAGATAAACTACTATTTTTTTCTTGGAGGACTGCAAGGACAACTATTACTGTACATTAATGATTCCAATTATGAAGAGATAAAAGAAAATACACTTATTTATTATTTTGATTAGGTAATTTTCTTTTCACTCCATTTAGATCTATGGGGTATTTCCAAAGTTCAGAATAAAAAAATTGTATAAAAATAAATTTGTAACAGAGCAATTTAAGTCACAAACTCAGATTTCCAGCTGTAATATTTCACCACAGGGACAGGAATTCTCAGGAAGCACCTTTATGTCCTAGTTCTGACTGTTAACGAGGCCCTGCAAAAAGGCAGGGAGGGACTTTCAGCTGGGAACGACAACCAGTTTCTGGTTGAACTAATCCCAGTATTCAGGTCATTGCTGAGCCCTGAACTGACGCCTTCATCTGATTGCGAAGTTAAGTCAATCCAATTGTCCTTGGTGAACATCCTACCTTTTTCTAATGGAAGCAGGAAGCTAGGAAAGGAAAAATAACCTTCTGACCACTTATCTTTGTAACTCTCAGTATAGCAGAAGTCATCTCACTACTGTTCAGTATCTAAGTGTCTACATTTTAAACTCGTAACACCAAAAATCTGTCATAAAAGGAGCATGTAAAGATAGACCTCTGAACAGACTGCTTTGAATGAAGTAATGTGGACCACAAAGTGCTAACTCAGCCAGTGAGATATTAAGCATTCAAAGAAATTCACTCTTGAAGTGCGCCAAGTATTTAAGAGCTGTTTATATAAAAATAAAAATCTTTGAATTCCTCTATTAATTCCAAAAAATGACCAAGTAGATGATGCCACAAAGTACACAACAGAAGCATCTAATGAAAGCGCCCACTGATACGCCATTATCCCTACTGTAGCAAGCACTGTGAACTAATTGCAATGTCTTTAATAAACGCTGTTTGCAGAAACACTCCAGCCTGCCCAGCAGATTGAACTGAAAAGCAACAAAGACAAAGTTACTGTTTTACAGCTTGCTACAAAATATCAGAATTCTGCAGTACTCCCAACAACCTACTGGAAGCTCTGAAACTTCTTGAAAAGAAAACCATGCTGTAGTCATGCCATTGTGGCTGATTGGCACAATAAAACATGATTGCATGAATACATTATCCTAGTTGCTTCATCCAACACAAGCTGTAGGATACAAAACGTGGTATAGCATCAAGGAGCTCAAGTTGGCTTAAAAAGTCAGCAATCTTAAAATACACGTAAAACTAGGAAAACATACAGATTAATTCTTACAGATAAAAAGCTTCTGGTTTCCCCCCTTATCAGTGTTATTGAATTGTGTACAAGAAGAAAAAAAGTATCAAGGACAAACAAAGTCATAGGAAAAGCCCAGCAGGTTGTTCAAGAAGTCAACAATTGCTTGAAGAGTCATGGATCTGCGTGGCTGACTGCTGCTGCAGCCGCTGCTGCACTGAACATTTGGTGCCAGATTCAAGTTTCCCTTTCTCTGTGAGAGAATAATTTCCTTTCACATGAAATTTTCCTTCAGAAGTAACTAAGCAGTACCAGTATTTATTAAGAATGGCATTTGTACTTCCTTTACACGCATACTTCCCACTTTTTTTTTTTGGAGGGTTGCATAATCAAAACAAGGACAACGTATTCATGGGCTGTCAGGGACTGGTAGAACTAGTGAATTTTTTAAAAGGCTTTTAAAGACATACTAACACAAAAGCCGTGTTGGAACAGCCCTCTTCCCATATTTTCTAGAGCTAGAGTCATCATTTACAGAAAGAAAGATGATGTGTTTCTTGAACAAAATAGCTGCCATTGGAACCTTACATTGTACTAACAACATATTTAAAAATAAATGCCCATTCCTCATACCTTTTAAGGTACTACAGAGCCATATATATATTAAGCAATACTCTAGGAGAGCATTTAAATAGGTCATAATACTTCTGGCAGCATAATGCAGCCTTACAAACAAAAGATGATGAATGAACACTGAGCAGAAAATACTCTACCTACTTTCCCAGCAATATATATACAAGAGGTATTGTAGATTTCATCTTTCTGCTTTTTCAAAAGAAATATTCAGCACGAATATTTCCTTGTGCTAGAGAAAAGTTCCCTAAAATGTATCAGTGAAACATCAGATTGGTCTTATACTTCTACAGTTCTTTATTCCCCACCATTTCCTGGGCTTCTCACCTTGCAGTTTACTTTGAAAGAAGAGGTCTTTGGGGAGCAGCTGAGGGAAATGGGACTGGAGAAGAGGAGGCTCAGTGGAGAACTCATTGCCCTCTACAACTTCCTGAAAGGAGACTGTGGTGAGGCCTCTTCTTCCACATAACTAGCAATAGAACAAGAGGAAAAGGCCTGAAGTTGTGCCAGGGAAGGTTCAGTTTGGATATTAGGAAGAATTTCTCCTCCAAAAGAGTGATCAGGCACTGGAATGGGCCACCAAGGGAGGTGGTTGAGTCACTGCCCCCAGAGGTGTTCAAGAGATGTTTAGATGTGTACTAAGGGATGTGGTTTAGTGAGGGAATGTTGGCAGTAATTGGAATGTTGGACTGAATGATCTTGGAGGTCTTTTCCAACCTTGGTGATCCTATGATTCTATTCTATGGTCAGGTAACAGGTATAGAAGAGCTGGAAAAATAGGTTTACTGATATACAGAGAAAGGCTTATGCCCTTCTGATCTCTTACAGAATTTTATCTAGATTTAAGATCAGGAAGACAAGTTTAGGACTAACTCAGTAAGAGTTCTTGCTTAATACATGTAAAGCAATTCTCCTCATGAAAGCAAAGGAGGGTAGCATATCCCAGAAATGCTGCAAAACCGAAGTCCTTTCAGTCTTTCCATCAAAGTAAGACTTTTAAATCAACTTATGCTTTAAACAATTGGTTAACATTTAATTGGTATTGGTTAACATTTAATCAGTTATTTTTTCATTCAAATGCCAAATTATATTGTTAGAACATATAGAACCTTCCACTGAAAAAAACTAGCAGTCAATTTTTAGATGTTTTTAGCAAATACCCATATGATTTGTACCTTTCCCCTCCCCATGCACATCTAACATACAGCCTCCACACCTAGGATGCCCATCATAATCTTTCAAATTTTGACATCAACAACCTCCAGCATAAAACAGGTACCACAGCACTTCACACTTTCAGATAAAGGTACAAAAGGATTTTGTAAAATTTCTGCATGGTCTCAGGGAGATGCTTCTCACTAAGCCCATGGCACAGCTCATGCTGGACAGGGGGTCACTACACACCTCTCCAGGCAGTAGTCAAATTAGCAGAAAGGGTGCCTGTGTCGCCCTGGTCATAAGTGCTCCTTGTCCTAGTGTAGGATCCCCACCTCCAGTTTACCACCCCTTCCCCACTGCTGGGGCACCCATACACAGTCATATGGCCCCATCCTTCACCTGTTCTCACCCCTGAACAGGAGGGCAGCTATGCTGGGCCAGGACCCTTCCCAGCATCCATCAATCCTCCAGTAATCACCTCACACTTAAAATTTTCATATTTCTGCTTATCAATACCCTGTTCACCCCTACCAGAAATACTTTCACAGGCTTTTGTATAACAGAAAAGACATTTTAGATCATTTGGATTTCTCCCAGAATGTAAATTATGATTTTTCTCCTAAGTGTATAAAAAGAAATAAATAAGTACAAGTATATCTGGTTTAGAAATAGCAAATTCAGTACTCATCTGTCTATTTTATTCAGCAGATGCTTTTTTATTTGGACAACAGAAGACATGAAATACGTAATAGTAGGAGAATTCAAAGAAACTCTTCACTCACCCCAGTTACGGTTTGACTGGTTTTATACACTTAACTCTTGTGCACGTCTCTTTTTCTTACTCTGTATCTTCCTAAATTTTGCATTCTCTTATTTGCTATACACATTACACTGCTTTGTTTTCCTCATTCATAACTATTAAATTTCTCTTCAGACTCAAGCAACAACTGCTCAAGTAAATCACTGTGCTCCTTGGAAGACAAGTAAGAGAATGAGAACCTGATCCACCACAACCACTACATTTTTATACCATTTATTCACTCTTCCTCACAATACTTCACTTCTTTAATTGAATAAATAAATGGTGAAAAGAACATGCATATCCAGAACAAGCACTGAATGTAAATAGAGAGCTGGCTTCAGAAAAAGCTTGAAACACAGAAAGGAGAGATGTATTTACTATTCTTCCAAGTTTTACAACTCAATAAATTTGTAGAGAGATCCAGCCAAAATCTTTGACTCCCACCATTAAATACCTTCATGCATAATTTCGATAACTATATGATGCCCTTGAATGCTGCTCGAATTCATGAGGTATACATTCTCTTCCCCTAATGTATAATGTACACTCAGAGATTCCAGCATTAATCACATTTGAATTTGCTCTCTGAGCATTTTTTTTATGCATTAACATGATCAGCTTTTGTTAGATTTGAACAACTGGTTTGCTGCACTATCAAGGCTGCTTTTTCTGTTATGTTTGCATTCAGTCATGGACAAGAAAAGATTACAGTCCTGGTGGTATTCAATGTATGGAATGCCTTCATGCATACATGTCACAGAAGGAATGGAACACAGAAGGAACAGTTGATCTGCTGGCCCTCATCTCAAATGCGCTTTCCACCTCAGAGACCAACAGCTGGCATGCTGGAAAGAGCAGGCAAACACGTAATGCTTGGAACTTAAAACTTTCCAACACTTTTTCAGGAGATTTCTCCAGCTTGCTGCTGTTCACATATCTAGCAGTCCTTTGCCCAATATGCCCAAGAGCCTCTACACACCTTTGGCAAGAAATAATATTCACTTTAGAAGATGACCTCCTATTCTGAACCTCTTGTCTACAAGCGTCATTTGGTGGCCCGTAGCTGCATGCTGAAGTTGACAGTGATGGATCTACCCCTCCATCTGTTCTTGATTTTGTAGACTTCAATCACTTCACTTCCTATTGCCTTTTTCCCATGTAAAAGACCCAAAACACTCAGCCCTTTGCTTACATTTTTTTTCCTTCTTCTGAACCTTCTCAGTCTTAGTGCATTGTCATTGAAATGAACAAGTCAGATCTGTGTGCAATAACCAAGGTGCAGGTGAACCATAGATTTATGTGGTAGCATAACGATTGTATTTGTTTTGTTCTCTGCTCCTTTCCTCGTAATTCCTAAAATTTGGTTTGCTTTTTAGCCTGCGGTTGAGCACAGGCTGATGTTTTCACAGAACTATCCATCATAAGCCAAGGTCTCACTCCAAAGTAGCATCAGACAGCTCAGAGCCAATCATTTAAATGTGATGCTAGGATTATTTTCTCCCCCACATGCATCACTTCACGTTTCTCTACACTGAATTTCATCCACTATTTTATTGCCCAGTCGCACAGTCCATTCAGATTCTTGGGTAATTCTTCACAGCCTGCACTCCCCCTCACTACCTTGAATAATTTTGTATCAACAACAAACTTAGTCACCTGGTCTCTCTCCCCACTTATCAAGCCCACTTATAAGCATGCTTACACACAGCACAGCCTTGTGGAATTCCACTAGCAAAGCCCTCTACTGCAAGAACCACTCAGCCTTAGCTATCTTATGTTCTTTGAGCAGCTCCCTCTGTGCAAGGACCTCCTCCCCCCCACCTTACCCCTAAGACTTCTTAATTTCCCTAATGAAACAATTGCAGGCAGATGATTCAGTTGCCCCTTCCTTAAGCTTATCAACTCGTTCAGATAAAGGACTTAAAACATTTTTTTTTTCCTATGGGCAGATATTCAAGGAAGAAAAAGTACTTTTAAATTTATTATTTTTTCCTGAAACACCTTAATTCTGAGATATTCAAGACAAAACCAGATGAAATGAAAGAAAAGGGACAGAAAACCTGTGTCCCCCTAGATCTGGGAGGGAATATCTCACCAGGTAATACAGCAGATATCATCCTTCGCTTCCTGAACTGCAATGGATGGTCCGATGAGTGCTGAAATGATGCAGTCCAGTTTCCAAGTAATATATTTCTGACCAACCTCAGCAACACAAGAGGTTTGATGCTCTGCTTGGCTCATCTCTCTCCATTACCTCATGTCCCCTGTGAAAGCAGCAGAAGTAAAGCTGCCTGCTGAAGCTGCCCAAGAATGCAAGTGCCATTCTCCACCTTAGTAACGCCACTTCCTCCATAGCTGAATGAGTGATGGGAGGACACAAAGTAGATGCATAGCTCTTCTTACAGGTTAATTCAGAGAAATAAATTAACTCTGGAACACTAGATGTTTATTCTAATATACAGTGGACTCATCTGGAAACATGCTACAAACATTCAGGTTTTTTTACTCATGTATCCTGAATTGGCTGGCTGTAAGATAACAAGAATGGTAATTTACATGGGATGAACATCAAGGGCTTTCATGACTTTCTGGAGATTAAATCAACTGGCAAGAATCTTTTCCTGTGTGCACTGAGCCAATCTCACTTTGACATGGCAATGTGGGATTTATCTGGCAAAACAAAGGAGTGCCCAACTAGCAGGGCACCTGTTTGCAATTACATCTAAGTACAGTGGCCATGCTGATTACTCCACATTATTCTTTCAGAAATCTTCTATATAATAACAATGTTTTGTTGCTTACAAGGGAAGGTTATTATTTTGACCCAGCCACAGTACTGACAAACGTAGTCATAAATCTACCTTCTGAGAGAACACTGGCACAGAGAAGTAATACAGGGCTGCTTAGCATGGGCAGTTACATGCACATGGGACTGAATCCAATCCAGCTATCACCGAGAAGACGTACAGTAGTCTAAGTCAAGCTTTGGTCTACGAGGAATGAAGCAGACTATGGGCTGCCATCCCTGTTCCTTGGCTGCTGGTCTGTGGGAATCCGCCAGCCCTGAGCATCACAAAGGGCAGGACACTGGTCTGGTGGTTGGCAACCCTGAACACAGCAGGGGGTTGAAACTGAATGATCATTGTGGTCCTTTACAACCCAGCCATTCTATGTGACACAGAGACTGATCACGGATCTAAGCAATGTGACCCTGACAGCTGAAACAGTTTTAAAAGGTGGCAACAGTTTTGTTTTGTTGTTTTTTTTGTTTTTTTTTTTTTTTTTTTTCCCCCCCCCCCTCATATTTGAATCATTCAAACTTCAGAGATAATTTAAACAGAATAAAGAATCCATTTCATTTATAGAGCAGTTCACGCAGTCCTGACGCACCAGCATGGGATAACTAAGATATTAAAGGCAATTAAAAATCTGACAGCTCTGCTCAGTGGCCATATAGACACCAATTCTTTGCACAGAAGCAGTTTAGTTCAGAGTTTGCTACTATGTGAAGAGGACCACATTGCTCCCCATGATTAGAAGAAAATACCTCCATGAAAACCTTATATTTGAGGTTAAAATAAAGCCAAAGCTGTCTGCTTCGACTTGTTTATCTAATTCTTTTGTAGGCTTTCAAAATCAACCTGGTTTCAATTTTGGGAATGTGGACACTGCTATTTAAAAGCCCAGCTACAGATCTAAAAGCCTAATTTTAAGCACTTCGATGTGAAACTTGCAGCCTTATTTACTGAAGAAGGAAAATAAAGGCTGTGGAATACCTTGAAGATAATGCTGGGGAAGGTATTAAGCTGCTTGCTTGTAAATCTCACAGTATGATACTGCTCACACAGTGAGAGAATACAGTTCTTACCTTCAAACAAGCACTTAAAACTACAGCGCTTGCAGGCAACTTCGGAAGATGAACTTACTGACCTGGTAATTTCTGAGGCCTTTTTCTAAAGAGCAGAAAGGATCACAGATAACAACTGAGCCCGCTTCCTCATATGTATGAGTAATAACAATGGATGAAAATTATTCCAATTATGTATGGACACAGGGTTTTTAGACTGAGTGAATAATCTCAATATTCTGAAAGCACAGAAAAAGCTTTGTAAAGGATAGTGGGGGAAAAAAAAATTATAAAAATCCTGTCTTTAGAAATTGAACTTAACCATTTAGAGAAAACATCATTTTATAATGAAGATATATAAAAGGCCATTTCTATGAGTTCTATTTCTAGCAGACATTAAACAGTGATGTGCACTGTATGTATAGGTGTTTTTCTCCTCCACTTGACCTATCAGAATAAAGGAATAAAAACACTGAAAAAATATACTGCTATTACTGAACTCTGAAATTAGTCATAAAGTCCTAACTGGAATGCCATTTGAAATCCAAATCTTCAAGCACAAAAATATCTCTGGGAAAAAAAAAATTGTGGAAAGGTGTGGTATTTAAAGCATCAGTAGCAACACAGTATTAACAATGGGAAAAGATACCTGACGATTAGTAGTTTCTCCTATGAGATTCACAATATTAATATGTTAAACATTAATTCATGATTCACATGAACCAAGCTTGATGTAAGCTGTTGAGCTGCATCTCAAGGCCTGCCTTGGCTCTTCCCCTCCAGGATGATGAGCATCTTTAAATGGCTGATTCCATTCAAGCCCCAAAAGTGACAGTCAAACAGGAGCCTCCAGAGCACAGAAGAGCTTTTCTAAAGTTTCAGTTACAGAAGTCACTACTGCAACAGCCAAGTGAAAAGCAGGGCTTAACCCACCGGCAGTAAAAGAAAAAAGCTCTTCTTACTGTTCTTTTCATGCAAAGGGTCCTCATCCCTCTCAGCTTATGTAAGCACATGCAGACACAAAGGAACTGAGCTTTCTTCTAAAACCATAGAAGACAGGAAAAAAAGGAGATACAAATAAAAGGTCAAGTAAACCTGGTTTCCATGTTTTTATTAAAACAGAGAGGACTTCTGAGGCTATGAAACGTGTATTGAGTTTAGTCAACTTAATAACATAGCTGGTTCCTGGTAACACGGACAGAGCATCAGAGAGTAAGCTGGTTTCCACAAGATCAGAAGAGATCCTTGTGTTATGAGACAAGCTTTTTGTGCTCATTGCAGTAGCCACAGAGAAAGATGAATGTGTGCAAGTGGACATGACTTCATACAGCACTAGTTAGGTACAACAGCCAGCAAGACAAAAGCAACCTCAACTTTTTTCTTTACTTTACTGTCCATAGCCAGCATTAGTCACAAATCACATTATTCATGTGGGCAGCCATCTCACCTACCTGACAACAAAATATTATCCTCTCCCTTATGAATCACTGATCAATAGGACAGCAAATGAACCATTATATTATTCAAACAATCCCTCTGAAGTTGCTGTGTACCATGAGAAGAGCAGAGTGCCAAAGAACAGGAATTACCATTGTTGAAAACAAGTGAGGAAAAGCACTTTTTCCATGTTCATCCATAAGATGACAGCAGCTACAAGTCTAGCACTAATTGTAGACTGATCCATTACAAATAAAGTTGCAGACAAATGCCTTTTGTGCTAGATATCAAAGCTAGTATTTTCTTATGTAATGGAGCAATTAGAAGAGGATCAACATAGCATCCACTACTAGAACAAGATCTCAATATTAGACAAACTCAAGTCAAGTATTAGATAGAGAAAACTTATTTCAAGGACCTGAATGTGCTCAAATGCAACGAGTACTCATAATCTGGATCAAACTCCTCTGCATCTTGAGACTAGGTTTGGTTGTCACTAATCCCACTTACACATACTCTTCACTACTTGGAAGGGAAAAGGGATTTGGCTTTCTCTATTCAGTGCAAAGCTTTAGAAAACAGCCAACACGACAATAATTGGAAGTGACACAAAAATGCACAGACAGCTTAAAAAGGAAGCTGCAGAAGTTATTTATAGACCACTGACAAACATGAAGTTAAATTTCACATCTACCTACAGGGTGTTATTTTATAATGATACTGAAGCTCAAAACACCCTTACACCAATCCCAGCTCATTCAGCTACAAGTGCCCTATCTCAATTTTTAGCTTATTATGTATAGTAAGATTACATTGTTAATAAAGATGGTCCTCTTACTTTTTCACTTCGTGCTCCTCGGGGGAATCAGAGACTGTGGTGGCTGCCTAAGAGCTAAGGAGTACTCACAAGGGAGCATTTAATTCTCATTGTGGAGAGAGATCGCCACTCTGCAAATTAGAGCTAAGGAAAAGAAAATCACAGGTGACGGGTCCAGCTTGTAGAATCCTGAAATGCTACATCACTTGAATATGTTTTTATATTAGAATATTTTTTCTTAAGAAAACTGAACACAATGGAAAAAGTAGATATGCTAACATAGAACAGGTTGGCTGTGAGTGCTGTTTTTATTCATACTTCATGAGACACAGGAGAGGAAAAAAAGGACTTTTTTGCCAAATACGTATCTGCAATTTTTTTCCTGGCAGTATTTATTCCTCCTCCCATTCCTCACTTCCCCTCCAGAAAATGGAAAGGGGGGAAAGATTGAGTTTTTTCTGTTGCATTTTTGATTGAGAGAGTTATTTGTTTAAGGACATGAGGCCTACTTTAAACTATTAAACTTTCACCTTCCCTTCATTTTATTTGCCCCTCTGGAGATGGTATTTTCTCAGGAGAGGAACAAGCATATGTCAGCCCAGACTCAACTCTTCAGCAGCTGAGGTATTTCTCCACATGGAAGAAATGACAATTGCACATTTTGCCTGGAAGATGTAGGAAACTAAGACAGCACCTCACACTATATGGAAAACCATGCAAAATGAATAGATCTAGTCTGGACTATTTCAGAATGGTAATGGTCAGCCAGGAAAGCATGTCAAAACTGTGTAATTCTCTTCCTCTTGAACTCATGCAGATCTTGTCTATATCCCATGCACCTCAGAAACTGAGAATGAAATTAGTTGTATACAAGTCACTAAAGAATGATTTATGGTTTTGGCCATCACCTAAGGTGGCTGGGTTTTGCTTCATTTTCCCCAGGTCCTGCTCAGACACCTCTGACTTGCAGAGATATCTACTTCTCTTCAGGCCTCTTCCCTGTCAGAACATCCTCTTCACTCCCAGACCCCAAAGGTGTTTCTCTCTTCTCCCGTCTCTCTCCCCCATTTCAGGAATACATCTAAATCTCTTTCCCTCACCCACCTCCAGCAAGATTCAGAGATGAATCTTCACAAATCCTTTCTGCCCAAACTGAAGATTAATTGTGGAGTATAAGTGGTATAGATGGACAAAAAAGTAGTAAGAGCTCAAAGAATTCACCATTTGACATGGGACGATGACAGATCGGAAACTTACATATTGATGCTGAAGTGATATTTCTGTAGACACTGATACCATTTAAGTTTTGTTTGTTTTTGTGCTTTTTTTTTTTTTTTTTTTCCCCCCACAAGGCAAATGCACTTGGGAAGCAAGTGCAAGAGATGGGCTGAGACACATCTGAGATGGCTACAGAAGCCTTCTGATGCCAGTGCTCTGACCTGGCTCAGCTGTTCTGCTGGTTGCTATGATGCTGCCTTTCCAGTTGTATGAATATTT
The DNA here is from genome assembly GCF_951394365.1 of Tetrao urogallus. Classification (NCBI taxonomy): domain Eukaryota; kingdom Metazoa; phylum Chordata; class Aves; order Galliformes; family Phasianidae; genus Tetrao; species Tetrao urogallus. Next base: position 20,713,407 of record NC_136821.1, read on the forward strand.
TGCAGATGAAGTACATGAGAACCGCTCTGCTGAGGGTGACGTGCAGTTATTCACTCAAGACCTCATTTACTCCTGTGGCGCTACACCAAAACAGCAGCAGTCGCCAACTGCATGAAAGATTAAACAGAGAGTACCTATAAATACCCACTTTAGAAAAATTCATAAATAAATCTGAACTGGAAAGCAGTACTTAGTATGAATTACATTTGTGCACACACACTGTGTGGCTTTTGGGAGACAGACGAGAGAGGGCCATAAAAGCAGGAGACAAGGAGACACCTGCAGGCACACAGACAGGCACATAGCAAGGCCACAGGGGAGTTGCAGCACCATAAATGCCAAGAGACATAAGGATAGAGAGCAGTATCAAGAACTGCACTAAAAGTAAGGACTACACAGAGGTTGCTGTGAACTGGGAAAAACATTTGCAAGCAATATGGCTTCAGAGACGTACCCTGAGACACACAGGAGCAACATCATCTCTAAGGAGAAACTATAAAATTAAAGGCAGCTTATCTTCTAGTTATTAAAAGGTGCAAATAAGGAAATTACCAGCGCCTATAGCCTTAGCTGTGTCCTTTCACTTGCAAAAAAATGAAGTTCAGAAGATTTGGTCTCCCTGGCTTGCAGTGCATCCATCCATGATAGGTAAGTTTGAGACATACTCTTCCAAAAGCAGTGCCAATATGCCAATAAGTTAACTTTAGATAGCATGATTAGGCTTTTATGTCTGCACAGAAATTATAACTTCTGCAGATTAAGGCTATCTGAAACTGAGCACATTTGGCACACTCTCGTATAGACTGCCCAACACCTCCTCATGAGTCCATCTCCAAACCAAGGCAACCTCCTAGCACAGCTCCCACCTGCAACCCAGCAGTGCAATTGGACACTCAGCACACGCAGCCGTAACACACACAGCTGTAATTAGCAGTCCTTTGAACATTTCTGCCTGCAGATAAGTTGGTACTAATTTACACTGCGTATTTTTTGAAAGCTTTCCTTTCATCAGAGGCAATACTAGAATGCCACACTCATTATCAGACCCAGAGAAACACTACAGCAAGATGCTGAACATGTCAGTGCAACACTTCTGGGCTGCCCCTATGGCTGCTGAGTTCTGTGATTATCATAGTGAACAAGACCAGAACAGACCAGTGAAGTTTCATAAGATTTCTTAAAAATTCTATCCATAGCACATCTATTTATAAGGCCATAACTCATATTTTAGAACAAAACACTTAAAACTCCTGTTTACTAAATATCAGCAGGGCATCAGAAGGTAGAATTTGTCCCTTAGGCTTTCTTCAGGCTGCCCTAACACACTTCTGTACTGCACATACACAAAAAAGAGAAAGGTAACAGTGGCAATAAAGAGCTGCAGCAGCTAGCACAAACCTAAGATGCACTCTGCAGGAAGCATTCAGACACTTCTCCATTCCCAGGTCCTACACAAAGAGCTGGCTGAATACAGCCTCCAGCTTCCTACAGATAAATGGTAGGAAGTACTCAACTCTCACATTTTAACTGCTACCTTTTTTCAGCTCCTTATTTTTTATTTCTTTTATATTTTCACTCAGATTGAGAAAAATATTTTCTTATAAAAACTAGGTCTAAAACAGAAGAATAAGAAATCCACACTTCTCTAGCACTCTGTTATTTAACAAACCCTTCTGATTGTATTTCTTCCTTAAGAAATACTAATTTCTCCATCTCAGAACACAGGTCTTGCTAGTGTTTCATACAGTTCTCCCCCCCCCCCCCCCCCCCGTCTGATTTCATCTCACATGGTACACATGAGACAACAGTGACATTCCTAGCATTTGAAGGACAGCCACACTACCACAGCCATTTCAGTTTGCCATCTCAAACCTAACATCTTTCTATTCACTTCACTTAATTACTGAATAGAAATCACTTGGTTTTTGTTAGTTCCCTGCTCATGATGAGCTTAAGGCATTGGCAAGGTTTGTACATTCTTGGAAAATTTTAATCATCAGATTGGAGAACAGCAGCTCTGAATGACAGCTTCCAGGCTGAACTCGTTAGCCTAGCAGATCTAAAAATGACCATGTTTAACACTTCTTCCTCATTACTTCAAACACTGTATCCTACTTTTCCTCATCTAAGCACCTCTGTCATACCCCATTTTGGCTAATGCCTTTCACCATTTAACACTGGTGACCCCCCCATCTCCAGAACACACATTTAGCACACACTGAGCTGCTTGGGACACGTGCATCTCTTAGCTCTCTTGTTTTCCCTGATTTATTTTTTCATGGCTCTACCCCATTTCCAAAACGCACTTTAACAATCCATTAACTTTAGCCATTCTCTCATCACCTCCACTTCTATTACTGTTTTGTGTGAGTCGCGCAACAGTCAAAGCATTTGCATTTGGAAATCCTCTGAGCTACCATTTCAAATACCTGCAGCCTATTGCTCGCTCCTCCCTTCCCTCTAGTCCCACCTCCTTTCTCCAACATGCTTGTTTGAAATGCCAGTACATTTATAGAATAATCTCTACTTTTAAATGTGCAAATCTTCCCTTATGCTTTAGTCCATAGAATTTGAATAAGAGAATTCTGGGGGAAATAAAAAGAGAGCAAAATTAGCACACACCAGATCCCACTCCAAACATTTATATCACTTCTTCACCATTATTTACCTTCCTCAAAGCTGATAAAGAAAAACACTATGTTAGCATTTTAACTTGCAGAAGCGTGCCAGTAAAACTTTTTGCAAGTTTCTAAAGGACTCATGAGAAATTTATTCCCACCTGATTTATCTTCATTGGAGTTGGTTTTGTCTAGCTGTAATTGTCACAGCCAGCATCTTGGCTGTTTGTTGTTACTGCCTGCCCCTTGAAGCAGAATTATGCCACTCCAATAACATCACAGACTACAAAGACTGCACAGTAGGAAATGGAACCCTACAAGGCCATAGATTCAAGTAACGTAAAGAACTGATATTCTCTGGATGAAGGAAAATTTTACTCCAAAACCAAAATACTACTGGAATGAAATCACTACCACCAGGAGAGACATGGCTCCAATCAAGTCAGAACGGATGCTGGGTTTTGTTATATTTCCCCCTTATTTGAACATACATTAACAGTACTTTAGCAAAATTTACAAAATAATTTATGAAAAACAAAATAATTTATAGGTTTAATGACAAGGGGTCTTCTACCAGTTTCTACTCAGGATTTGTTGCTCCAGGTTTATTTAGTAACTCTGTAACTGTAGCAAAATCTATTGTTAGAGACAGATAAGCGGTTGTAATGAATCATTGATCAGGTCCACAAGGACTGTTCACACATTCTTGTACTGATGGAAGGTTTATGACATTTTTTTCACCTCAGTGCAACTGTCTGAAATCAGCACTGTGACCAGAAATTCTGGGTGATCAGTCAGGAACCTGTTGTCTGTAAAATAAGAGTCAGATGAGAAACAGAGCAAGTTGCCAGCACAGAACAGAAATTGTGTTTTTTCACAGTATTCTCTGTAATTGGAAGTCCGTACTCGGACCACAAACAAATTCTGAAAGTGCCTTTGAGGATACTTGCCACCTTCTTTTTTCTCTTTACCTGCATGCACTAAAGGACTTCAGTATATGCTCCAGATAATCTTAGTATCCTCCTCTATTTCACTATTCTGTCTACCAGCGTGTGTTTCACGCTCTCTGTATGAGCTTTCCCATTTCCTAACCACCTGTTCTGCTAGGTCTGTTGCATGTTTTAACTTACTTATTGGGAATGAAACTTATTTCTTAAAATTTTTACCTCCATAGTAATTTTACCTTCAGGGTTAGGAAAAAGATTTGAAAGATCTTTGCCAGCATTGAGGGACAGCTTACATTGTAAAAGAAATACATTTTTTCAATAAAATCATAACTCATCTCCCAAAGGTGCTTCCCTACCCACACATATTTACCTGGTTAGCTATGACAGCATGCAGAAATCCAAACAACTGGCATTAATGCACCATGGTTTTCTTTGTGTTTTTTGTTTGTTTGTTTTAAACACATTTCATTGTAAGGTACAAGTACCTAGAGCATAGAAGTTATTATATTTGAGGTAAGGAACTCTGGCAAAATAAAATAATCAACAAAATTCATTATGTTAGGGATTTACAATGGAAGTTTCTTCCAATTAAGTGACAATGTTAAGTCAACAGAAAGTAAAGATTAGTATTTTTAATTTAATGCTAAACATGGCATTGACAACTAATACACTGAACTACACGAATTACATTTGCAATAAATAATTCCTATTTTTAAGACTATACAAATTTTAAACTGAAAGCAATTCATCAGGATTTCTCATTCTTCTGAGTACTACTTTAAGTACGACAACTTCCATGCACTGATATCGAAATATTGTCACTTGCACCCATTTCAAACATTCTTAATCAAAAAATGTTCTTTAATACATCTATAGTGTTCACAGCATTGGTATAATGGATGTTTATTATATTATGGATCTGTATTATAGGGAAATGGTAACATAACAAAGATGATTGCAGATTTTTTTGGACTACTGACAGCCTCTCTGACACTGGATCTGTCTATGCAGCCCAGTGAGGAGCTCTTACCTTCCTATAAGGGCTACTGCCTTACAGGATCAAAACAATTTCTTTTTTGAGCCTGAGGAAACCTTATCATGGCTTGCACATTAACAATCACTTTGTGGATTTAAGTCCTCCCTGATGTATGATGTGTACTTTGGAGTGCAACAACACTGTATGCCAAGAATAGGGACAATTTTTTGCCAGACACCTGACTGAAGGGGCTTCCATGTGAACTTCTTAAATTTAAACACATCATCATTTATACATTTAGTCCTCTTCCTAAAAATGCTGGTGGCATCCACCATACTTAGATGTTCATATTAAAATGTTTGTGCTTACCCTCAATGCACAGATCTTTAAGGAAAATCCTGGATGGATCATTTTTTGGCTACACTCAGCACAAGTCTTAACACCACCATCCTCCACATCACAGCTACAAAGCATTGCAAGTAATATACTCTTAGACCATTTCTAACAACCAGTTATTTGGCTTTAACTTTAAAAAAAAAAAAAAACCACACTTAACAGAACTTATTTTCACAATTTATTTCTGTGAGTTTTATTGCCTATCAATAGATCAACTTAACTTGCTTCAGGCATTAACAACAGTACATTAGTAGGCCAATTATAACGCTAAAAGTTTAATTTGCAAACTAGTACAAATCATTGTTTCACAAAATGAGGTTTCCACCCTATTACTACCATATATTAGCAATGCCAATTTTAGTCTAATTGAGGGTTTGATTTAAGATGTTTAAGTCAATCTCATTGATAAGCAGCAGCATCTGCAGCCTATTAGGGATTATCTGAAAGTTTACAGAGAGACCTAAAAGCACAGCTGTAAAGATAATTTTGTTGTTCCCTACATCACAATTACTTTCAGGAACCAGACGAAGGATGCCAAGGACAATCCCAGCATGAAAAAGTTACCACTAAGTGATACAATTTGTCATTTATTTTAATTAGATGAAGTTTTCTTCTTCAAGGCGAAGGAGAATTTAAATGTTGGTTATTGTACTCACAGAGTTTCACAGTAAACTTGTAGAAATATGCTGGCCAGTAAAGGATTGCTACACTCAATTGACCCATTTTCTTCTTGCAGATAATCAAACTAAATGGATACAATATTCTTAAAACAGTACATTTGGAGTTTTCTTCCTTGTTATATTTAACATGCATTCTCTGGGTTATGGTTAGGGACCTGAAGATGCCATCGTTCCTGTCAAGTCAGTGACAAAAGTCTGGGCTTATTATGGTCATAATTTTACTCATAGGGCTTCCAAGGGAATCTCTCCTTTACTAGAGGCCATGAAAGCAGATGAACTTTGATACTTTAGCCTCTAAATATGCTTCTAAACCATGTAATCAGGCTCGTTTTGTGATTGCAAAGCAGCAAGAGAAAAGTACTCAAGAAACGAATAGCATGCCTGTCACCTTCCTGGGAGAGATCAGTGCCTTCATCTTCCATAGTATGGAGAACACTATTAAAAATGACATACAAGCTTGCAAACAAATATTAGAACAGGTGTCACCATGCCTGCCATTAACTGTGTTAGACACAAATGTCTCTGTCAGTACAAAAACCTCATCCTTCTCACTGGCTACAAACACCTCCATCTTGTGCTGCTCCAAAATAAGATGGGTCAAAATGACAGAGAAATGTGCACATCATCACTAGGAGTTGAACTGCTTGAGTTTGAGAGGACAGAATCAATTTGCCTGATTTCAAATAGCATTGCAATATCATATTTAATACATTAGCACCCCAGTTAAGAGAGATGGTTGGGAAATAGCAGGAAGATAGCGAGATAAATTGTTAGGATGAACATAGAAAAGGAAGAAAATAAAACCATCAAAAATAAAGGACTAAACACTTAAATGAAAAATAAAATATATAGGTACAGCTATTTAAGGTATGCAATCTTAGAAAGAACATGGGAGATCATAATCCCTCAACCTCAGGCCTCCTCTCAGCTAGCCAAAATATTTATTCTGCTAGTCCATGATGTGGAGAAAGCACACGGATAGAAAGGAAGCGTTAGGGGAAGAGTCTGTGGCATGGAGATGCCATCTATCTCATCAGGCTTCAGCTTAAGCCAGCACTACCTGCAGGCCATTCAACTTAATCCTTGAGAACTCTGACAGTATCTTGAAAATATTTTTCAACATCTGAGAGGTCTAAAGAACTTACAGCTACAGGAAAATTTTCCCCTCATTTTATAGTGCAAAAATTGCTAGTGTGCATAAGAGCTTTGTTACTGAAGATCCCACAAAAATAGACAATGCAGAAGATTGCACTGTTTTGCTTATTAAGCAGCCTTATTGTTTTAAGCAGTAGTCAATTAATCATTGAAAATGTTTCTCTGACTATAATTAATAACTACAGACAAAAGACCACAGGCAAAAAGACAAGTTAAATCTTGATAAAAGCAAACACCCAAGAAAAGATTTTTATTCTTTACTACTCCTGGAGTTTGCAAATCACGAACAGAATCTGTGTCTGAACTACTGAATGCAAAGACAGAGGAAGTATGATCCTGTTAAAACAGTCATTTTCAAGCCTTTGTATGCAGGAAGAGGAAACAGCTAAACAGACAAGGACTAAAAGTAACAGTACTGCATAGGTAATAATGGATACAGAAAGGAACTCCAATCATTTTTCATACAGAAGCATTAAAACGCACAAACTCTTACAACTTCACAAAAGTCTGCAAATCTGAGTACTAAATCTCACAACTGATGGCAATAGGGAGCAGAAGGTGAATTAAAGAAGCAGGCATTTTAACTGGTTCTTCAGATGCCATCGGATGTCCCAGGCACTGCAGTACCCAAAACTGGTGAGCAGACCCAAGAGCTCCTAGCCACAACAGGCAGGGAGGGGCCAGTCTCTTCCCTTCTTCTCCCTCACTCCCACTCCTTCCCCAGCTCCTGTGACTCCCCTTCAACCTTCCACTACCTTGGCAGCTTCACAGGAGATGGCTCACTGTTGCTGGAGCTACTGCCAGGCTAGCAATGCCTGTATCAGCATGAGGTGATGAAAGGTAAGGGAATAGGATTGCATACCACCCCCCTTCACAGCAACAGCAAGGCAGTGACATGTTTTGTCTCCTGAAATCACCAAAGCCACCACCCACTGGTTTACACAAACTGAGCTGCTCCTAGGCATTCACAATCCAATAAGCTTCACTAGATGACATTGATTTCAGAAGCCCAGCTGACATCTAGATGGTACAATGAGGAGTAATACAGTGTATTTACAAACTTCCACCAGTTTTTGCAAAAGTTTATATTGTTCCACAGTGCTTGTTCCCCCACACACACCAGAATAGTTTGTAGAAGAAAATTCTGCAAAACAAAAATTATAAAACAACATATGCCCTGCTTTGATTCCATCCATGCCAACAGGAGTTGTAGCATAAATAAGCTGCATTTTAAATATACCAATCATCAACAGGGCTAAGCCAAGGGGAAACCTTGCAAATGGAGTTTTATATAAGTACAGATTATAGGCTTAACTCTGAAGAACTTCAAATTCATCAGCAGCCAGCCTCACTCCTCCAGTAAAAAACACAAGATGGGTTTGGTCTTGGAAGTTAAATTGAATATTTAAATACAGCATTCCTATTTAGAGTAGGTGTTCCACACATGAAGCAGCAAATATTTACAGTTTCCATTTTATGTATAAGAACATACACATCACGATATAATATATTCATTCCTACCCTGTGTATGTGCTAAGTAAACATAAAGACTAGGATTGTACGCATTATTTCTTGCTAATTTATCCTACGAGCAATATATTTAACTTCAAACTCAATTTCCATTCTTCCCTTTGCAACACATTTCATACCCTAAATTATGAATGTGCAACACAGGATGTCATTTGGATGTCAAGGAAGCAATCAGCTGAAGAAGACTATCATTCAGAAACAATTTAAAGGCAAACTGAAAACAGTTTTTTTAAACCTTTAAAAATGCTACAGTATATTAGGAATACAAGAATTGCTTCTACTACTGCCTAGAGTGTTGAATTTTTATTCATACTTAGGATTATTGCCTTCACAAAGTACTAAATCCAGCAAGCACGTGGCATAAATTATGACAGTGATTTCCATGTAAATATAGACCACTGAACTCCAGAAGTGCAGAATAAAAATAAGAGAAAAAGATATCTTAGCAAATGTACACCAGAGGCAAAAGAGCTAAAACACCTCCAAGACCAAGATTCAGACTAACTCCAGAAATGATCTCATCCTTCCTGACTCCATCTGCAGTGGCTCCAGACACAGTGCTCCTTCTGCCCCAGAATTGGACACTGCCCTAAGTCCCACATCACAGTGAGATTGTGGAGGACTCAACACAAAAATCTTTAGCTATGACCTGGAATAATCCTCTCTAATGAGCAAGTCACCCCTTAACATGAGATGTGTTAGGCTGCATCAGATCATTATCAGTCACTAATGGCAAATCCCAATGTCACTGTTAAGTTATACAAAGAACTACTCAAGATGTTCCAATGCAAGGAATTGACCCTTCTAATGTTTTTACATGCTAAGTAAACATGTATTTGTTTTGGTTATAACACTGTTCTCGTTTTCTTTCTGCAATTCTGACATTCAAATGGGCAGTTTAGGACTGTTAGGCAAAAGCCTTCCAAGGTGTTCACAGCTATAGATGCAAACACCAACCTCTGTTGCTGGGCCCATATGCACTGCCCCAATTCCACCCTTAAGGCTGCAAAGAACAAATCTTTCTCCCAAGAACTCATCTGGGTCCAACAGATGACTCCATTTACAGTCTGTAATTGCTCCCAATCAAAACCAGTCATTTCTTTCCAAAGAGTTACTGAATCACAGAAACACCAAGGTTGGAAAAAACCCACAGGATCATCCAATTCAGCCATCCACCTATCACCAAGAGTTCTCACTAAATCCTTTTCTTAAAGCTCATCTGATGCAGTCAAAGGAATAACACTGTGCAGGGCTGACAGTGAAAAACTAAAATGGAGATATGCTCAAACATACAAATTAATAGGAAACACTAAGGTTTTACCACTTGCATTATGATGGCAATCAGGAATTACACTGATAAGAAGCTTCGCTGCTTGTAGTCACTATGAATTTAATTGTATTTCATATTTTGCCCTTTTCAATGCTACTCTGTATTTACTGCAGAAGTCTATGTCAATAGGCAATACCTTCAAGAACAGTAGTATGAACTGTACCTTTCAGATACTTAAGTTTCTTCACAGCTAACAGATATCTACCTTGAATGCAAAAAAAAAATTCTTTATCAGAGAAGGAAGAATGCTCAAGAGAACATGGGTAGGAGAGCTGCTGCCCAGCTCAGGAGTTCAGAGCACAAACTGGGGGAACCTGACAGCCACAAAAGTGCTCCTTGAAGCAGCAGTACATCTGAGCTTCATGCACAGAGCTGAGCACTTATGACTGTCAAGGAGATGCTGTATGGCACAGAGTCTGGTATGAAGCCTTAGCCAACCAGTAAACGAGTTCCTACAAAAACAATCCTGACCCCAGTAGAGAATGGTTGCTTCATAGACAGTCTTCCTAGAAATTTGGATGTTGCAACCAAAATACACTATTGCAATGCATAAAACAATTGATACAACGCTGGATTTCATTTGCTAGGACATATAAATAACTGCAGACAAACCCAAGAGAACTTGCACATTGGGATTTTTGATTCAAACTCAGACTTTGGATCTATATCGAAATAGGAGACCACTAGGGAAGTTGCACTCGCAGTATTATTCTTTTCAAGTAATAGTATGGGTAAATAAAAACAGTTCAGGAAGGATGTGCTGGTATTGTCTGTGACAGTGAATTAACCATCAGGGACCAATTCCTGTCTTTTGTTAAGTATTTTCAGAGAGATAAAGGCAAATTTCACATTTTTAAGAGTGGAGAGTCTCCTCCCAGCCATCTTCCAGCCCTAGCTTACAACGCCTGAAACACTAACAGCTACAGTACTCCAAGGATGGAGAATTTCTGCTTTATTTTACAAGTGCAGGAATATTTATGTTTCCGTTTTCTCTCTGTAAGCATGAACTGAAGCAGGAGGGGAGCACTGAAACATCTGGAAAGTATTGGGAAGAACACCTCTACAGGTGCATCTGTAGACCGACTCAGTTCCAGCTGCGACACTCAAACTGACACACTCTGCTCCCCAGTATAAGCAACTGGAAGAATCTGAATTATTCTTTAACTCAGTAATTCAAATATTCAGTTGCATGAGTAAGCCAGTGTTATTCCTAAAGCTCCACTATGGAAAAGCTTAATGAGAAATTCAGCCTTGTTGAATGGAATATAATAAATACTATAATAAATAAATAATATTTTAAATAAAAGTTTAGAATTCAGCTGAAGGCTGAAAAGTCTCAAAAAGCACCACAAAGACTCAGAAGACCAGCATAAGGAAAGTGATAAACATTCACATTTCAACTAGAGAGGATAACTTCATTTTGTATAATATATATTTATATTGTATAATTAAAAACTGGCAATATTATATGGGCATTTTTTTTTAGTTCTAATGTTTCAAAGCTGTAGTTGGTTTCATTTCGGGTTTTTACAAAGCTATTTCCAGCAAAAGATGGGTAGGCAAAAAAAAAAAAATTGAATAACATTAGAACCAATTCAATCTAAAAAGAAGGCCCAGCACTTTCAATCCAAAAGCCAAGAGTCCATAATTTACCTTGATCTTTTCAAGGCGCATTGATTTGAATTACTGACTTGAAAAGCTATGAGATTTAAAATACTTGGTGGTGAAATCTCAAAAACCACATTTCTTCTGCTGGGAAGGCAAGGCTCCCATCCAGAAAATGGCTTTTGGTCATGGAAATAACATCTAAAGCATTGAAGTAATAGATTGTTTTTAAAATCAGTAATGAGCAGCAGTAAAATTGAACTTTAATCAAAACTAACAGTTGGCAAAACTTTGAAAATAACTATGTGAAAAGTCATCTAAAACTCTACTGAATATTAAGTGAGTCACTACAATATGGAGAAAAACTCTTTTCAAAGCCCCGTTATTCTAAGATACAGAACTCCAAGAATGTTAAGCCAGGATCTGTCATGCAGAACTGAAAATGGTATTTTGTTCCAAGTAGTGTCTGTTATATGTTGCATTATATTCCTTGAAAACAAACTGTATTGATAGTAGGCAAGAATAATTTTACTTAATCTAAATATGTAGGATTCCAGAAAAAGGCAGACAGAAGTCCAAAAGCATGAATTATGCATACTGTATTGTTAAACTCCTCTCCTACTTTACAGCTGCCGCAGGTTTTGCATGGAAAAAGAAATTAGGGTGGAACATATATTGAACAATTTTCTCCATAACTGGTTCTTACTCACCTTAAATGTAAAATTTTATTTAGCTTCTATCATAGGGAGATGTCCTTATTAGAGTAGCACATTTGCATGGGTCCCTTTGAAAGGATTTAATACAAACAAGTCTGAAATAATTGAAGGAAAGATTTTCTGACTGTTCTCAACAGAGCTTAGTGAAGAAGAGTGCAGCAGGAAAGAATTATTTTATTATATTGATTTTCCTGGAGGGGAAAAAAATAAAATCGAAGTAAGGTAGGTCAAATAAACCAATTCTTTTTTATAAAAAAATCAATACAAACTTAAAGAACTTCAGTGAATTTACATGTCAAAAAAATGTTATAGCAGTATTGTGAAACAAGATCCGCACATTATTACTCTAATAAGGCAGGTAATAGAAGAGACTAACTTGGTTCATTACCACAAAATACTATTTTTAAATTGTTTGAAGTACGATGCGTACACATTCCTTATCCTAACCAATTCATCAATCTGAGATATGACTATTATATACTACAGTGCAACTCAAAAAAACCTGTTCAATCACAACCACTACTGGCCTGCAGTGGCTTGAAACACATCTAAAATATTTCTGCACATAACACCATAAAGAAAACTGCACAATTAATTCTTTATCTAAATCAAAAATTCTTAATCGCTAAGGTGCTTCCACTCTATGACAAAAAAGTACCCACCACCACCTCAAAGCTAAACACACCAACTTCTGCTACTTATTCTCTGTATTTCACTGGGTGCTCAAGGTAGAAATAAATGTCGTCAATGTCTTCAGCACCTAAAGCCCTATATTCTTTAAACTGAAGTATTCTTTCAATGAGTAAATATAGTTTCCCACCTGATACTGAACATTATTCCCCTTTCCTTATTATATATCCAGAACAGTGTACTTGCTGTCCCAGATGCTTGAAACTAGGAATATTTTGGAGAAGAAACCTCAGCTCAGTGCACTAACATCAATCAAATGGATAGCAACCATCAGACTGAATTTCAATTTATGGAGGACCCGCTCTGAGGAAATAGCTGTTATGTCCTGGCTGTATGACTCAGCAATCAGCTGTAAGACTCAAGGAAGAGAGGTTTTCCAGCCGCTTAGTTTCAGGGCTTCATCCACACTGCTGCATCTCCCTCTAAATCAGGTTCTGCCCTAAAAAAGACAACTTAATCCCTGCATTCCTTTTTTAGTTTCTGCTTTGGTCATTAAGAACACAAATTCTTTGTGTTGGGAATTTCTTTTTATGCACACTTAAAGAGCATCAGGCAACTTTTCCTAAATACATCAGAAAATGGAGATGACTGCTCACAGGTTCTAATCAAAGTTTTGGTACTGATTATGCAACTTACACTGACTTCACCAAGGGTACAGTTAACATGAACAGAACAAAGCATCTGAGGTATCTCTTACCACTGAGTGTTTTCAACAACAACAAAAAAAAAGCTGGCAACAAGGGTCTCTCATGATCAAAAGAAATTCATCACACTTGCAGATTAATAGAGGACTTGATCTGGTTTCTTCTCATCCCCCTCTTCAAGCTCAGAGTTGTAAATAACATTAAGAAATGGAATCGAGTTTAAGTATCTCCTGAGAGTATTAATTTCAGCAAACAGCAATCCTGTCAGAGATAACATTAAAATAGTATCACATCCTCCACTGATGTAAACTGGGTCAACAATTCACCAGATGTTAGGAAAGAACTCTTTACTCAGAAGACAGTGAGGCACTGGCACAGGCTGCCCAGAGAGGCTGTGGGTGCCCCACACCTGGAGGCATTCAAGGCCAGGTAGGATGGGGCCCTGGGCATCCTGATCTGGCGGGTGGCAGCCCTGCCCATGTCATGAAGTTGGAACTGGGTCATGTTAGCTGTCCCTTCCATCCCAAGTAATTCTATGATTAATTATTCATAAATACCATGGAAAGCATACACTTGTCTGTCTTTTTTCCTAATGGATAGAATCTGCCTTCCTACTACTACACAAACTAAATACTGCCAGGATTGCCAAACCTTTAAAAGATCTAGCAAAATATGTTTTAAGACCTACAATGAATTTCCCCCCTCACCTCTCAAAGTATTCCAAAACAGTATTAGGCATTCTTATTTCAGCTTATACTTGGTTTTCAATAACCAGTTAATTTTGCATTCCTCATAAATAAAGAGAGCAAAGTCATAACATGAGGATAAATGCCATAATACAGAATCATAAAATCATTTATGTTGGAAAAAGATCTTCAATACCATCAAGTCCAACCATCAATCAGACCTCCCGAGTTCTATCACTAATCACTGGCATCACAGAAGAGTGTGCAGCTTTGCAGCATGCAGTATTTCTGGTTAAATACTCACCTGATTTCTCCAGGTGTTCTGTGGATATCACTTCATTGTTTCTCCATTTCCACCCTAAAAGTTCTCAATGAATACCAAGAAAATTTTTGCCCAAGATATTCATTGTATAACTCTTTTCATCTTCAGTTAAAAGTACCGAGGCCTCAAACACATACCCACCAATAAGGCAGCACAGAAAAGGATTGGAAAACTTCCCCAAACCCTAACTTCAGTCCACTTAAAAAAGAACAGATCTAGGTTATGTCTTCCCATGATCTGAGTTTGCTGTAGAAAAAATCCAGACCTTTGCAAACAAATTATAATTCTGTGCTCATTTATAACAGTGGACAATTTGGCCTTTTTTTTTTTTTCTTACTGCCATTCAGTTTTTATGTTTCTTTTCCCTTTCTTATTCAGTACATTTTTATTTTTCCTATGAAGCTCTTAAATTCTGCACATTTTTCCATCTGCTGACTTCCTCATTTTATTCATTTTTTTCTCCTGTTTGAAATGATTTTTTTTAGAGTTTTGTTTGTTTGTTTGTTTTTAACTGATGCATTCGAACGCCTTTTCTGCAGTTGTAACTTTACTTCAGGTGCAGTTTCTGGTTTTGATGTCAATAAACATCTATTACCACTGAATAGTAATGAAAAGAGCTTCTGTGAGGCCCACTGTTTTTAATTATGCCTTCAGGAACAGTAGATACATTTGACTTACTTGTGCATACTTTACTACAGAAAATGAAAGTAAATACAAAGTAGAAGAGCTCAGATCCTGTTACTCACCACACACTTCTCCTGGCAACAAAATATCAGCTTTATGTCCCCCAGCAGGAGCGCTTTCTCATTCACCTTCTTCATAACTACCTCCTAAGATTAAAAAATTAAAAAAATAACTGTTTTCAAAGTAACAGCAGTATATGACAGCTGTGGAAAGAAAGACAACACAGTGCTTTCATTCTTTCCATTTGAGGAACACAATATTCTATTACCCGGTCTCAAGGCTTAGCCCTCACCTACTCAGGGATCTCCCATAGATTGTAATAACTAACAGTCAAGGTGTGTTTCTCTCATGACAGCTTCTACTACAGTCAGCTGTACTGGCTGACACAGAGACAGCCCTAGTGTACACTTCACAGGTCTCTTTCTTGAGCTTTACTTTACTGAGCTAGTCAATCAAGTCTCACCCTACCTTCTTTAGCATACAAGAAAAGAGAGTACTGAGCACCTCACAAATAGCAAACCAGAAACACTGTCAATCAAGCCGGTTAGTGCTAGAAAGCAAAATGAGACATCTGCCAAGGGAAAAAGCATAGGTTCTCGCTCTTCTTCCAGAAACCCCATAAGAGATACAGCCCTTCAATTCCCACAGGACAAGAGCCCTTACCCTAAGCCCATACTAAAGCACCCCTTATTATCAGCACCAGAGCAAAACTACAAACAAAAGACAAAAATGGAAACCTCATAAAAGAAAAGAAGTGACTACCTGAGAACTAGCAAAACAGCACAGAGTCCCTCACATACAGAGCAAAACCACCCTTAAGCCAACCTGGCCCCTAGCCATTATGTAGCTCCTGATCTGGGTAATCCACCCCACCTGCTCCCACTACCCTGCCATCAGCACAGCTGCTCTCCTGGTTCCTGGACAGCAGGTTCCTCTCTGCAGTTGGGCTCTGCTAAGCACCAGGCTCATGCAGTGCCCAGTTCTGACAGGTCTGCACATGCTGGCACTTGCTGACCAAGGAGCAAGTCATCCACTGTAAGAAAGCTTGCATGAGGGTGCATGGGTGCAAGTATGCTTCTAAAGTATTGATGGATGGAGCTAAATGCTTGTTCTATCACACTATGGAAGACCTGTGCTAACACGAGAGCACAGCTGGCCCAAAGATTAAAGAAGCATTTATGTGAGAAGGAATAGTTTCAAAATATAGCCCATACTGTGCAGCATGCTCTTTGAATAGGTCTTTGTCTTTCTACTGAAGTGTTATTGCTTCAGAAATGCTATTATTGCTGATAATCATTTGAATCATGGACTAGAACAATTCACTGCAGACCCAGTGAGTACACCGAGTACACTGCCAAAAAGCCTCTTGAATGCTAATAGGAGCTAGAATACTACAACAAATGCAGGTCTCATTTGTCGGTGGGTATCTGAGCTGTCCTCTCAGACAGTCATCTGGAAATGGTATCTCAGTACATAAGCATCAAGCATAGATGCAGCAAAACACTTTTCTTGACAGTCAGCCCTGGTGATTTATAATGTACAGTTCGGGGGCAAAGGAAAAGACACTGATTATATTCCTTAGTCCTTACCAAAACATACCTGGGTCTCTTCAACTGCCCATTGCTGATGCATAGAAGAGGTGCTCAGCATCACTCTGTGGCACTGAGGTATAGGTAGCCAGCGGCTGGATATTTGTATATATATTTCTGTGTGTGCATATAGGTATATATATATCTGACTGTGCAGAGAAGATGTGGCAGGGCACATGCTGGCAGGCAGTGCTGCTGGTCCCACTGGCAGCTCTGCTTCCCTCACTGCCCCGATGTCCCCTCAGAGCAGTGCTCAGGTGACTGCCCTCTGCCCAGCGCCTTCTGCAGGATCTGGGGAGACCTACCACATGGAGATCCATCAGTCTGCAACTGTTATTGGCTGTGGCTGTGCTGCAGCCCCTGCTATGACAGCATGGTGCCTATCTGGAAAGGAAGTAATGTTCTTGTTGGAAGATGAAATTTAATGCATCCATGAGAACTTAAGAAATGAGTTCTGTGAATAAGCACATTAGAGTGAAGCCAAACAAAAATGAAAACCCTTTAACGGCTCAAATTATTTTTAATAAATAGAGCATCAACTTTCTCATCTTCAAATATCAATTCTATAAAATCAAGGAAACAAATGTAAATAGATAATAAACTGTGTGCTGCTTTAGCATGTGTGTTTTATAGAGAACGTATTCTACCATAGCATAACCTTTATTCTGACCTTAAATAAATATTATTACAAGAGAGCTCTCGGATTCTAAACATAACAAAAATAACTACTTCTGGAAAAGACAACCATAAAAAATTATTTATATATGCATTAATTGTGTCTACTGACCAGCAAAAAATGCACATCTGCATGTATATATTTTCTTAGAATAAGTGGAAAAATACTTTAACAGACTGTCCAGTAGAACTAACAGAAGCCACATCAATTAAAAATACTTGAAAATTCTACATCCTGATAATATATTAGACTATTAAAAATGCCCATAAGAGTGTCCATTAGCATGTTGATTTAAGGAATCCCCAGCAGAATGGCCAGAGTCAAACTGTATCGTTGTCATAGTGTACGTACTTCTTTGTACTTGACTGAAAATTTATTAGGATGTTTATTAGGGGGGATGACAGCCCAGCTTTAATGTCTGTAAGTATTTATCTCTCCCTTTTTACTGTTACCATTTGCACAGTGAATGAGATGATTTTGTTTGTTTTTGTTCCGTTTTGTTTTCCTTAAGAATTTCTACTTAATAAAGTATCCATCATAAAGGGAATAGTGCATGTGGATCAGCCCAGTTGATCATAGCAGGGTGTCAGGACACTGCAGTACACATCCTTTTAGCCCTTCACCAGCTCCTTCCAGTACCTCTCACAGATTTGCTCTGGGTATCTTCCAGGCAGCAGCACCAAAAGAAGGGCTTGAATGCTCTTACCTCTATTTGGTACCCTTTTGCCCCATCCTTGCTACAATTCTCCCTACAGCTCACCAAGAACTTGAGAAAATTGTACCTAAATGAGATTACCTTGATAATAGAGAGTTCCTTTGGAGACCGCCTTTGAGAACAATGTGCAATACTGCAAATCTCCAAGCTGAGCATGTGTGATAATGAATTCAAGAGCAGAGAATGTGTCACTGCGAATTCAGTTGTTCTCAAAGCTTAATATGTGCATGTTGCAATTTGATGATGCTTTATGCAATTGCAGGGTTGTTACTGTCTGAAACAGTCTGTTTACTTTGCATATTTTCACATTTTTGTGAGCTGCCTGGATTCTATCTTCTGGAATTGGAATGGAGATTTGCCAATTTATTTTATTTTTCAAGATGAGTAGCCTTGCAAAGGACTGGAAAAGGTCCCGGCATTTGGAATTTGGGAAAATTCTGGGGCATAATGATATTCATGAGGATTCGGATTCCACATTCATCTGACCTTGGCAACCAGGACAAAGCCAGAGGATCTCAAAGACCACCTCCAGGGGTGAGAAAAGCCCCTGCAGCAGAGTAGGGTTGAAACAATCTGCTTTTTATTTGTCAGTCTGACTCCCTGAGACTGGATAGGGAAACCAATACTCAATACACAAACCAATATGGCTTGGGTGGTCATCAGTGGAACAGGCCAGGGCAAGGAGCAGCCCAAACATTAGTGGTCATTGCCAGAAATGTCACAGACAACCATCTCTGATCTCTTACACGGAGTCGCTCCTGGTACTGGCTCTCTCATAGGTTCCACTTCTGACTTCAGGCATTTATTTCCAGTTTAGAGAACCTGATCCCACAAAGATCCTTTCTATAAAAAGACAGATAAAAAACGATGACAGTAAAAGCTGTGTTTTAGAAACCATTTATTTTTCTAGTAGCATTTATCTTACTAAAGAAATATTTAGATTTACATATAGGCTTGAAACCAAATTAACCAATAGTGTTCTTATGAACTGCTTCAAAATTCAAACTCCCTTTAAGTGATCTCCTACATTGTTACTTGAACCTTGGTACCATTTTCCACATCCATTACACATGTAACATACATGGATAGGGAGGTATCCCTGCCTATAACAGGGGAGTTGGAACTAGATGATCTTAGCGGTCCCTTCCAACCCAAACCATTCTATGATTCCACATATGCACCATTCATTGCAGATCTGTAAATCCCATTTGTGTCCCAGGACTAACACAGGCACTCACTGGAAGGCAGCCAGTGCACAGCATCAAGGCTGCCTCAATTAAAAGCCATTTTCCTGACGCTGTTAGAACTTCAATAGGGAGCTCCACTTTGTGAAGTGGAAATCTCCCACGGGACATCTGCGTTATCAGGCTATTGACACGGTGTGCATCACACACACTATCTGCAGATGAGACAAAACATTACTGGTGGTACGAAGCAGGGCAGGTGGAGTGCTGCCACTAGGAAGGGCCACACAGTTCTGCCCAGAGCGTGCACAATTTGCACAGTGTTTGCTAAAAATGCAAACATCTTGTTACATGTGCCCCCAAAAAAGGAGCATGGTACATCTGACAGGAGCCCCTTCCGCTGCGTCCCAGGCTCCTCCAGGAGCAGTGCGCTGTTTTCTTACAGTCATTTAACCATTTGATAAAGGCCTTCTCTGCGTTATGAAATCATAAACCTCAGCTGAACTTTGTTAGAAGGCAGGGCAGTGGGTTGCATGTCATGAGACAGTTGCAAAGTGAAGAGCTTAATGGACAAAGTGTTTAAAGGAGGCAAAGCTAGGTGGGTATAGACGTAAAACAAAACTAGGTATTCATAAGGTTTTTTGTGGAGTTCACCTTAAAAGCAAGGCACTTTTGGAAATAACTAGAACAGAAGTTACAGAAATATTTTAAATTTGAAAACCATCTAGAAAAATATAGCAGAATTTTAAATATGCATCTGTAAATTGTCTAGAGGTTTTGAGATAACAAAGAACATTTTCCCGCATTTTCCAGTGACATTAATTAAACAAGCTCAACTGTTAGTGCCACAGAACATTTCTAAACTCCAGAAAACACGAGTTATGTTTAAAAGCAATAAATTGATGCTGCATTTATCCCTAACTAAAGCTTTTGTGTTTATACTGCCTTTAACAAGGCTTGGTCTTGTCGTAGCAGCAAGGCTAAAATCACATTTTCCATTTATTTTTTTTAGTTCTATGAATTGTGTACTTCTGAGAGCAAAATTAGAGGAGCTTCTAAGAAATCCCCGCTTTTAGCAGCAGCTGAAGCTACTACTCACCACTTCTCAGGAGGTGCTCAGCAGCACACAGGCTTGGGCCCTCAGGTCTTGGAGCGGTGAAGAACGATGAAAGCAAGACATTCCTGAAATGCTGGGTTCTGCTCTCCTTCCCATGAGCCTGTTTTTAATCTAAATTTCTTACGTTTGCATGAATTATCTCATGTTGTTTGTTTCCAGGCTGTTTTTTAGATGCTTGGATAAGTATAACAGAACTGAGAAATTTCATAGACTCCAAGTTAATGCTTTCTATTTCAAGGTGTTAAACTAAGTGTACTCTTCTTTCCAAAAGATCACCTAATGAAAGTAAAATCAGTCAAGAAAGTCAATTCTGGACTTACTCTCATATCTTTTTGACTCAAAATACATTTTAAATTAATATTAAAAAAAAAGAAAAAGAAAAAAAGGGGAAAAAAAATTGGTCCCTAGAAAGCTTAAGAATTGTTCACCACTGTTTGCCTAATTTATTTTTTTAATGCTGTTAGCATCTAAATAAACCTTATCAAACATTTCTTACTCCGCTGACAATTTTCTGACCTCTTGGTTGAAGATCTGAGCCCTAACTTGGTTCATGGATGAGTAATCACAGCAGGTCCACAGCAGAACCTACCCTAGAACTACAAATATATCATCGGCAGCCTTGTAAATCAAAGCCTCAAAGAGCATCATTTAGCCTGGAGCTAAAATTGCTTGTTTATCAGATGGTGCCTAGCTTAGCATGGAGCGGTTCCTTGTAAATCTCAGGGACCTTTTACAGCATATACTTAAGCAAGCACATTGGCTCCTGGGAGACTTTCTGAGAGCTTTAATGACTGCAGACTGCTAAAAGATCCAGGCCTCGGTTCAGTTAAGTGGTTACTTGTATAGCTTGGCTCCATTTTGTAAACTCCCAAAGATAAGGTGTCTGTGTTATCTGGGGAAAGAGCAAGCATTAGTTTCTTAGGAAATCTTTATATCCTAAGTGTTAATGTTCTTGTGGCTTTTGGTATTTTGACCTTTGTCTGCTCACTTTTGATTTACTGTGGGAGCAGAATCTTTTTCCCCTAAGCCTTTCCTATGTTTTATAGCTACTTTGAAAAGCACAGTGAAATACTTGCAGCACGGCTTTTAAAAGTAGGCGTAAGGCTGCACTGTTCATAAATACGCCATACGGCTCCAGACTCCCTCACAGTAACAAAGCAAGACCACCCATTTTATCTCATATTCTCATGGGTAATTTTGTTTCATAGCAGAGTGCTGGTGGCAGCAACAGGACGAAATGCTGCTCGAAGTGTCCCAGTCTACATCCCATGCTCCTGGCTGCCACGGGTGCTTTGCCCTTGTGGGATGGGATTCTGGCCATGTGCTGGTGGCAGTGCTTGGAAGTTACCCCACAAAGTTCCCATTGGTTTGAGAGGATCAGCACTCAGTGCAATCATGAATAACACATTGGCTGGGTCTACCATGAGGACACCAGTGGCCAGTCAGCCACTTGCTGATAGATGCTTGCATACACTTGATGTAATTCGCTAATTGTAGAGCTTGTTAGCTGGGTCTCACTTTTTGATTTGAATTAATTAGAGTTCACCTCGATACAGCCACCTGCTGTGCTGTCACACGCAGAGTACATCGATACAACAAAAACAAGGAATTTTTTTAATAGGCTTATTCAAGCAAAATCTGCTCTCACTCAGATGTGTGAAATGGCATTGCTGCAATATCATAGACTAAAAGGAGTAACATCATTTATTTCAGCTGGCATGGTAATGATGTAAAGGAGGAAAAAAATGGTCCATTGCATTTATAGGCAGGAAACCCACCGTATTTTAAAATCTAATTTGACTTCACCAATTATTTAACGTCTTTAAGTCTTTCTTACCTTCTGTATTTTTTTCTTACTCCAAGTCAAAAGCAAGAAGGTCTGATTATTGTTACTGGTGGCGGTAACAACATTTATTAAACCAAGAATTTTCAGTCACCTGTTGAGTGCAAACCTCCAACACCAATTCAAAGACATGCCAGTATCTGTTACTGTAAGCACACACTGCTTATTGTAGAACTGAAAAAATACTTTCTATTCTGTAGGCATTTAATTTTGGCAATGTCAGACTTATTGCGATGTGATTGTATTTGTTTGTCCTCTTCAACAACATCGAACACTAACTGCTATTTTCTTACACAGGGTACCAGTAAGTAGACTTTAGTATGAGAGATGTCAGTGAAGTACACCTGGAGTCATCTTTTTAGCACAGGATCAGCAGTGGATGATGCATTCATCTCAGTTCCATTTCATTTTTTGAAAATAACCCTCATTGAACCAGCAGAGGAGCTAACAGTACCTATATATCCACTGCAGTCCTTCTGCAGCTTTATACACAATGTATGTGCTACAGGAAATTTAATTAATCTTTGCACAAATTTAATTTTTTGCAAATGCAAACTTCACTCAACAACAAAATTTGGTATGGTCCAGCACTTCATAAATCCAGAGCACAGTACCACTTCAGCCCCAAACTCCACACTACCCCTATAACAAAACATTTATCTCACACTTGGCAAATGGAGAAGTAGAAACAGAGCACCAAATGTGGCTGCCCAGGACCACCACAACGCCTGTGGCTATACCTCTGCTGAACACCCAGCTGCTGGGAAAGACTATTTCTAACAGGCTTCTGGTAGTTAGCTGGTAGCTATGCAACTGCAAAGCATTCTCTCATTCAACCATACTTTGTTTGTCTGAGGAGCTTGTTGTCACCTTCTTCACTGGGCAAGACCTTCAACCCAAGTTTTCCAGAGAATAATGTTTCTAACAGCCTTTAATAAAGTGTTTCACAGATGTGATACATCTCACATGTAACAGGCATAGCACTGACCCTACCAGTGCATGCCAGTGTTTTAGAAGAGATACACTTAACTTCAGCACCAAAACCTAGCAGAGAATAGAGTAGCAGCTGAGGCTGGCTGGTTTGATTTTAAGGGCAGTGAGGGAATATCTGCACTACTTCCACATGCCTGGAAGCCTGAAGACTTTGATTTAGACTATGAGGTCTTTCAGGGACAGATATGTGGTGCCCACTTTTGTTTATAGAGCACATCATAATGATGGCTGTTAGAATAATATTGCTGGAAAACATTCTACTGATCTTTTTCACCCTTTTGGATTAGCCTTTGGGTTGAACAAACCTTCTGTAAGCCTTGAATCCCGCAAAACCCTTTGCTTTGACAAATCAGTTCTCCCTCTGCTCTAGTACCCAGCACCACAGCCAGATGGGACAAGGCAACAGCAGTTTGAGGGCTTAGCCTGCTGGCTGCCCTGGGGATATCCCACAGCCCCAGCTGCCCCCTCACCTCCTTCACAAGGAAATACAGTTTGATTCCCACTAATACTTCAGTAAGACCACCGTTCATGTTGTACAGGGAAATGAAAAGCTAGACATACTTTGCTCTTCGTCTTGAGTCTTCCGAATAAGGAAGAACTTGCTGCAGAGGGAAAACAACCAGCAAGTAATGGTCACAAGTCACCCCACAGGATGTGGCAAGGCTCTCAGCACTCCTGTATGTATGGAAGATGGAAGAGGCTAGATCCTCCCTGAACCAGGGTGGCATCTCTGCACATACAGAGAAGGTGACCATAATCTGATTAATGCATCTACTCCTCTGAATTTCTCCTTAAGAGTGAAAGGGGCTTGTCCTAGGATACAGGCAGCTCAACAGGGAATTTGGCATTTCCCTTCTGCACGCCGACACAGGTAAATTTTAAAATAGCACTTTTATTTTTCCTCCATGTGTCCAGCCAGGTCAGCCTCATTAGTGTCACCAAGGCACTGACAGTAAGGTAGGTGGCTTGCATTTGTTGTTGGTTATTTATTTACGTACTCTCACATTGATCCGTAAATACATCCGGGAGCACTCGTACCATCTGCTGCACATTTGTCAGCCACCGAATGGAGGCTGGACATCTGGGGATGTCATTGGCTTGTGTTGATTTTCCCCCATTAGTGCCACTGTTTGCTTTTTCAGTGTGATGTGAGCAAAGAGCCTGGCTGACCACAGTGAGGGGGAAGGTGGATGGATCTGATGTTACCTCCAAATCCTCGGGGTCTGACTTTTCTCAAAGCTTCTTTTCACTTTGTAGAGCTCAGAGCATGAAGACGGTGCAAAATGTAAAAATATCAGCCTAATGCTACCTTGTGATATGAATGACTATGGGATTACAGGCAATACATTAAGTTGTAATACTACAAATAAAGTATTCGGTGCCCCAGAATCCCAGATTTGGGGGAAAACGATGTGATTTAACTTCTTCCACTAAATTCTGATTAAATAGTTATTGTATGTGGAGTGGGTGTACATTCAATTCTTCAGAAAATTCTCTTTTTGTCATTTAATCAGTACCCACTGACTGCACACTGGCAAATACAAGAGTTCTCACAAGTATAATTACTCCAGAATCACCAACACCATATTACCAAATACTCATGGGCTGATTCTGACTTTTGGGGTGACTAAAAGACAATGATGTATTGACTTGGACATGAAATTCTAGCCAAATCAGAAGTATATATTTGCTTCAAAAGAGAAATGACTTAGTCTGACAACCGAAATTCAGAGGGACATAACTAATTCCAGCCCAATCATAAAAATTCAACTCTGTTGAAGCTGAAATGTTACTTAGGTATAAATGGTTGCATGTAGCACACGTGCACACAAGTTTTACACATTTTCCCCATGGTTTTCCAGATGGAACCTTGCTTAGAGATTTTGTGATTAAGTATTTTTAAATGTTTTGTTTCCTACAGTTCATAGCTCACAAGATACATATGAAAAGGACATTTCTTTATCATGCTACTTGCCATGCAGTTTTCCAAGTACTAACTGAAAAAAATAAGTAGAATCAGGCAGTGGAGAGCAAGTGTGATTTAAAACACTGACCACAGCCAACTCAGAGGATGAATGAACCATCACATCTTTTTATTTCTGTATTTCATTTGTTAAGAAATAACAAGGTGTGCTTATTGTACTTTGCCTTAAAATGTATCTTCAGCAACACTGCAGTAAGTATCCATTGTAGTGCATGTTGCTTGTGGTCTCTTCAGACAGCTAGCTGAGTGGTTTGCCCAACATAACTGTACCAAAACATGTCATTCAAGTTTTGTTTGTCCTTCTTCTAGCTCTACAGTACTATACAAAAAGGCTTTCAGAATTACTTTGTTACCTGCAAGCTTGCCAGCAGATTATTTCTCTTGCACCAGTTTTTATCATGTGCAGCATGGTAGAACAGGGAATTTTCCAGGCAGCCCCATGAGCATCACCAGGATGTTCCTGCAGGAGGGAAGGAAACTGGCTGCCCACCAGGAAAATGGGCGGAGCGTGGAACAACTGTATGCTGACCTCGCACTGTGAGCACTGCCTCCTTCCATTCTATTTCAGAATCATCCCCTTTCTTTCATCTAGAGTAAGTTGTCAATACTACAAAGCATACAACTGCAACCATCTTCTAAGAAATCTAAGAATCTCTTTTATTTCGATGTGTTTATAAAATGAATGCAGGTGCTCTCTTACCTTCACATTTCACGTTTCTTTTTCCTTCATGGAGTCGCTCTCACTGTTCTACTCTCAGTATTGCTGCCTAAAGGATGTGGGTAGAGATGAGATGCACAGCTCATCCTAGTGTTGTAAATAAAATGAAAATAAATACTGCTTATCACTTACTCCCAGCATATCTTCCTGCTCTCTGTTCCTCCTCAGTGTAATACAGCACTGCAGCTATTTCTGCCAATATGGGAGTCACAGCAGAATTTCCATTCTACAATGGCTGCTGTGAATATCAAATTCTGAACGTGCACAGTAGCTATGAGAAGGATGTGTGTACAATCAGCCATGAGGTCTCTTTTGTAATGAGTTAGTACCAAGAGCAATTAATTGCCAGCACTTCTCTGGTTGGATTATATTCAGAGCTACGTAGGGTGAGGAAATCACAGGATGGCTCATTTAGTGTTTTCATAGGAGTCAGAGTTAGGGAAAAGGGTCACAGTACAAAACCAAAATGCTCAATACTACAGACAACTAAAAATCTATGCTTGACTGAATGCACTGATATTTTAATTTGGTTCTTAAGAAACTTAATTTTCCATTTGAATTGCAAAAATAAAAATACTATACTTAGTTTTGTTGATAACAGTTTCAAAAATGACAGCAAATAGGATTTTTTTTTTTTAACTTTTCCTTTTTTTGTTCGCTCGAGGCAGAATAAGCAGTCCATTCTTTTGCTTGACCTCTGTTTATCTGGAGAATATATAAACATATTGAAACTTTGTTGTGCTCTACAGTGAGGGAATGAAGTGCATCGATTGCTTGCGATTATTAGCTAGAGTGGGATAAGCCTTCTCCTTATTATGCAGATTAGTGAAGCTCTCAGTTCCAACATATTGTACAGATGCAGGAGAGCAGCTGCTCTTACAGATGGCAAGTACACAGCTCCATTAGTATGTATCTATTGTCTGCTTTTGGCTTGCTCAGAGGATGGAGAGGATGGGTAAAGAGGAATTGTTACACAGTGAAATGTAAAGGAGAACACACTCTTAAAAATCTGCTCTCAAGAGACTATTTACACAGCAGGGAAGACAGCAATCAAATTAAAAATCTACCCTAAATAAGAACTTTCATATGTCACAATTAAGCTTATATAGTTTTAAAATAGATTAACCATTAAAAAGTAAGGAATAGAATTCAAATTTCATGGCAAAGAAGTAGCAAATAAAAAGAGGTTCATTGAAAATTTGGTCGTGAATGTGGCTCTTCCAAAGCTTTCCTTTATATCTCCTCCCCCTTCTGAAAAAAATATATATCCTTCCTCCCCCCCACAGAACAAGTCCTCATTTATTTTGCATAAAATAGAAGAAGAGCAGAATTGTGCTTCATTTATTAAAGTTTTTACCATCAGAATATAGCATTTTATGCAACTTCTTGCATTAATGAGAGCTGAAGCAGCTAAATTTAAGTTGGTATAGACAACATTGATTGTGCATCTATGTCAATTATTCTTTGCAAAAATGCTAAGCAGAACATTAGTTAACCGTGTGGTAATTTTTAATGTGAACAATTCCTGAGGAAATACATAGCTGCAGGCTGACTAGTGAAAACAGAGTCAAGTAAAGGACAATTATTTAGAATGCAGTCTATGGCTGGATGCACAAATTATGGTTGTACCAGCAGGTTTCATGATAAACTTAACATACAGTTTATCCTTGTTGTTATTTAGCACAGAGATGACTTACAAAGACAGAGTAGTAGCAAGGTGCAAAGGAAGAAGAAAGCAAACCCTGAGCAAGTGCCTCACTCCAACCTGGAATTGTGGGAGGCTGAAGATGCCTAAGCAAATGCAGGAGAAAGAATACTCAGTGAGCACTGATGCTCAATAGTGAAGTTATACAAAGTTTTTTACCACCTCTGCTAAAGTTTGCAAGGTAAGTTAGTTCTTAAGCATCCGTGCTAACAAGTAAAAAAAAAAAAAAAATTAGTTTTACTTACACCAAAAAGGTCCAACACCCCTCCCAACCCCAAAAAAAGAAAAAAATTGGCTTATTTAGTGCTGACCATAACATACAATGTATCTGTTTTCTTCCTGCATTTTGAGCACAGATCAAAGAACAGCATTTATTTGCATGTTCAGACTCTGCAGGACCAGATTCGTATTACCTTGCTTTGCTGGCTGCTGGCCTTGCTCAAGCCAGGACAGGAAGAGAAGTATGTCATCTTCCATGGAAATGAAAGCAAGAGTTAAAGAAGAAAAAAACACCTTACTTTGTTCTCACTGCTGGACAACTGTAATGTTAAAATGTGCCAAGGATCTGCCTGAAACTGGGAACAGAAGGCACATGGGTAAGGGAGGAATGATACCAGTCAGTTCAGATCTCAGCAGTGACCCCACTACTATGTGGCTCCTGATATACCTGTGAGATCCTGCTGGGCATCATTGCATCTGTTTAATGCTGGAGAGGCGCTTGTCCTTAGTGACAAGCCTTTCACTCCAGACAATCTCAAAAGCTGACTTGTCTGTAAGCAAAGTCAATTACGTCTGAGTTGCATCAGGATTGTCATATTTAAATACCATAAAAATGTTGAATGAAGTGAAAGAATTGTCTTTCATTTTGCTGCTTTCTATGGCATAAATGGTTTGGTTTACACTGAGCATATTTATAAGAAAAACATTTAAGAATAAGACTAAAGCAAATTGTCATTCTCTTTTGTTTTCTAAGGTAGTGGAACTGGTAAAGATGTTGTATTTGCTTTCATTTTCAATCTGAGATTCATCCTGAAAAAGCATCATTAAAAAAACCCTGAGTGAGCATTTTGTTTTAAGTAGCTGAATTTTAATATTCCACAAGTATATAAAAACACAAATTACAGAAATGATCAGGGAAGAAACATGCTTGGGGCTGGCATTTTTCTCTCAAAAAATCAGAGTCTTTTCACTGCCTTAGAGGTCTGTGTTTTCCATGTGAATATAAGTGGTGCCAGGCAATTCAAATGTTCAGCTCTTGGATAATAACAATACTATTCTCCGTAGTCTGATCATATCAAACTGCACATGCAGAGAGGCTGTTCTGCTTCCCTCAAAGTCCTACTTCCTCACTAGCAACAGACTCAAGGAAGCTGGAAGTTTTGGTTGATAGGGTTGAAGTTTTCAGAAAGCTGAATAACAAACTTTTGCTTCTGACAGTGATGAGTTTGATTTCTACTTAAGAGAGAAGTTAATCCAAGACACTGGGGTGGCTCTCCTTCTCTGTCTGCTCTAAAGATAAAAACCAAAATTATGCCCAGGCTCTCATGCTGTACAGTCTGACTCGAAATTAAACCCAAAGCAGTTTTGCGCCTCTGTGGAAGGTGGGAATGTGGAGCACAGCCACTCAGACAGCAAGCTGCATGAGCACCACCATGTCAGGCAGGATCTCAGAAAACCCCTGTGGGGATCTCCTATGCTTAGAGATCTCTAGATTAGCAGTACATTCAAATTAGTCTTCTATTGGGTCTCACAGATTAAATGGATACACTCAAAGGATTTGGCTTTAAATGAGTCTTTCAAGATTTGTGCTCAGATGAGAACAGAATTTTCACTTGCCTCCCAAAGTGTCCTTTGCACCCGTGGCACTGATACAGTCTGATTGTGACTGTGCCACCACATCCGTCATTCTCTTCTTCATTGCTATCATTCCTGTGTTAACCTAGACAAAAATAGCTCCTCAGACATCAGCAATATCAGTGTTGCTCCTGTTGCTGTTCTTCTAATAATGTTAACAACAGAAAGATGACATTACACAGAGGTGATATGTTTTGAGGGGAAAATACTATGGTAGGATACATGGCTCCAAGTATTTCCTACATCATTCATTTTCTTCTTTCTACCTGGTTCATTTATTTATCTTTACGGAGCTGGTTTTTGTTTCATTTTGATGTTAGCAATGTAAATGTCTGTGCTCTTTTGACAGCATCACCTATAAGTTCCAGAATGAAATTCTGAGACCATCCTTAGAAGTAGAGATTATTCTCCTTGCACTACTTTTTTATTTGGAAGTTTTATCTGTAATAAATTGCACAGATTACCTAAATGAATGAAAAAGAGCAGTGTACTTCGGACTGTTCTGTATCATCCGCATGTCCCAAGATAAGTCTATCCTAAATTTGAGGGGGTTTTCCCAACACCATTTCGAATTAAGACCATTTTTTCAAAAAAAATCATGTCTTAAGAAATAGTTGACATGAATTTTAAGATTAAATCTCCAGATATCTTCAACAGGATAAATTTGAGACTGGAAGAGATCCACCTTTACTTACCCTGAATTTTGGAAGCTTAGGTTCAACCCATCCATACTAAGGACTATGCCCTAAACTTACGTTCTGGCACTGTAAATTATTCAGGTTTTAATCTCCATATCATAGTCCTACCACCAAAGTTCATATCCACATAGTGCTGTGATTATTTGTAAATTTCTAATACTTCTGATCAGAACAGTAACAGTAAGAAAATTAAATCTGGTTGGATATTTTTGGATACAAAAGATACTGCTATGCATCTTTGGTATTTTTCAGTTGATTCCCTTGCCAAAAACAATCTGTGTGAAAAAGAAATCATCACCAAGACTCATATCGTTACCTTATCAGGAAGGCTGGCAACAGGCAGGCAGTGTACATGCTATGCAAAGCAGGGGAGGTTGAGATATCTTTTGCCAAAGTCTGAACTCACTTTGATTTGATTTCTATAGATTTAAAATAAAATGCTAATAAAACTGAAATCTTATAAAGTCATATGCCACTAAAAATAAAATCTATTAATAGCTAATTCCCTGTGTATTTTAGTAATAGTTTTATATGCACACATGTAGCAATGTAATTTCTCACTTTATATATGTAACAGTAATACTATCACTCAAGAAACTATGGAAAATAGAGGGGAAATTACTTGGGAAAGATAAGGGAATTTTATGGTATTACTCACCAAAAATATAATTAAAACAGATAAAACTACTTTGAGCTTCTAGCATTTTTCGGATTTTACACAGATATGTAAAGATTTTGTCCTTATAAACCTCAAGTTTATAATTCATGCAGGCTACATCCTGGGGTTTACAGCTTTACAGAAGAGATTTTCATGTCTGAAAGCTAATCATGAAGCAGAATTGGAGTACAAGATTTTTAAATAAAGTCTTTTGGATTTCAGGTGCTTCTTACGTCTTTAAAATAAAATTATAATAAATCAGGGCTGCGTTTCATTATGAGATGATGGTTCTATAAAAACAAAAGCAAAGATATTTCAACCTAACTTTTAGTATGGAGAAGTCCTGCAGTATAAATAGTCATCAATTCCAATGTCACAAGAAGCTTCTACACTATTCTGAGGTTGGAGGAGATGCTCAGTCCTTTCTGCTCCATGATGTAAAACCACAGCATATTGTGGTTTTCCCAGCTGCATACTAATTCCTCCTGACTTCTGCTAAGTTCGTACTGTAATAGGAAAAAAATCCCCT
The DNA here is from genome assembly GCF_951394365.1 of Tetrao urogallus. Taxonomy (NCBI): domain Eukaryota; kingdom Metazoa; phylum Chordata; class Aves; order Galliformes; family Phasianidae; genus Tetrao; species Tetrao urogallus. Next base: position 20,744,649 of record NC_136821.1, read on the forward strand.
CTTGAACTCAGTAAAAACAGTGTGAAGCAAAAATCTTTGGAAGAAAGATAGAAAGAGAGAAATAGAAACTACATATTCCATGCCACTCACTTCCCATAAGCAAGTTCTTGGGAGCATGTGTGATGAAGAGAGCATCTACATTCAGAATACCTCAGAACAGATTGAGTCAGAATTGATGTGGAAGAAAAATTATGAGAGATCAGGGCAGAAGTGTGATCCTCCAGCAACAGACTTTTCTGCTTGGGCTTTCGACAGAGCTGAAAACCAAAAGCAACTTCTCTGTACTGATGTTACTCACTTCTGTTGGAGAAAGCAATTCTCTGAGCACCTGAATAATTCAAAGGAACAGGAAAAACAAAACAAAACAAAACAAAACCACTTAACAGCTGGGGCAAGTTTTTTCTCTCCTACTGAAATGAAAACCTCCTGGAGCTCTTTCAGATGATGGCCCTTATGTACTAAAACATGTTGTACCATGCACGAGTTTCTGTGCAATGTTATCATGCTGTATAAAGCTTAGATTTCCACAACTCCTTCCCCAATGAGGTTAGTAAAATAATTTATGTAAAATAAATGAGAAAAGAGAAAGGTTAATCAGGGTACCTCAACTACAGAAGGGGGTTTGGTTTTGCTTTTATTTCCTCCAGATGACTGGTTAAGTCTCTAGCTATCAAGAATGCTTAAGAGAGATAGATAACAAACAACAATTGAGCTGGAGTCAGATGCCCCTAAGATTTCAGAACTCCTGCATTTTAAACAAATTACTTTCAAGACAAATTCTGCCTGAAAGTTTCAAGCCAAGAAAATTTTACTACCTGTCACGTTTTCAGATATTTCATATAAGGAAAAAATATAAGAAAATTCAGCAGTAGATAACAGAAGATTTTTCATTTTAAAAGAATATCAATAAATTATGACCAAAACAAGGGAACTCATACCAAACCAATCAAAGCCTTGCACACGCTGTTTTGTTCAAACAGCAGTATCTGAAACAATCTGACAGTTATTGCTGAAAGTAATAACAAAAGATACAAAACATATAAATGCTCTGTAGTTGGCACCTTCTCTTTACCTTTAACATTTATTAATATAGCAAACAAGAAAAACCTCTGGGGGAAAAAAAACCTGTGTTTAAAGCCTGGAGTTGCCTGTGATTTTTTTCCCCATGGCAAATCCATGATGGTTCCATTTGATATTTCAAAATGCAGGTAGTACCACCATGTACAACTCTTTAAGCTGACATGCATCTTGCGGTATATTTTGTCTGCAGAAGCCAAAAGTATAAACTACTTCTCTTGTTGCATGAGTGATGAACATTACAGTATCTTTCCTCTGAGATGAAGTGGCCATGACTGCCTGGAACACAGCTGTTTTGGTTTGGGTTTTTTTGCTGATAGTTCATATTGGTCCTGCTCCTCAATTTAGAGTGGCAAGATAATATTTCAAAGTCACAATTTTTGTTCTCATTTTGCAATAAATATAATCTAAAAGAAAAGTGCATGTATGTTATAGCAGAAAAATACTGTATGATTGTAGGTGATGTGTGCGCCCATCAAACATAATATAGAAATATTTTTTAAAAGCCCAATAGGAAATTTTTGGAGTATCTAGGAAGGTAGTTCCACAGATAATATTTGGGCCTGCAGCTCAGAAGGTGGCAAGGTAAAGCCTGCCTTGCCTTGGTCACTGCCTCTCCTCTCTCATGCTTCCAGCAAGGAAATGGAAATGACATTTCTCCCCATCTTGTTTATTTAGCTCTTAAATTCTCTGGGACAGGTATTTTTACCACTGTAATACACAATAATCTCCTCTGGGGCCCCTGAGTATTGTTCTATTGCAAATAAACAACGCAACATTGAAAAAGCAGTCATAACAGGTGGAGGTATTTGTGCCTGCACCTACTGCAGTTGCCTTTTAAGCAGAATTGCAGCTGCTGAGAAGTTAAGTCATCATGTTCACACAGCACTATCCCCTAAACTGCAAAACCAGGAAGGTCCGCATAACCTACAAAGGAATCTGCTAAAAAACAGAGGTCAAACAGAAAAGAAAAATGAGAGAAATGAACATTTACACTTCCTGCCAGCTGTATCTGTTAGAAGCCCGGAGTGTTTCCTTAAGTGCACATCCCACACAGGGGTAAGCGCAGAGCTACTGGTCCAATCCTACAAGCAACCTTATGTCTTCTTCCTACATCCTTCAGTCTCCCATATTTTCCTCTTTTGAATGGAGGCGTTTGGATTCCAGCAAAGTTTCCTTTGACATGTGAAGTGTTGTTAAGTAGAATTTTCCCCTCTCTGTCAGTCAGCACCATGGGTTCTCAGCAGCCAGACATCTGAGTCCTACGAAAGAGGATCTGCCAGGAGCATGCTCTCTTTCCCAAACACTGTTTTTAAGACATCTGAAAAAACATACCTCTCATCCTGTCACCAGAAGCAAGACTTCTGTGTGTCCAAGACTGTGTCTTCCTTTAACTTCAGAATATAGTTCATATAATAATTCTGAAATACCAGAAGAAAGATCTGCACAAACATTTCCTGCTCCAGACAGTTATATATCAGATCATACCATCAGCAATTGGGTGCTGCATGCTACAAAAGTCAATTCCTGTTCAAATTAGACTAACCGTCAACCTGATCTCCGTGCTGCATATGTTGCATGCGTGTTTAAAAAAAAGACATATCCATTAAGAGGGGAGGTTTTTCCATCTCCATCATGACCACTCCTTCACAGGAACTAGCAGCATCAGTCACAGACATTTGTTGAACTTTACAAGAGGTCTCAACTCTGTTTGCATCAGTAAGTCTTTATCATGATGAAACATTGGTGTCACACTGGGGGGACTTGAGCTGTCTCAGAAATACCCACCATAGAACAATGCCAGATACTGGCTCTAACTCATTATCAAATCACAAGCACATTCCTAGCATCCTGAAAAATACAAGCAGGTAGACAAGCATGTAGTGAGGCTTTAGCACCTCATGTGGCACAGGAACAAGTTGCCCAGAGAAGCTGTGGGTGCTCCTTTGTAAGCATTCAAGGCCAGGTTGCATGGGGCCCTGGGCAGTCTGATCTGGTGGGTGGCAGCCCTGCCCATGGCAGGGGGAATGGAACTAAACGATCCTTGAGGTTAGTCCCAACCAAAGCCATTCTATAATGCCAGGACCTCCATATGTAACAGTTCTGATCCTCATATCACATTATACACCCAAATGATCAGCAACAGTAGGCAAACATTTCACTGCCCGTTACCATTTGCTTGCGAGGTTGGTTGTTCAGTCTGTTTTTAATGTTGTTATTCTCTTTTCCCTACAAGTGATAGAGGAAAGAAATTATTTGCAGTATGAGTAACACTTGGGAAAATGTAGGCACTCAGTATGTGCTCCTCTAAGTACAACATTAGGAACCTTTCTACAGAAAGTTACTAAACTGAACATCTCAGAAACAGCACTCAAATCATCTTTTGAAAGGAAGGACTGACTAAGTCCAACTGCAAGATCACGAGCCATAAGAGTACAATTAATGTCTTGAAATGACCAAAAAGAATTGATGGTTTTGTGGTATCACGCAAAAAGCAAAAATTCTATTTGAACTGTTCACATAACAGATGTTTGCTAGGATCTACCATGCAGCCTGCATACACAGTTATGCTAATTTGGCACTGTTTCCCTTCAAGTTAGCTCTGAGTCATTAGTGCACGCCGCTAGTAGGTCCTTCTGTCTAACTAATAATTGCCTATTATTGATATTAATTAACATTTTTTGCACCTTCCCTCGGTTTTGACCTAGTATCTGTTGGTAGTCTAATCACAGTGGCCTATTAAAAGTCAAAATAGAGGGGCCTATAGCAGTCATGAGCCATTTATCAAAAAGCAAACAAGGCCAATTAAACAGGCAGCCAGACAGTTGTCTTGATTTGCCGCTGACTGTTTCTTGATCACCATTATAAATTGCTAATCGGGCAGAAAGTGCTAAGCAGTGCATCTGCAGGGGGTGGTTATTGCTCATTCCCTGCCTGGTGACAGGTGAGGGAGGCTAGTGATGGTCTTATTGATGTGAACTGCCCATCAGTCGGTAGTTATTGTTAAAGTTCATGATGCTACAGCTGATCCTCTCCTGCTGAGAGTCAATCAAATTAATTAGTGCTAGAAATTCTTCTATATTATTCTAACACAGAAATACAGAAGGAACACACTGTAATTTAGTTCCAGAAGCAGCGGGGAAAAAAAAATCTCTATGTATTGCAGAGTGTGGGGGGGAAATCAAATATTGCTTCTTCCATTATTTTATAATAAGGGCTGCAGCTAAAGGTTTTTATAGCCACAGATCAAGAGATCATAATAGAAGCATATTGACAGATTTTTTTCTGCAATACTCCAAGGAACTGGCGGTAGCAGGAAAATATATCAAAACCTTATCATCAGAGCTGAGATCTTCTGTGAAAAATCAATAAAGAGTTATACATGGTTTGAGTTTAAACAGTTCTCTGTAGTCATTTAAACATAGTGCATCTGTGCAGCTTTTTACCTCTGGAGACTGGTGTAGCCTAGCAACTGCAGGGCTTAAACCGATTAACTACAAATGAAGTACTGTACGCCTATCAAAGCAATTGCTCATGGTTGCCTTTGTTGTAGGGGCTGAGCTAATTGAACATGATACAGTATGAAGATAATTAACACCCATGAGTTTGTTAATTGCCTGTTAGCATTACAACACATTCTCTGCCTTTCTTTTTAACTAGTTCTTCTGCAGCATCTTCCCCTCTTAAAAGGATGCGGGGCTCACTTAGTTGGCAATGATATCTGATAGTTCGTTAACCCTTTTTAGAGGAAAAAATTATCCACGTGGAGTAATGAAGCAAATGTATACTCTTGTCAAACACAGACTCCCACTTAACCCACGCAATTTACAGAGAGAAGAAATTGGGTTTACATAGACTGCACAAAATATGTTTATTTTCAGGGCCAATTTATTTCAAGCAATTTAGCCATTATAAATGCTTTTAAATATCTTTTGTAGGCTGCTTTTATGACTCAGCTGCTCTGCCTTCTAAACCGAACGATAAATGTCTTTTAGGGTTGGCATATTAATTGAAGGCAGCATCTGGTCAGCAGCTGACCTCCTCTACTTGTCGTCTTTGTTGGCTACCCAGTTAAAACTAACAGCTTATTTGCTTTCTCTGCCAGCTTCTCCTTCCATTCAAGGGGCGGAGGGCTAAGCTCAACTTTATTTATGCCAAAATGCTGTGTCAACCAATACAAAATAACACTGATTTTCCACAATCTATTAATCTCAAATAGATCCAATCTGAGTAAATTCCTTGGAAACTGGTTACTGTGCTTGGTAAAGTATTTCTTTTACTATACTATTTCTGAATTTGTGATGAAAGCATATGAAAGATCCAGAAAACAAAATAATGGGTGCAATACACTGTTAGGGGACATTTCCTTAAAAGGAGGTAACACTTCAAGGAAAAAGAAAAATAGACTCCAATCACAGCATTTGTTTACCACAGACAAGATCTGATCTTTAAGACCTGCTTCTCCAATATTGCTTGCAAAAGCCCTAGCTGCATCACAGTAGATTTTCTTAAGTGACCCTGGTTTCCTTAGCTGTTACTGTCAAGTTAATACTTGTGGAACAGCTGTTCCCTTGAGAAACACTACTAGTGCCCAATTACAAGTTCCATCATCGATCATAAGTATTATTTATTCAGCAAAATGAATTGCTAATTAATAACTGATGAGCATTATGGCCTTGAAGTCTGTAATACTATTAATTACCTTGGCAATTGGGATTCTGCCTGCGAAGGACTACCAAGCACATTTTCTTAACAATTAGCACAGAGAGATTACTGAGTGCATACCTGCTACAACAGCAAGGGATGATGATCTCTGAGGCTTTAAGAGAGCTGTGTAGTTTCTGAGAAGGCTAAACAAGACTACAGCCCTATTGCTCTGGGCCATATGCTTAGAACCATTCAGTGACAAAGGGAAAACACTTTCATACATTGTGGTGTTGGAGAGATTTGGCAAAATGAATGTCCCTGCCTGGAAGCAATGCAGCAGCAGCAGCATGGTCACACTAACACACTGCTATGTGCTTTGTACCCCGTGACTGCTTGGCTGGGTGGGAACACTGCAATGAGTGCATTGGCACTTGGCCTCAGGCCTCCAGCAACTGCTGCCTGAACATCTCCTAGCAGTTACTGTTTAGCATCACTGTAAGAGTGAAAGGACAAAACAGCAGCTTTTTTGTGACATCGGGATTCACAACACTGATGTTAATATTGCTCTACAACTTGAAGTTTTTCTCTTAACCCTTCTCTCCAGCCCTTCTTGATTTTCTCTTTCCAGCTCTGTGTCACCTTGAATTTTGAGTGCAAATTCCTTGGGGCAGAGACTGGGTTTATATGTCTGTAAAGCCTCCAGAATATGTGTGGAGCTGTACAAAGAAATTGAATACTACCCAGCAAACTGCAAGATTAAGATCAGCTGCTGCCACAATACTAAGATTTGTTTTCTGATTGTCAATAAAAAAGTTAAGCTATCACAAGAGCTCAGCTAAGCTCATGAACTGTGCAATAGCTGCACAGTGATAACGACCAAAATTTTTTGTGTGAAGCACAGAGGTCTTCATGGGGATGAGATTCCAACACAGTATCGACAGTGTTTATAAAAACACTGATTGTAGCTGCAATACAAAACCATAGAACTGTATACAAGCCATCATATTTGCATCTGTTTTATTTAGTGCTAAAATAAGCTAGAGGATGTTGGAAACGTACAAAGTTGGTCTTTTCTGCACCACTTAGATAGCACAATGGTGGCCAGTCCCTGTTGTCATTTTAACTCCTTTCTTCAAGGCTCAATTTTGCCTTCATCAAACTAAAAGCAAAAAAAAAAAAAAAAAAAAAAAAAACACCAACAGTTTTCATGCTGTAGAGCAAGAAGATGGCTGTCATCCCATCAAAAAAAGGATACTTGCTGCAGCTACCCAGCATGAAACTGGTAATGTGCATGCAAAATAAGAAGGAATTCAACTTTACTGGAAATCTAAATCTACTGGATAACTGTCAAATAGCAAAACGAAAGTCCACAAATTCAGTCTCATTCATCGCTGCAACCATTTTTACAGGAAACTTTCTACAGTTTAAGCTGAGATAACGTATTTCTGATCTGTGCATGTGAAGTGAAAAAGAATAAATATGCTGTTTGTTGAAAAATTACATCCTGACAGCAGTGATCTCCCCACTCTCTGCAAAAAAAAATCTCCTTGTCTTTTGTGGATGGCTTACACAGACAATTTTATTTGGAAACAGGAGACTTCTTTACCTCTCTTTCTAGACCCAATGGTTTGTACTGACTGTCAAGCTACTTTTTGTCTCTGTACTGGCTAGCTGTAGAAGTCAAAAAAATCCTTTGGCTAAAAATCTGTTAAAAAAATGAAAGAGAGAAAATACGAAGAAAAGTTTTCTTGATCATGATAATTGCCTTCATGTGAAATAGAGCATGTTATGACTAACCATAAGCACAGTCGTTTTTCTTTGGTCCTACAAGCTGTGGCCTGCTTGTACTTTTTTCTTTTTCTTACCTGGAGTTTTGTGGTCTGCCCCGTGTTGTAGGACCAGGGCAAGCTTTGCCCACAGACTACAGCCACTCTCAATTCAGCTGGTCGGCTATTAGTGATTTGGAAAGGCTCAGCTAAAGGAAATGCTCAATCATACATTCATTTTGCACTCCAATATAAAACAATGCAAGTTGAAAAAAAAAAAAAAAGCCAATATCACTGGCAGAGGGTCCAAATACAACCTGCTCCAGATTTTGTTCTCTCTAACCAGAAAGCCCTGCACTGCTTTTTGGCAGGCTCTTTACTGCCTGGTACCCTGACATAACCTCACATCATGAGAGCATACCATAAAAGCAGAAGTCTGGAAGCAAAACAGCTTTAACAATGTTTGGCCATCTGGCTTCATTTGTTTTAACGTAGGGAGGAAGGGGCCTTGGCTCTGATCTCTGGGGATCTGGCCCAAACCTGGGGCTGTTGCCGGGACATTTCCTGGCCACGTAAGTTGTCGCCATTGCCTGGTACACCTAACAAGGCTACTCAGGAAATCCTGTGCAGCTCCCAGAAAGATGGGATGGGATTTGGATGCAAGATATATCTTCCCCTGCAGCATGGATTTTTCAAAGAGTCTTAGAATGGGTTGGATTGGAAGGGATCTTAAAGTCCACAAGCTCCAACACTCTAACTGTGATCATAGCTGCCATCCACTAGATCATGTTGCCCAGGGTTCGATCCAGCTTGGCCTCAGACACCTCCAGAGCTGCATTTTGGCAGAGTTCTGTGGAGATACCAGCTTCACAAAGCACGAGGATTGCCATCACTTCACCCACACCAACAATCACAAACAACAGATATGCACTCTTTCGCCCTAGAAGATAGCACGTGTGTTTGCTAGGACAGAACCCTGAAATACACCAAGGGAACTGCCACAGCATTGTTCAAGCAAGGCTGTCCTGAAGCCAAACCACTCTAAAGCATCATTATCTCCTCAGAAAACTATATTTGAGCAGTGCCAGCAGGAACCCTGGTACCCATAAGCTCGTTCAAGACACAAAAAGACTGATGTATTTTAGCTGGTAAGAAAGAATGTTTTTTAACTCATTACTTAGTATTTTAAGAATCTGAATCAAAAACATTTGCTAGAAAACATTGTACAGTCATCTAGGATAATATTGTTTGAATAGATGGAATTTTTTTTTTATCTCCAGCTGCACTTCCTTTGGATAAAGGGGAGAAAGAAAATACCAGATAAATTATCTGTGAAGTTCAATCCTAGAAATGTCCACCTTTGCACAGAAGAACTGCGTTTAATTTTACATTTTATTTTGAGAAACTTTTGTGGACAATTCAAGCAACAGGAATCATGTAAAGCTCACCGTCAGAATTGCAAAGTGTAAAAACTCATTTCACAAATAACTTCTTTAAATGCTAAAGCTTATATTTTCGTCTTTTTCCTTCCTGGCCAGTATAGCATGTAAACTAATCACGAGCTGTTTAGATTAATGCCTGTTCCATATTTCATAAAGTATAAAAATCGCAGATTTTCTATTCCCTGATTGCAGTCAAAATAAAAAAGACAAACAGCGAAGTTGCCTACCAGTAAGATCACTCATTTGTTCAATTTCATCAAGCTGGTATTTGGTTCTCCAGAGATGAGAGTCTCTCCGGAGAGTTCCTTCAAGAAGTTACCAAGGAACTCACTGGAAGATTGGAGCTAATGGCACACTCCAGGGAAAAGACGTTAGAAAATTTTGTTCTAAAAAGCAGCCTGAGCTGTTTGAGAGATGCAGAAACCTTCAGCTCTCCTGCATGACTAGCAAACGCTTTTTGTTGCAAACTTGCTCTCCTCTTCAATCAGCTTTCATCTTGCCAAATTCCTCTTCATTTCACACTATCTGCAGCAATACACTTCTTCAAATTCAACAGTGTGTCTACTTAGCACTGTTTATGATAAAGTTCTGGTTTAAACATAATTCACAGTATACTGTGGATAGCAGGGCAATTTGCAGAACTAGTCTAATGTACAGGCTCAAAAATTTAATTATTACCAAAGGAACAAAGTCTAACAGACTCCACAAAAATTGATTTCCCATTTCCACTTCTGGAATTTGTAACTCCAAATTTTGCATAGGATTATTTCAATTAATTAAGCACAGAACAAAGCATTTAGTGAAGAGAGACTTCATCTTCCATCATGAACAGTATCAAACCTAGACCAGAGTATTTGTTTCTGAGGTCAGAATGTAATGCAAACATCCTACAGTTTATTAAACTGTGTGCTGAATGGCCAGAGAGAAAAATTAGGGGAATGTAAGGAAATTAAGACAGAGTATCAAGTACCCAAAAAAATGAGTAAAATTATTGTTTTAATTAAAATGTAGTGTAGAACAATAGCACAAAACAAGGACAATAACAGAGAAAGCAAAGAAACAACTGAGAATGCCAACTATTACCTGTGCAATAGCAGAACTAAAAGACTTGTCTAGGCAGAAGCAGACTAGAAGAGAGTGGGGGAAATATTTCATGGAGGAATACACAGTCCTGAAGGGAACAGAAATGAGATTTTACAAGGCTGTTTGAGCTAATGTCAAACACAAGAACAAAGGAGCATAAACTAAAGCTAAGGGAAGGGTCAGCCCCTCAAGGAATTTAGGCAGAATTCTTTTAGATTGGGAGCAGTGAATATACAGAATAAAAGGCAGAGGAGAACAGTAGAAGAAAACAAAACCCTCAAAACTATTTCAAAGAGTTACAAAAGCAGAACCAGAACTCTAAACACAGCAAAAAACATTATTTTACAAAATTGCTAATGGAGAAAAGTGGCATAAACAGTTAGGCTTGTTTCCTATGAGGCTAATTTTCTATTTGTCCCACTTGCAAATACAAGGGGAGAATTGCAGAAGCCCCATATGACAAGGAAACATTTTTTTCACCTGTAGGACTTCTGGCCATGCAGATTCTGAGACTTGGTTGTCCTAAAGTTACTGAGAAGTACTCAACTGCTCACTGAGATACCAGTGATCTCCAAAACTTAGCAATATCCATTTTTCAACTCCAACAAATTTTAACAGAGCTGAGTGAACAAAGCCTCTTTGAAGCTCTAGGTTTAAGCAAATCATGCCTGCAAATGATACACATTAAGAAGTAAGACACTGAAGAAATGTATGTACTTCACTCTCCTGGAACTGCATGCCTTGGAAGTCTTTTTCCCAGGCCAAACAATCTATAGGCTGCAGTTTGCACTCTTCCCCATGGGCAATCACTCAGCAGCCTAATATGTTTCAGTAATGATTTTTTCCTAAGATTCAGCTTAAATTTTCTCTTGCTTAATTTCACCCCATCACTCTTAGTTATACCTTCCTGTACCATCTTAACTATCCTCACTCTTTTTGAAGTTCAGGCTCCCTTCAAACTTAGTTGTGTTTCCCATCAATCATCTTCTAGCATAGTCACAGATATGGCAGTTAGTTCAGTTTTTTTTCCAAGTCTTTCTTCATCATTTGATCCCTTCTTCCCAATTGCTTTGTTGCTCCTCTCACCTTCTCAACAGTTTGTCAATATTTTTGTAACAATACTTGTTCCAAGATTTCATGCAGTATTGCAGGTATGGCCTTAGATTGACACATATCAAAGCTATTGTCATTCTACCGTAATATCTTTAGAAACTAAAGCCCAAATTGCATTGATTGCATATGTTTCTGCCCTTGCATTCCCAATTCATCAAAGATGCATGGCACTAACAGTAAATACTCTGAGTCGTAGAGTTTGTTTTGCAAGAGGTTCCTGCTTTGACTGTGAGACCAGCTTTGTGAAAAAAAGCCTCTGGTCCTTGTCTGCAAGCTCAATAAGAGCATGATGCCAAAAGCAATTAACAAATATTTAAGTAAGTAAATGAATGGCTTTGAGCTCCTTTGGAAAGCTCTCTGGAGCTTCACCTCAACTAAATCTGACCAGATAGCTGCAAGCAGTCCCCGAGGTACTTCAGTCATGGCACACAGAACAGAGACCTGGGTGTACTGGTGCTAATACAAAGGAAGAAATACTGTTTGCCATGTAACCACATAATACACAGCATGCCTCCTGTGGAGTGTTGTTCAAATAGTTCAGCTACAGAGAAGTGAAAAGACAAACTTCAGTATTTACCACACTTGGGCAGGAAAGTGCTAAAGGACTTCTCACTAGGCATTCATGTGAATAACAGTAACTTCACGGAGGGAGTCTACATTCCACAGTTTCTCAGATGGAGGGGAAGAAGGAGAGGAGGAGAAAAAAAGGAAAAAAAAAATGTTCTACCTACCCAGAACTGATAGGGTACATCTGAAATGTGTTAGCGGGTAATTCTGACTCCTCCCTACAAAAGGAAAAGCATCATCTGAGCATCCAGACAGGGTTCCTTCATGCAGCTGTCAGAGCTATCTTTAATCATTTGCTTCCTCATATTTTATTTATTTTTTCTGAGACTTATCCCTGGTCATCGTAGCTAAAATCTCTCCAGATGCATTTGCTACTTAATTCAGTGATGAATAGTGATCAAAAAGTCTGTAGACTTACCTTACCTCATTGTAACTGAAAGAAGAGATGGTGCATATTAGTACCAGCTTAGTGGAAAACATTATGAAGAAAAATTTCCTTTCACACCTTTACTTAATTTATTTTGTTTGAAGCTTACCCATATTTAAAGTCCTAGACAGACAGAGTGCAGGTATATAGAGACAGTGAGTGAATTCTGTGCCTAAACTAGTTACTGCTCATTAGCTGAGTAGCAGTACTTCTACCTGCTTTTAACCTACAGTGATTACAGAACTGAGTATGTAAGCTTGAAACATTCATTTCAGTTCACACAAGGAACTCCTTGTGTCCAAGACACATTAAATCCTGAGGAATATAAAAGGAATGAAAACCAAGAACAACTCAGCAAGTGTCTCTGCCTCCAGCCTACCCATAACATGCGTTCATGCAAGTCCCAAGGCCAAGGATATCAGAGAGTAGATATTCTCCTGTAAGGTGCTAGGGAAGAGAATAAAGAGAATAAAAAGAGAATAATGTTGCTTCTAATGCCATGTGCATTTTCTCTGTAATAACTTGGAAAAGTACAAACAAACATCTAGCTCTTTTTCAAGATTCACTTTCTACTTGCTCTGGGCTGCACCTCATGGAAGTAAACTTCATAAAAAGAATTGAAATACCACCTCCTTTAGTTTGAAACGTGCATTTAATCCTTTTCATTGGCTTTCCCTTTATCCAGGTGCCATAGAAGAGGCAGACACTGGGTCTGGATTTGCCTTCTGAAAAATATCTGCTACCCCATATATCCTTGTCATGTCTCTTCTTGTTTATGTTCATTCTAAATTAAATAGTGCCAATTCTTCCACTCTCTCCTCATTCAGAAGTCTTTTCACATCTCTCCAGATTTCCATCATCCTGGAACAAGGCCCTTTATTTCTGCTATTTCCTTTGTGAGTTTAAGTAATGAGAACTGAATGCAAAGAAAGTCCTTTATAATAACACTGTTCTAATATTCTCACTGTCATTTCATTCTCCCAATGGAAACTTTTCATTTTCTTTTTAACCACTGCAATGCACTGAGGGGAGCCCCTTGCTGGGCTGTCCAGGGTGATGCCCAGAGTCCATCACAAGCAGTTAGGGTGAATTTGGAGCCAGTGATGTGATCCAGATCTTCCCTCATAATCTCTGCCAGCCCTGCTGCCATGGGTGCCCCAAAAGTCTGTTTATTCATTCTGTCAGATTGAAGCAGCAGATTACATTTACTGCTCTCCCAAAGACAAGCCCAGAGGATTTGAGTCCTTATATTAAATCAAACTTGTCCTGAAGGCAGTGGGAGTTTGCAAGAGCTAAGAGACTGATCTGGAGTCAGTTCTTCAAACCAAGAGCTTGGGCTCTGCACATAATGAGCACCATGGGACCAAGGTCGGAGGAAGGGGAAAGTGGAAACTGTGGACTGTTTATTGACAGACAATCAGCATGGCATCTCACTACACTGCAGATCCTCACCTCTCCTACTCTGCAAGCTTTCAGGCTGCAGAAAGCTTCTCAGCTGTTCCAAGGTTGGGTTGGCCCATAGCATGTCACTGGGGACTCATTCCCTTGGTAAGTGCTATGCTTTGGATTTCACTGCCTACAGTAAGTCACAGGTCTTAGAACCATAGAAACACCAATGTTTAGAAAGGATACACAAAGATCAAAGAAGTCCAGGCCACACACAGTATCACCAAAATTAAATGTTTCTTGGGCGTCAGTAGGTCAGGGCTGTGCTCACTGCCCTGGGTGTCATCACCTACAAATTCACCTAATAACTTCAAGATCTTTATTGGAGTCATCAACAAAAACATTAAAGAGACCTGGTTCAAACACGGGGCCCTGAGAAATACCACCAGCAGCAACTAGGGCAGCTCTCAGGCCACAGCCTGCCCTTGCTCAACACAGCCATGTCGTGGCAGACATCTTGGGACATTCTGAGGGTCACACCTGAGAACGGCTTTCTGATGCCACCACCAGCCACCTCCCTGACGACCGCCATAAGTGCGGGGACCCATCAACAGAACACCAGTCACTGACCAACCTGCGCCTTGACAGCACAGAGCTACGCTGAGGAGCAACTTACTATGAGCCTTCCCACCTGCTGCTCCCAACCTCTGCGGAGGAGGATGGATCCTCCTCCACTGAAAAGGCATCAGCTGATGGGGAGCAGCCACCAAACCGAGCCGATGGATGTCAGTCCACCTGCAAGCGACATCATTGAGCCCAGGGAGGTGGACCCACCTCCAGAGGATCAGCCTATGGAAGTGGATCCACCTCGCTCAGGGCAGAGCAGGCACCACAACATCGTACGTGCTTGGAGACGGTGCTACATCCATCGGTGTGCAAGGGGCTCTCAATTTCCATTTGGTGTTGAAAAGTGACCATCCGCCGGAGAGCCCCTGCGCCAGCAGCTGCTCCTCATCACTCTTCCTTCCCGTCCCCCCTCCTCATACTTCCCCAAGACCTCTCACCTCTTCTTTCCTGAGCTCTGAGGAAATGGGAAAGACTGAGCCTGGGTCCTCTGAGCCGCTGCACCACCACAGCAAGAAAACAGTGGACAGCTGTGAGCTTCCTGCAGCCTCCAGGTGAGCCATGAGGAAGAGGGCAGGACTAGAACAGGATCCTCTGAGATGTGCCTAGACAAGAGTAATCCAGCAGATGGCCCTGAGTTCCCTGCAGCCTCCAGGTAAGCTCTGAGGAAGAGGGGCAGCCTGTGACTGTGCCAGGACAAGAGGAAAAGCTTAGTCAATGGCCCCAGGCATCCTGCAGCCCTCCAGGTGAAATCAGAGAAGCTCCAGATGCAGCTGTTCCTTTGGTGAATCAGAGGACCATGGCTTGCATGGGAAGAAAACCTGACAGTCAGCGTGAAGGCTCATTCCAATCGCTCCTTCGGAACTTTCTTGTATGATTGGACAATAAACCACCTTAGAAGGACAATACAAAATCACAACAATAAAAATAGCAAAATCAGTAAAGTGCCTTTCTGGTTTTGGTACATTAGTCTCCACTGGGACTCCTGTTACTCCTCCCACTCTCCCCAGTGCCCTGACAGAGCTCCCAGCCCACATCCAGCAGCAATCCCTAACACCCTGGTCATGCCCAATGGCACTGCTGAGGGAGATGTGCCCAGAGGGAGCAGCACTCTGCCAGGGGAGAGAGGGCATCAGGAGCTGCAGGAAGATACTTCCTGTTCCACACACCACCTTTGGTGAAAAAGTGTTTTTTTTAAACACCATCTGACCCTTCTCTGGCATAGCTGCATTCTATTCTTGTCACCATTACCAGAGAACAGATAACAGTACTGCCTCTCCTCTCCTTCATGTGGCCACTATGGGACCTTCCTTCTGCCGTCTCTGCTCTGGGCCATACAAATCAGGCTACCTCAGCTGTATGCCTGTCATAGAACTTGTGACCACAGGAGCATCCTGTTGTGGTGGGATTTGGTGCCACCAGAACTGCTTTCCCACTTAGTGAATTATCCTTTGGTGCAACATCTGCAAACTGTCACCACTTGCATCCAGCAAAGTTGCTTTTCTCAGAAACCATGCACTGGCCTTCTTGAGTTTAGGATAAAAACCATTTTGAGCTACCCACCAAACAAGTGGTCCCTTGTCCTAACTTCATATCCTTTTAGGAGAGTGTAGATTCATATGAATTCCATTTTGGAACGTAAAAGAAGTAATAGTGTTCTATTGACTGGCATAAAAATAGATTCGCATGTATTTATGTAGCAGATATCAGTACATATTCTTTGGCTCTGAGCCTCTTTGTCACTACCTTTATTAAAATAAAATTTAATCATTTGTATCCATCAACTCTAGCCACTACTGACCAACGGGGACTGTCTCTCAGTCATCATGCATTTCTAGCATAATGAATCCATTTGTGCAGAATACACAGTGGGCATTTCAATTCCTAATACCACTGTCCCCGTGCCATTTGCATTTGTTATTCGTATTCATGAACATTTCCAGAACTAGATGGGAAGATAAAATCTTAATTTTTCTTGAGGAATTTGAGTGAGTTTTGGACAGTGGGTGGCAGGTTGCCTTTCACACGGCAAACTTGCACAACATATCATAATAACAATGAAAGAAATACAGGGAAGAGAACAGCATGGGCATCCTGCCACTTTTCCTGTTTGGAAAAGCCAGATGAGCTGCAGAGTTCATATTATAACATCCGTTTGAAATTCATCTTGTATGAGGCCAGGCTTGTGAAAAGGGAAGTATGAAAAGACCAGAAAGAGAATATTTTTATTCTCCTTTCTCAGATTAGGGACTTCGTTTTTTGAATGGACTTGCTCTGGTGTTTTCACTTGGCTTTACTCTTTATATACACTTATTTTTTCATGATGAAAAATCTTCTGAAACAGAATAGTATCATCATGGTCACTTGGTGGTGTCTCAATCCCTGAAATTAATCTGTGCACTGTTTTCTAACTTCTTTTAAGCTGATGATCTTCCACCACATACTGTGCACAGAAGCTTTCGGGAACTATACTACTCACACTGCACTGAAGAAAAGCAGCATCTCTTAATTCAAATACTTTATGACTTTACATAATAGAATGAGTCAGGAGAGCAATTAGAACATTAACCCATAGTAATCCTAGCTGGATTTTGAGCTTAGCACTGACGAAAATCCTGACCGAACGACAAACAGAGTATTTAAAAGCCTGCCAGATGACACAGATACTGCCAAGCAAAACACATCATTAGTCTTGGTTACAAGCAAGGTTCTCTCACTAAGTTTTTATTAGCTTGAGGTATGACCTGGTGCAGATCAGTGTTCTGGGAAACGAATGCTGCAGTCCCACAAGCACACACAAACAGCTGCTTGACAGATACTCCACAGAAAACTACCTAAAAGCAAAGCAACTCTTAAAGGTTAAAACAGCAGATACAGAGCACTGAATCAGATCTTAACCCACATGCACAGAATGAGGACATGGTTAGGATGGTTAGGGCAGAGCAGGCAAAGATTTCCACTGGGTATTGGACACAGGGTGGGTCTTACCCCATCTCGCATGCCTTGTGCCACCTTCACTGTCTGTGGGAAGCAGGGGAAAGGGCAAATCTCATGAGAAAGCAAACAGCCAAATTACATCCAGATTTGACCTCAAGAAACCTATTCTGGTCATGGCCTCATTCTTCCCTAAGGTATGCTGGCTGCTGGCAGGGCTCTGGGAGTACACTGGGTGACATACTAGCCCCTGCTCTTCTCGCTCTCCATTCACAGATTTGGTCAGGGGCACCTCCAGTTCAACTGCAGGCAGCAAAGAGTTAAACTTATATGTGTTAAGGGAGATTAAGGCTGAAAATTGTGCTAAGAGCTTATTCTTCTCCTACTGTGCAAGAAAAGGGTGTTTGTGAAACATCTAAAATAGTTGTGCTACAGGCTAGCAAAGAAAGGATACAAAAATGAGGTTGGAAGTAATAGATCTATAAATCTGGCATACCATTCCTTGGTCTTGCAGTTCGATCTTACCAACAGACACCCCCTGATTTCAGCTCCAAGGCACCCAGTGTGCAGCTCCGCAGCCTTGCACTGCTGCCAAGGGAAAGCAGCATTGCTTGGACCAACTTCAGCACATGCTGTGCAAGGCTGGGCACTTATTTCCAAATT